>NC_135052.1:19980604-20605604 GCF_051014685.1 Ptiloglossa arizonensis
GGAGGAGGGCGGACGTAAATGTCACTGAGAAGGTTGGTACACGCGACGGGGATAACTTTATTGGCCGCGATTTACTCGTATCCGATGCGTTTTCCGCGAGAACCGGGTTGCATCGGGAATTTACTTCTCGGGACACCTGTCGCGGTCTCGGGGGTTGCTCGAAATGCAACGCGGGGATCTTACCGTGTATTCGGCGCGTTAGGCGAGTGAGCGACGCGACGCGGAATATACGATTTCGATGCCAGACAGGGTTGCAAGTTTTAACGCCGATTCTCGTTTTACGAGAAAAGGTTGTTCGGTGGTGTGCGTCGAGGAACGAGTCGTAGAACGATTACACGACTCGAGAACGAGTGAGGGAACGAAGGATCTGTTCTGGGCGATGTACACCTGTAGAGAGTTTGATATTTCTCTGATAACTTGTATTTATTCTTGGACAGTGTCTAAAGTTTGCTTCTTGGTCTCGATGCATTGCTAGAGTCTGAACATGACTTAGAACTGATGACTTAGAATTGATAAAGCGAAGTGTTACACGCTCTAAGGGATTTTAAATTTCGATATTGCAGTCATTCGTTTGCATATTCTTAGACAGCAATGTTTCGTTTCGAGATTGTAACGTGTAAATGGTATCTGAGTTCACTTTCTAGATAAACTCCAAGAGTATGAGGCAAATCGAAGTATTCCTTTTACACTATATCCCTGTATACTATCGAGGATTTTAAATTTCGACACTGGTTTCTATTCGTTCTTGGATCGCGAATTTTGTTCGGAGATTATAGTGTGTAAATGGGAAATGAGTTGGAGCTTTTCGTTTCGAGATTGTAACGTGTAAATGGTATCTGAGTTCACTTTATAGATACACTTCAAGAGTATGAGGCAAATCGAAGTATTCCTTTTACACTATATTCCTGTACACTGTCGAGGATTTTAAATTTCGACACCGGTTTCTATTCGTTCTTGGATCGCGAATTTTGTTCGGAGATTATAGTGTGTAAATGGGAAACGAGTTGGAGCTTTATCGATCTATCCCGAGTAAATAGGACAGAACAATGTATTCCCTGTAGATTGCACGCTCTCAAGGATTGTAAGTTCTGATATCGGTTTTCATTAATTCTCGGACCGCAAAGTTTGTTTCGAGATGGTACACGTGTAAATGGCAAATGAGACGATGTATCTCGAGAATGTGTTACAGAAGGGTCTCTTTTAGGCTGTACACTCTTGAGAATTTTAACTTCAAGCGCCAGTTTGCATTGAATCCTGGAACTCAATGTTGGAAGTTTGTTTCGAGATACATACCTTTGTGTACCGAGATGGTCCAATGTAGAGTTTCGACTTATATAGATGTCCCAAGAGTGGGTGATGAAACGATGAATCCTCCCTGGGTTATACCCTCTTGAGAATTTTAAGTTTTGGGGACACGTATCTTGCAGACCTTGGCTTTGTACTATATTCGGTTACAATTATTTCGAGAAAGACTGTAACGTTAGATTGAATCGATTCTTCGAAAATAAGTGAAGTGTGGAATAAATATCGTCTTTGCAAGGACAAAATTTGGATATTCCTCTTAGAAAGGTTTTTATCCTGCTTTGCTCACGACAAGTTGCCTCGTAATTATTTAAAGCGCATCGAAAAAAAATTCATCCTTCTCTGATCCATAATTTTCGTAAAATACAATTATTCCTTCGAGCCTGACTCGTATTTCAAATCATTATTTCAAAATCAATAATGAATGCGATCGATACAATATTATTTTCCCAAAAAACACTGTGCAAACCGCGTCAAAATTCGACGCACGTACGCCAACGTGGAATATTCGAAGCTG
Source organism: Ptiloglossa arizonensis (assembly GCF_051014685.1). Lineage (NCBI taxonomy): Eukaryota > Metazoa > Arthropoda > Insecta > Hymenoptera > Colletidae > Ptiloglossa > Ptiloglossa arizonensis. Next base: position 19,982,424 of record NC_135052.1, read on the forward strand.
TTTTTTTTAAAAAAAAGTCCAATCCCGCGCGTGAAACATTCATTTCGCAATTGACAGAGGAGAAACGATCGTTCTTTGTAAAAAATAAAGTTCCGTAATTTGAGAAACAAATTCGCGCGCTCTCTCTACAGTACGCGATTAAAAATTTCATATTTCCCACTTCTGTAACCGGTTTCTGATTATTTTTATCACTGTTAAATATTCGTAACAATTCCGTTCACGAATTCTTTAGAAATGAGCGCAGACTCATAATTTTCACCGGATAACAATTTGTTCAAAACGCTGACGAGAGAAAAACTCCTCCACCCTCGATCGTTCTGTAAAAATGATCCACTTGGACCTCGATCGATCTTCCATTACATATAAGAACGTCTTCCCTGAATCCGAAATTCAGTAGTCATTTTTCCCCTCTTATTATACGGTAACCTCCCCTAGAGCTCCTAACGCGTTAAAACCTAAAATTCGATTTCGAAACGATCCTGTCTGCTCCAAATTCTACGATTTCGTCTTATCCGCGAGAAACGACCCCCTAACCTCCCCACTGCGCTCGTTTCCCGACATTCCATCGCATCCGCTTAATATCGGGCGAAAACTAAGCCCCGTCTATCGATCTACTTGTCGTCCACCTGCTCGTTTACCCGATTCTGCCATTCAGTTTCGCGACGATCAAGCAGATCATCCGGAATTTCCTCCACGTTCTCTCGTGCGACTGCACCCGATCATGAGGGGAGGGGGTAGTGGTCCTGCCGCCATGGCTGCAGGTCTCGACGAGAGGAATTGGCCCCGGGTTGAACCCTAAAAGAGGAATCGCGTTTCGTGCCAAGCTTTTCTCGTAATTTGCCTCGGTGGATGCGGACGAGGCCTAAAATCCCCCAGTCGGGGCACGTTTCACCTAAACTATAGAGAGAGTGGCAGAGGTGGGGAGGGTTGCTCGGAGTTTCATGCACGCTATGAATCAGACAACTGGGACGTTTTATCATTTTCGTTGCGACAATCGGTGCCCGTGGATAGGAGAGGGGGTGGGTCGGGAACGGGGTCGCGGAAACAATGTTACGCTTATCGAGGAGGATCTCGCAGCCGATGGTCGGACGAAGTTCACCGATGACGCTCCGTTCTTTCGCCCTCGGGGGAAACTTCGCGCGGGTCTCCACCGTCGCTTTTCGAGTTTATTACTCTCGATTCTCGCATCCCCGCGAAACCTAGGGCCGCTATTAACGCGGCGGCTCTCTTGTGTTCTTCCGGTGTTTGTTTCCCTCCCGGCCGAGCGGAGCGAAGATCGAGTTTCCAGCGGTGAGTTGCACACGATGGTTGGGAACAGTGCGTCGAGAATGTTACCGCGCGACCAAAGCGACCGTGCTGGAACTTATTCGCGTACTTTACACTTGGTAACTCTATTAGAATAGAAACTATCGGTGAAAGTTGATTTGAATTCGAAGCGGACGGTATTAACGCGACTCGGTGTGTTTGCCCGGTGTTACGTTTGCTCCTGGAGGTGCAGATCAGCCGACGCGATCGAGTTTCGGGCGGTGAGTTGCACACGATGGGAGAAACAGTGCCTTGGGATTAATACTGCGCGTCGAAGACGATCTTGCTGGAACTTATTCACATACTTTACACTTGGTAACGCTATTAGAATAGGAATTGTCGATGTAGGTTGATTTAAATTCGAAGTGGCTGTGTTTGTCCGGTGCTGCGTTTGCTCCTGGACGAGCGAGGTGCAGATTAGCCGCCGCGATCGAGTTTCGGGCGGTGAGTTGCACACGATGGGAGAAACAGTGCTTTGGGATTAATACTGCGCGTCGAAGACGACCGTGCTGGAACTTATTGGCATTCTTTACACTTGGTAATGCTATTAGAATAGGAATTGTCGGTGTAGCTTGATTTGAATTCGAAGCGGGCCGTGTTAACGCAACTCGGTGGGCTTCTTTGGCTACTGAACGGGCGGAGTGCAAATTAACTGACGCGATTATTTATGGATAAGTTAAATTGATCTTCATAAATAGTTATTAGTACTTATTACCCAAGAATTATTATTTAGCGGTAGACATTTGTTAGAATATCATAGGTTTCAATAATATTAGTTACAAAATTGTTGGTGAATGGTTATTATCGGTAGTTATTGTTTCACCTGCTTTTTCGGTGAGTTTCGTGAATTGTCCACTTTTCATCGATATTTGAACGAAATGTTACTGTTCATAAATTTAATGTCACAAAAGTACTTCACTTTGAAAAATTCCAGAAAGAAATAATACGAAACGATGTACATATATTTAGGGCTCAGGTGGTTTACAACTTCAAAGTCATTTTAAAGAACGTTTCGACGTTTGTATCCTCTAGCCGAAACGAATACTATATTTGATTGCGTACCTTGCGAAATTAGGGAGAACCATCCAGAAACTTTCTATGTCATTCTATAATTTACGAGAGAACTTTCCTCGACGTATTCGAGCCACGTAGGAGACAATGCAATGGTTGCGAACATGTTCTACCAAAATGTGGAATAAAACGGAATTGTCTTGGGATTAAAGAAAAAACTGAACAGTAAGGATCGGACGTGTGTCAAGTTCTCGATGCTCCGGTCTCTGTTATTTAATCTACACACCAGCTAGGCTCTTTAAGGAAGCCTGTCGTATCTCGTAAACTCCCGACGTACCGGTAGGTTCATGGTAGTACCCTAAATTTAACAACTGGGACGAGCGAAGATTCGTTAATTATCTCGGGGCCCTGCTGGTAAAATCCGTCTTTGAAGAAGTGCCTCGTTCGTCTAAACTTTCTTCCCTTTTATTTACACAATTTAAAACCATCTTAGAACGAATATGTTGGAAACTCGTTTAATATTAGAACCGAACGCTTCCATCGTAAACTTTCTATTTATTTTTGAATTAAAAAAGAGTCTTTGGAAGGCTGTCTATTGAAATCTTTTTAATTGAAATCAATTGTCGAAATAGGCACACAGCAGCTCGGAAACGGTGAGCCACTCTGACCACTCGAGATAGAGTGGTTGAGATACTTTGTCACATTAAGATACTTCGTCCACGGTGATCAAGTCGACCCGTGGAGGGTAGATCGTTACAATTTACGCCACATGAGTTAAATTATTCATACATTCTTGCAGTGACTCACAGATTTGTCTGCATAAAATTATTCAAATTATATGTAAAACCTTACTCGACATCGGTCTTCGTATGAAAATTATCAGAATTATTGGGTCGGTGGGAAAATTCTGTCCCTTTTTAATACGGGTAATTTTACACCTCGGTTGAAAAGAAACAGATAGGATGCATCATTCGAGGATTTATTATTCTACTTACTTCTAGTACGATGTAAAAAGACTGTTCTCAATACCCTTCGTTGGTTACTCGCGATGTTAATCTTTTCTTTAAAATACGACAGAGTGATGACAAACATTCTAGAAACAGAGACGAAGTAGATAGAATGAATCCGAGTCAATATACGTTTATATAAAGATAGTGATAAACTACAAATTGTCTCATCGTTTGATCTCTTATCCAACCCTAATATAATAACACTCGATGTGAAATTATTATATTGGTTCGTCCAGATTATACATGAAAGTTTATTCTTCGTGTCATAATCGGTAGAATTAGAGGGTAGATATATACCAGGACTGAAGATAACGCGAACGAGGACAACGCGAACGAATCCATAATTCATTGTATATACCTCTAAAGATAAGGGACAGTAGACAATAAAAAGTCCCATTGATCTCTTATCCGAGCCTAATAACACTTTGCATAAGACTACCCTATTCGTTCATCCAGTTCGTACCTTATCGTCCATAAGTATTTGACTACCTCCATTGAATTTATTTAACTATACCAAATATAGCGAAAGCGAGTCGAGAAACACGTTCATAGAAAAGAATTTCATCTTTCTGATGAATTGTTCGAACCACTCCCGAGATTAATGAAATTAAAATAATGCAACGGCAGGCCCAGTATCGGATTCGAATTCGGTCGATAAAATCGTAGAAGCAAACGGATCGAAAAGTGAGAACGAGTCGTCTGAAATCAGAAAAACAATTGCAAACGTATCTAGAAATCTCTCATACGCTTTCGTGGTTTTCGTTTTGTTTCGATTCGACGTTGTGTGTATGCTCTCGTCGAAAAACCCCTATACTGGTGAACGTGTACGTACGCGGAAGCTTCCCTCGTATCGGAATGAAAAAAAAAAGGAAAGACTGGATACCAGAATAGAGACGATACGCGTAAACACGAACAAGAATAACAGGAACGGAACTATATCCCTGTGAACACAGGGACGGTAGACAACGAGAATCACTTATCCAAGCTAAACAACCTTTGTCTCGCTTACTGCATCAAGGCGCGAGCACTCGAAAAAGCTCCGCGAGGCTATTCGAACGATCTCCCCTCGTTCTGTCAAAACAAATTCGTTCTGAGAGAGAAAAAAGAAGAAAAGAAAAAAAAAAACGAAACCAATCGCGAGAAGCACGAGGAAGAAGTGCGTTCGAGGACGTCATCGTCGAGCTCTCCGGGAGCCTATAGCGAATCGAGGACATCCATCGAGCATAACTTATCATCGAATAAACCGTGAGAGAAGGACCACTTCTCGGCTGCTGTGCACGGCAGCCGACCGTAGAATGGCGACCTTCTTCTTATTTACCTTTCTGGTGGAGGGGGGTAGTCGGTCGCTGCAAAGGGTAACGGATTTCATTCGTATGCAGATTAGAGCCCGCACCGGGACTCGCACAATACGCTCGGGCACAATGGCCGCGCGGGGAACCGGCCTTTGCCGATTACGTTGCGCGGGCAACAGCTCGGCTGGAAAAAGCCACCGGGAAAGAGTGTCGCGGAATGGTAATACCTGTTTCGGAGGCGACGGTGCGCGCGCACGCGGCCAAGAGAAACTCTACCCCCTCCACTCGTCCACTGTCTATCCCCACCCCTCTACTCGTTCCTCGCGTCTCGTTTCGCGCCCACGTTGAAAGGGAGGACGTTCGTTCGGATTATTTTACACGCGGAAGGGAAACGCTGAGCGAGCTGTTTCCTACTTGGGAAATGTTTGTTACCGCGACACCGGAAACGGAGCTGTTATCCGGGCGGGAAACACGGCAAGTGGAAGTTCCCGAGTTGCTGAACAGGTTGCGAGAATATTTTTGTTCACCAAACGCGCCAATTTTGCGAGCACGTTCTCGCTCGATGTAAGTGCGAGCGCGGAGGGAAATTGGGACGAGTAAACGGTGTCCTCTGTTTTTTTTTTTATTCGGTTTTTTGTCAGTAGGACGTGTTTTCTTAGGATTTCGCGTCGAATTCTTCGTTGGGTATAATTATCTCGACGCGTAACGTGAATGATTTCGGGATCTTTCGAGGGAGAATATTTTCATGTATCCGGGGTACCAATGTCGTTAATTTTCGGACGATTGGTAAAAGTCTTAGCGACCGAGTGGTTTCGATGTAAGTTGCCTTGGTGTCATTTTGCAGTCTTTGGTTTATTTCTGAACCGAGTTTGCGTATTGTTCGTGAGGGAGAGAGAGAGAAAGTATTTTTAAATTCTTGAGTTATTAATATCGTTAATTTACGAACGATTGGTATTAATGTAAAAATCTTAGGGACCGAGTGGTTTCGATGTAAGTTGCCTTGGTGTAATTTTTCAGTCTTTGGTTTATTTCTGAACCGAGTTTGTGTATTGTTCGTGAGGGAGAGAGAGAAAAAGTATTTTTAAATTCTTGGGTTATTAATATCGTTAATTTACGAACGATTAATATTAACGTTCATGTCTTCGCGACTATGTAGTTTTATAATTACGGATATGTTTGTGTAATTTGAGTGTAAGAGTACGGATATACAATTTGAAAACAAATTGAATAAGAGTAGGTGAAGTACTATCGTGAAAATCTTCGTTTAATATGAAGTATGTTCTACGTTTATCGCTGTTACGTTGTCAGGTGTATATTTTATTGAATGTTTGATGCATTTCGATGTAATTAATGCGCATATATTTCATCATACATTCGTTGATTTCGTATTCACTGTGAAAATTTTATAAATTAAACGCCATGAGATTCATAAGTCGATTTATCGATATTCAAATTTTACATAGTTAATGCTGAATTTGTGAAACACACGTACCAAGAAGATGTAGTGAACAAATTCGATTCAAAGATCTTCGAATTTCAATTTGAACCCGATAAATGTATCACGGGTCGTATAAACATTAATAATATCAAAATGATCAAGTATATCGAGCAAAATACACACGGAATATTTTAACGTTAATAAATATTAGAGGAACCCTCTCGGGTTCTAATTCGAGAATAGTATTTTAATAACTCGCCTCGAATTTGTTTCATTTATTTCTATATCGTGCATCCGTTACTCTGGACTTGCACGATAAAGGCACAAATAAAATCAAATAACAAAAAAAAATACATTTATCTCTTGCACAAAACTACCACAAGTTTGAAAGAAATAAACGTAAGCTTGAAACACGAAATCGAAATAACTTACGTCTACCAAAGACACCTACTCGAGAAGATTTTGTCATTAATACCAATAGTTTGTGTCTTATTCGATCTCGTCTTTCGATAAACATTAATTTTTATTTTTATTTTTATTTAAAATTTAACATCGACAAATCACCCAAACGCGTAGACACTGATGTCCACATTGACGAATAATCGACAATATAGAATATTTCCAAGCTCCAACGTGCTATACAAATATCATTATTATAAACCGATTGATACACTTATTAAATACACGTGATTTCTTTCGTACCTAGTATCTGGCTATTGTATAATTTGTATAATAGTGAATGTACCATCCACTCACGTGACCCTCGAATCGCTCCAAGCAACGTAACTTAAGAACTTGGATCGTTTATAAACCGGACGTACTAATTGCTAGGCAAACTTCGTTTAAAAATAAGAAAGAAAAACCCGATATCTAGTTTTACGCTACGGGGAAAAAGTTGTGGAAAATCACGGTTGATAGTTACCCGTTACAAATCCATTACGACCTCGTTAACGCTCCCGATGGAATTTCGCGTTATTTCTGCAACTCCACCCAATCGCGTTCAGCCTACTGGTCGAAACTCGATGCGAAAGATTCTTTTCCCTCTTATTCGTTTCATCTTAGGCCGTTGAAATTTAATTAACGACGCAATGGTCCTTTGAAGGGTGTTCACCCCCCCGAATAAGAAAACGAGCGAACTCGACGAAAAGGAGACGCCTCTGCAGCTGCGAATAATCGACTGGCTGTCGAATTACGTTAATTAAATTCCTGGTTTCGCAGAGGACGTGCACGGGGAGGGAAACTTCCTGTTTTTAAAGACACGCTTCCTGTCGCGATCCGACTTTCTCGCCGAGTCTCGAGCACGATCACAAATTTCCCTTTTTTTTTTTTTTTCCCCCACCCTTTCGATCCTGAAACGCTCCAACGAGTTATCGCGTCGATCCAAGTTCTCGCATTTTTCCAAATTACACGACTTGAATTATTAACCGGGGAGATCCGTCGCGATTCCACGTCTTCGTTCCCGATAGCTAGAATAAATGCGAGCAAGCCGAAAGTTCGACTCGTAGTATCTTTTATTGGGGACGAATCTCGGCCATTTTCGCGGAGCGAAATTTCCGAGATTTATTTTCGCGGAGTTGCGTTTTCCAGATACACACCAGTATACACGGTGTGGTAGAAGTCGGTTAGTAGGACATTCATGACTTCGTCGTTCCTTATTCGTGAAACTTATCGACAAATTGTTTCGCTCCTTTCCTCGTGTATCTGTACTCGCAAAAGTACTCGCAAAATAATCGCAACCTCTTTCGTTCGAAATTTTCATCGATACTTTCAATTCGTGTCCGTTATAAAGAATCTCTGCCACCTCGACTGGATTGTTAAATTAACGAAGTGAATCCTCTCGCGAGGGTCAATGCATTCCACACTCGGGTGCAACCTGCACGGAACAAAAGGCGTTGAAAAAATCCACTTTGGAATTCAACTCGAAGGCTTCCCGGCTGCAAAAGCCACCGACATTGTTCCATCGGGGTCTCCTTTGTACTTTCTTACTCTTTTCTCGGGCTTTCATCTCCCCTTTGGTTGCCAGGGCAAACGCACCGCCCTAGCCCACACCGGCGCTGTTCGAGGAAAGACGGAATGGGGGAGCAGCGGTTGGAAATCGCTTTGAAAAAAAAAAAAAAAAGGAACAGGGGCTGTCGATTCCCGATCGTTTCTACCGCCAGGCGAAATTCTAAGTAGCCCTCGGGGCTGTTCGGGTTTAATTGGCCGCTGGTAGTTAATAAGACGATTTCTCGGTCTCGCGGATTACCTCGCCTCTGGGCAAACTTAATTAACTCGATGATTCGCCCTTTGAGCGAAGGGGGTGCTCAAAGAGCGCCACTCTTTCGAAAAAAAAGGACTGAGTTGGCTCCTCCTCGTTCTCGATGAACCTGGAGAGAGCCTGATAAGGTAGACCAGCGGACGTTGCCAACTCGTCGCGAGCTCTCGACACAACCACGATCGAGCGAGATCTCGGAGGATGATGGATCGTGCACGTGCATTTCGGGGCGCAGCTGACACTGGTTTTTAAATTAAAGTCGCCTGCTCGTGGTTACGTGTGCGAGTGACACGTTCCCTACAATTTTTTCACATATTACTTCCCACATACTATTTCTAATTTATTTTTCGTACGAAGAAACTTCTGTGTTAATTGCATCGTGTGTGCGTTACCAACAGTTGGGTCTTAAAGGGGGGGAGAAGTCATAGTGACTCATAGAGACGTTGAAGGTACTTGTATTTGTTGATTGTAGCTTGAGAAAGTTATGGTACGAAATTGACAGTCGAAAGTATCAAAGTATAAACTGTGGATTTTCTTTGGTAATATAATAGTTTCGTTGATATAAATGGGGTAGTTTTTTGGATGAGTATTAAAAGAAAGATTTTAGGTAAGATTGTAGGGGGTAATGTGGTTACGTGTGCGAGTGACACGTTCCCTCCAATTTTTTCACATATTACTTCCCACATACTATTTCTAATTTATTTTTTGTACGAAGAAACTTCTGTGTTAATTGCATCGTGTGTGCATTACCAACAGTTGGGTCTTAAGAGGGGAGAAGTCATAGTGACTCATAGAGACGTTGAAGGTACTTGTATTTGTTGATTGGAGCTTGAGAAAGTTATCGTACCAAATTGACAGTCGAAATTGTCAAAGTATATACTGTGGATTTTCTTTGGTAATGTAATAGTTTCGTTGGTATAAATGGGGTAGTTTTTTGGATGAATATTAAAAGAATGTTTTTACGTAAGATTCTAGGGGGTAATGGAAAAGGGGATATGGAAAATTTTGTCTGAAAAAAGATTAATTTACGGTTAATAATATCTATGGTTAGTAATATTCTTTTCCAAATTTCTGGATTTTAAAACGAGTTTTGTTTCGAGTACTATCGATCAATCAACTTCCTATACTTTCCAACTTATCTTTCTTCACCTTGTTTAATTCTTGAATAAATTTCCACGATGAATTAAAGTTTACACATTGCGCGTAAACTTTCGTAAATTCTGTTACAAAAGGGAACAGTTCAATTCTGTTAAGTTACAAGAGTTACGGGAATATTGACACGATGCAACGAACGAAGAAATAATACAACTCGTTGGATGAATAATTTATAAGCCAAGGGAAGGAACGACGAAAATTTGTCGAATTCGTTGATGTTTATTACGAATCAAGATATCCGAAGGAACGCATCACGATCGAGTTTCCGGTTGGAATTTCAACGACATCGATACCGATCGCGGAAAAACGTTCCGTGGAAATGGTGAACAATGAGGGGTAAACGAAATATCGATGGAACAAATGCGATAGACCGTAAAGATGATCCGGGGATTGCATTCAATTGTTTTCGCTTTTCGAGTTCGAAGGAACGAGCAACGACACACGCGTTATCTTTTTTCTCTAATCGTACGTTGAGCGAACTTGAAACTGTTCTTCGATTTATTCAATTCAAGATGGAATAAATTTGCGTATACGTCGTGTTTAAAAATCGTTCTTTAATAAAGCAATTATCCGCGCAATGGGACACGATTGGTAATTACTAATTAGAATAGCGTATCGCAGAAAGGAATTATAAGAAAATAAATTAAGAAGCATTTATGAACTGCATATTTCAGCCCGAGGTAAACTCATTAATTATTAATGACTGTGTCGCGGAAAATTTCAACGCAACTTAATAATTCATCTAGAACGTTAAATTAATCTGTAGAAGCAATTACAGTTAATATACGTTTTCGATAACTCTTCCCCATCGATTTAACGTTTCACGTGTATCATTGTTGATGTAATGTATTTTTCAATACGAAAGTCTAATAGAATTCTCGAGTAGTCTAATAGGAAAAATTATAAAATGTATTCCAAATATCTCCCCAATCTCATTCCCATTTTTATTATTAATTCAAACTCTTGTTCGTTAGGTTTAATTGAATTGTTCCCTGTAAAATTGTTTCAAAAATAATATTCCGTACTACTATCAGATTTTCTCTAATTCGATTTACAAATATCAACGTAACCGATAAATTGAATCAATTTTCTTGAAATTTTCATTACAGTCATCTATCAGCTTTTGAAAACCGATCGTAATTTCATTCACAACTTTTCGTTATCGATCGTTATTAATAATTTCTTGCAAATTATTTAAAATGCTGGATGCACCTTGTGTAATCCATCAACTGTAAGGACGAGCAGTGATGCGAGAAGTATGTCAATCTATCAACAATGACACTCTTCGTAGCGGAGTGCTTAATTTGACTCGAAGAAAGGAAAATGTTTCTCTACTTCACGGAATGCACTCATGTAAAGTAAGCGAGAAAAATGATTTCCTAGCTATACTGGGCGCCATCAGAATGGCAATTAAAGAAGTAGAACGAACAAGTGTAATTTGAAACTTGGCTTTTGAAACAACGAGAAGAAAAGTATGAAAGAGAAGGGAAAGAAATTTCTGTTCCGTTTGAAACATTACACCAACGATTGCTAATGTTCTGTCGCAGTGAATTGACAAGTACTCTGGGAGTACAAGTAACCAATCCGTGACGTTGATTATTGAATTATTAACTATCCCAAGCTTGTTACTTAGCATTGGGCGTGTCAAGTTGGGCAGGTCAAACTACTATAGGTCTTTGATGACGAGAACAAAGTTTTCGTACGTATTGAATGTATTGGAAATTACTTTAGAAGAGTATTAGAAACTATTTAGAATAATGACAATGGATTTCAATAAATTATGAAATAAAGGATTGAACAGATATTAAGGAAATTTGTAAATTATATTCCAATTGACGATTTCTCAAATAACAAAACTTATATAAAATAGTAATTTGATTTGTTTACTATTCTTAATATACAAGTATATTTTTTTTTTTATCATACATGAATCAATATGAAATATAAAAGGAATAAAATCACAGTATACTTAAATACCTCTGAAATCAACTATAGTTGATGGTTCGTATTGTTAGCGAAGTTTTATGTTAACCAAACATTGTTACCATCTCACTCCATTTACATGATACTGATATATGGATGTATATAAAGTTACGGAATTATTAAGTGAAGTCTGACATTATTTGGTTATTAAAAATCAAAATTGTTTGTAAGAAAATACTACTTAAATTGATATTGTTATGGTTATTTCACATATTCACTGTGGCATTCGGCATCAAGCAAAATGTAGTAAAGTATTAAGGTACATTAAATTTTCTTACAGAGAACTGAAAATCTTTCATGATTACCCAAATGGGAGGAAAGTTTCTCTTAAACATAATACAAAGCTACTTTCAACGGCTTCAAACTTACCTTTCTATAGCTCACTCTCGGAGGAAATGTCCCAAATAAGGACAATTCTGAGAGCAAATCCTGTTAGACTTTAAGATAGAAATACTACTTCGCAATCTTACTTTGTTTTCGGTGATTCTTTTTCGGTACTCTCCAGTTACAAAAATTATATAAACTATTTGTTTGGAATTAGAAAATATAAGAATTTTTATTCTTGATACACTTGTTTACATTTCTTTAATTATTCCATTTATATTTCGTGTATTTTTCAGTTGCAATATTAGTCAATTTTTTCCAAAGATAACCTTACATTCTATAATATTAAAAATATTCATATAATATAGAACACCTACCGTTCGTTCAATTAAATTACCATTTAGATACTTCAAATCATGTTTCATTTTACCTAAATTTTAGCAAATATGCAGAAAAAACTCACTAACATCAAACACACTTAAGAAATTATTTTCGAATAATTCGTTCAACGTTGACACCATGAGATTAATCATTCATAATTCAATCTCCAAATAAAACAACCAAAGTAACTTAAACGATTGCTCCCTCGGAATATTCTTTCGAACTTGTTTCCCTTCTGTCTAAAAATGTATCGTTTCGTTGTTTCGAAAGAACACCGTGTGCACGTTCGGTAAAGAGAAGACGAATTTCCCACGAATGGATCAATCCATTCGCGAGGTCCGTAAGGGAATTTCTTCGAGCCGCAAGAAACGCAGAAAAGCGGGGCGTGATTCGTAGCGGCACCGTGGTCCTCGCACATGGACCGCGTGACGAAAACGAAACGGAGCGCCGCTCGTAAGAACGCAATAGCTGGAAAACCTGGCACGATAATTGCATCCCAACCGTAGCACCAGCCTGCGAGCAATATCTCTCGCGACTCCGTGCCACTGACCTAAATCCCGCCGCTGTTCGCGAGCCCACCGTACGGCAAAAAGAAAAGACCGGGGAGGACCGAAGAAACGAAACGTTCTCGGTTCGACGAACGAATGACCAATCTGGAGACTCCAAGTGTTATTAAATTTTTGCCTTGTCGGTGGGAGTTCAGGGTTGCGAGATCGTCGAGTTACGTTTCAACGCCACGAGGAACGACTAAGGGATTCGGTATTATTTTTATTCAAATTGAGTAGAATGAGCGCAGCCTTCGATAAATGTACACTTTACGTTTATCGTGCACTGGTCAGTTCTCGACGATTGGGTTGGTAATTATCTTCAGATTTTGATCAATGATTTGAGAAGGAATTAACAATATTCTATACGCGTGATAGACAACTCTGGAATTTGACTTTAACTAGTGGGTTGTTTGGAAAGTGTTTTCATTTTCCAAAATGGAAAATATTTTCATTTTCACCAAGAAGAACGTAATGACTTTTCGAACAACTCAGTAAATCAACCGATCGATAATTGTGTGAGAAAGTTTTCTTTATTTTAAATGTAGACACGTTTTCTTTATTTTATACGAGTTACTTCTGCAATTATTATTCCAGGATAATCTGTTATCGAAGAATTTGATATTGTCGGCTTTAAAGTTGTACGTTCCATCGCCTCGAATGATAAGAAACGGTGGATAATGTTCTAACGCTGCTGTATAAGTAGTATGTCTTGGAAAATGTTCCGTTCCAAGGATGAGTTCAACGAGCTAGAATAATTCCGAGTTGTTATTATACCATTGCGCAAGTAGGTCTGATTATACACGTTTAATACTACTGCGAAATCTGCTTGGTGCTGATATGAATACCATTTCGTATTTTAATTTAACTTCGCCTTCTATTTGAGTTACTCTTAGTTTGTATTCGAAAATGTAGAAAATTAGTTAGAACCGAGATCAGCCAGTATTACGTAAGACAGACAGGCGCGCCATAATGGGTTCGTGCTACTCGAAAGCGTAATACATAGAATTTGAAATAGATCTGCGATGGACAATTGAGAAAATTTCGTTTCGCGACATTCGTCCTCTCTATTTTGTCACCGATCTACGAATACGAGTAATTTAATCGTTGTAATTAATATTTATACACCATAGAATCGTTTACGTATCAAACGTTTCGTTTCTCGTCGAAAATATTCTTAAACCTCGCTCGAATCGATCTTTAGTCGAGAAAGAAGAAACAATTCCAACTACAACATCGTAAACATCGTTTATTATAATTTTCAACCGCCCGGGATCTGAATTCCCATCTCCGTGATCATTTATTATACGTATAATTCGTGTAATAATACCCGCGTGTAATTAAACCTTCGTTAAACAAACTTGGGAAACGATACCTCTCGGCGCACGCGAAATACGTATAATCCTCTCGACGAGACCACGAATCGTCAATGAAATTGCACAAACAATGCACACGTTCCCGATGAATGAACTCCTCCGTTGTTCGTTTCAGGTTTTGCAATTCGAAGAAAAATTTTATTCGGAAACACAGCTCGACGGATTCGTCCCGAGCGAAAAATGTAATTTCCAGAAATTATATTCCTCGCCGATTTTGCAATTCTCGACATCCGTACGGTTGATACGCGATTCGAGATCAATCGGTTATTTATACGAGCCGTGTTCGCGAAGGTTTCGCGAGAAACACCGTGAACCCTGTTTCCATTTGTAAGCGCAACAAATCACCGAACGAGACACGTTCCCGCGGAATATCGACTGGCCGATTCACCGCGTTCGCGAAAATATTTGCGGTAATTGGTATTAATTCGGGGATCGTGACGGTAATTGAAAGCGATAGAACGAAAATACGGGCGAAAGAGCGGGAAACTTTCCGGCCCGGAAACGAACCATGTGTGTCGATTACGAATAAACCCGTGGCTCCGCGCGAAATGTTTTTTCGTTGGAAATCCTCGCGCGAAAAGTCGATCGACGTAGAACGTTTCGAATCGTTTATATATATATATTAGGGGACCGGAAAGTAATGTCGTTTCCTTACATTAAATTCAAACACATAAATTTTTAACGAGTTTTTATTTTTAATCAATGATATAATCACCCTCATTATCAACAACCTTTTGCCATCTAGTGTGCAAATTTTCAATGCCGGATCGATAAAAATCAATTGGTTTTTGAGCAAAATATACAGAGATGGCATTTTGAATATCATCCAAATTTGCAAATCTTTTGCCACTTAGAAAGTGTTGAAGCGATCGGAATAAATGGAAATCCGATGGTGCAACATCGGGCGAGTATGGTGGGTGAGGTAGTACCTCCCACCCCAATTCATTAATTTTTGCCAAGGTTCGTCTTGCGCAGTGCGGTCTTGCATTATCGTCTTGCAGAATAACGCCTTTTCTGTTGACAATCGCTGGCCACTTTTCAATTAAAGATTTATTTACACGATCTAATTGTTCACAGTAAAGGTCTGCATTCACAGTCTGTCCAGGTTTCAGCACTTCAAAATGAACAACGCCGCGAATACTCCACCAAACACACAAAAGGGCCTTTTTGGGGTGTAAACCTGGCCTTTTGCGTTTTGGATTATCATAAAGAACCCACTTTTCATCTCCGGTGATCAAGCGATCAAAAAACGCTTCTGTATTGTGCCGTTGAAGCAATAAGTTGCATGTGGTGGATCGGTTAGCCTTGTTCTCTTCGGACAGATTATGCGGGACCCAAACACCTGCTCTGCTTACTTTCCCAATCTGCTGCAAATGTTCTTGGATGGTCGACCAAGGTTGGTTAAGACTGTTTGACAATTCCTCGATTGTCTGACACGGATTTGCTTCCACTTCCGCACTTAACACGTCATTGTCTAACGTTGTTGGTCTTCCTGATCGATACGAGTCGGAAAGATCAAAATTACCGGATTTGAACTTGGAAAACCACCTTTGGCATTTACGAACGTCTAATGCATTTGGATAAACATCGCAAATGTTTTTGGTAGCAACTGTTGCGTTACTACCCTTGCGAAACTCAAAAAGCATGCAATGCCGGATATGTACCTCTTCTGGTATTTGGCTGGCCATTTCACCCAAAATTGTAAAGAAAAATTTTAAATTTAATTATTTACAACTAAACAAGTCACTATAACCTCAGAATGTCTTTGCTACGACTTTAATGTACACAATGAGCTGACAAATGACAATCAAATAGTGACATGCGCAGAAACGACATTACTTTCCGGTCCACCTAATATAAAGAGAGAAATAAAAAAAATTTATATATATATGTTGCGGCACGCAAAAATCGGCGCAGTCCGTCGAGCCCTACGTTTTATGGCGGGATTAGTACGAGTGCCGAGCATGTCATCGGCGCACGTGCTACCCCCCGTCAACTAACTACCCTGCCTGGGTTCTTGGAAGGCTGCTAAGCAGCTGCAAGTAATTAAGGCGACTTTCGCCGTTTTATGTTTTTTAGTAACTTTGACTTCCAAGAACCCACGGTTTAAACTAACAATCCCACTCCTGGGATCCCTTTCCTGCACCACCGCTGTCCACCTCCAAATTTCCTCGACCGATCAGATCCTGAGCCGAGTGTATATAGCGGAGGGTAGAGACGCGAAAAATGTCATTACACTAGTCATTATACTACTACGTCACACGTCACTACACGTTACAGTCACTACGTCATTACACCATTACACTGTTACAAGTGACAAGACTCTTACAAGTCTGCCACGAGTCACCATCACTTGCAAGACTTACAAGTTTGCCACAAGTCTATCACTTACAACTTACACACGAAGTCACTGACTTACATATTTGCCAGAAGTCACACTTGAAACATTCTTACGCTTCGCTTACACAAGTCGAAACTTGAAATACAACTGTGCCAGCAAGTTCGAACAACAATCTTCACCATCATTGTACAAAATATATTATTGTTGAACCACATCGACAATAGTGCATTTTTAATCACCAACCATCTCGAGACCTCTAACGAGCTGTCGAGAAGCGCGGACGACGAGAATCTACAACCATCGACAACTCCCGTCGTCCAAGGCGCAACAATATATATGTAGGGACGAGTTTTGCGCGAGCGAATTGCCTGAAGTTTCGATCGAGTGAGCAACCGTTTCGGTAAATCGATAGCTCATTGAAACCCTTTGCGAAAGACAAAAGAAGAGTTGTAATGTAACCAGCGACCGATACGGACGTAAGTCGACCGTTATCGAGAGAAAGTTTAAAAAGAGTTTTCGAGAAAACGTGTGTGTGTTCCGCGGTGCGAGCGGATTTGACTTTTCTTTTTGTACGCGTGGTGACCTTGTGCAGACCCTATATTTTCATCTGTAATCCACAGGGAATATATTATTTTAGTAGAGGAATAGGCATATTTTCCAATACATATATTTTACTCTACATATATATATATATATATAGAAATTTTTTTTTCTTATTCTCTATGTCTCTCTCTCTCTCTTTTTTAAATAACGGTAACGCGTTCCGCGAGCTCGCGGATCATTCGCGAATTTTCCGACCGGTCGTTGCGAGTTTTCGTTCTCACGTTGAAACCTGGAGCCACGTGGTGCGTGACCAGGAAGTTCCTGTCGAGGGACATTTGCAAGTTGGCGGCAAAGCTGCGGAGCGTTTTCGAAAACTTTGCTCACGAGACCCGGGAACGGTAACTCGGACGGATTAAACATTTAAAGATCGAATATGGCACCGTGCGTACTCACCAGCCAACGGTGCCCGTACTTCGCCCAACGATTATTTACCTTGTTGCGAATTGGTGGAATAATTTTGAAAAATTTCAGGAAATACACCTAAGACGAACTACGTATCTACGTAATTACTATCGAAATAATAGATAGCTCGATAAGTTTCGTCGTTCGATAACAAATGAAACTATCAGTTTTTTTACTTTTCCAAAAACGATACGTTTTGTCTATTTACAGTTGTTCAAAATTGAAGTGTCGTAGTATATTTTAAACGATAAAACTTATCGAACAATCTGGTAATTCCATTATTTACTTGCCAACCGAGGGGCTAAAAATTACAATATCTGGAAAATATTATTGAATACACTTCGGTGAATTTTTTCATACCTTTCTGTGCACTTCGGTCGATTTCTCTTCAACGTTTCGCGTAATTGCATTTTACATTATTTCGAGCATTAACTTTTTAATAGAGCTACTCCGATTGGAGATCGATTCACGTGACTGGGAACGCGGATGGATCTTTCGGTAATAACACGAACACGATGAATATTTTAGTAATAACACGAACAGGAGAGAGACTATCCGGCCGTAAGGGTTCCGTAAAATTCGCAAGCTTCGAAAATACTATTACGCGAAGGGAAGGGCGTGCGACGCTTGAAAAGGCTCTGTAAAAGGCTGCCAAAATTCAATGAAGAAGGAGGCTCGCGTTAAAATGCAAAGGGGACGCGGGTTATAGAATATATACATAAAATTAGACCGCAATCTCTTAATCCCTGGGCGGATATTCTGAACGCGATTTCTCGCCGAATCCTTTCGTATATCGACGATGGCCAAGCTCGAGGATCGAGTTAGAATTTCGAGTGAAAAAAGAATCCCGTTGGAAATAATCTCCGATGATATTTGGCCCCGATGTACGTCCGTCGGTGAGACTCGTTACCCGCGATACATTACGAAATGAAATTTCACCGTGAACGGGGAAGATTAAAATTTCGTATTAATATTTGCCTTAACGAGCAACGACATTAATTCTCCGCTTTATTAGCCGAATCGTTCTATATATTCAATTTTCAGCCATCAAGGCACGGAGCATTCGAAATATCAGTGGCTCGTATACGTAAATCGGTACTGTTTATTTTCGGAACGTTATTAATGCAGCTTTCGCTATTTATACGCGTGTCGTATCGTGTTCCGTGCATTTAGTAACGATTTAAATTATGTTTACCGTTATTCGAAACAGTCCTCCCCCGGGCAGATTCTATTAAAAGGAAACTGACTTAATCGTTCAACGAGAAACATCGCGGAAATTATTCCATGACATTATACCGATCTTTAAAACGAAATCGCGTTTTCGAGTTCGAGAAATTCATATCTTTTGCTTCGCATTCGTCGAAACTTGACTTAATTTTGAGAATATTACTCGATATTGGCGAGGAGAAATTTGAAATGTTACGTTAACGGAGATATTATGTTTTCCGTGGTACGCGACCCGACGTTAAACTTTAAACGCGTTTTCCTCGAAACAGGTTTTTCAAACTGGTGGATAACTTTCACCAGGAACTACTTATCGGATTTGCGAGAAATTTGAACTGTACATTTACATTCCCTATCGTCGAATTCGCCAATTTTCTTCTTTCTAATATGTTTCTAACGACGTTCGTCTAGTTTCTAAAAATTCCAATTTTATTGGAAATTGTATACTTAAATATTTACAACTTTGAAACAATATGGAACCACTGTTTCACGTTCAAGAAGATTTCTGTCGTATTCAGTGGATAAACATTATTTATTACAAAAACAACATATCATACATAAGAAATTAAAAAGTCGACCTTCTTTAATCTCGTTTGATTTGGAAATTAATAACTATAGTCAATTGTTACAATTTCTCAATAAGTAAGAACTCAGGATACGCAGAAATCTTCAACTATTCAGCAGATAAACATTATTTATTCCAAAAACAACATATCATACATAAGAAATTAAAAAGTCAACCTCGATTTGGAAATTAATAACTATAGTCAATTTTTACAATTTCTCAATAAATAAGAACTCAGGATACGCAGAAACCTTCAACTGTTCAGCAGATAAACATTATTTGTTCAAAAAACAAAATATCATACGAAAGAAATTAAAAAGTCAACCTTTTTCAATCTCACTCGATTTGAAAATTAATAACTATAGTCAATTTTTACAATTTCTCAATAAATAAGAACTCAGGATACGCAGAAACCTTCAACTATTCAGCAGATAAACATTATTTGTTCCAAAAACAACATATCATACGTAAGAAATTAAAAAGTCGACCTTCTTCGATCTCACTCAATTTGAAAATTAATAACCATAGTCAATTTTTATAATTTCTCAATAAATAAGAACTCAGGATACGTAGAAACCTTCAACTATTCAGCAGATAAACATTATTTGTTCCAAAAACAACATATCATACGTAAGAAATTAAAAAGTCAACCTCGATTTGGAAATTAATAACTATAGTCAATTTCTATAATTTCTCGATAAATAATAACTCATGATACGCAGAACCCTCGTAGCTATCGAAACACGCAAAAGTCTCGAACCCTATTCTCTTTCTAATAATTTTAAGCCTCTCTCCTCAAACGCGATTCACAGACCAGTCGAAAAGTTCGCTGGTATTTAACTCAAGCGATATTCGTTTCTACCGCACTTGTCATTCACACCCGACGCTTGAAAAGTTTATGCACCCGTCCATCGTTCACACCTCCGCGAACCACAATAATCCGAGTTTATCGGGCTCGGTGAAATTTCACCAGCGCGACACGCGATATGCTCCGGGCGGCGATATTTTCCCCGCGTGGAGAGATCATATCGAGTACGTTGTATCAACCAAAAATGATTGGTCGTCGTTCGTATATCCCGGTCCCTACTACTTCCTCTTCTCGCAGACATTGGTTTCCTTCTGGAACGTTGCGTCCCGGTTCCATTAGCGAGATTATCCTCTCGACCTCGAGATCGTCGAAAAGTGAAATGAAACCGAACTGGTCAGCCGAACAGGTATCACCGATAAGTGTTATTCCTGCGGTGTTACCTTTCATCGTAACGACTCCTAAAGAGGACGGAATAATTAGAATCCTTCGATGCGTGGAACTTTTCACGTCGAATAGTTTCCTTTTCTTAATCGATACCGCATTTTCCACAAGGAAATCGACAACTTCCCGCAAAATTAGTATTCCTCTCTGCAGTGAGCGCGAAGCTCTCTGTTTACTTTATTGAAAATTATTTCCAGCGTGTTTCTCTTCCATCGGAGCTTCCCCGGTTCCCTGACACTTGATTAATCAATCGATAACAAGGTTTTGTGGAATTCTCGTCGAGAACAATTTTTTATTAAGACGTTCGTAGGATTATTTTGAACGATTCGTGTTTCACTGGAATTTTGATTTTGGACGATTGAATTTCTAGTAGGTTTTTAACCTTGGTGCATCATAATTTTTGTGTCAATATTTCTCGATACGTATGTACGTAAGAAGATATAACTGTGGGTTTATTAATTGAGAATAATGATAATTTTTATCGTCTCAATGTTGTTGGAGAATGTTTTCTTTCGATAGATTGTATTCACTGTTCTTATCTCATCTTCAAAGAACTACAAATATGAATTGAACCGTGGTAATAAACGTTTGTAATTAAACAAAATATTCTTCTAGAAACTATGCCACTGCTTACATAAAAATTCTTGTTATTATATGTACAGTGACTATAAATGATTTCGTAGATCGAGTAATGCAGCAATTAGAAAATATTGACTTTGATACAGTGGCCACGTTCTCTAGGGAAGAAAACAATAAAAGAAATTTATTATTAATTCCCAGGAAATACGCGAAAGCAATGATCTAAATCGCTGCACACATTGTATATGGCGATTAAGTTTACGTAAACATTGCTCGTGGTTCGTTTATTATCAGAAAAATTTACGAATGAAAATCATTGTCGATAAATTGAATTTATAATTTTCAATTCCCACTCTTACATAAAGTACAATGCTATTTGTTTCGGCCAATACCGTGATAAATAGGAGAATGGGTTTCTCATTATTAGGCAATCTGTATTCAGGGTTCTCATAAATTGTCTCTTTTATTCGAGTGCAAAATTGTGTACATATTGATTTGCATTTTCAAAGGATACGTCTTAATTCATCTCCTCTACTCGACTTTACCGTACAATTTATTTCCCGACCTCTTTATGAGAAATTATCAAGCACCTATAATTCACACCAATAAGGTAATACGATAAATTTACCACGTACGGTGTTAGCAACAGTAACACCGTAAATTCTATTCAACCTCTGTTATTGCTTCCGTACAAACCTAAAAAGACGTTCGAAAATGAATGACCAAAAGTTCAACTAATCACGAGAAATGATTACTCCGGGAAAATCTTTGTTCTCGAATTATACTACCGGAAACAACGAAGAGAGATCACATTTTCTAAAACAGATTCGCATTAACGTTACATAATTAATATAATATTTTATCGACGCTTCCTTGAAAACGAGTTTGGAGAATATTATTATACTCTTCGAATAATTATATCCCAGAATAACTTCTACATTTTTTTACGTTCAAATTGACCAATTTTTAAACAGTTTGTTTCTGATACTTTAATGATTTCAAGTAACTTGAAAAGGTAATTTTTAAGAAACTTTTTCAAATATTTCTAAAAAGTTTAGTCTGTAACCTTGAAGTGTCAAGGAGCTCCTATTATCATACCTATGAAAATAGTTCTGACCATATTTTCATACAAATCTTCGTTCTTCTTTATTTTACACATTGCACGTATGATTTTTTCTTTCGCGTGTTCCTCTTACATTGGTAAAAAAATACTATTAAATTACTACTATCTATTCATTGCCACCAAATAGGACCTACACAGTTACTAACATCCCTATGAAAATAGTTGTGATAGAAAATAGTTTTGATCATATTTTCATATAAATATTCGTTCATTTTCATTTTGCACAATTGTACGAAACAATTTCTTCTTTTGCGTGTTTCTCTTACATTGCTAAAAAAAATACCATCAAAGTACCACCATGCATTACCACCGAATAGGAGCTACACTTTACAATAAATTAACTCACAAAGTCTGTCTGTGACACATAACCCCTACTATCATCTCTATAAAAATAATTCTGATAGAAAATAGTACTTCATATAAATCTTCGTTCTTCTTCATTTTGCACATTGTACGTACGAAACAATTTCTTCTTTTGCGCATTTCTCTTACATTGGTAAAAAAATACTATTAAATTACCACTATGCATTACCACCGAATAGACCCTACACTTTACGATAAATTAACTCACAAAGTCTGTCTGTGACACGTAGCCCCTACTATCATCCCTATGAAAATAGTTCTGATAGAAAATAGTACTTCATATTTTCACATAAATATTCGTTCTTCTTCATTTTGCACATACAATTTCTTCTTTCGCGTGTTTCTCTTACATTGCTAAAAAAATACAATTAAATTACCACTATGCACTACCACCGAATAGAACCTACACAGTTACGATAAATTAACTCACAAAGTCTGTCTGTGACACGTAGCCCCTATTATCATCCCTATGAAAACAGTTCTGATAGAAAATAGTACTTCATATTTTCACATAAATATTCGTTCTTCTTCATTTTGCACGTACAATTTCTTCTTTCGCGTGTTTCTCTTACATTGCTAAAAAAATACAATTAAATTACCACTATGCACTACCACCGAATAGAACCTACACAGTTACGATAAATTAACTCACAAAGTCTGTCTGTGACACGTAGCCCCTATTATCATCCCTATGAAAATAGTTCTGATAGAAAATAGTACTTCATATTTTCACATAAATATTCGTTCTTCTTCATTTTGCACGTACAATTTCTTCTTTCGCGTGTTTCTCTTACATTGCTAAAAAAATACAATTAAATTACCACTATGCACTACCACCGAATAGAACCTACACAGTTACGATAAATTAACTCACAAAGTC
Source organism: Ptiloglossa arizonensis (assembly GCF_051014685.1). Taxonomy (NCBI): domain Eukaryota; kingdom Metazoa; phylum Arthropoda; class Insecta; order Hymenoptera; family Colletidae; genus Ptiloglossa; species Ptiloglossa arizonensis. The sequence continues at coordinate 20,005,827 of NC_135052.1, forward strand.
TGTCTGTGACACGTAGCCCCTATTATCATCCCTATGAAAACAGTTCTGATAGAAAATAGTACTTCATATTTTCACATAAATATTCGTTCTTCTTCATTTTGCACGTACAATTTCTTCTTTCGCGTGTTTCTCTTACATTGCTAAAAAAATACAATTAAATTACCACTATGCACTACCACCGAATAGAACCTACACAGTTACGATAAATTAACTCACAAAGTCTGTCTGTGACACGTAGCCCCTATTATCATCCCTATGAAAATAGTTCTGATAGAAAATAGTACTTCATATTTTCACATAAATATTCGTTCTTCTTCATTTTGCACATACAATTTCTTCTTTCGCGTGTTTCTCTTACATTGCTAAAAAAATACAATTAAATTACCACTATGCACTACCACCGAATAGAACCTACACAGTTACGATAAATTAACTCACAAAGTCTGTCTGTGACACGTAGCCCCTATTATCATCGCAATGAAAATAGTTCTGACCTCGTCCGGGATCTGGTCGTTCGTACTCGCGTAACACCGCCCCTCGTGGTAACACCGTCTCTACCGCATAAATTCACCGGTTTCGGGTTTAAACGTCGCCGCGAGATCTCTTCGGGGATCCCCGAACGAATCGCGTCGAGTCACCCGAGAGATCGCTGGTGTAACCGTAACGGTATAACGAGGCAGTAAATCAGTCATTAATAAAGTTTACCAATCGTGGGTCCGGGATCTTCCGTGAGTTGGTGTTGTCGAACAGGCGAGGAAAGTTTCGAACGACGTCCAGGCGTCGGTCCGTCGGTCGTTCGAGACGGGGGGCAGCGGGAATAATCCGAGAAGCGCGACACGAGTTCCTGCCCCCGGGGGCGGCGTTCCCGCGGCGATTATGGAATTGAAATTGTGACGAGATTGAATTTAATACAGACACCACCGGCGACACGCGCGCAGCTCGTTCGTCGACGTTCGTGCTGGATTTACAGCGTTTATCGGAGTTTGTCTTTTATTGCGGGGGGGCCGAAAGTGGAACGGGAATTTCGGTCAGGGAAGAAGTTGCGGAAACTCGCGCGACCAGTCGATAAATGGCGGCGCGTTCCGATCGTAATTTATCGGCGTCGCTCCTCAGTCATCGTTTCTTCGAAAAAATTCCACGGAAACTTTCATAAAATGCTATACGAATAGTGTTCTCGTTCACGATAACGGGTGTATATTGTTTGTAGATTGTATCGGGTTGTTCGGAAAGTGATTTCGTTTTACAAAATCGAAAAGGTGCGATTTGGTAAAATGTTTGTACACTCTGAGAAAAATTGTCTCGTTTTCACCGAAAGAAACGAAATTACTTTCCGAGCAACTTGATAGTAAGACGTGGTGTTGTAATTGGTTTCTGCTTGTACTAAAGGTAGATCGATTATACAGGAAACTGAACTAATCGTCTTAGCGCCCTAGACACCCCTCGTTATCATTTTAGGCGCCTGTGTCTTTGCAAATCTATCTTCTTACCCTTACTACGTGTTTACAAGTCTCTTCTGGTATCCTTACTGTCCCAAACACGCTTCTCTCGCACCTTGTATTCGTTTCTTTCATTCTAATCCTCAATCTCTCTCACTTCGGGCATTCGGTCACGTTCGTTCGCCTCGATCGTTCCTCTTTCCCAAACACTCTTCGTTTTCTCCGGATCACGTGCATTTCCTTTCGCTCTCGAGCATTCCCACGTTCGGTCGTCTTGCACGATTACCTGTAAACTGTCGCTCGTGCCCTTCGGGAAGCCTGGCGACAGATCGGCGCCAAAGACTTTACCCTAACGCGGATTCTATCGCACGCAATGTATCTTCCAGGCCTGCACTCGAAGCAGGCCCGAGTGGAAACGGAAAATTACGATACTAGGATAGTTACGAGGATCGCGTGACGTAGGTTCTTGAAACTCTGAAACAGAATTTCATGTTTATGTATTATACTTACCGTGTTTATGAAACTGAGTATTATTTCATTGTTGAAGGAATTTAGAAGACTAGGAAACTTTCTTTTTCTTAAGGAGTTATTGTACTTTAGGGTATATTTTAGCGAGATGTACAGTAGGCACAATAGAAAGGTGTAACGATAGAAAAATGAGAGTTTTGGATGAGGAAATTAGATACAATTGGAGCAACGAGCTGGATTTTTGTGTAATGATATAACTCTATAGTAAAATAGAAAGGGGAAATTTTTGAAATATATCAGAGATATATCAAAATCCAGTGGAAGACTGGATTTCTCTTTTTTCAATTAAATCAAACGAAATTAAATACACAATTTCCTGGGCAAAATTATCGTGTACACAATATCCAAACTTCACCCCTATTATTCCTCGTCTTAAATTTCATAATTACATTATTACCGCAAATTTATATTTGTTCGAAGTGTAACGAAACCCTGATAGAAAAATTATTAAAATAACGAACCTCGTTCCGATCTCGAAACCGTTTGGAAAATGTCCCCCGAATCTGTGGAACATTACGCGAACGAAACGTTACGTAATATTTCTCGAGAAGAGATTCTCGTTGAAAAAAACCGTGCACGGAAGCGATTAAAAACCGTACATCGCTCCTTCTAGGGTTTGTTTGCGCTTCGAAGGATCCTCCTGCACAGAGCTTAGATTCATACGTCGGACGAACGTTTAGAAAATTGCGTTTCGGGTGATACTTGTGAGGGGAGAGGGCAGGAGTAATCGACTCGCGTTGGAAATTATCAATATTGGTAATTTATTATCAAAATTCAAATTGATTAAATTCAGGGATATTAACGGTTTTATGGGTTTGTAGCGGCTAGCCATACTCCTCGGTGAAACGTTTGGCGTGCAAGTAGCATGGTTTGTGACTCACGTATCGAAGAAAGCTATTTTTGAGGAGATACACGTTGTTTTCGATCACAGACGAGTGTGCAAAATTGTTGATCCTCGTACGAGCCCCTAAATAATCGTTGTACTCGTGTGGTATGTTGGTGTATATTTAAGAAGATTAAATATATCATAAGTTACAGTGTTATTAGTATTAGACGTGGTGTTGGTGATTAGTTTCGCTTTTCACTAAAGGTAGATCGACCGTGTATAAGACTAAGTTTATCTTGCGTCTTTTTAAACTGGTCTTTCGTCTTGGTACGTTTTTACAACTGTCCTGTCTTATTACGTCTTTTTACCTATACAAACTAACTGTTACGTACTCTTCTTTCTTACTATGACATACTGTGTCATACTACGACATACTACGACATACTACGACATACTACGACATACTACGACATACTACGACATACTACGACATACTACGACATACTACGACATTCTACGACATACTACGACATACTATGACATACTACGACATACTACGACATACTGTATCATACTACGACATACTGTATCATACTACAACATACTACGACATACTGTATCATACTACGACATACTACGACATTCTACGACATACTACGACATACTACGACATACTACGACATACTACGACATACTACGACATACTACGACATACTACGACATACTACGACATACTCTTACATTCTCTCGACACACTGTATCAAAAACGTTCCTCTCCTACTCTATATACCCACGCTATATTCCCTTTTTCCCACAAGACCTCGCCTATCCAAGAAAAGCGCGCCAACAGCGCAAGGAACAGGAGTCCACGCTCTTAGGATCATTGTTGCATTCCAACACGGTCGAAACCAGACACGAAATAATCCTGTAACGTTGGAATGTGTAATTGATAGAAAATTTCTAGAGTTCGCGTTCGCGAGGAATGCCTTTGGAAATTCAAAGAGAAACAAACGAGCCACAACGAAAACGGAAACGCGAGCGTGGAACGAGACGTACGTGTCGCATCGTGCGCGCAACAAAGGCCCCAGACCCCGTTGGACCTCGCGAGGTCGGAAACGTCGACCTGAACGCAAACGATCGGATCGATTCCCCTTGTGTGTGTTCGCCGAGCGCCGCACCAGCTTCCTTTATTCGCGTTCGAGTGGAGGGCATGGTCAAAGATTGACGGGGGTCGATAAAAGGGGGGACACACACAGAGGAGAGGAGCACGATCGCGTACCGTTCGATAAGCCTGCGATGCAATCGAAATACTAATTATCGTGCAGCGTGACTTCGAATCACGGTGTCCCCCGACGTACGGGGCGAGTCCGGTAGGAATTTAATTAAGTGCTCGCGCGAAATAATCGCGATCGGCCGTAACCTCGCCTCGCTACGCGGGCTGTGAAATCGCGGAAGCGGGCTCGACAATCGAGGCGTTCGATTCGATTCGAGACGTTCGATTCGATTCGAGGCGAACCAGCGCCGGGAATTTTGCGAAACGCGGCGCGAAATAATTTGGGGATACGGTGCCCGTGTTTTGAAGTTCGTGTTGAGATCTCGCATAGATCTGTCGAGCATTGGACGTGTTTGCACGAATGATGACTCTCGACAATCTAGGGTACTAGTATTAGAAGGGTCTGATACTCTTCTCGAGGACCACCTTTCCTAATGGAAGGACACAACACACAAATGGAGTTGACAGTGAAGTAAATGTATTTGCCTTGTAAGACCTATGGTGGGCTCGTGGGCCTAGTTCCCATAGAAAAATTGAACGATATTGATTTCACCAATTCTGGTACCTGGAATTCTCGAGTTTAGAATTCTTCTGTTTTAAATTCGTATAGTAACGATAGGATAAGTGTGAGAAATACAAGAAAAATTGAACGATATTAATTTCACCAATTCTGGTACTTGGAATTCTCGACTTTAGAATTCTTCAGTTTTAAATTCGTATAGTAACGATAGGATAAGTGCGAGAAATACAAGAAAAATTGAACGATATTAACTTCACCAATTCTGGTACTTGGAATTCTCGAATTAAAAATTTTTGGTTAAATACAGTAACGTTCGAAAAACTGAGTTTAATTAATCAATTCACCCACGTACGTTGCATCTCTTAAAGGAGACTAGTGGTGTACCGAAACATAGAATTAGTAAACAATTCCCTGGAATTTAATGCTCCATTACCATAAGTCGTGGTCTTACCGACGCAACAACAAGATAAGCATTTAATCTTGGCACGAAGAGCGACGATACGCGTTAACTATGAACGAATACGCGGACCGATGCACGAGCATAGACGGAGACCTTTTGAGGGAACTCTATGATATGTTTTGCGGTGCCGTGTAGGTAATACGACAGCGTTTAACGTTCTTACACTGCGAAAGCGGAGACAGAGTCGAGGAAGACACCTACCTAAGCTCCTCGAGCTTATGTTGCTCAACACTGACGTGGACCGTCTATGACGCTCGGGCTGGCTCCATTAGTCTGTTCTAGTGTTCTCAACGTCGACTCACCGGGTCATTTGAGACCTCAATTGAGAGATAATCCCGTGGTGCCGTTTAGCCGCGACGACACTTCGTCTCTTTGCGTTCTACGTTTGCTTCGGTTACCAGCCAGCGTCGTTTGCACCAAAGCCGGCAAGAAGAGCGCGCAGATAGCGCGAGGCGCGCGGAGCGTGGTTAATCGGATGAACGAGAAAAGAACGAGAAAGTAATTCCTCGGGCGAAAGATTGCATCTCGTTTATTCGGTGAAAAGTCGGGACCCTTGCTGAGATACCGCACGAGTTTGCGAACTAGGTCGTAGTGGGGGGAGTGGCCTTGAGCGGCCAGCAAACTTGGCTTCGAGAACAGTTACGAATTTACACCGGTGAACATTCGAAACGAAGACCAAAGCTTCGTTTCTTCTGTGATAATAATTTTCTTACCGTTAGGCACAATCGATAGGATCGATAATTATTCGCGAAGAATATTACTAATTTAAAACTTTCTAAAGAAACAATTTTTCTAATGTAAGATCTCGGTTGAGATCTTAGGTACAACTAGATCGTAATAATTTCTACGTATAGAAATATAAGGTTGTTTGGAAAGTCATTTCGGGTTTTTTCCGGTGAAAATGAATAATGATTCTTTTAGAGTGTACAAACATTTTATTAAATTGTACATTCTTCATTTTGGAAAACGAAACGATTTTCCGAACGACCCGATATATTTACTCGAACGAATAACACTATAGAATCGACTGTATTAAATCATAGATAATTCACGAAATTTAGTAAAAATTCAATTTTCGCGTAGAAACCGTTAAGAAACTCTGTACACTCCACCGATAAATCAAGAATCCTTTCCAAATAAGAAACTAAAGAAACAGCGGGATGTCCACTTCCCTACTGGAACTGTAACGTTTCCAGTCTAGTATTTTGTTAGTTCGTGTTCTGATTTATCGTCAAAGAAACGACCCGTGTTCTCCCATAGAGTAGAATTCCTCCGCGGTGGTTCGAGGTCTGTAAACACAGTCGAAAGTTGCGTCTACGGGAACGAGTCTTGTGGCACAAGGCTGTTCAGGTTCGATTTTCCGGGCGAGACTCGGAAAAAGCTCAATATTTACTGGCGTAACAGGCCGAGGGTTGTCATAAGACTTGGCAGAGCTCGGCGAGGCCGCGGCTTCTTGGAGAGCAACCGTTGAAAATTCTCGCGTACTATCCTACGGAGTCATTGCGTCACCGATTCCATGACGTTCGAACGACCAGTTTCGTTTGCCAATGGAATCGTCTTGTAACGAGGGTGACCTTCTATCGCGAACACGATCGGTGGGTTACTCAGCCGTTACTGGAACCGGTTTTAAGGCGCGAACTTTCTTCCAAGTTTAAGATCACGTTGGCCAATCAAGCTACAGATTAAGGAAGATGTAGTGTCTCAGGGTGGTTTCCATGACTACCGTCCCCTGGTTTCGGTATCCTCATTTCTGTCCTTTACCAATAACACGACCAACTTACCCCCTCCCTTGCGAGTTCGCGCGAAAGGCTACCGGGTCGACTATCGCGAAATCGTTCGCCTCGCGTGCTATAATCGCCAAACGTAATTACTCTATCGCGCTCGCGGATCATCCTCGGTAGAATTGGGTGAAATCGAGCGGTGCGTGACCGCGCGTGATCATTCCACGCGTGAAAACGAAACGAAAACGTGGAACGACATTTTTTCGTACGGTGTCTCCTTTTCGAGAAAATCGATGTCAAAGATTCTTGGGGCACGCGCGTCTGACCGTTACGAGGTGTTTCTACTTAAGTGGATGTTTTCTAAAAACATTTTATATTTTTTATTAAGGTACGGTTTTGTTTATTTTATACACTACTTGCTACTTTCTAGACACTTAAATTCAATTAAAATCAATATCACGATACGAGGTTTGCAGTCATCGATGCAAGTAGAAATAACCTGCAATAGACAGACGTCTTTATCGGTTGACGAGTTTCTAGAACCGATTTTCTCGAAACGGGAGACTCGTGAACATTGTTATCGTATATTTTTTACTTAATTTCTCGTACCTCGCATAGTAAACTTATCGCGTGATTTATTGTCAGTGAATCTGTCTGACCGTTACTCGTTATTTCTACTTGCAGCTTTAATCGCGTACATAGACGATCGTGCAGTAACGTGTGTTTTAATTTGTTTTAACTAATTGAAAGAAAATTAGAACTAAGAGCAACGAACATTGGTCGAGGTTCTTTCGTGAAATTTTCAAACTCGTGTATTTTCGAAAGGAAGACGAGCGCGTGTAAAATTTCGTTTGGTATTCACGACGAATCTTCGCGCGATAAATCACCGTGTTATCCGTGCTCGAATCTCGATTTGACGAAACGGGATTTTACACGATGAAATTGTAACCGAATTACAAGCGTCTAGGTGTAACTGAAACGTACAGAATTGAAACGGACAGGTTGATATTCCAGAGGGTAAATGAAGTTGCATCTCCATGACGGAGTAGTCGCAGCTGCGGCTGCATCTTCTGCTCATTAGGGAGGAAGGGAAGACTGTTTAAGTGCTCCCGTTGCACTACTTTCGGAATGAAAATTCATCACCGAGAATTAAGTTTTTAGCTCGCCGCTCGCGCGCCCGTACGTTTAACTTAGATTAGTCGCCGAGCGTGGAGCATTGTGCACACCTAGGATTTCTAGACTTCTTTTTTCTTTTTTCTTTTTTCTTTTTTTTTTTTTGTATATTTCACATTTAGGCGTCTTCTTATTTTTGTGCACATTTTTCCTCGAGTTTTTTTCCCTTTTTCGTCAACGAGGACGACAATTTGAACAGTTCGTTAACTGAAGGACTTTCAAGTTTATTCGTACAATGCTTTTATTACGTAAGAAGTACGTGCATTTAGAAGTGAAGCGGGAAATTCATGACCGAAACGTTCAAATTAATTACTTTTAACAAACGATCGTAACGATGTCATTTTTCTTAATTTCTCGCAGATATTTCGTTTTCGTACACGGTGCTGTTATTTTTAAATAATAATTCTGAACACAAGAGAAATTCTAAATTACGATATACATTTTTTACATCGACCTTCAAACGACTCGTGTAGAAATACCTACGCGTAAATAAAACGTCTTTAGAATTTTAACTACAGCAATTTGAATAAATTCTTCTTATTACATTTTCGGAATATTGTATTTTTCTCAATTTTACAAAATCTCTCGATATTTCTTAACGATATTGTACAATATTCACTACAATCTTTTGTTTACCAGACAGGATGAATTTCAATTGTTATCATTTACGTAAAATGTTCATAAACTGTATTTAAATTAATACACTATAATTTCATAACATTGTATGTTGTTATGTACATTGTATGTGTCCGGTATTAATTTCATAACATTGTATGTTCTTAATTTACGAAATCTTCGTACCAAAACAGTTAAAGTGAAATCAAACTGTGCTTACACAGACCATGATTCTTACCTTACTCATAATTAATAAATATGCCGATAAATGAATAAAGTCACCATAAATTCGATGTCGGTATAGTATTCTTTATGGCACTGTCAATATCTTCATGTGTTTTCAACGAATTTTCAACCTTAATTTGGCGTATGTATTTATTCCAGAAAATTTAATTTCAAAGTTTCGACTTATTTTTATACGAGGAATACAACTTCGATTCACTCAGAGTATCTGTAATAAAGTGTAAAAAATAAGTGTGGTAAAACTTGAATTCGAGCCCATCTAATCTCAAACAACTCGTTGCAGACACCATCATCGTTCTTTCCTTCTCTGTCATTTCCATAAAGAATCATCCAGCCAGCGTGTACTCGTTGCACGTTTCTGTATCTCCTATTCATGATACATTTACAATTCATACCTTTGCATTTTACAATTCTTTACTCGCGATTTATTTTCACACAGTACGCGAGCGTCCTTTTCGTTTGTACGCTTCGCTGACCCGTATCCATGTATCTTATTCGCGACATCTTATACAAGGTGGCGGGAAACTGGATTACTAATTTTAAATTCGAACAAGCAGAGAAGAAACACAAGGAAAACGAAATTTGCAAATTATTTAACTTCTGAGAAAAGTATTCGATCCTTTGTACTACTGGAAGTTTGCACGGTACGTAGAATTCGTGTATACCTTTTTTAAATATTTAAAATCTAGCTAATCGATGACTCAGACTATTAAAAATATTTATTCGATTACTGTCAAATACAATTATGTCATCCAACGTTTCTCCTGTAAATGAATACAATGAGAGTAAACTAAAACGGAAAAGGGTTGCAATACCTTTCGTTGAATGTAGAAAAATTTCAAATTCCAAAACTGATTTTCATTTTTCTTTAACGAAGAGCAATTATATTTTCTCGATGTATGTTTTCAAGATCACCTGATCAAACGAGACAAACAAAAATCACACGAACAGCATAGTATGCGCACTAAAAGGTATTCATTGACTTAAAATGTAAAAAAAAAAATCGATTGCATATTTGACCTTGAAAATTACAGATACTAAAACACCGGAAGAAAATTACACGTTTCGATCAAAAAAAAAAAAAAAAAAAAAAAGAATCAAGCCTTTGTTCACCATTCGAAACTTATTGCAAATTTCACCAAGCTTCTTCCACGAATAGTAAAATTTTATCTTAAGAAAATTACCAGGCAGCGTTATCGCGATCACAGTATCCAGTATAACCTGCACCGTGTCTTTACTATCATTCTGAACGAAGTGTAGTGGCTAGAAAGTAAAAAAAAAAAAAATACTGGTTTATGGTAAATTCGATCGCGACTCCCCGAGTCACGAGACGCACTTCTACGGTGATCTCCACCCTCTTGACCGGATTTCCGGGCGATTCGAATCGGAGGTCATTCTTGAACGATGCAGCCAGTCGTCAGCTCCCTCGTCACTCGTGACACTATCGTTCTGGACAATATATTCCTCGTAGTCGTTTCAAGGCAGCTGAAAATCTGCCACTCTCGTAAACTTTGCACTCACTTGCACGATCTTGTTTCGTTCCTGAGTGAAAACGATCCTGCGAGACTGACCGTAGGTAAATCGTAACGATGCCCGCGCAACGTGATTTTCATCCCTTCGCTTCGCACTATTTCTCGGCTTCATTCGTATCTCGACACGGTTTTTGTAGCTGCTCGTGGTAGATCTCGAGGATCTTTCGAGCATTGAGTGTGTTTGCACGATGGGTGCCGACTATAGGTTACTCGAAGGACCATCTTCCCGTTGGAAGGACTAACTGTTGTTGATCGTTGTCCGCTAGGCTGGACCGATGTATGTTGTAATGCCGCCTTCGAGGTCTCCGCCGCTTGCTGCTCTCACGTCCAGGGGGGTGTTGAACGTTGTCCTCACACACGGCGCCTCACTGGATGCACAAGCCGGCTGCCGAACTTCCTCGAAGGTCCAAGATTCCGTGGAGGCTCGAGGGATTGCTGGTAATTCCCTCGAGGAATGCAAGTTCTTTATGGGAACTAACGCAGGAAGCTTGACACGTCGATCCGTGCGTTCAGGCCAAAACTCTAACCGTGATCTCTTAGCTGTACTCTGTACGTTCTGGCTGTAAACCCTTGGCGATACTCTGTACACTCTAGTCGTAGATCCTTGGCTCTATTGTCTTGGTGGTATTCTGTGCACTAGTCTAAGATTCCTCGGGTCAGTGCAAACGTCGCCTCGGTTCGCCCTACTCCCTTGAATTAAGGGTGGGTGGCGACGAATGCCTGACCAATTACGACGGGTCCTAGTCCCGCCGAATCTAAGACATGCCCATCGCTATGGGCTTAGGTGGGGGCGTCGCGACGTAGACAGGGTGTCCAAACCCCTGCAGGCCTGGGCTGGAATTTTCCAGCATCCCGAATGACGCAACAAGGCCGCGCTAGGGCCTCGCGTGCCAGGCTGTGCAGAGGGTCCCTGTCCAAGTGCCTGTAGTGTTTTATGACGGGAAATAGCCATCACTTGCTCCGTGCCTCGAGTCGAACAACAAATAAACTGACCCACGGTGGCAGGCCCTTGGACCTGTCCAATTAGCCATGTGGACAATTTCTCTAACAAACTCGAAGCACTGTCCCGCCATAAAACGCAGCTGCAAGCCTCTACAGTTTTCATTCGTCTTTTTCTACACACGGATCTCGGGAATATTTCTATTCACTAGACGAACCAACACAGACGCTGAAACGATTCTTTACAGCTACTCAACGTTTAACTACCAGCCGTGCAAATTTTAAAACGACTGAACGTTCGGACCGGTTGATGGCTGAACGAGATACAACACTCACTTCGCGAACGTTTCATTCGGCAGTAAGACGAGAAATCGTGACTGTTCTGCCCGGAGTGCAACAAATCCTCGAGTTACGCGAATTTGTAGCTCCCTGCAAAACTACTCATGTCCTTATACATATTTCATGAATGTGTATTTATTTAAATACGAGCAAACTCTTCTTTCGTGCGATTCTTCTCGTAAAGGATTGCGTATCACGTTTGGATCTCTCTATCTACCATCAATGTTAAAAATTTGAACTGTATATCACGTGTACTCTAGGGAGAAGGTAAGATCAGTGACTCGTGTACAGTTTGCGAAGTTTTCGAAAATATTCTAAAATTATCAAACGACAAGTCGTTTAATCTGCAATGTTAACGATATTAGAAATCAGTTAGGTCCCATTGTGTATTTCGCGTGTCTAGTTCGTTGAAAGAAATTTTTTACAAAAGAGATCGATTTCGAAACGTTAGAATTACATGTATGTAAAACTCCGTAAGCAAGAAAACACTGTATCGAGGCAGCTCGATTTCGTGTGTCGCGTTTTTTACAAGCACGCGTGTTTTCGTTTCGTGTAAACGGTTCCCTCGTCACTTGTCCAAATTTTTCAACAATAAAACGAGGAGTTGTGACGCGGTGAACGTTTCACGAAAGGGTTTCGCAGGTTTCTTCCGGGCCATCGCTACTTCACTCTTCTCAGACGAGTTGTAGTGGCATTAACCTAGAAAAGCATCGTTCGTGTTAGCCGTGGCGAGACAGGCACACTGTCATCCTGATCTCTGTTACGTCGAAACCCTGTTACTTTCGACGCATCGATTATCTTTCCGGAAAGAATTTTATTTTATTTCCATCACTTCAATTAGTCTTCGACATTCGATATTTAAAAATATGATTCATCGTTACACGAGCCTCAAGAATTTTCTTCGGTTAATTATCTCTAAATTACAATTCTACACAATCACCTCTGACACTGTTCTCGACCACGTATCGATAATAATAAAAATGATTACGATTTATAATTATTACGATAATAATATTTTATATAAATATAAAAATATTACGTAGTTAACGCGGTATATCAAGAAATAGTAACACAATGGACAGTATCGATAAGAATCTTTCTCTTCATCGATCACCTAACGATCATTCTGCACGATTCTCATACGAAAAATTGTCGTCAAGATTCCATTCAAATTTCCTTTATTCCTTCATCACAGATCAGCGCCTTGTGTTCATCGAAACGCTCGATCTCTCCATTTAGAATCGTCAACCCCTCCCTGGAAACTGTAACGCTTCAGGTACGGTCTAGTATTCCATTTTTTATCCCAGCGTGCAACGCGCGTACAGCGCATATCGCGATGCATTTTAGACTGCACTGGAAAGTGGCTGTACGTGTATCGTCGAAGTGTGCATCTACGATAGCATCTGCGGTTCTGCGGTTGTTCGGTCGTTTACTAGATCGCTAAATTCGCTTCCTGAATCTGAAAATTTGTTATAACCGTTTACACTTTCCTATTGTTTCGCGGTGACAGGTTATTAAAGCCGTGGTGGTTACGTAGCAACTGAACTGCATTTCAACAGTGCATCGAACAGTGCGCTTTGCGCGTAGACGGTTCTAAAAGTTTAACCACCTCGGTTTTATAAATGGAAAATTGATATAAAAGACACGCGATACGTGACACTGTACCTGAAGGGTTAACCCTTTCGCTACGACGATGTTAGGGTCGTTGTATAGCGAAGAAAATAAATCTGAACGGCACGCGGGATGGTACGGTCGTCGTGTGAAGAAAAAAATGACATAAATATACGAACAGTGAGAGAATACTTTTTAGGATACTTCCGCTGAACGAGATTTCGAAAGTGTATATATTGCACGCGGACAGTCAGCGTTTGTAATCGTTTAGGTTCACGTCTGACGTGTAAAAAAATTTCTTTTGCGATAATGTTTGAGAAAAGAACTTTTCGAAGCAGGATATTTACAATTATGATAATCGACATACTGTATCTTGAAGAATTTATTTTAATCGAATATTGAAAAATCGTGTAGATTTTGCCCTGTAGCGAACAACTATAATTCTTCATCTTGGACGAATAACATCTTGTGTACGTACATGGTGCCCCGTAGAGAGCGACTATAGTCACTCGTCGTGTACAAATAGTGCCTCGTAACGAGTGACTATAATCACCCATATGTACGAGTGTCATTTCACGAAGAGCGACTATAATTGCTCGTTGTATGTAAATAATATCCCCAAAAAGGTACTATAATCGCTCCTCGTACGTACACAATGTTTACCTTGAGACGACTATACTATCAGGTTGTTCGGAAAGTCATTTCGTATTTCTTTTGGTGAAAATGAAACACGATTTTCTTAGAGTGTATAAACATTTTACTAAATTATATATTCTCCATTTTGGAAAACAAAATGACATTCCAAATAATCCAATATATAATAGTCTATATAATAGTCTATATAATAGTCTATATAATATTCTATATAATAGTCTATATAATAATCTATATAATAGTCTATATAATAGTCTATATAATAGTCTATATAATAGTCTATATAATAGTCTATATAATAGTCTATATAATAGTCTATATAATAGTCTATATAATAGTCTACATAATAGTCTATATAATACTCTAAATAGTGTCTGTTAATAAATAAATAATACCTCCTAACAAACAATCAAAGTCACCCGTCGACTACGAATGACATTTCGCGGAGAGCGATGATAGTCACCAGTTGCGCGTAAACGTTACCTCGTGGTCACCGATCATGATCACCCATCGTGCGTGAACGTCTCGTCGAGAACGACTATAGTGTGCTATCGTAGCGAAAGGGTTTGAATATCGCGTTGAAACGGATTACGGATAATCCATTACGAACAATCCATTACGGATAACGTATTCTGTCTGAAAATGACGCGCGATTATTAAAAATGGTCCGTAAATGTTTCCAGCTACGGAAGCCAGTGTCGACACTCTCGATCCCGGGGGCGATGAAGAACAGCGGCGGCGTGGCCGGTGGGGGCGGCGTGGGTGGCGCCGGGGGCGGCGGCGGGGGTGCTGGTTGCGGTAGCGGGGGTGCTACCGGAACCGGCGAGGACGCCGGTATCGCCCTTGTTGGCATCCACTCGGAGTACCCACGGTACATGGACGACCGTGTTCTCGGCGGTCAGGTGAAGGGCCCATCGGGCAGCATAGGACCGGGCTCGAAGCACAAACCCAACGTCGGTTACCGGCTGGGCAGACGGAAGGCCCTGTTCGAGAAGCGGAAACGCATCAGCGACTACGCGCTCGTCATGGGCATGTTCGGCATCATCGTGATGGTCATCGAGAACGAACTGTCCAGCGCCGGTGTCTACACCAAGGTGAGTCGTCATTCTTCCATTCTTTACCATCCACCGAGTCACGGTTAACGTTCAGTGTTCTGGACTAACTGTGATCAGTATACGATCTCTAGAGTAGCACTTTGTACTGTCTGCTTCCGAAAAGAATGCCGATAGGGTCTATTTTGGACCCACCAAGGCACGGTAAATGTTCAGTGTTTTAAACTAAATGTGATCAGTTTATGATATCTAGAGTAGTACTGTGTACTGTCTGCTTCCGAAAAGAATGCCAATAGGGTCTATTTTGGACCCACCAAGGCACGGTAAATGTTCAGTGTTTTAAACTAAATGTGATCAGTTTATGATATCTAGAGTAGTACTGTGTACTGTCTGCTTCCGAAAAGAATGCCAATAGAGTCTATTTTGAACCCACCGAGACACGGTTAATGTTCAGTGTTCTAAACTAACTATGATCAGTATATGATATCTAGAATAGTACTGTGTACTGTCTGCTTGCGAGAAGAATGCCGATAGGGTCTAGTTTGGACCCACCGAGGCACGGTTAACATTCAGTGTCTTAAATTAACTGTGATCAGTATATGATATCTAGAATAGTACTGTGTACTGTCTGCTTCCGAAAAGAATGCCGATAGGGTCTATTTTGGGCCCACCGAAGCACGATTAACGTTCAGTGTTTTAAATTAACTGTGATGAGTATACGATCTCTAGAGTAGCATTGTGTACTGTTTGCTTGCGAAAAGAATGCAGATAGAGTCTGGTAATTTTCCCCGTGGAAGCAAACGCTCAAACGAGAAACCCAATTACCCGATTTTGTCTCTCGAGGATCTTCTTCGATCAGATATTTTCCACAAGGAAACAGTAGCGAATTCCATCTGCAATCTTCTCAAAGACGAACAGTATATATTGGGTCACGCGTTGGAAATTAAATTCTTATGTTAGTGGTGTAGAAGTAGAAGAAATGGTGTCAAGTCGCAACTTTTATTTATTTTTTTGCAGGTACAATCTCTTAATTTCTGTATGTTTTTTTTAGCCTACTCGTGTAATGGTATTTCTAGAAAGAAAGAACGATCTATTCCTTCTTGTGGAAGGAATTACACACCGTATTGGGTCAGACGTGTTTGTCGGCGTCCGTAGCGTCTGAATCGACACTGTCTGCATTCTTATTCGCGATACTATATTCTCCTTTAACTCGGATCTTTCTTTCTCCTCGCAGTAGCTCGAAGAATGGAATATGACAGTTATACGTGAAATGTTAGGCAATGCTTTTTTACATATATTTTGTCTCCTATTTCAATTTTATGAGATTCTTTGATGATTATATCCGAAACAAAATTGGAACACCTTTTCAAAAATTGATTTAATTCATCGGTAATTAAAATAACGTTTTAGCAATGCAAGTCTTGGAATATGATTTTTATTATTATTACTCGGTACTATCATTTTCAAAGTACTTGGCTTCAGAGATGGGCAAAATTTTCAAATCTGAGCAACGTATAACAATTCATTCCTGATAAATTTTTATTTATTCGTTGGTAAATTGTTCATATAGTAGTGTAAATGAAATTCTAATGCTTATTGAATGAGTAATGGAAAAAAATTGCTTATGATTTATTCGTTATTGGAAACTATCATCTGGATAAAAATTTTGCCAATCTCCAACCGCGTTAGAACATTGATACGAACGAATCGCAAAGGGTTAACCCTTTTAGCTGTCATGTAAGTGTTCAATGTATTACTGCAAGGGCGTGAGATGCAATTGAGACACGTCGTACCTCTTTCATTGAAAATGGAAGAAAGTAGTAGAGATGAAAGTAGAGTGTAGAGTAGCATAACAAGGTCTATCTTCCTATAACCTAGCTCCTTGCATAAGCGCAGCAGTGCATCTGCAAATGCACTTTTTGAAAACATACAACCATTTATCTTCTTTCGTATAAATTTCGATATCCGTTTCGATAAATCTTAGAAATTAATATTTTTCAATTCTTGTAAAACGTGTAAGTCTAATTGCACGCCACGTTGATTCAAGCTCGACTGCTTTCAAAAATAACTGATCGACTACCTGTTGAAAGCCTGATTACCTCCAAGGTGTTTAAACGAATTATCGTTAACGCAACGATAACAGTATCTAAAATACTCAGCTTCTGAGAATACTACGAACATTCTTCCCTTATGACCTAAATGTACTTTTAACGAGGCGAGAGAGCGTATAATTTCTCCTCCGGCTCTGTATTCAACAATGGAAAAATCTCTGGCAACAAATCGGAGCTTCGAATTTCTAAGAACCATCGTTGTCTAAATTTTATTTTATCGAAAATTTCTACGTTTATTTGCAACTGGGGAACATTCGAAAGTTTTAAGTTTACCTAAGCGGTGAATTTTAACTTCACTCAGCAAGAAGTTTTTCACTTTCGTTAAATGCCAATTGTAAACTAAAGTACTTGACCTCTGAATAGTCTTTCCCCACTGACTGTTGTTAACAGTAGTGTAGCATGGAAGAAAGGGCAACGAAGGTCATATTACGTAAGATGGTAAAATCCTTTTTGATACTAATTCGAATTTCTTTGTCTTTATATAAAAAATTTATATATTTCTAGAAGAGTTTAGTGTACAATTTATGAAAAATATAAATATACCTGATAATAATAAGTCTACTTTTATATCAATTTTTTATATACAAATCGATCTTAAAAAATTCTTCTAGGTAATCTAGATAAAAAAGTATAAAATTAACTTTTATAAATTAAAAAAGTATATATATATATATATATATATATATATATATATATATATATAATTGTAATAATCTTTGAATCTTTTTCAAACTTTGAATTATTATGTAGCAAAACTTTCGTCTTATACAAACATTATTAAGAATATGATACACAAATAATTAACTTCTCGAAACAAATCACGACCATTCTTTGAATCTTACCAGAACTTCCGTTGTAAAGAAAAATTGACTTTCATCTAAAACAATTATATAAAATACGAAACGTACACCGTATTGCTCGCTTTGAGGTATTCAAAACTCGATCGAACCGATTTTTGATAAAATAAATATCTATCGAATTCTCTGTATCCCACAATGGGGAGTCGAACAAAGGGACTGTTCAGTTTCACATTGTATCCACCGTGATACCTCTGTACCGCGTTAGATTTACACGAAAAGTGTAATAAATACGGCCCTTGTTCTACAACTTGTGCGTAACGCGCTCAATAGAGACATTTTTATTTTTATCACGAAACAAAGCCGTACGAATGTTCCCGTGATATTTACGAACAAAGGGAATTCATATCGGACGGTGTTCTATGGGAATTATGGATTCTTGATAATTATGACGATAACGTCGACCTAGCCACTATCTCGCGTCTGTAATATCTGAATTGGGGCGATTGTCCCGCGCAACGAATCGGTCGTATTTGCATGCAAAAATTATGTCCTCGGTCGCGTGATCGTGCACGTAACTCGCGCGTCCTCCGTCGTGGACATTTCCATGCGAATCGTGTGTCCCAATTTTTATCGCTGGAAATTTCAGTGTACGGGCAACGAACGCGTTACTCGATTCGAATTACGCGCCATTAAGCCTCGTTAACGCGCCTTACGATACATTCTTCGAACACTCTCCTAACCTAACTTTCCAATTTTCCATTTCGAAAATTAACCTATTCTTCGCGACAAAGGGGTAAAGAATCGTACAACGAAAGATTGTACGTTACTAAATAAACTATTGTACGTTAACATTAAATTGTCTCATTCGTTTAAAAGTGATCGCGAAATGTTACGAAAAAATACTAAACATCTTCCAGAAGGTGATTTATTGGTTAATTGTACGATTGAATTTAAATATACAAACCAAATTATCTGATACAGAACTACCATTTATTTTCAGCACAACTCGTCCTATTGCAATTATTTTGTCTGTTACTTTACACAATTTCGAATTCGTTCTCGTTGCATAAGAGAACAATATTTCGAAGAAAATTGAAAAATTTACTTAGAAGATTCTTTTAATTGGCTAAGAAAATTATTTTTTTTTTTGGAATCGTTTAAATTGCATTATATACTATATATATGTACGTACATCAGTGATTCTACCGAGTCTTTGTAATTACAACGAAGGAATAATAATCTCGCAACTCTGGTTGTCGGTATCGACCGATATCGATCATTGTACAAACTTTGTTCCATTTCGTAATTTTGTTTGCCTGCATCGCAGCAGGTCACGTGGCCCATTCAAACGGTTACACGTCCCAAATTCTAGAACTTGACATTTCCCTGTTAACACGGTGCTGCACGCTCCTCGTTCAATTAACTCGCACTTTACCAACCAATGGCCGAATCAATCGGCCAAATGTCTCCTCGCTTTGGTGTCTCGTGGTAGGAATAAAATGATCGTTTTCCTTAACGAAGCACCAGCCCTTGAAATGGTAATTAAGTGTCGTGCGCGATCACTAGTAGAAAAGATTCTTCGTTCTGTTCAATCTACTTTCGTCTCGTCTCGTCCCTGTTTCACCCTGCGGTTGACGTTCTACTCTCGGTGAGCGATTTTCTGAAAAAAAAAATAATAATTTTAACGGAACGGTTGTATTGTGCAAACGAACAGAAAGGATATCTTTGCGATATATTAAAAGGAGAATCGTATTTTCATTATTGTTCTTACCAGGTTGAGATACAAGTTTGCCTTCTTCGCTCCGAGAGACGTTACTCGCGAACGAAAATAACAAAGGAATCTTTCGTTAAACGATTGAGAAAAAGAGATCTCAGCAGTGGTCATCTTATCGAGAAAATATTCCATCTTGCGGAACAACGATTAAATTAAGAATATTAATACAATTACTCTATCCTAGTTATCGTAGTGTCTTTGTTAAGCATATTGGGAGAAAATGTAGACACTATGTACATCTAATAACAGAGTGATTGCACAAAGGCGGAGTACAGTAGGTTGCTCTCGAACCTAACTTCGTTTCGAACTTAACCTCGACCATATATCGTATCTAGGTTAAGAGAAACGATCACTTCTGGGTCATTATCACCGGTCCGTTAACGTCGAGATAATAATTCAGCCAGCTCGGTGATAATCGATAACGAAAGTATTCGTTCGATAATTGAAAAATCGGTACGGTGGGTATTTCGAGGGACGTTTCGAAAAATTGCCATCGTTTTCTGACACATCGCGTAAAAAAAAACCCATGCGGAATTGATGGACAGACCAGCCAGAATTCATCGACCGACACGAACATTCCCGAGTCGTGCTTCCTGTCATTCGCGAAAATATTTGCTCCAGTTGGTTGTGTTTCTCCGCGTTACGACCGAACTCCATTTGTCCGTAAAGATCGTCGATTTGTTCGAACACTTCATCGGTGTTGTAATTTAAAATTTCTTTTTTTTTTCAACGATCGTTGCGTTCGCAAACATTGTACACTCGCACTTTTCCGAATTGTAAACAGCCATTTCGCGCGCGCGGGCGCGAAACAATCTCCCTCCAATTTACACGCAAGTGCCCTTTAATCTCGAAGGGTTGCATTTAATTGAGCGATCGCATTCCCCGCGTCGCACACCGGACATAAATTTCAACTTTCGTACCGTGTACCGTTTAACGAGAACTTCGTTTCCGTTGTTATTATCATCGTTTGCTTAATAAACCGCGACTCTGAAAATTTCTGTCACGAATGCATCGTATCGTGCAATACCGCACACGAAATTTGTATTCCACTTATCCGCGAGTGATCGAACATACAGACGCAGAACTTCTGGCCTCTTATTTCCTGACGAAATTCAAAGCGCCGCTGTTCCAAATGTTACTTTGGAAACTACACAACCGGAGGGTAATAATTTGTTTCCTCGCGTCGAGATGGTGAATCGCGATACGTGATTCCGCATCACGGCGGTATCTGCGTGAAAAAAAAAATAATAAAAAAAAGAGAGCACCCACGAAGGGAAATTGGGTGCCGCGAAGATTCGAAATTACCGACTTGTTTACCGTCCTGCTCGTCTACTAGTTATCATTTGTCAAATTGTCCAAGTCCTCAACGTTCCCCTAGCAACGTTCAAAGGACACCTAACGAAGTCGATGTTTTCCTTCCATTCGCCTAATCACCGCCTCGCCTCTCCGCCACGCCACGGTTAAATCTAGCGTGAGCAGAAGGGACGTCGTCGAGCGAGTGAATTACGCTGTTGACCGTAGCAATCTTTCGTCTGATCCCATGCCAAGAACGAACGAATAGATTAACAATATTGGTATCGGGGAAGGGGCGAGCCAGACGGCTAGGGGATAGAGAGAGAGCTATATTACAAGGGGTGGTTTGTCTGTGTGTCTGCTAGCTCGAACGAAAGAAGGCCAGGGGATGCATTCGATTGCTCCCTTTCTTTCAGCCGCGAACATTCTGACGGGATTCTGGGCCAAATCATACATATCGGAGAAACCCGTTCAACGTGTGCTCTTTATACGGGATGACTCGCGCTTAACCCCTTTGACGACCAGTATCGACACCAAGGAGCTTCCGCGGTATAAATTTTCGTAATTTTTAAACGAGTTACTCGGCGGAGGAAAAAAAAGAAATGTGTGCGAGAGACAGGTACACGCGACGGCTGCTGCATCTTATTTGAAAGGTGAATTTTGATCCGAGAATACAAAAAGGGGTTGTAAAACGTCGAACACTTGGAACGATGCGCGAGTGTGTTGCATAGGCGTCGAGATCGAGGGACTCGCGATGGAAGATCTTTAAAATTAATTTTAAAATGATTATATGTGTTTTGTAAAATTAGTACAGTAGATAGTAAGAAAGTTCTTGCCAATATTTATTGCAATGAAGTATCTGTGGACATGAAAATGTACTGTAAAACGTCGACCAATTGGGAAGATGTGCGAGTATATTGCATAGGCGTCGAGATCGAGGGGCTCGTGATGGAAGATCTTTAAAATTAATTTTAAAATGATTATATGTGTTTTTTAAAATTAGTACAGTAGATAGTAAGAAAGTTCTTGCCAATATTTATTGCAATGAAGTATCTGTGGACATGAAAATATACTGTAAAACGTCGACCAATAGGGAAGATGTGCGAGTATATTGCATAGGCGTCGAGATGGAGGGGCTCGCGATGGAAGACCTTTAAAATTAATTTTAAAATGATTATATGGGTGTTTTGTAAAACGAGTATAATAAATAGTAAGAAAGTTCGTGCTAATATTTATTGCAATGAAGTATCTGTGGACATGAAAATCTACTGTAAAACGTCGACCAATTGGGAAGATGTGTGAGTGTATTACATAGGCGTAGAGATCGAGGGGCTCGCGATGGAAGACCTTTAAAATTAATTTTAAAATGATTATATGAGTGTCTTGTTAAACAAGGGTGGTATGATTTCAGAGATAAATTTGATATATAAAAATAGTAAAAAAGTTCGTGTCAATATTTGTCCCACTGATACATCCACGAACGTGGGAATGTATAGTAAAACATCGAGTACATAAGATGTGCAAGTGCATAGGCGTCGAGATTGAGGGACTCAAGAAAGAATTCAAGAAGAGTTGTTTCATAAAACGAGAACATAAAAATTGTAAAAACAAGTTCGTGCGATTATTAGTCGAAACGAAGTTTGTTTTCAAAATGGAGTCGTTTCGATATCATAATTGTCCAAATTCAGACGGAGGAACATTATATTAATGTGTATATTATGATACCTATAAACTTCAGAACTGAACTTCCGTTTCACGCCTGTTATAACCTCGATCTGACAAAACTTCTCGAAATTATTCGTAACGTGTCACAATCTCTAGTAACTGGAGTTTTCAATTTGCATCCGGAAATACGTCGTTTAATTAAATGGTTAATTCCATTACCGGCGATCATAGGATTGGAACTTAACATCTGATTAAAATAATTCAGATAAACTACTCGATGAACAAGATTATCGTAACAGGAGCGTACAAAGTGTTAATAATGATAATTAAAATTCCTTCTTATCGATTATTGAATGTAATAAGTAAATAATTAAATTCCCCAGTTATCTAACAGGTCAAGGTTAAGAATGAAAGATTGAAATATATCACGAGTCAATATCGATTTAAATCGATATTTATTTTACACAAAATATTCAAGGATAAATCATCTTATTTTGTAAAAGAAAAAAGAAGGAAAAACTTGTTACTCTTTCTTCAATTTCTTCACCCATTTACAAAAATCATTATCATGAAACGCGTTGCAAAATTAATTTACCTGTGAAAAGATCAAGATATTCGTTCAATGTCAACTGCAAACTTATGCGAATACGTTAAAAGAAGGATCGCGTAATAAACGCCATCTATCGCGAGAAACGAGAAAACATTTCGTCGAATTCAATAATTTGTCCCTGAATACTAGTAGGCTAGTAAGTAAAACGTTCCGAGTGAATTGAATTTAACGAAATGGTTTCGTTTAAATGATTGCGATCGGTTCACGGTGCGTCTTACGGGTGACGCAGGATTCCCCTTGTCCTTGAACAATGCGATAACACGCCCTCTTGGGCACAATGCTACGCTTTTCGAGAAGCACGAGGAGAGATATTTACGCCTATTCGGATCCGGTTATCAGATTCGGCGACCGACACACAGTCCTCGCGAAGGAACTCGAAAAATTTACACTTCTGTGCAGAGACGTGCGCATCGACTTGCAAATGCTGATAGAACTGTGAAACCTCGCGAGAAAGGAAATTTAGAAAATCGAGAAATCGATGCTCGCACCGAACATCTCATTTTTTATGCATTGCTTTTCCAGCAACGACTCCGAGCGTGAATAGTCCCGCGCAGCAACGTCCAGCTCTGCTGTATTATTTTTTTTTCTTTTTTTTTTTGGCACGCGACGAATTCACACACACCCCTGGATCGTCGAAGGTACCATATTTAAGAGATTCTCGTCCAGTTACAGAGACCTGGAAATTGTTTGCGAAAGAACCGGAAGATCGATGAATCGTCGAGGATACAATATTTTAGGGATTCTCGTCGAGTTACAGAAACCTGGAATTTATTTGTAAAAGAACTGGAAAATCTGTGGATAGTGAAGAACACAATATTTTAGGGATTCTCGTCGAGTTACAAAAACCTGGAATTTATTTGTAAAAGAACTGGAAAATCTGTGGATAGTGAAGAACACAATATTTTAGGGATTCTCGTCGAGTTACAGAAACCTGGAATTTATTTGTAAAAGAACCGGAAGATTTGTGGATAGTGAAGAACACAATATTTTAGGGATTCTCATCCAGTTACAAAAATCTGGAATTTATTTGTAAAAGAACTGGAAAATCTGTGGATAGTGAAGAACACAATATTTTAGGGATTCTCGTCGAGTTACAGAAACCTGGAATTTATTTGTAAAAGAACCGGAAGATTTGTGGATAGTGAAGAACACAATATTTTAGGGATTCTCGTCGAGTTACAGAAACCTGGAATTTATTTGTAAAAGAACCGGAAGATCTGTGGATAGTGAAGAACACAATATTTTAGGGATTCTCGTCGAGTTACAAAAACCTGGAATTTATTTGTGAAAGAACCGGAAGATTTGTGGATAATGAAGAACACAATATTTTAGGGGTTGTTCCTCGTGTTACAGAAACTTGGAATTTATTTGTAAAAGAACGAGAGGACCGTCGAGGACACAATATTTTAGAGATTTTCCTCGCGTTACAGAAACCTGGAAATTACTTGTAAAAGAACCGTAGGACCGTGGTGTGCGAAAGGGAAGCCAAATATACCGTGTAAGTCGGTAAGAAGCTACTCGAATGCTCAAAGAGTACTGTATATGAAAAGAATCCGAGTATTCGTGATTCAAAGGTTCAAAGCGTCATAATTCCGAGAACTAACGCAATACTGCGCGGAGACTTTAATTCTTCGTGTAGGAACATCGTACTCGGGTATCTTCTATTTACGCAAAACGTGGAAAGATCCCGCGATCTTTCGTAAAAGTCGAAGAACCCGAATTTACAATTACAAACCGGAAAATTTACTCTCCAATTAGGGCAGACCTGGTCTCGTAAATATTATTGCTCTTGAATCGAAAGTAATTACACGTTGATGCGGCGACGAGTTCGAGTTTTGAAAAAGAAAAAGAAAATTACAAGTATAATTAACTTGAAACGTTTAAACTTTGAAAATTTAACTCGTTAAACTTTTTCGAGTCAATTCGTACCTTTGAGCATAGAATTTATAATATCTTAACGCGTTCCCTATACATTTTTCTCGTACAGTCCTCGAGATTTTATCTCGTTAATGAAACAAATAAAATTAACTTAAACGTCTCGACAAAGTCGCAGAACGTGATCGTTCGATCGGAAATGACGAATGAAAATTCTATCCGTAGCTCGTGGTTCGAGTTTCGTTCACATAAGTGCCCGAAATCATTGTGCAACATGAAATTCGAATGTAACACACGAGGTGCCTCTCTGTTTGTTTGAACTCGTGCCTCGGAGTAGAGCTGGTAATCAATCGAACGATTACAAAGCTCAGCCGTATTCGGTGCAATACGCTTCAAACTATTTTCCAACGCAAAATGGGGGGAAGGGGGAGTCATAAATACATTTGAATTTCAATGGACACTTTAACGGGGGTGGATGTTTGGCGAGTGAAAGAAAACTGTGATCCATCATCTGTGAGGTGTCAGGGATGGACGAGTGGATGTCGCGAGTGGTAGTATTCTAAAGAGAATTTGGACACTTGTAATTTAAATTATTTTTATATATAACACTTGTAATTTAAATTATTTTTATATATAACACTTGTAGTTTAAATTATTTTTATATATATAACACTTGTAGTTTCAATTATTTTTATATAACACTTGTAATAACACTAGTAATTTAAATTATTTTGATATAACACTTGTAATAACACTTGTAATTTAAATTATTTTTATACATGTAACATTTGTAATTACACTTGTAGTTTAAATTATTTTTATAAAACACTTGTAATAACACTAGTAATTTAAATTATTTTTATATAACACTTGTAATAACACTAGTAATTTAAATTATTTTTATATAACACTTGTAATAACACTTGTAATTTAAATTATTTTTATATATATAACACTTGTAATAACACTTGTAGTTTAAATTATTTTTATAAAACACTTGTAATAACACTAGTAATTTAAATTATTTTTATAAAACACTTGTAATAACACTTCTAATTTAAATTACAAGTGTCCAAATTCTCTTTTCTCGACATCCACTCGTCTATCCCTGACATCTCACATATGATGGATCACAGTTCCAAAAATACATACATAGTGTTTCTTTTTCTCCTTTATTAATTATTTCAATAGCAATAATAGTTATTTTAATTTTAATAGCATACATATATATTGGTCAAGGTGACTATTAAAATAACCAATAAAAGAAACACAATAACCACATAAATACGTAAAAGCGATAAACAGTAATATGCAACGTAACACGAAGCGTAACGTGTACTCTCTCGATGCGTGTTCGACGAGGACTGAACCGCAAAATCCACTTCGGTCTAAAACCTAAACAAAAGACTGTCATCGGCCTCGACGAGAAGGCGAAAAGGCTCTTCGTGTCGGAGACACTTAACCTCTTGGCGTAGCATCTAGCTCGACGAAATCCGGGCCCGACCGATAAGAGACGACGCGCTAAACGGGCCACGTGAAGCGCGAGAACAATTGCAATACGAGCCGAAATGCACTCAATTCTTGTTCACGTCAACACTAATTTCATTCTTCTTCTCTTTCCATATATATTTCCTATGTTGCTAAACTTTACCTTATACTAAACCTAACAACAAATTACACGATCACTGCTTTAAAATACAAATAATAACACTACAAATCCTGCATAATACATAACAAATAACAGTTTTGAAACTAACAGGTTGCTCAATAAATTTTCTCGTTCGATATAAAACGAAATTATCAAGTTTGTCGTTTTATTTTTCGAAAGATGATACTACTATTCGATGAACATGCGTGAAGTTTCGTATAGATCTGTCGATTTGTTTGAATATTTACAGTTATTCAAAGTTGAAGTATTATAGTATTTTTGTACAATGGAAAAAATGACAAAATTTATCTAACGACCTATTTCTTACGTAAAGAATATTTGAACAGAAATTCGTTCGAAGGTATATAATAATACTACACCTAAAGGTAAATAATATAAACAAAAAAATGTACTTAAGTCGTTTACCATGGCACTTGTTCAACTTTTAAATGTTTCAATCGTTATTTTCCTCGTCGAACAATTTTCACGAATCAGACACGTGATGTTCACATTTGGCATTCGATTCCACGAGTCAGACTCGTCGAAGCACATCGAAGGTTCAAGTAAACCGAAGCTTGTCCCTAACTCGTACATTTCTTACGAACTCGTGTCTGAAAGTAGAAACCGGTAATCAATCGAACGACCGCAAACTTCTGCCGCACTCGATGCAATACGCTCGAAACTATCTTCCGACCCAAACGTGGAGTGAGAGTCATAAATACATTTGAATTTCAATGGCGGCCACTTTAGCCGGTCGAGTTAAAGAAAACTACGATGCATCATCTTTCTTGCCGAATGGATTCCGCAGGCTCGTCGTGTCCCCCGAAAGTTCGATCACGCGTTGTTGTTCGAGCTACGTGTTCATCGGTCGCGAGTTTTTCCAACCCGTTCCCTCACCGTCTCGAATTGAAATCCCGCTGAGTGCCCTCGGGTAACGCGCTTGTGTCCGTGTGCAAGCACGCGAAAGAAAGAAAGAAAAAGAAAAAGACAAATAAATCGCGATAGATCCCGGAAACGAACACAGCCCGCCAACTCGCAAACGGGAGTTAAGCTCGATTTCTTTTCCTCCTCGCCGGTCGCTTCGAGTTATCGTGAAAAATGCGATTCCGTGCTCTGATTAATGCGTTTCCGTCTCATTTTCGTTTCTCTTTCTTTCAACATTGCCATGACGACGTATCGCATCCCCGAAGCGAACGAGCGAGCGAGCGAGCGCAACAGAAAACGGATACAAAGAATCGCTCTCGTTGCGCGTTCCGGCTCTTCCGTCATTTCCCCATCAGCGTGAAAGAACGTGGAAAAGGTACGCGTATCGTCTATGGACGCATCGTATGTAACTTTATCTTCCAAACTCGTGAATTTTACGCGACATTACCGTTTCGACATTTTTCGAAAATTTCACAAATATTGTGCTACGCGATGTCTTCGGTAAGTTTCTTTCGATAGTGTCGCGTGGTCTTCGAAACGATTTACTTATCACGCATGCTCGAGTAATTGAATTTGTACGAGTGAATTTTTCAAATAGACTTGTAAGTAATGCACTCGTATTTTTAGTGCGAGACCGGTTGAGAATTGTACAAACTGGAGAAATATACAGGATAGAGACTGGTAGTCGAAGAAAGGGCTTTGTTACGAGTGGACAGGTCGTGATTAAAGAGAATCGAGACGAATGGATCGTAGAGCGAAAGTTTTATGATTAAATATGTTTCATATTATAGTGAGAGAGTCACAGTATTTCGCTCATTGGAAAAACGATCGAGGAAACGCGTCCTCGTTGGCAACAGCGGGTCTCTCGCGGTAGATGGGTTGTTTTAATATTTTGCGGGGGTAACGCGTGCACGGTGCCCATCAGCCTTGAATTCTTGCGTAATTAAATGCAAAATTTCGATAGAATCGTCCCCGATAGAACGACGCACCAATAAGCCAATATTTACGAGACCAAATTGCGATGTCGATATTCAAATCTTTCCGTAATATCGCTCCTATTTTTCGCATCGAGGTGTCCGCTCCGAAATTGTAACGATTTCACTGGAATACAGAAATCGAGCATTGAGAAATGAACGATGTGCCGAGAACGGTGTTAAATTATGG
Organism: Ptiloglossa arizonensis; assembly: GCF_051014685.1. Taxonomy (NCBI): domain Eukaryota; kingdom Metazoa; phylum Arthropoda; class Insecta; order Hymenoptera; family Colletidae; genus Ptiloglossa; species Ptiloglossa arizonensis. The sequence goes on from NC_135052.1 coordinate 20,034,613, forward strand.
TATCGCGTCGAAACTGAGCGTCTCGAAGTAATCGTTAAATACGGTATTAAAAATATACGTATATATATATTATATACTACCTTGATCAAAAAGTTCTAGGACTGTCCCCCCCCGTGTGTCGCTGTCAATCACCCGATTGTTTCTTTTTTTTTTTTTTGTTAGGTTACCATATCTGTCATTAACACTTCCTTCCAATTTCAGCATCATAGCTTGATATTTGTAAAAGTTACGTTGTACTGAGCACATCTCCTTTGTTCGTGTCTTCGATTTTGAAAATGGCATCATTTGAGCATCAACGAGTTTGCATTAAATTTTGTGTAAAAAACGGATTTAACGGTCCGCAGACCTTGGATATGTTGGAGAAGTGTTTCGGCAACGATACTCTTTCGAGATCAAATGTTTTTCGATGGCACGAACGCTTCAGAAGTGGTCGTGAGTCGGTCGAGGATGACAAACGCAGTGGCAGGCCGACAACGTCGAAAACCGATGAAAACATCGATAAAATTCAAGAAGTGTTGTCCGAAAACCGCAAATTGACCATCAGAGAGCTGGCAGAGGACTTGAACATTGCTTATGGATCCGTTCAAGACGTTTTGGTTAGTGATTTGGGCCTCAGACGTGTCGCTGCAAAACTGGTGCCGAAAGACCTCAATTTCATGCAAAAAAAGGACCGCGTTGAAATCGCGAAAGACATGATTTCCAAGGCCGAATCCGACCTAACATTTATTAAACGTATCATCACTGGAGATGAGACGTGGATTTATGAGTATGACACACAATCCAGACATCAAGCGAGTGAATGGCGTGCACCGGAAGAGCCGAGACCGAAAAAACCACGTCGTTTTCAGTCAAGAAAGAAGGCGATGCTCACGGTTTTCATGGATTACAATGGTGTTGTGCATCAAGAATTCTTGCCAGAAAAACAGACAGTCAACAAAGAATATTATTTGGGCGTTTTGAGACGTTTGCGCGAAGCAATTCGTCAAAAAAGGCCAGATTTGTGGGCAAACAACTCGTGGATTTTGCACCACGATAACGCACCGGCGCACAATGCGATCCTTATCCGCGAGTTTTTGACGAAAAACAACACGAACACTATCCAGCAGCCTTCAAATTCACCAGATCTGGCTCCCTGCGACTTTTTTCTGTTCAACCGAATTAAAAAACCGCTTCGCGGAACGCGTTACAGTACCCGAGAGGAGGTCATGACAAAATCGAAGACGGCTCTGATGGACATACCGAAAATTGAGTACCAGCGGTGTTTCGAGGATTGGATCAAGCGCTGGCGCAAGTGCATTGCAGTCAATGGGGACTACTTTGAAGGGGACCATATCGATTTGGACGAATAAATTTGTATTTTTGATTTTATGAATAAAGTCCTAAAACTTTTTGATCAAGGTACTGGTATATCACCTTCGAGTTTTCGAACTACTTGGAAATTCTGTGGAAATTTTCTTCCTCTTGTACGAAGTGTAAAAATGTAGTTAATTAACGCGGGGGTTACGCCAAGGTAAATAATATCGTAACCATTTTACGGGCTATAATTCAAGAATATTAAATTTCCCGCTCTTCCGCGCGGTGTATCGTCGAAATAACGAAAATGACGCCGAGTTACTTCATAATGGTGTTTAACCGCTTCTTTACGAGAGTATTAAAACGATTGTATTTAAAATAGAGATTTTTACGAGGTCTTGAATTTCTCGTTTGTTTTGAAGACTCTTATCCCTTCAACGCTGACAATGTTTGGTAAATTCGAATAGTGTCCGCATCTCGAACCGTTTAGCATCGTTGCATCAAGAACAGTAATCGCGACAGATGGCTAATGTTATTATAAACTGGGGCTTGTCGGTTGGCTTTCGTGAAGGAAACCTCGCAAGATCGAGTACATCGGAAAGTTGCAATATTATTAACGATTCGCTGGTTTTCAATTTTGTGTATACTTTTAAATTGTTTCTTTCAAATAATCAAATTCTTACGAAATTCAAGCAATGTTAACGAAATGTACGGTCCCTTCTGTGCAACTAAAATTACAATCATTGAAATGTTTCAATCTGTCGCGATAACTGAAGAAATAAACTAGACAAATTAAGAAACAATGATAATAAATTGTAAAAATTAAAGTAAACAAAAATTCAGCACTATTTTCTATTAAAGTGTTCGCGCGAGTTATGGAGATATAAATGTTTACTCTCTTGCGACATGGCCTTCAAGATCGTAAATAAAGACAGTATTTTTATCCTATTTGGTTATTTATATATTTTATATTTGTCTTGTTTTTTTTTTCTACTTAACTTCTGTTGTGTAATTATAATTGTTATTCTTAGGGTAATGAATTTATAAAAGATATTACAGTTTATTATTATGGGGATGACTAAGTTGGTCGAAAACCTGTTTTAAAATTTGGTTGCTTAAAACGATATTAAAATTCACGTCTTGAATAACCATAGAAAACTTTTCCTATTAAACTATCAAGAAAGCGTTAAGAAATACATAACGTTGGATCGTTAATGCTCGGTGATCGTGACTTCGAATACGATCAAATCAGGTTCGAAACGTTTAATTTACTCTTTTATTATTTCGTTTGTTCAAAAAGGAATTTTTATTGAAATTCGTATCTGGAGCAGCCACTGTCAAGTTTTATCGTTAAACTATCAAGAAAGTGCCAAGAATTGAATAATCTTTGTTTCGAAAACCATCAGATCGTGATTCAAACATTTAATTCGCTCATTTAATATTTCAATTATTCAAAATGGAATTTTTATTCAAATTCTCGTCTCCAGTAACCAACTTTTGTTATTAAACTATCGATAAAGTGCCAAGAACTTGATAATCTTCGTTCCCAAGCCGATCAGCTCTCAAACGTTTAATTCGCTCTTTCGATATTTCGATTATTCAAAATGGAATTTTTATTTAAATTCTCGTCTCGAGTAACCAACTTTTGTTATCAAACTATCGAGAAAGTGTCAAGAATTCGATAATCTTTGTCCTGAAAGCGATCAAATCGTGATCCTAACGTTTAATTCGTTCTTTTAATATTTCAATTGTACTCAAAATAAAATTTTTATTCAAATTCCGGTATCCAGTGACCAACTATTATTATTAAACTATCAAGAAAGTGTAAAGAGATCGAAACGATCAAATCCTGATTCAAACGTTTAATTCGCTCTTCTAATATTTCAATTATTCAAAATGGAATTTTTATTCAAATTCCGGTCTTGAGTGACCAACCATTATTATTAAACTATCAAGAAAATGTCAAGAGATTGAAACGATCAGATCCTGATTCAAACATTTAATTCTCTCTTTTAATATTTGAATTGTATTTAAAATGGAATTTTTATTCAAATTCTCGTCTCGAGTGACCAACCATTATTATTAAACTATCAAGAAAGTGTCAAGAGATCGAAGCGATTAGATCCTAAATCAAACGTTTAATTCGTTCTTTTAATATTTCAATTATACAAAATGGAATTTTTATTCAAATTCTCGTCTCGAGTGACCAACCATTATTATTAAACTATCAAGAAAGTGTCAAGAAATCGAAGCGATCAGATCCTGATTCAAACGTTTAATTCGCTCTTTTAATATTTTAGTTGTATTCAAAATGGAATTTTTATTCAAATTCTCGTCTCGAGTGACCAACCATTATTATTAAACTATCAAGAAAAATTGTATTCAAAATGAAATTTTTATTCAAATTCTCGTCTCGAGTGACCAATTATTATTCTTAAACTATGGAGAAAGTGTCAAGAAGTGCGTAAACCGTTAATTGTCGCGGTACGTTTCCAGTCGAACGGTTTCACCGGTGTTTGCACTTTTTCGCGGGAGCCGCGATTAACGCGCGTTTGCCGGGAACAAACTGACGCAACTCGCCAATTAACAAAGTCAAACAACCGAACGTCTCCGTAAAACGGAGATTAATGTTCCTAGGTTTGTTTGAGTACGCCCTTCCCCGTTATTCGCGGCGCGCGAACGTTCCAACGATAGTAGTTCGCGAGGCGATTAAGATCTAATAACTCGGACGCGGAATCGTGTATCGAGCCGTGGGAAACGGTTCTGCAAACGTTTGCTACGGCTCGCGAATGAGCGACCGCGTCGGCTTTGTTTGTTTTAACCGCGAAGCTTAGACGGAGCCCTGTTTCTTGGCAACCGGCTACGATGAAATGAAGCGGAGTCGATATTCCGTACAATAAATCCCGGTGTCTGTTTGTACGATGCACCGACTCCCGCGTTATCCATCGAGAATTACGAATTCGTGGCGCGCGAGGGGAGGATTTCCAAGCGAACGTACGAAGATTCCACGATTCTTTTAAATTTAACATTGCACGCGTGGCTGGACTCGGGCGGAATTTTCCAATTTCTTACGTTTCTTGTAGCAAATTTTTTTTTTTTAATAACGATAGTAGGTAATCGATTAAAATTTCTTTCAATATTAGGAACTATACAGTAGTTCACTCGGTAAGTTTTTTTGTATATTTATATATCTTACTGGAAGATACGCGGATTTTTGTGTAATATAGATATTAATATTAGAATTTTGTAACGTAGATATTAATTCAGAATGAAGTTTTCCAATTTGTTACGTTTCTTACAAGAGATTTTTTTTTAAGACAATAATAGATAATCGATTTTAATTTTTTTAATATTAGAAACTGTACAGTAGTTCACTCGGTAAGTCTTTTTGTATATTTATATATCTTACTGGAAGATACACGGATTTTTGTGTAATATAAATATTAGTATTAAAAGTTTGTAATGTAGATATTAATTCAGAACGAAGTTTTCCAATTTGTTACGTTTCTTACAAGAGATTTTTTTTTTTAAGACAATAATAGATAATCGATTTTAATTTTTTTAATATTAGAAACTGTACAGTAGTTCACTCGGTAAGTTTTTTTGTATATTTATATATCTTACTGGAAGATATACGAATTTTTGTATAATAGAGATATTAACATTGGAGTTTTATAACATAGATATTAATTCAGAACAAAATTTTCCAATTTGTTACATTTCTTACAAGAGACTTTTTTTAAGACAATTAAGTAATCGATTTTTTTTTTTTTAATATTAGGAACTATAAAATAGTTCACTCATTATGTTCTTTTGTGTATTCATATACCTTACTGGCAGATGCACAGATTTTTGTATAATATAGATATTAATATTAGAATTTTGTAACGCAGATATTAATTCAGAATGAAATTTTCCAATTTGTTACATTTCTTACAAGAGACTTTTTTTAAGACAATTAAGTAATCGATTTTTTTTTTTTTAATATTACGAACTATAAAATAGTTCACTCATTATGTTCTTTTGTGTATTTATATACCTTACTGGAAGATGCACAGATTTTTGTATAATATAGATATTAATATTAGAATTTTGTAACGCAGATATTAATTCAGAATGAAATTTTCCAATTTGTTATGTTTCTTACAAGAGACTTTTCTTCAAGACAATTAAGTGCTCGATTTTAATTTTTTTTAATATTAGGAACTATAAAGTAGTTCACTCATTATGTTCTTTTGTGTATTTATATACCTTATTGAAAGATACACGGATTTTTTTATAATATAAATATTAATATTAGAATTTTGTAACGTAGATATTAATTCAGAACAAAATTTTCCAATTTGTTACGTTTCTTACAAGAGACTTTTTTTAAGACAATTAAGTAATCGATTTTAATTTTTTTTAATATTAGGAACTATAAAATAGTTCACTCATTATGTTCTTTTGTGTATTTATATACCTTACTGGAAGATGCACAGATTTTTGTATAATATAGATATTAATATTAGAATTTTGTAACGTAGATATTAATTCAGAACAAAGTTTTCCAAATTGTTACAATTCTTAAAGGAGTCTCTTCCAGGCTGAAAATACAATAGGTAATAAATTGTAATTTTTTTTCTAAGCAATTACCATATATTTTAGTCGTCAATTTTTCTCACCTGTTTGTACATACTAGAATAAAATGTACGGATTTTTCTATGACAAATGTGTCAATATTTCAAAATTTATAGATCATAAACCACGTTTGTGTTTGCATTGCTCTACGGTCATCATGGCCCATTCTGTTGGTCAGACAAAAATAATTCAAAACGATGTTAAACCTATAAAGGTGCTTTTATAGCGAATACTCTAATCGTTTTATTTGGAAGAAAATAATGATTTCCATATGGCGGTCCATGGAGGTTACTGGCCCAAATAGAGTAACCCAAATAGAGTACTGGTTTGTCTCGAATATCCTCGATCCCTTGTGCAGAATAGTGTTCACTTTGGATCCCCTTACATAGGAGAGTACACTCTCTGCAGTATCCTCCTTAAATGGTGTGCAGACTACTGTCTCCTTTAGACCACCATCTATAAACCAATATTCACTATATCGAGTACCGGTCTATCCAAGGTAAACCACTGCTACAAAAAGGACACTAATTTAAACAAAGTGCCTCGAAGAGAGTATCGATGTACTTACTAACGACAGCCCAGAATGAATACCGGTTTAAGAAGGATATTACAAACTACGGACCGTCTTATGTAAATTCAAAGTGAATGCTATCCTAGGAAAAGATAATCCAAAAAGGATATTGACCTACACAAAGGATCGAAGATACTAAGCCGTCCTGAGGATATACTGACCTACATAGGATCGTATAAAGAACGTACTGATCCAGACAAGATGATCCAAAGAGAATATTCTTCTGTACGAAGTGTCTTAAAGAGAATAGTAGCTTGAACACGATAGATCGTATACTACACTAGCTTGTTTCGAATGGTCTCGAAAAGATACCAACCTGAGCGAGATGGTCCAATAAAGGATATTTATCTACAGAAGGAGTTCTCGTATGACATAATAGTTTAAGCAGACTCGAGATCGCGCTGACCTACATAAGACGGTTCAAAAAGTGTACTAACCTATCCAAAATGGTACAAAGAGGATATTGGCCCGTGTAGACTCGCTGTAACACAGCCTGAGTAAAAGAATCGAGAACTTTATCGTACTTGGTCCAGAGATACAATGTTCTCGGCAGGACCAAAGCTAGAATCAATAATATGTTTCGACACAGAAAATCATACGTATGGAATAATACGTACTCGCGTCGTATAGTGCATCACGTGCCCTAATAGAAGGAAGAGTAACATCTGCATTGTGGTGCACTTAAAGCGACGTATTAGAATGCACTGAACGCGCCATTTACGTAAATTCCCAGTTCATTCCATCGATGTACGGAATAGTCGGCTTTAATCGACCCACGCGAGTATTGTGGAAATACTTAGCAGTATTAAACAATATTAAACATTTCGAACGAATGTTGAAGCTTCTCAAAGGATAAATCACGTGGAACACCACTTTTAAATATTTAAACGGAGCAAAAATACAACCCTTGGACGAGTAAACTGAAAATTCGTTACTCTTCGTCGTGTATGTATAATGTATATATCTACTATCCTAAAACTAAAGAATCTATTCTAACAAGTATCCTAAAAATAAGAAATATACACATATATACGTACATAGAAATATAAAATTAAAACTTAAGAAATCTAATTTTTTTTTCACGCGTATATCTAGAATCTTAAAATTGAAACTTGCAAGTATCCTAAAAATAAGAAATATACACATATATCCGGTATCGTAAAATGAAAACTTAGGAAACCTAATTTTTCTTTCGTGCGTATATCTAGCATCTTAAAATTGAAACTTACAATTAACCTAAAAATAAGAAATATACATATATCTGGTATCATAAAATGAAAACTTAGGAAACTTAATTTTTCTTTCGTGCGTATATCTATCATCCTAAAATTGAAACTTAGGCAATCTAATTACGTATATTCAGTATCTCGAAACGAAAACTCGAGAACCTAAATTGCTCTCTCTTTTAACAAGATTTCCAGCTCTGGACCGAGCTGATTCTTACCAACTTCACCGCGTCCTTTAACACGATGGTTGTAACGTATTTAACAACAGTTGTTACGAACGTTTCACCAATTTCAATCTTCTCGTTGAACATTCGACTGGTTATTGTCACGCGAGTTATAGGCACACCGTCGATCTTCACGAACCGTGGATAAAAGTAAGCGTCGACTGCTTGATTGACCATGAACGGATTCCTCGTCGCTCGGAAGCGGAGGAAATTCGGTTTCTGGGCAGAAAGTTCGCGTAACACATATTATACGAGATTCCTGAGATAACCGTGGTAGATTGGTAGCAGCCACATGGCGGCTGGTATCATTGGCCGGTTGCCAGTATCGAAGGGGGTGGTGGTAGATTTAAGTAACTAGTTCATGTTCGCTGGCGTGTATCCCTCGAATCTCCCTCTGGCGCCAGGATCGCTCACGCTGGCAACTAGACGCTTTTCTATTAATTTCTACCCCTTCCTCCTCCTACCCCCTCGTAGAAATACCAGGTCGATGCAACGTCTACGAGGGCAACAACTCTCCCTGTACCGTTTCTTGCGTAAAAATGCGTTCAATTGCTCCTTCCCTTTCGAATCTTCCTCTTTTGTAACGTTATTTATTTTATTTTTTTTTTTTTTTTTTTTGGAACGAGAGTTTCGGTAACTTCGTAGATTAATAAGATAACTGTTCTGTTGTAGATCAATAAGATATCTGATTAATTAGATAACTGGAATAATCCCCCAGTGCAGACGTATCGAAGCTACGCACAAATTTCAATTTAAAAATTTTGTAACTTCTTGTCACAAAATTAAAAATCTATTTTTAATTATTTTTATTTTGAAATGACACACACGTTTCTGTTACATGGTACGGTTGTACGAATTGTCAAATATTCGAACGCGTGGGGATGTATTGTTCATTAATTTTCGTTCGAAGCGATAGAAAAGCTTTAGTCGCGTTGCAAAATGTTTCAGCTTTGCAAATATTTGACGATTGGAAGAGAAATTTGAACGAACGATGACTCGACTCGATTGAAACTGGAATTATGTTTGTTCGAAATATCGCTCGAAGATACGAAACAATTGTTTACGTTTCGATGTGAATGATAGATCGTCTTTTACATTTTCGTGTAGATTTTTTATCGCGGGTGAACGAATTAATTTTGGCAGCATTGTAGCGTCCCGTTGGTAGAAGAAAATATGCGAAATAGAAGTTACGGGACGCGAAATTAATTTTAATCCTAGAAAACAAGACGAAGCCGTAAATTGGTGACAATCTTATTAACCTCGTTTCACTGAAATTATTACTTCTCTGCACTGTGTTAACTCTAAAAAGGTACCATCGTATTCGACTATTGTTCCCATATCACGTCAGGGGCATTGTAATAATGAACGCGAGCTTCGAAGTTAAAATTAAAATTAAAATTCGAGCCGTGCGAAGCTTGCATTATCATTTTCATTGCATTGTTTCGTGCGTCCGGGAAAAAAAGAAACTGTTAATTCGAAAGAATATGTAGCAACGAAACAGCTTTCATTTACGCGAAGAACGATAATTATTAGGTCCGAGATGTCGCGACGTGCGTAGAAAAAAATTTGTTTGCCAAGAGCATGAATTCTCAATTGATCTGTACACATATTCTCTTTGTTTGGGTATAAAACGAGTTCTCGTCGAAAAATGTTTAATTTCCGATGATGTGAATACAATCGAAACTCGTATCGATTGAAAATACGAGTGTGTAAAGTAAGAATATATTTCCGGTGTTACGCAAACTTAAAAGCCGCACAAGGGATAAAAATTCATAAGAAAATGGATAGGGTAATTTCAAAGGCATCCCATCTTCGCTGTCGTGACGTGTCTTTGTAAAATTCAATCAGGAGCGGAAAGCGTGGTCCGCGAAGCAACGGAATGCATTAGCTTTGATCGAAAATTCGGGGCGCGTCTTTCCGAATCTGGCACGCGTTAGACACGAGTAAACAGCTTTAAGATAGCGGCAGCTAAAGTCGACAAAGCGATTATATCGATGTACAAAGATGATGTATACACACTTCGATCCTTCGAAGACATTTTCTGCACACCCTCTGCGGTTAATTAGAAAGTTCGAGTAAACTTCGGAATTAGGCAGCGGATGAAATTTGAGGTCTACGCATCTCTGGGACACGGGAGCCCAGTTTATTAGCTCCGAAACACCCTGGGCTGGTATTCATTAAGCAGTGGAACGTGACAGGGTGTTTAACAGTGATCAGGAATGATTTCAGCCATCAGATATTGTCTGATATTCAACGTGTCTAAGACGATGACTTAACTAGAGCTGTAAAATGAGTATTAATTAATTATCGATACAGTTATACTTCAAAGTGTGGTTCTTCGTAAATTGGTTAAGAAACATTACAGATTATAGATCTGTATATAAAATTACACGATCGAACTGTTAAAATCCTAATTAATCGATGCAATTGAATCGATAGATAAGGTAATTATATCTGAACGATAATAATTGTAATATAGGTTCCATTTTGTACGTTTTTATATAAATTGACGATTAATGAATTGCAATCAGGACTGATGAGTTTGAAGTAGAAACATTGATAGATAAATTTTTGTATTTCACTGTTTCATATACTCTATAAAATTGTTCGGTTGCTTTCATTCATCGTTCGAGGGAACAGGTCAATGAAATCGGACAGTTATCTTCTATTTTCACAGTTGGTATATTGTTCGTTTGCTCTCATTCATCGATCGAAAGAACAGCCCAATGAAATCGGACTATCATCTTTTATTTTCCCAGCTGATGTATTCCCACGTGTTCGATCAAACAACTCTGCAATTTCACTTCTTACTCTTGGCTCGGAAACTTCACTCTCCATCTTCTTCCGAGCTATCGAAGTCTTAATCTTGAATGCAACGTGTCGAAGAAACGGTTAGTCGCGTTCACGATGAAAATTGTCGATAAATAATTTTTTTCTTTTCCATCGAGAAGCAACATGTATCTCTGTTTTATCAGTTCGGATGAAAAGTCACCGCGATTGAAATTATTTCATCGAATTGTCATTGTTTTCAAGGGATTATTCGTCCGAGCGTATCACGCGCGGATAACGATTGGAAAAATGAAATCGTGGATAGGGAAATGGGCGACTCGTGGATACTCGATCCTCGAATCGCGTTGTCGTCGATAAATCCCGAAATCCTGGCAGAGTGGGTCGTAACGAAGGATTAAGGAACCTCGGCCAGGTGAATTCGGCCCACCCTTTGCGATTTCCACCCTTTCGTTGAAAACGATAAGCCCCGAGAAACCATCGGAAAGAGGAACTCGTTTTTTTATCCGCGCGAGCATTAAATACGCTGTAAAAGTTCGGTCGGATCGAGCGCGAAAAGTATATCGTTGCTCCGTAAGAAAAACGAATCCATCAAACTGAAACTTTTCAGGTCAGTTGTTTTCATGGCTGAGTTCGTTATTATATTTAGGGCGTTTTTGCTGCGGAGATCGAAGATTCGTAGTTTTTTCTTTGGTTTTTTGAAAAATCGTACGTAACGATAGATTACACAGGGAAGACTTGAAGAACTCTTTGAAAATTAGAAAAATAGGAAACATAGAAATGTTGATGGAGCAGATCGGTTAGAAAGATTGTTTTGTTTCGTTTAGCGAGGTTATGAATATTTCTTTTTGTGTAGGATTTTAGGATCTGACATACGCATATTTCAATTTAATGTTAAAATTAGTTGCTTTTGTTATGTTGTGTAATTCTTCAATGAAAGTGTTGTAAAGTCGATATTGTAAAATGTAATGCAATCGAGTAATTTGGTAAGAGTATTTACAAGTTGGGAAATTTGAACGAAAGAAAATTTCTTCAATTACTTGTATAAAAAATGTAATTTGTTGCGTTTCTATGTTTTGGAAGTGGAATAAATGGTTGCAATTGATACGAATTATGGAGAAAGATAACGTTAAATAACTTTTACGATTATATTCGTAACAAAACGAAAAAAGTGTACGTAGCTGCTTTTTATACGACCAGCCGTTGGATTAAATTTCAAACATATTTTCAACATATTCCAAATAAATCGTGCTCATTGCATTCCTGCGATCGCACGGCAAACAACTTGGTGGAAAATTGACGTCAAATATTTGAAGCCAGAGCGATTTGTATCGTATATACTTTATATACGTTTCATACAAGTGATTCGGTTTAATTTTAATTAGTTGCATTCTCTTCCACGAATTTCTGAATTATGCAACACACATCGCAGACGATATGCATGGAAATATTTTATGGAATCTGTGTGAAAATCATTATTTATGCAACGTGGTGTAGTAGACGAACATTTTTAGAGATATTTTGTCGTGTGTATGTGAAAGGATTTTTCCAAAATTCATCGGAAAACTCTTTTTTAACGTAAAATTTGATGAACCAATTTAGCCAACAATGGACAAATAATGTTTAAAACACCTATTTTAACCAACTTGAAAGTAGGTGTATATAAAATTCTCCCCGAACGAGTTCCCTAACAAGTCGTTAATAAACAACGAAATTTTATATACATCCTAAAATTGAGCACAATGCAAGTTTAAAAAATGATAAATAATAATCTGATTCTTCGATTGATTTAACTCAATTATTTCAACAGAACGAGCAATAATTCTAAGTTTGACAATAAATATATATTTTTATATAATATAAATCTAATTTCGACTCTTTTTCATTTCTCGTCAACAGCTTTCAGTCGAGAAATTTAATATATTGTAAAATTTTACCGTGCGCATTGTACAGCGCATATACACGAAAGTTAAAAACTAATTACTTGAGAACTATTACAGACGCAAATTCGAGACCCCGATCGTTTCACAAAGTAATTTCGTTCATCTGAATTAAAAATTGCAAAATAGAAACATTCGCGCGTACGTTCCATTCGGACACAAAAGATTCGAAAAACTCCACAGTTCGAGAATGTAGCACGTCTGCATCGAAATCGTAAAGCGAGTTCGAAAAATCGTAAATACCGGAACACTATAATCGTAAAGTTCCAGGAGAATGTCGAACATCTCTTTCCTTCCTTTTTCTCGAGCGCGCAAAAATCGCGAAAAAGGACCTGCAAAGCGATTAATAACGTGCTTGTCGAAAATAACCCATGTACCAGAACGCAATAATGGCATTGCGGTGCAGTGGAATGCATAAACAAGTCCGCCCTTTCGAAACAAGAAAAGCTTTCTCCAACTCGGAGGAATTACTCAGCGCGAATCAAGTAACTGTGCAACGTTCAATTTTTACGATTAATGTCTGCAATAGACGTTCGTTCTTCGATCTTTTTCACCGGTGCTTAACGATCCGGCACCGTTAATAATCTCGACACCAATTAATTACTTCCATTTAAAATACAGCGGACAGAATTAACGCCACTCGATCGTAGAAATTTCTCGAGTAATTGCTGATCAAAAGTTCTCGATTTTTCATCGTTCTTAGTCCACGCTCCGACGGTTGTAAATTCTTCTTCTGGTAGAAATTATAATTTACCCAAGGTTCGGCGCAGCATGAGCTTTTTAAACGATATAGACGAAGACAAGACGAAGGCGCATCAACTCTGTTCTTTAATCCCTATCAGAAGCCAGGGTAAAAGCACTCTGACCTATTTTTATCACGTCACTACAACGAAGACGCCGACATCCAGCGATCCTAATCCTTGCATAACGTACAAAGTCTATGCAGAAGGCCATCACCGGAAGGTCTGACAAAAAGTCGAAGCATCCTGAGAGCCTCTATCGGCCGCAAAAACCCAAGCATCGGACGTATTCCGTGAAAACGGAATAGAAGACGTGCTCGCTTCTCACGTGTGACATCCTGGGGTACACGGTTGCATAGTTCGTCGAGAGATATTTCTCGGCTGCGCCATTATGTCATACGAGTAGAAACGAGAGAAAAATATGACCGAAACAGATATTCAAGAAGGCTTCGTTATAAAGTTACTAACTTTTAGGTAATATTTTCAGTGGAAAAGGAAAGAAAAGGAAAAATATTCTAAGAATTGAGTAATTATTCATACGAGTAGAAACGAGAGAAAAGTATTATGGAAACAAATTTTTTAAAAAGGCTTCGTTATAAAGTTACTAAATTTTATGTGATATCTTCAGTGGAAAACGAAAGAAAAGAAAAATATTCTAAGAGTTGAGTAATTATTCATACGAGTAGAAACGAGAGAAAAGTATTATGGAAACAAATTTTTTAAAAAGGCTTCGTTATAAAGTTACTAAATTTTATGTGATATCTTCAGTGGAAAAGAAAAGAAAAGGAAGAATATTCTAAGAGTTGAGTAATTATTCATACGAGTAGAAACGAGAGAAAAGTATTACCAAAAAAGATCTTCAAAAAGGCTTCGTTATAAAGTTACTAAATTTTATACAATATTTTCAATGGAAAAGGAAAAGAAAAGAAGAATATTCTAAGAGTTGAGTAATTATTCATACGAGTAGAAACGAGAGAAAAGTATTATCGAAAAAAATTTGTAAAAAGGCTTCGTTATAAAGTTACTAAATTTTATGTAATATCTTCAGTGGAAAAGAAAAGAAAAAGAAAAATATTCTAAGAGTTGAGTAATTATTCATACGAGTAGAAACGAGAGAAAAGTATTACCGAAAAAATCTTTAAAAAGGCTTTATTATTGTGTTACTAAATTTTATACAATATGTTCAGTGGAAAAGGAAAGGAAAAGAAAAATATTCCAAGCATTGTATAATTATTCGTTTCTGGATAAAATGAAGCTTCGTAAATATTTCATATGTAATATTAATTGCCCTTTGTTCAATGAGGTAGAGCAATCGTAATTTTGTAGCAAGTTGTTGATTTTATAATTTAAAAGTAATTTTCTTTCATTAAGTAAATTTTAATTTTATTTAGATATCTTTTACGTGAGCCTTGATGGAATTATTGTAATTAATGTGGTACGAAATTGGGCAGTTTCTTTTAAGTCGCGTAATAAAGGCACTAAGCAGAAAATGTGGAGGAATCCATGACTGGAACAGTATAAATAAATTGTCACCTTAAAGAACTTTCTTACTTTTTAGAAGAGTATTTCCCAGATTATAGGAGAGTATTTCGAAAATTATGTGTGCTGCACAATGCAATCCCTCTAGAAGTCTGGTATAGTGCGTTTTATATTTTTATAATTTGAAGATTATCTTGAGATTTTTTAATGTAATATTTTTATTTAAAACTGCTACTAATTCGCGTAATAATTCAATAATTCTTATGTGATTCGAGGGATTATGAAATGACCTAGAATCTGAACATTTTCCTTAAACACGTACAAACTTTTAATTCATAACACCATTTATTAAACGTCTGAATAGCATAACACTGAAAAGACTTTTTTGGTTAATCGCACAATTCACAACTTAGGTCTTTGAATTTTTCTTTGAATTAACTACAAAACCATGCTGGATGAGGTATTTCATTTTTAAAAAAGGCAAAGCAGTTATAATATTTCATAAGGATTACAAAATATTAATTTCATTTAATCTACCAGTGACTCGTTCAATGGAGCACATTTTATTTAATTTGACTCTTAGGTTAAATTAATAATACTAAATTAGGTTATTAACAGCGATCTTTACACCGAAAATGCTTCGATTTACATTTAATGTTTCGATTCTATTAATAATATTGTTATTATTATATAGAAAAACTGTCATATAACACATGTACACCAAATCGTCTAAAGAACAATGGATTTTTCGTTATTAAATTTGACGAGGAGTTCAAGGTCACGTCACCTAAAAAATTTCAAACTTAACATTCCGTCTCCATGAAATTGAATTTTTAAAACCTCGAAGAATTCGTGCAAACTTCGATAAATTTTTTGCAACGTTGGATCGACCGAAGAAATGGGTTGATTGTAAAAAGTACCCAGTGTACCCGGGACGAAACAAACTAAAGTATCCTCAAATTGTCAGAGTGGCTCCACGGGCTAACTTAATCTATTTTTACAACAATATTGCATCAACGAGAAAGCTTCCTTCGCAAACGTGTTCAACAATTCATCGAGGTTGAACGTTAAGGTTCGTTCGTAGCACGCGATACGGACTCACGGTTAAATATCGTGACAGAAGTCAGTTCGTGATGACAACAATTGATAAACACACGGTCTAGGCATCTTGGTACTCGTCAATAAGTAACGTGACGTCGACTGGTATTATTTAAACAAGATTCTACGTTTCGAATGAAATTAATTGCACGGAAAATAATACGAAACCTGTGATCAGAATGTCACGAGAACGCAATATTGAAATTTCCACGACGACAAATTTTCTAACGTACATTGTCGCGGTATTGAAAATCGCGATTGTAGCTCTCGTGAGAACGGACCTTGACGTCGCAGAAACGCCCGATTCGTGTTGATAGAATAAGCAGGTTAAATCGCAGCAACGAACCAGGAACAAATAAACGGGGGTCCGCTGCATCGCACGTGGCAGCGTCAAAGGCAACGTTTATCGAGCAATGTTGTTCTTTTCTTTCAATTTTTTTTTCTTTTTCTTCTTTTCACTATTTATAACCGTGCAGCAGTCGAGCAACCACTTTTTAAGGCTAATGCACGATCCTTTCTCATCTCTGTGGACTACTGGACCTACCTGGAAGATATCCTTTCTTTCACGCAGTGTAAAATTTATTTATCAGGTGTCTTCTGAAGTGTCGTCTTATAATATTCATTATTTATTAAAATTTCACAGCTAGCAGATTTTCACAGATGTACAAACTCGAGGTCTCTTTCCGGTAACGAATGATCGAGTTATCGGTGTCTCTCGAGAAGACAATAATCGAGAATTGCAAAGAAATTGCGAACGATTGAATTATGACGTCGAGATAATTTTTCTTCTTCGTTTCGTAGCGATTACTCCGTGTTGCTCACTACCGAATGATTGAAAATTGCGCAGCTGAAAGCAGAATGACGAATATCGTCAAAATTTCGACTATGTGCAGAGTGAATGATCAGTTCCATTTTCCAAACAAATTTCGTCGAAGCAACGAAACATTAACATTGTTTCCCGTGTGGTATTGTAGCTTTAATCAAGACAAATTGTACAACCCGTGTTTTACGCATATTTTGTTATTAAACTTGTCAGGGATTAATTAATAAAATGAAGATGAATATTCAACTAAAAAGCATCGAGTTACTCGTAACAGTGATGCATCATTCGCGTTAACTTTATAGTTATATCGACGTCCTCGGGAAAAAAGAAACAGATTTAAATACACAGGAATTTAATATTTTATCTATGTTTTCTAGTAAATTTTTTCTCTCAATTATGCAACGGTAGTCAAGCATTTTCCCTACTCGACATTTAACTTTTTTTAGTGGTCGAAATCAGTTTCAAAAATTGACTCAACGTAATCCTCTTTGTAGTAAAATAAATGTAAATTATCGATCGAAATTTAAGAATTTGGACCCGCGGTGGCGACAATAACAATATAAATTTTACGGAGAATCTAATTTCTGCCAACATATCAGGACTATAATGTAAAATTCAAATAAAACGTTCCAACGTCGTTTAACTTTCATCGTTCAACCGAACACGTTCAGAGAATGGCAATTAGCATGCTCGACTCGCGTTTTTGCGCGCGAAACAACTATTATTCGAAGTACACTCGGATCGTTAATGTGTACTAATGACGTAATGAATAAACGGAGAAACAGGAGTCTTTCTGAACTTCAGGGCACAAAAACTTCGACAATGCACCGTAAAGGTAGCCGAGAGCAGAAACTTCCTGTGAAACAGAGTCCGTTGATTCATTTCGCTTCGGTAGCAAGAAACTTTGTCAGAGTTTGATCTTCCAGAGTCTCCACGAAAGACGAGAAGATTAATTTCCTTTCAATCCTTCGAGTCGGTAATTCTTTTTCTTACTTCTCCTTGTCGACAATTTGATACGTGTTCCGAACGGAATGCGAAGAAAATAATTGTCAAAAGCAACGTGTTTCTTTTCCCACTGGTAAAATTCACTTCGTTTTAAAATCGAAAAATAGAATTTTAACTCTTCAACGTATAATATATTATGTGTGTGTTTGTGTATGTAAATTGTCACGCATAAAATTGTTAATTCTTTGGTCGTATAATTTAAAATACTCGATTTCTTACTTTATAGCAGTTCAAGTATTAAAATTCCGATTAATAAAAGCAACCGATTGTAACTACGTGTATTAATTTCAATTGTAGTTATTTAATCGATCTACAGCAGATTTTGTGCAAATTATCAGAAATATCGGCAGTTGAACTATTGTAACAGAGTTGAAAAATTTCACTTAACAGATTGATTCAAGATCCTTTATTGTTAATTGATTTTACAAAATTGTTCAGTTTCCATTCTTTGTATTCCTGCTCGAACAACTTCAAAACCTCGAACACGAGAAGTGCAGTCGCGTTTCTTTAAAAATAAATTTCATATCGTATTCAAACCTTGTAAGATATTTTACGGAGGGGATCTTATCAAAATCATTTTTTATACGAAGTCGTCAAGACAGTATCTATAGTTAGAAACCATAGTTTCTCGAAAACCAGCTTCATCCTTCTACTCTACGAATTTTATAGTCCACTACTAAATTACCAAATTATCCAAGAAAAAACTTCAAATCAAGATATCTAAACGATATCGATGTACTCGTATAGAATCATAATTAATATATCGATGTATTGTAGTTTGAGAACGAACAATTTGAGCAATAGCTCAACGATATTATCGTTCAAGGTTGTTCAAGGTTGGACACAGGTAAATATGCTTTGTAAATCGTTAAGAACACCAAGATGGAACGTTCGAGCATAAAGAGGAGATCCAGTGCGATTTTTTTCAAGATCTTGGTACAGGTGGTGATAACCAAAGGGACATTTCAAAGCGATAACGTCGACGCGTCCGTGTTTACCACCATCGAAGCTATTACCTCGCATTCTGTTTTGCAATTCAAAGTACACCGCGCCAGGAGGACCTCCAAGGATCCCGTCGACAATTTACGATTTTGGATGTTGAACATACGGGTCCGCTAGGGGGTGGGGAACGAAGCTTAGATGGCAGAACGAGAACAAGGCGGAGTCCCCTGGCGGACGTATCTTCTCATTTGAAAAATTCAGATAACGTTCGGGATCCCTTTCGATTCCAATGCAATTTCGAATCGACGTTCTGGCAATTTAAAGCTCGACGCTCATCGACAATGTGCCAACCGCGTTGCCAAAGAATACAAATCGATTAATTCGTTGCTCACGTACCGTGTATACAAAAGAACGTCATTTCTTTCGCGTAAGGTTGTTCGTTTTTTTGTCTTCTTTTTTTTTTTTTGTCAGAGAAATTCACCGAAACAACGCGATACAAAATATATTTCAATGCTTTGTAAATATTTTGCCGATGTTTCTCCACGCAAAACTACTTGTCGACGCGTTTGTTCGTTTAAAAATACAATTTCCCAATGCTCGAATCGCGTAGTATAATACAGACAACGAATGTGAATGATCAGAGTGTAATTCTAGGTTTTTAGAATTTAAATTATTCGAAACAGGATTTCGTGGATAACTTTTGGATAATTTTATTATTATATTTATAGATCAGACAGTTTTATTTATTTATTATAAGTTTTATTAATTATTATATTTATAGATCAGACAGTATCTAGAATTTTCATTTAAAGCAGTTTAAAATTCGAGATTTTAGAGTAACATACCAAGCAAAGTGTCGTAATGAAAGAAATTTGCAAGGTTTTCTTTCAATTTTTATACTCTTCGAAAGGGACGTAGAGGTTTCGTGTGTATGGAGAAACTGAGGACAAGGAATTTTAACACTCAATTTGGAAAACGTAATTTCGAGCATATTTAAAAAAAAATTCTAAACCTGATCTATTACTTTGAACAAAATTGAATTTCTAAGTCCTTTTCTTGCTTGAAAAAGAATACTACCAATTTGACCAGACGAATAATCGTAACGAACAATGAATGATAACCGTGTGTAAAATAAAAAGAGTGAAGTTTCGTTTTTCGAATTTCGATTGAAAATTTTGAAAAATTTTATACAATAGAAATTTGGTAGAACTTTTAGAAAACGTAAATAAATCCCCGAAAAATGCGAATACACGGTTAATAATTCTTCCTACGGATGGTATATTTTTACAGATGAAAACCATCGAAATTACAACTGAAATTACTTTGAAACTTGTCAGGTTTCTCTTCGAACGCTATACCATTATTTCATTCGTTCCGTGTATCTTCCTTCGTCACCCTCCTCTAATGAAGTTTCACCTGGAAATTCTTTATGCGTCCCGTCCAATAAGCTCGCAGCGCGCGTGCAATCTCCCTATGGTACGATGTCAAAGAAAATAAGCGAACGACATGGCTCCCCTTTTTTGCCCCCTTCTACCGGAAAAGCTCCAAGAAGCCTTGTGTGTCTCTATTTGCATATATCTTTTTCGAAGTAACTTCTTTTCTCATTTCGATGCTCCAAGAATCGCTCCTTGTACTGCAAAGCACGATGCGAATGTCTGACTGGATGTCATTATTCAATGAAACGATTCTTTTAATTATATCCACTGTATCATCCTTCCTTCTGGAACACACGACAGATAATAAACTACCTCGTCTTTGGGTTTTAACGTTGGTTCTTCAAAAGATATTATACTTTTGAGAATTTCCAATGTTTAACGACGATTCAATGCTGATAGAATTTAAAAACGATTCGTGAAGATTGTTAAGAATAACTCCAAGAATAATATTAATCACCTTCTCGAGTAATCTGTCTAGAAATGAACAATCTCGAATTTTAAACTGCTTGAAATGAAAATTCTAGATATTGTCTGATCTATAAATATAATAATAAATAAAACTTGTAATAAATAAATAAAACTGTCTGATCTATAAATATAATTTACATCGAGTAATCTGTCTAGAAATTAACAATCTCGAATTTTAAACTGTATAAAATAAAAATTCTAGGTACTGTCTGATCTATAAATATAATTTACATCGAGTAATCTGTCTAGAAATTAACAATCTCGAATTTTAAACTGTATAAAATAAAAATTCTAGGTACTGTCTGATCTATAAATATAATACTAAATAAAACTTGTAATAAGTAAATAAAACTGTCTGATCTATAAACATAATAATAAATCAAACTTATAATAAGTAAATGAAACTCTCTGATCTACAAATATAATAATAAAATTATCCAAAAGTTATCCACGAAATCCTGTTTCGAATAATTCAAATTCTAAAGAACTAGAATTACAATTTGATCATTCACATTCGTTGTCTGTATTATACTACGCGATTCGAGCATTGGGAAATTGTATTTTTAAACGAACAGGATCAACGAGATTCCGGATAGGGCGCGAACTCGAACCCACGAGAAAAGTAAAATATGATCCGTCGCTTCGAATTCAAATCGAATCCTCGCGGGAAATTATTTAAATATACGAAGCCCCGCGGTTTTCCGCGACGTTGGAAAAACTGTCTGCGCGACCCTTTTTCCACGCGCTGATATAATTCTCGACGCGATGCATCCACCCTTGCGATAAACACCGGAACGGTTTTCATCTATCCTCGACGTAACGTCTTCCGATAATTAAATTCACAGGTAGAACGGACGTACAGGCGTCAATTACGTTTCTATCGGATGCACACGATGGAGTATTTTCCCTCGCGAAGAAACTCGAGTGAATTTCATCGAGCGCTTCGTTGAACTCGCATTCGTAATTTCCATGGAATAACCGAGAACAAACCTACGATGAAAACCGGTTCCTTTACCAGATTTAATACTTTTGTTATCTGAGCGTGAAATGGAATCAAGGGCTGGCAAGTGCTATTGAAAAAGTTTTTAGTTTCATTTCTTTTTTCTTTTCTTTTTTTTTTCACTTCCAATCATCGTGCTCCGCATTAGGATATCTTTGTAAAGAGATCCTTCGTGGAATTCAGAACGGTATCGAATCCTCGTGAAATATAATATTCACGAGTATGCGTTTTATTGTTGCAAACCGTGTACATTATTGCACTCGTTTCTATGTATAGTATTTTTAAGCTTGCACCGGAAACTTTACTATTCGTGGTTTTCCATTTGGTATTAACGTTGTTGTTTGGTAATTGAGTATCGAGTTGTTTCGGTAGTTGAGTAATAGAGAAACGTGGATGAAAATATTTGTAGAAACGTGTATAATAATAGTAGTATAATTGAATACGTGAAATATAGAAATATAAGTGAGCAAAAAAGAAAATGATCGAGTTTAGCATAGAATATATTAATCTTTGTTCAACCATTGTATTGTCTTTCCACTTTATTTCTCATTTTCAAGTACAATTTTTTAATATTTTCTTTATTTAACGTCACACCCATTTAAAAGTCATTAACGACCACCAAGTACAATTGTTCTCCTGTTTTCTTTTTTTCATTTCTGCTTATCTTTCTCTGGTCATATTTCCATGTTCAATGTACACAAATATAGCATTGTTATTACACGAGTTTCTGCGAATATTTTTACATTTTCCGCACGATAGAAACTAAAATATCTTTTCTCTAATCGCACTGACACCGACATAACCAGTATACATTCGATAGAAGAAAAATAACAACGATTCGGTTATTGTTTATTTCACGATGCACCGAAACGTACGAAAACGTTCCATTAAAAAGAATTTCGATGACCACCGCGCGTTCCAATTGTTCCCAATAAATTATAGTTGCGCCAGGTATCGATGAATAAATATTTATCCGCGTATGTACGATCTACCCATTGCAATCTACGTATTTACACGAAACCAACAATTTTCTCGAAACGTCTGTCGTTCGGGGCACGATAAAACGATTGAAAATTATTTCACCGTCATTTTCCATAGTTCTCGAACGCGGCGGGCCGGTTTCGATCCCCGTGAAATAACAAAAATATCAAAACTCGGCAAGTGGAACGAACAATCAACGGCTAACGATATAAACACAACACCGGCCGAATACAATTTTACAAGACCGGCTACCGAATATAAATCCTCGCATCGCGAAATCCCCGGAACTGAAACCAACCCCCTTTCACCCCTTTCACCCTTTCACCCTTCACTTTTGCTCTCGTGGAGTTCCTGCAGCGTTACATTTCCGCGACAAAACCATTCATGGACGTTCCTCGATGGATACATACATCATTCGATTGCCGAAAAAAGCTTCCCGGACGTGTCACACTTCCCAGTGTTATTTTCCGAACGTTCGGTAGATCCGAGGTTAATCGCGATCGCACGAACCATCGACGTTCTAACACCGAGAAGAAATCTTACTCGAGGAGATAATTCGTTCGAAGGTGCACGAAAATTTATTTCGACATTCGATGCGTAACGATCGCAATCCATTGATACGATATTTCAGAGACGAGGGAACGAGACACCTTCCGGAAAATAATTTACCAACGCGCGAGTTTCCACGTGAATGAGAAGTGGTGAAATGTGGAGAGTAGAGAGCCGAGGAAACGTGCGTTAGGAAACTAACTATCTCAAATCAATGTTTGAATAATAAATGATTGTCGAATACTCTCCACAAAATTGTCTACTCATCTGAATAGTTAATAATGACGTAACGTGCGTTAGAAAATTAACTACTCATCTCAAATCAATGTTTGAATAATAAATGATTTTCGAATACTCTCCACAAAATTGTCTACTCATCTGAATAGTTAATAACGACGTAATGTACGTTAGAAAATTAATAATTCGTCTCTAATCAACGTTTGAATAATAAATGATTTTCGAATACTCTCCATAAAATTGTCTACTCATCCGAATAGTTAATAACAACCTAATGTGCGTTAGAAAATTAATAATTCGTCTGAAATCAACGTTTGAATAATAAATGATTTTCGAATACTCTCCATAAAATTGTCTACTCATCTGAATAGTTAATAACAACCTAATGTGCGTTAGAAAATTAATAATTCGTCTGAAATCAACGTTTGAGTAATAAATGATTTTCGAATACTCTCCATAAAATTGTCTACTCATCTGAATAGTTAATAACGACATAATGTACGTTAGAAAATTAATAATTTGTCTCTAATCAACGTTTAAATAATAAATGATTTTCGAATATTCTCCACAAAATTGTCTACTCATCTGAATAGTTAATAACGACATAATGTACGTTAGAAAATTAATAATTCGTCTCTAATCAACGTTTGAATAATAAATGATTTTCGAATACTCTCCACAAAATTGTCTACTCATCTGAATAGTTAATAACAACCTAATGTGCATTAGGAAATTAATAATTCGTCTGAAATCAACGTTTGAATAATAAATGATTTTCGAATACTCTCCACAAAATTGTCTACTCATCCGAATAGTTAATAACAACCTAATGTGCGTTAGAAAATTAATAATTCGTCTGAAATCAACGTTTGAATAATAAATAATTTTCGAATACTCTCCACAAAATTGTCTACTCATCTGAATAGTTAATAACGACATAATGTACGTTAGAAAATTAATAATTCGTCTGAAATCAACGTTTGAATAATAAATGATTGTCGAATACTCTCCATAAAATTGTCTACTCATCTGAATAGTTAATAACGACATAATGTGCATTAGAAAATTAATAATTCGTCTGAAATCAACGTTTGAATAATAAATGATTGTCGAATACTCTCCATAAAATTGTCTACTCATCTGAATAGTTAATAACAACCTAATGTGCGTTAGAAAATTAATAATTCGTCTGAAATCAACGTTTGAGTAATAAATGATTTTCGAATACTCTCCATAAAATTGTCTACTCATCTGAATAGTTAATAACGACATAATGTACGTTAGAAAATTAATAATTTGTCTCTAATCAACGTTTAAATAATAAATGATTTTCGAATACTCTCCACAAAATTGTCTACTCATCTGAATAGTTAATAACAACCTAATGTGCATTAGAAAATTAATAATTCGTCTGAAATCAACGTTTGAATAATAAATGATTTTCGAATACTCTCCACAAAATTGTCTACTCATCCGAATAGTTAATAACGACGTAATGTACGTTACAATTATAATATACCTCGAGTTAGAATAATAATACATTTCGAATCAACGTTTGGATCATAAATGATTCTCGAATACTCTCAGAGAAAGTGAACTCGTTCCAATAGTTAATAACAACGTAACGCAGAACTCTAATAACTCGTATCGAATCAACGTTTGAATGATAAACGATTCTCGAGTACTCTCGACGAATCTGTCTACTCTTCGCGACGAAGAGTATTTTAAAATACGTTACGTGTATTTTAAAATACGTTACGAGCGTATTGAGATGTGTACATTTTTATGAACAATGATCGAAAATCGATGAATGATTCTGGGATATTATTTTTAGAGATGCTACTGGGTGGAATTTAATGAGACTTTAAATTAACGATTTATCTAATAGGATACTGTTGATTAAGGAATGATTAATTATTTTAGGAAGATTTTACTTGTACTTCGATAGGAAAGATTTAGGCGGATTGGTTCCATGGTATGGAATAATACAAAATAATTGACTATGTAATTTTTGTCGATTTGTGTTCAGATTCTTTACGGTTTTAACTTTACTTTGTTGTTACATTCGGTTGGTTCTTTTTTTTCAAACGCGTGTAAACTACGCGCGACAGTTTCTTTCTCTTTTGGTTCGTCAATTGACGAAAGGAACTAGAAAATCGATTCCAATTCTGAATGAATAATTCTGTGACTTGTTTTTTATGCTGTACATAGTTTAAATCGCGAGTTCGCGATCATTTAATTCTACCAATATTATTCAACTTGTATCTCACACATAGCTCATCGTAACAAAGATCACAATCTTCTAGTATAAATTACCAATAGGAGTAAATCCATTATTTCATGATTGTAATAAACGAATTCAAAATATTCCTTGAAGGAATAAAGAATTGAGAAATTATTGAAATAATTGTACATAGTTGCACGTATTATTTTTTCAGTACGAATAAAATCTGTAAATTTTCAGTTTGTAAATTTTCAATTTGTAAATGTTCAGTCTGTAAATTTTCAGTCTGTAAATTTTCAGTCTGTAAATTTTCAGTCTGTAAATGTTCAGTCTGTAAATTTTCAGTCTGTAAATTTTCAGTCTGTAAATTTTCAGTCTGTAAATTTTCAGTCTGTAAATTTTCAATCTGTAAATTTTCAGTCTGTAAATTTTCAAGCCCACTTCGAGTACTACTTCTCGATGTCGTGTACTCAGAAATGCTCTCTAGAATGAAGTAAACGAAGCACTCTCCCGCGTTAAAAGAACGCTTCACTATCCTCGAATCGTAAATACCCGGCTCGACAGCTTCAACGAAGAATACGCATTATTAATCAAGCGTTTCGGGCTAACCAGCCAAAATTAATTATCCACGGCATCGTTCATCAAGGCCGTATGCAAATGGTCCTATCGACCGTCAAGAAATCCTCAACAATTGAAGGTGCTCCTGGTGGCTGAGTACGTCGTGTCGAACAATCGAAACTCATCTTCCTCCATATCTCGTTGTACAAACAATGACCAGATGTATTCCGCTAATTTCCAAGGGCGTAACCAAACTCCACGGTTTCCTCGGTCGAACCCGACATGCGCAAAGACAGATCATGCCGTCGCCATAGAAACGTTGTGAGTCTTAAAGCTTGCAGATCCGCGGCCGTCAAATGTCTATTTATAAACTGTGACACGTTTGTTGTTAACTCCGGCGAATGAAATTACGTATTCCGTTTGGAGTGGCGTTTAAGCGATTATTACACAGAACGAGCGTGGATAAAGTTAACAATAGAACATAGGGTAATTTTTAGGGCAAAAATAAATAAAGAATGTGGAGTAATATTTTTTATAGGAGCCTTCGTTTTCGATAATATTGAGTTTGAAGGTTCACCATGGTAATTTGTGACCATAGGCTAATTTTTAGTGTAAAAATAAATGGAAAATGTGGAATAATAATTTTTATCGGAGCCTTCGTTTTCGAGAATATCGATTTTGAAAATTCACCATGGTAATTCGTGACCATAGGCTAATTTCTAGTGCAAAAATAAATAAAAAATGTGGAGTAATATTTTTTGTAGGAGCTTTCAATTTCGAGAATATCGATTTTGAAAATTCACCATGGTAATTCGTGACCATAGGCTAATTTCTAGTGCAAAAATAAATTGAAAATGTGGAGTAATATTTTTTATATGAGCCTTCGACTTTGAGAATATCGATCTTGAAGATTCACCATGATAATTCAACACCATAGGCATAGGCTAATTCCTAGTGCAAAAATTAATCGAAAATGTGGAGTAATAATTTTTATAGGAGCCTTCGTTTTCGAGAATACTGATTTTGAAGATTCACCATGGTAATTCACCACCATAGACTAATTTCTAGTGCAAAAATGAATAAAAAATGTGGAGTAATATTTTTTATAGGAACCTTCGTTTTCGAGAATATTGAGTTTAAAGATTCACCATGGTAATTCACCACTATATGCTAATTCCTAGTACAAAAATAAATAAAGAATGTGCAGTAATATTTTTTGTAGGAGCTTTCAATTTTGAGAATACCGATCTTGAAGATTCACCATGGTAATATACTACCATAGGCTAATTCCTAATGCAAAAATTAATCGAAAATGTGAAATAATATCTTCTATAGGAGCCTTCGTTTTCGAGAATATTGATTTTGAAGATTCACCATGCACGTTATTAGGTATTCTAGGTAGCGAGAAAGATCGAGTTTGGGTTATGGAAAATATGGTACCACGAACAGTGTAATTTTTAGTGTGTTTTTATTTAGCGTCATTTGTCGTGTAATTTTTGCTAAGTAGATTTTAAAGTACTGATCGAAATATCTCTGAGAGAAAATCATTCATAATTGTTTCCATGATCGATCTTTCTTTCTCCCTGGAATACAACTTGGCTGACGTGTCACCCTTACTCGTTATTTCTACTTATACCGGTGTTTGTAAACAGCGACACTGATGTTGGTATTATTTATTTATCGATCTTCTTAATTGATAATGTAAAACAACTAATATTACATCCAGAATATTCACAAACACCGACGAAGTAAAAATAACGAGAAGTAGACAGATACGTTCGTCAAGGTGCGTTCAATCGCAAGTGTACAATCGATGAATTTTCAAAATCGATTTTCTCGAGCGCGCAACCTCGAATGGTAAAATATTGTTCCACATTTTCGGTTCAGTTTTGTACAAGCAAACAACCTATGCTCGATTTCCCAACCCGTCCACAAGCCATCCTGTATATACAGAGTTAGAGACAGCCTTAGGAAGGCTTTAAGGATCTGGGTACGCAAACCCCATTGTAAACTTGACGTATCTCTTCACGTCGGTACCTTCAATTTACAACTCGAACGATCTAACGTTTCTCGATCATTTCTACATTTCCCGGTGCGTTTATCAAGTCACCATTGAACCGAATATATACTTAATCCTTAAAAGAAGAAAAAGAATCGGTCTTCCTTCGAATCTAATTTGAGGTTTTCGCGATCCGATTTTCTTCTTTCAGTTGAAATTTCTGCACGTAGAAAATTCGGTGAACTCGTAAGTTTGAATCTGTGTAGATAAATTGTCACTGTAGATAAATCTGTGTCGTTTATCCGAACCCAAAGAAGTTGTAAATGTAAGAGCATTTATGTCACGACACGGATAGTAAACTTGTTAAATGTTCTTCTACGAAACTGAGGTGTTCTTTAGTTTCCACGGTTACTCATCCTGGGAGTGAATTCAGTTCTTTCCTCCGAGTCTAAATCGCGAGTTACTTTTTCTTTCGTTTAAACAATGGCGTTGAAAAACCCCCGTGTAGTTTGTTGTCCCGCTGTACGCGAGAAATCGAGACCAAGAAATTCGTGTGTAACCGGGGTCGGTCGCGAATTTGTTCCTGGAATCGACCCTTTTTTATCTCGAGCTCGACCCGGCCACTTGTAAACCGTCTAACGAGGAGAGTGAAAGGGATACTCCAAGAGAGAGCGTGACAGCGAGTGAGTCTCGTATTACAAGCGCTCGGTCACCGAGCTTCAAAGCAATGTTGCTCGTGTATCGGTGTATACGCGCTAATGCGATCTGAAAAAATATTTTTAATTTTCGTTCATCTTCGTCAAAGAATAATCAATTGATCTGGATTCTATTGATAAAAATGACACCAAACTTGAACGTACTCGAACAATTTTCATTTAAACGTTAGACGAATTACTTTTGAAAAATTAACGATTGAGTGGAATTGAAAATAATCGAAATAATGTCGTGTTTGGATTCATTTTTAACGGGTTGAGCTCAACTATTCGTGGATAATGTTCTCGCGAAGATTGTCAAATATAAAATACTTAAATGTTTGTTAGTGTATGAATATTGTATCGCTCTTCCTGGAACAGTCGCTCGAGATGAAGAAACATAAACAGTGATTACGCGAGCACGTACATTGCTGTGTACGCGAGGTACCGGTGGAACACGAAGGACATTCCCGGTACCATGGTTGTGCCTCTTGATTCGGTGAACAATACCCCCCATAAATACGTTACTCTGGCACTCGAGGCGTGGTCGGTTCTGGGAATCGGTCCTTTTAATTTGCGAGACCGTTCGACGCGCTTTGTCGCGGAAGAAAGGTCGGTCTTCCTCTTTGGGGAAATGAAGAGCCAATCACGTTCGAATGCCTCCCAAATATTCGGTGCTCAATTCCAGAGAGGACACAGTCGATCTTGGATCGTCGCGAAGAGTAGACAGATTCGTCGAGAGTACTCGAGAATCGTTTATCATTCAAACGTTGATTCGATACGAGTTATTAGAGTTCTGCGTTACGTTGTTGTTAACTATTGGAACGAGTAGACTTTCTATAAGAGTATTCGAGAATCATTTATTATCCAAACGTTGATTCGAGATGTATTATTATTCTAACTCGAGATATATTATAATTGTAACGTACATTAGGTTGTTATTAACTATTCGGATGAGTAGACAATTTTGTGGAGAGTATTCGAAAATCATTTATTATTCAAACATTGATTTGAGATGAGTAGTTAATTTTTTAACGCCCATTAGGTTGTTATTAACTATTCGGATGAGTAGACAATTTTGTGGAAAATATTCGAAAATCATTTATTATTCAAACATTGATTTCAGATGAGTAGTTAATTTTCTAACGCACGTTACGTCATTATTGACTATTCGGATGAGTAGACAATTTTGTGGAGAGTATTCGAAAATCATTTATTATTCAAACATTGATTTGAGATGAGTAGTTAATTTTTTAACGCACATTAGGTTGTTATTAACTATTCGGATGAGTAGACAATTTTATGGAGAGTATTCGAAAATTATTTATTATTCAAACATTGATTTCAGATGAGTAGTTAATTTTCTAACGCACGTTACGTCATTATTGACTATTCGGATGAGTAGACAATTTTGTGGAGAGTATTCGAAAATCATTTATTATTCAAACATTGATTCGAGACGAGTAGTTAATTTTCTAACGCACATTAGGTTGTTATTAACTATTCGGATGAGTAGACAATTTCGTTGAAAGTATTCGAGAATCATTTCTTCATTCGAGAATCATCCAAACGTAGACTCGAGATGTATCATTATAATTCTAACTTACGTTACATTATTATTCACTATTGGGACGAGTAGACTTCCGCTAAGAGAACTCGAAAATCATTTATTATTCAAACGTTGATTCCAGACGAGTTGTTAGAATTCCAACGCACGTGACGTTGTTATTAACCATATATAATCAATATGACGAGTGACATTCTAACCAAGGACGTCCACAACGGTCAATCCTGGGCTTTGCAAGCCCAAGAGGATTCGTTTGAAAATCCTTGCGGTTAACTCGCGATATCCCCTGTGAGAACGACTCGACTCGTAAGTGACAGCGATTGGTGTTTCTGGTCTACTTGCAACCAATTTAAATGGAGAATTTGGCGAACGATGATCACTTCCATTTGTGGATTTAACGTCCAGGATAAAGGATTCGGTGAGTGATAATTTGTAGAAACCTTCCCGCGAAGTTAATCGTTTCTCAGAGGGATAAGATAGAGGGTTTGGAAAATCCAGCGACTCGTTGCTGGTAAAGTCGTCGTCGTCGAGTTACAAAGAACGTAGACCAATGCTACGCGTTTTGGTCACGTTTACGACCCAATTTCAAATGCGCGGAAGACAATCCGATTATAGTACTCAACTAAATTAAAGGTAGAGACGAAAACAGATTCCGTTTGGGGCTGGAGCGTATACCGTGTTCTTTCGGAGAAACGTTCTCCACGACTGCAGTTAATTCCATGGGAAGGTTGGAAATTACACTGATACCGATCAGTCCTTTCTTTAGAAAAATGTGACTTGGACTCGAAAATTTTAAACGGTTTCCGCTGTAAAAAATTCTTGCGACATTCGAAGATTGGATCTCTAAGAACGAGGTTTCTCAAGGGTTTCTTTTTTTAATCTTTCTTTTATTTCTGCCCTTTCTTGCTATCACGTTAATAATATCTACTACTAAGCTACTAGTAAAGATCTTTAGATTTTTTTTCAGATGTAATAAAATAATATAAATGTTTCGTGTATATACCACCGCTCAAAAGTTTCCAGGCTGTTGTTCGTCACTCTGTGAAAACAAATGGGAAAATGTGAACCGCTCCCGATTGTTTAAATATTGTTGCACGTATTCCGTATTACCGCCAATTCGTAGAACAAAGCCTCCCCTTTACAACGACGCCCTAAAAGTTGATGTGTAATTTTTTATTCATTGTGTTATTCTACTTCGAATGAAAAGCGTCCCGTTAACATTGGAATACAGTTTGGTGAAATGTGTAATAACGGTCCATAAATATCAATTAACAATTCTTTACTCAGAGTGACATTCAAACCATAGGAAACTTATGAAGATTAATTTCAATGAACATTTTAGATATTTAATTAATATTTATGGGTTGTTATTAGACATTTTACAAATATCCCAATAGTCACCCTATCAACACCAAACTGTATTCCAATCCCTCCGGAACGTTTTTCATTCAAAGTAAAATTATACGGTAAAAAAAAATCTTATAGCAAGTTTGAAGATCTTATTGTAAAGAGGAAGTCTCGATCTTCAAACTCACAGTAATCTTAAACGCGTACAAAATCTTTTAAACAATTGGCAGCGTTTGAAATTTTTCAATTTTTATTTAGAAACCTATCTCCATTTTTTCACTTCCCTCCTACTGTACCAAAATTCTCAAAAAAATTCACCCCAGTGATTCAAAATCAGAGAATTCCATCTTTAAACCAACCCCGTAAAAATCACCTTACGATAACTTTTAACGAATCCCCATCAATTCAAACACCGATAACGTTTAAAAAACATTCAACCGGTAACATACACCGAAACTACATTCTTAATCGATATCTTCGTTAATATATCTCCTCGACAACAAAATCTACAAAATTCCCATTAAAATTTCATATTAAATTTTTACATCAAAAATAAAAAATACAAATTTCGATCGATCAAAATCTAAAAAGTAACACATACTCTCCCTCGAACCGTAAGCGAGCGGAATCGTCGCCTCTGTTCGCAGTGTCGTTTCAGTTACGAACATTTTTATCGTCCACGGTGCCCCATTACGGTTCTCCGGTGTACATTAGCGTCACCGTAGAACCTCACGACTTTAACCGTCACCGTTTACCCGATCACCCACAACCGTCGAACGAACGTCGATTTTCTCGACGGTATCGCCGCGAACAATGGCCGCGTCTCGTCATTGCGGAATCGATATCCGCACGGAACGAAACGTGTGCGGAACTTTTCTCTCCGCGCGGCGTGTTAAGGACACTCGAGACTTTAATCGGGAATCCGCTCGGCCGGGCTCGACTGTTCCGCTGTAAACAGACCGTGGTAACACGGCCCAGGCGGCGAGCAGAGTCGGAATTAGGAAAGTTTTCCCTAGTTTCGGAACCGGCGGCG
Source organism: Ptiloglossa arizonensis (assembly GCF_051014685.1). Lineage (NCBI taxonomy): Eukaryota > Metazoa > Arthropoda > Insecta > Hymenoptera > Colletidae > Ptiloglossa > Ptiloglossa arizonensis. The sequence continues at coordinate 20,067,452 of NC_135052.1, forward strand.
GATTCGAACGGGACGTTTGGTCGTTGACGGGAAATTTGGCCGCGTTCTAATGTACGTTAGCCACTCGTGTCTTCGATACACGAACGACTCGAAAATGTTGACCGGAGTGGCGCGTGCAACCAGTCCGCGACACTGCGGTTTCGAGTCTTCGTTTTCGCGTCCCGTTTCCAGACGGATGAGAAGAGGGGAGAATGTTTGAGAATTATCAATTTTAATGTATAATGTATATATTACGTTTAGTATAGAATTCGTGGAAGAGTTTCAACTCGGTAAGGAGCTTGTAAGGAGCTAGCGAAACCTCGGTATTGGAAAATTTTCATCTGGTACAGAATACGAGGACGATTAAATTGTGTATCGAGTTTCTTTGGAAAATAATGTTTATTTCTTTAATAAATTTTCATTCTCCTGAATTCTTTAGAAAATAATGTCAATTTCTTTAATAAATTTTCATTCTCCTGAATTCTTTAGAAAGTAATGTTAATTTCTTTAATAAATTTTCATTCTCCTGAATTCTTTCGAAAATAATGTTAATTTCTTTAATAAATTTTAATTCTCCTGAATTCTTTAGAAAATTATGTCAATTTCTTTAATAAATTTTAATTCTCCTGAATTCTTTAGAAAATAATGTTAATTTCTTTAATAAATTTTAATCCTCCTGAAATCGAGCAAAAGTTAGGGGTATGGATACGAACACGGTATTGGAAGATCCTCGTCTGGTACAGAATACTCGGACGATTAAATTGTATATCGATTTCCTTTAGAAAATAATGTTAATTTTTCTAGTAAATTCAAATTGCCTCGAAATCGATCAAAATATACGGGATATGTGTGCAAGCACCCCACGTGGTTATTTGTGTTTCAGATGTTCACGTGGGAATTTTTCCAGAGAACCAAAAATGTCATTTTCTCGAAACACGAATACGATAAAGATATTTTTCATTCTTTGGGAGAAGCTCTGAAAGATATTTTATAAAGTTTTTATTTCTATCTTTAATTTCTTATCTTTTAACATCCTTTAACACTCTGCTCGAAGTCTTAACAATATATCTTATCGATTGGTAGAAGTATCTACAATCGGGAATTTTTTTGGACACAAGAAGTGGATAGTGTAATTAAATACAAATTTTCTTGATCTTCAAGATAAAGGTTAATATTGTGTGAGAGGAAATATTTAAACTGACTTTCTGTTTTTGGAGAAATTAATTCCCAACGAAGACTTTACTTTAGAGCTAATTGCCTGCTTTTATTATCAATTTTATGGCAATTTATTATCTTTCCACATTTATATTTATTTGTTTCATAAATAGACGTTCTTTCTCTTACTTTTCAAAGGCGACTACTTCCATTGGTGAACTATACGAAATTAGACCTCGTTCAGAACACGTTCTGATCATTTGGTTTCCTACGTACTCTAAATACGAGATAATATTGAGGAGAGTACAGTATAAATTTCAGAAATTTGCATTGTGTAAACTACATAACATAATAATACGTCGAATCTTGATTACGACCACACTCCAATAAACAGGTTTAATGCGTTCATGGTCCACTGACCCACATGTGGGTCAGGGCAGTTTTGACTCGAAAAACACCGCGCGATTAAACTGGAAGCTATCCTAAAATTTGCAAATATAGGTGAACCACAGAGATAGCAAAGCATATAGTTTATAAAAAAAAGTAGAATATTTATTCTTACGAAAATTGATAAGATTTTCTGCATATTCGAGTGGTATTCACGCTTAAAGTGTTGACCAACCCCTTTATTATAATATTCCAAGCTTTCGAATAATTCAGGCCACCTTCAGAAAATAGGAAACAATAATAATTCAAGAACAATGAAAATCACAGGTCTGGAAGAAAATATGGTCGTGCAAAACTCTTTTACCAGCTTATTAAATTTCTAATTATCCTATTAGCTCGACCTTATTGTATTTTTCTGCCATTTTCTCTTCCGATCTTAAAATTCCCATTGTTTATTTTTAGATTACTATTTTTGACTCGCGAAAAACTTTAGAGCCAACACGTTATAATAAAGAGCTCGATCAAAACCAATTATGTCATCATTTCTCCATTTATTATATTAACAGCCTTCGATATTATTCGAAGATAAAATCAACTTTTCCATGAAATATATTCCTCGTTTTCTTTTGTTTCTTTCTAATATTTTACGCGTCGGACAATTGTCCGTTTAAAAAATAATTATTACGCGATTCAACTCATGGTAGAATTCACTGTCATTTGAATAATTGCTAGACGATACTGTACACCTGTTATATCGACAGACCCGTCACGCTTTTCCTGTGCTCATTGATTCCACGGCGTTCGCTCGACAAATTAGTCGGCCGATTATTCGATTTCCTTTTTCCATCTTGTCGGTGCAAAATAAACAGTCGACGAAGCTGGACCGCGTGGACGGAATAATAGACGGTGTTTGTTAAAATAACAGTCGAAGCGATGGTAGAAACCTTCGTGCGAACCGTTTCGTCCCTTAGACTCTCGAACAGAGGAACCGGTAACAGGTATTTCTCGAAAAAAAAGTACACAGAGTCCACGGAACAAGATTCTTCCTGGCAAACGAAATTTCTCGACATCGATAAAATCCGGAAAAATTGCGTAAAGAATCGTTTCGTTACGGATTTCTCGATTTTCGTGGCAACGATACGTAATAATTTCCCGAGCCAAGGTGAAATTGTCGAGACACTTGATTTATCTTTACGCCATCGCTTTGACACTTCCGAACAAAAGGTATCTTAGATTACAAAATTGTTGCGTACTCGTTCAGTACAGCTTACCAAGTCCCTGTTAGTTCAAAGTGTAGAACATAAGTACATTTCGAGACGAGAAGCTTACAATGACACTACGTGACTTGCGAGTTCATTAAGAGTACTCTACGAGCCACGCTAACGAAGATTGAGAAGTAGATAATTACCTGGAAGCGGTTCAATTTTCCCCGAACTAATCGAGGAACTCCCATTTCGATTCTCTCCAATTTTTATCGAGTCTGGATTTCGATACGATATATCGCCGGTACATCTATAAAACGAGGTAGGGGAATCTCGATTGCATTCAGGCTAATTTCCCAAGCTCCTCGTTCCCTTTCTGTGCCTCGATTTCGTGAAACATTCCGCGGGGGCGAGCCTGCTGTTTCCCAATGAATTTAAAATAGTTCGATCACTCTAGAAAATTTACAATCGGATCATTTCTCGCGGTATATAGATTAGTTTATTTCGAAAAGAACGGTATTATTCCTTTTCTTTCGTTTCTCTTTTATTCCTCTTCGCTTCTTTCCTTTCTTTTTTATTTCTCTTCGCTTCTTTCCTTTCTTTTTCATTTGTCCTCAATTCTTTCGTTTCTTTCTTATTTGTCTTGTATTTTATTTTTGGTACAATATCTTCGAGATTAAGTTCAATACTCGCGAGACTGAAGGTTTGAACGACCACACCCTGGGTCCAAACGGACCCGTAACTTGATCTCACACAAATATTTTCACCGAAGATTCTATTACTTTATCGTACCTTTTTTTTCATTTCTACGCAAAGTTGTATTATTGAATATTGAACGATAAATATAATTGAACGTTTCAAGAACGTTTTTGGGTCCAAAGAAACCCATGCTTGGTACAGCCAGGTTTAAAAGAAATCTTGGGCCGTACTTCGTCTTTAATATTGTTCTATTTAATTTACGAAGAATAAAAAGCTAAAAACACTTTCTTTATTCGAGCAATAAGAATGTTATAATAATGATATTGAATGTAGCTGATGAGCACGGTTCAGTTAATAAAACTCGTAAATTGCTAGCTCTGTGGAGAGAGGTTTTCGTCGAATCTCGAAAAATTGCGAACAGTATGTACATATTTGTTGATTTCTACTCTATATTGAAAATTCTTTCTTTATTTTCCTTTAATCTTCAAATATCGACATCGTGATAAAACGGAACAAGAAGCCAGGACTTTAGATGGGAAATCGTTCTTTTGGTAGATCCACAAAGCGCAATTTTCTCGCGAAATACTCTCTCTTTGAGACGTCGTAGCTGCCACGGGATAAACAAGGTTTCTACGACTTTTAATATCGGAAATTTTAATCCCCGCACGGTAGAAAGATTTAACACTCTGCTCGCAGAATACTTGTATTTGCACGGTGTTAATATTTAGAAACACACGAGTGACGAGATGTCGATATCGGTTAGCGATAATGACTGAATAATTATGTAATATCTCGTTATTGAAACAAGCCGGCAGATAAATAGGATGAGTGAATAATGTATAATTCTGAATAATAATTCTCAATAAGACTGTCACGAAAAAATGTGGATACGTTGAACAATGTTACACAAAGAAACGTAAATATTTGAAAATTTTTTAACAATTACTAATCTACATTTTCCACGAAATAGTTGCAACAATGTAGTTGGAATAGAAAAAATCTACTAGGAACGGATTCATTGTTACTTTATACATTGCATCAACGAGATACATTTTAGACACCAAATTCAATTATTACATTTTAGTTGTTCAAATAATTACAGTCAGAAACAAATCAATTTGTCGCTTAAAGCTATCCTCGTGAAAAAAAGTCGAAAGGATTTGAAAAAAATAAAATACAAACGAAGGTAATATTTTGTTATTTATTATCGTACCAGTACTTCAAATTTTTTCAACGATGGTTGTCGAATGTTCGAACACTATTAAGTTCTAAAATAATTTCTAACAAGCTCGACCTCGATCACAGTCGGATGAAATTTTTTATACAAGAAATAAAATACAGACGTACCCCGCTTTACGACAGTTCGTTTTACGACACTTTCTAATTATACTTTGTACTACGTTCTTACATTTAACTTTAACACATTTAATTCGTCAAGAAGAAAAAGAAATACATATCTAATTTTGACAGTTACATTGATGCCACGAGAAGGTATCACATTTTCTTAAACGTCTTGAATCACCATATTTACGTCTACTCGTTGCTTCAAAATTTCCAAGGAAATAACCAATGTCACGTCGGCATATAGTAAAATTCTCTCAAATTTAATTTGGCTAAAACGCAGCGCGAGAATAATTGCGCAGTGCGAGAATAATTGTGCAGTGCCAAAGGGTACACGGTGGTGCTAGATTTAGCATACCGGAAGGGTGCTCAGCATTTCGGCATACGTGTACTACTGGTACTCTGTAAAACATAATATTCCCCTGAAAAATCCGTGGATTTACTTAAAATATGTTTAATTAATACCCATTTTAAAAAATCATCGAGTATTTCTAATTTTGAATAGAAAATAAATCGTTCTTGAAGTTTCACCCAGTAACAATCAATTCACTGACCCTGATCTAACCTAAGTGTATCTTCTTCGAAGGTATCTGTTACAAAATATTGTTAATTTATATCGATTTTCAAAAATTCTCTTACATTTCAAATTTCGGATACAAAGTCAATTGTATTTAAAATTTCGCCGAATAGCAATCTGCTATTTAAAACATTTAACTATTTTTACATTTAATTCACCAACAGTGCAATACTCGACGAAAAGTACAATTCTTCCAAAAATTGTATCACAATTTTGACAAGGTGAATCTATATTAATCTATATACTTTTATTACTTTCAATCTATATTAATTTTAGAAAAGCGTGTTTTGATATTAAAATAAATTTATTCCTTCTTATTTAAATTTAAAACTCTCGTGATATAAAATAATCCACATTAGGTATTTGCCACTCCTATTGTAATCTCAATAATATACCCACAAAATATACTTACAAAATATATGAGCAAAATATACCCACAAAATATATACTTACAAAATGTATGTGCAAAGTATACTTACAAAATATACTTACAAAATATACCTACAAAATAACATACCTACAACCGATCATTAATTGTCCAAATCGCAGTAATCAAACTATCCAACACCGAGCCCAAAACTCCGTACGTCCATAGCGAACAATTAATAACGAGCGATCGTCTAAGACCGTAATTGATATCGGAGCGTGTCGTGGAACCACTCAGACTTCCCAACGATTTCATAAACCCAATGACAGCCTCGTTCGTGGCGTGTCGATACAAAATCCGCTACGCGAAACAATAACTAATCCCCCGGAGTCGGTGAGTTCGGTTGCAAAATGCCGCGCGCGAAATTGCCGTTGCAACGAAAATGTCGGAAGAATGAGCGACGAAGGGTAGTCTACGCGAATAAACACGAGGGAGCCGAACAGCCTGCAGCAGGGAGTTCCGCCCGTGTGCAAGCAGCGCCCAAGTGCTGGCTTCGCGAGTGTGTACACCGGGTATAAGCCTCCCCGCGGGCGATTCTCGTATTAAAACGATTTTAATTTGGCCAGACGCAGCGAGCCGCGCAAAAGCTCCGTCTGTCTCTACGAAACTGAGCGGAGTGCATTTTTCATTCCTCTGTCCCGAGTCGCTTACATTCCACGCTCGAAATTCATAATCCACGTCGGCCACTTAACGCGAGTAAGTGGCCCGAAAGAAACGGTTGGTAATGTCACTGGTCGAAAGGTGAATCGATCCCTAACGCACGAAATTTTCAACGGTGTCCTTTCGAACGCTTTATCGATCGACAGGTGGTACAGAGACTCGTATCGATCGTTTTATGGTGTGTTCGTGTGCTTCGGTCTGACGGACAGGCTTCAACTCTGAAATTTGCAATTGTGGTGTCTGTGCAGTTTACCGAATTTTATTTAAAATTTGCAGAAGATGCGAAAAGGTTAATAAATGAATCGAATACTGTTTTTAAACATTGAATTTACTTGTACGTAACCGATCAAAATGGAGGGAAATGTGTACTTTTTGATGTGAAGATACAAATTTTGGAAATAATTACTGTGTACGATATATTTCGAAATGTTCTCCAATGATGTGTCATTTTCTATTTTTTTTTACTGTTAGGTTGTTTCGTGTACGTGATATTTTTTCGAAGAAGGTTCTTTTGAGTCTTTGAACACGATCGAGAAGAAGCTCTCATTTCTTGACTTAAAGTTAAATCCAAGAGTTGTTATCGATATATAAATTGGATTACGTCATTTGGTTCAATTAGTTTGTTTCATTGGGAAGGTGGTCCTTCGAAGATTAAAATTCTTAGTCGATGCACGTTGTGGAAATATATTCGTAGCTCGAAAGATCTTCGAATCAACCACGAGGCACCGAACGGTAGAAATTAGGATCGATTCGTGTTAGGTACACCGTGATCGAGAGGTACGATTAAACGCTCGGACTGTGTTCTTTGAATGAATTGAGCTCGATTCGATCGATGGAGCGTGTTTGTTTCAATTTTAAAGGAGAGTAGAACAGTAATTAACGTACGCGTGGAATTCATTGCAATTAATATACGGTCGAAATCGGTTTTAATGAGCACCGGGGGACCGAGAGAATTTGCTCGTTGCGATTATTGTTTGGTGCACGGGCAATGAGTCAAATCTATGTTGATTTATCGAATTTTTAATAACATGGTAAATAGATTTGGATAATCGAAGAAAGAGGAAATATAATATATTTACACGTCTGTACTGTTTGATTTATAATACTATGTCTCTGTGAAATAAAATACACCTGATGACGAACAGAATTTATTTCTCTGTAATCAAAAACAACGTTAACCGTGTTAAATATTGTAACAACGAATAAATATTGTAATATTGCAATAACGATTATTACAATAGCGAATAGAAAAATTTTCAAACTCGTAGAATTGATTCTTTTGAAAATTTCACTTCGTCGTTTTTCCAAATTACTTGAATTTTTCACGGTACATCAGCTCGTCGTAAAAGTGAACAATTTCATACGAATCCGTGTAAATTAAAATCATCGTGGTTTGTTGCTCGTTACAGTTGTGATTGCACACCTGGTTGTTATAACCGGATTCGATCGTACGCGACTACGGTTCAATTAGTGCTCCATTTATACAATGTTAATACGAACTCATTGAACCTGGAAAAAGTATACACTCTGACTAAGATTGTTTGCTAGATTGCAATTTCTGTTAATGAGATCACTATGAGCGAGCTTAGCTCTGTGTATTCTCGGTACGAACGAGGGAGAGATTATAACTAACTTTGACGATGTGTTCGTGAAGTACTCTTGAACAGGTCATGATAAATGATCTTATAAAATTTAAAAATAGGGCAACGACTATTTAAAGCAAATTTATGACAAGCAAATTTACTATGACAATACTATGACAAGCAAATTTAAAATGATTCCTTATAAAGTAGAGTAGAATAAATGTTACGAAAATTGTATAGCCAGGTATTCGTGCAACGTTTGCTGAAAAACACAAAAGAGAAAGAAAAGTGGGGGTAATCGAACAAGCGTGGTAAGGATAGTGCCTCGGTGACCTTGAACGCTCAATTTATTCCGCTCCGACTCAATCAATGTCTCAACCGACGTTCAAAATCTATTTCCTCGAAAACTAAGCTTCGTACGGAAAAAATTTACTTTACAATTTTCATTCACTATTCCAAGTAGAATAACCCCGTACGTGTAATTCCAACCATTTCTTGTATATATACATATATTCTTGCATTCAATTGTGCAGATGTTTACATTCAACATCGTGGGTACAAAATATACGTCTAGAATAATCATTCAACAGAACTTGAAAAATATTACGTGTAATTTACACTCAGCATCGTGCATATAACAAAATATACAATCATTGAACAGAACTCGAAGAATACAACGTGCGATAGAAAACATAGAACAATGCGGCGGTAAACGACAACATTCAACTTCAATTTTCAAAATCAAAATCATCGAACAAGAGTCTTTCATCGACTACTGTCACGACAAATAATTGTTATCCGGATATTGTTCAAAATTGTTCGAACAATTCCCAACACTGAAAACAATACCAACGTTGTACTCTACAGAATCGTATACGTATTCCCCGAAGCATAGCTCTCCACGTGTCGTAGTTACAAGGACAGCTCCAGAATTTTGGTGTAACAATGTCAAGCTAGATTACACCAATTTCGCGGAAAATAGATCTCTCTCTCTCTCTCTCTCTCTCTCCTGGCTAACAATGCACCGTGCAACGAAACAAATTATCGAACGACAAAGGCTCGTTCCAGAGATTCTATTTCATTTGTAATCGATAATCCCCTTTCACGAAGTTTCGCGAGTCCACTCAAGAAAAGTGCAACGTTGCTGGATTCGGTCGCGCGTCAGCTGTGGATTAAGTCCTACGACATTATCGACGAAAGGAACGAGAGCCCGTCCGCAGCTGGTCATCGTCCAAATTGCAGTTCCGCTTCGGTGACTTGCATTCTGCGTCATTGTACACGGTTGTACCTCGTCGATCCCAGCGAGGGAAAAAATTCCACGCGATCGGGGATTTTTCCCGTGACGAGACTCGCGAAACACTGGCCCGATAATCGTATTCTTTCATCGACGATACGGTTCCCCGAAAAAAACGAAATCGCGACCAATCGAGCGCGAATTCCACGTGTCGCTCGTGAAAAGACCGGAGAACGAGGAATATTTTGAATTTGTAATCGGCATGGTCTTGAAAAAGGTTCTTTTACGAATGTGCATATGTGTATTAGTCTTCTTGAGAGGATAAATACCATGATGTATAAATTTATTTAATAGTAGAAGAAATATATATTCTGTGGATTCTGGAAAATTTATTTATTTTATTGCAGCAATATCTTTTTAATAAACTCCTCCAGTGACTTTGTCTTTGCATTAATGTTTGTTAAGATAACTCCTCTAGCGTTTCTTTTGCATTAATATCTATCTCAATAGGCGTTCGTTGCACACGGTGCACCGCTAGATCACTCTTATAAATAATCACTTATTTATAAACGTTCACGGTGGGCAAAGTGATTATTGACTAAAGACAGTTTATGGTTGCGAGAAAAATAGATTTAATAATTTAAAGTTTCGTTTGTGATTTGAAAATAGAATTCGAGAATTTTCTTCCGGAGGACAGATACGGTTCATGACAAATAAACGAATAATGTGTGGTAGTAAAAATCATACTCTTCGCGTTTTTTTCTTCTTTTTTAATAAATTCAGTTCTGGGTTGCAACGTGGGCAGGGTTGTCGATCCGAATCGTTCCAAATACGAAGCGAGAGGTCGGTCACCTTGAGGAAACGATAATCTGTTATTGGATCGTCGAGATGGTACGTTTACAGGAAATCGCTCCGGCTCGTACGCCACGGTAAATAAACTTCAATGAAAGTGAAAAAAGTATGATAGGATTAGAGCGAGTGTATCTCTATACGTTTACCCACGTTTCGCTTGTAATTTGATGAAGCGATATATTCTAATAGATGGGAAACAACGATACGAGGATTAATTTCGCTAGATAAATTGATCAACCAATGTTGATTATACCGGGAATCGGTAAACAATTTCCTCTCGCAATAACGTGTAAATTATCTACCAATATTACAAAATAATAGTACAAAAACAATTTCTCTTATTTCTAGTCTAAAATCGGTTAAAGTACATATTCTCTTCAAAAACTACGTTAATTTAATATTTTTCAATGTTAATTTAATATGTTTAAAGTCATCTCAAGGTTAATATATATTTTAAAAATTATATCAAAGTAAATCTCATTTATTCAGGTCACTTCAAAGTTAGTACATTCCTCTAAAGTTTATCTCAAGATTAATTTCTTGATTTCCTTACACTCGTAATATTCTAAGTATATTTTATGTAAACCGATCGATATTTATCATTATCCTTGAAGAATCGGTGCATTCGTTAAAGCAGCTCATAATTGAACCTATTTAAATCTTTCACCGGCCCGAAATATTCCAATTTAATTACTGCAATATTTTTGTTCCTTGTGAAAGTTCATTCTAATACTTTTCTCATACTTTTCAGTTTCGTGTTGCTCTGTACATTTTTCGTACAATCATTCAGCGCGCACAGATTCGTACGTGTCACTGTGAGATGTTTCTCTGATCGTGTAACGCACAGAACAATATCGAGCGTTACAAACGCAGTCCCTGAGCCGTTCTGCGGCTAATTTATATTCCTCTTACGTGTAACTAACTAATTAACCGGCTGCCTACTATTATGGAAGCCGCAGGTTCGCCGCCGCGAAACCAAAATCTGGTCACCGGATGCAGCCTCCGCTCGGAGACCGATTAAATCGGAATACTGTTCGCGTGAATACCTTCAACCCTTTCCACAGAACAGATAATTGCTCGATTGTACTTATCGACCATCGTCGCGCTCATTTACCACCTTTGTTCGTACCTTGTTCCCTTTGCGCGATACTGTAAATAAAATTTCTAAGACCGAGAAGGAATCTTTCTAAATTTTTCACAATTTTTATTCCAATATTTATTGATCGTTTACTACAGTTCTTTATGTGTGTATATAGTGTAGGAAGATTGGAAAATTATGTGTGCGTGTTTAAAATATTCTGAACGATGGAGAATCGAATTTGGAGGGAAGTTTTTGAAAGTAGGTTGAAGAGCATGTGATTATTTTTAAGGAGTTCACGTGACTCTTCCAGAAGATTTCCAAATTTTCGACAATTTTTACACCAATACTTATTGACCATTTATATACTGCTTTATGTATGTATATAGTGTAGAAAGAATGGTAAACTAAGTGTGCATGTTTAAAATATTCTGGACGATGAAGAATCGAATTTGGAGTAAAGTTTTTGAAAGTGAGTTGAAGAGCATAGGATTATTTTTAAGGAGTTCATGTGACTCTTTCAGAAGATTTCCAAATTTTCGATAATTTTTACACCAATATTTACTGACCATTTATATACTGCTTTATGTATGTATATAGTGTAGAAAGAATGGTAAACTAAGTGTGCATGTTTAAAATATTCTGGACGCTGAAGAATTGAATTTGGAGTAAAGTTTTTGAAAGTGAGTTGAAGAGCATGTGATTATTTTTAAGGAGTTCACGTGACTCTTCCAGAAGATTTCCAAATTTTCGACAATTTTTATTGACCATTTACTACAGTGCTTTATGTATGTATATAATGTAGAAAGATTGGTAAACTAAGTGTGGATGTTTAAACCATTCTGGACGATAAAGAATCGAATTTGGAGTAAAGTTTTTGAAACTGGGTTGAAGAGCATATGTTTACTTCTAAGGAGTTCACGTGACTCTTCCAGAAGATTTCCAAATTTTCGATAATTTTTACACCAATATTTACCGACCATTTATATACTGCTTTATGTATGTATACAGTGTAGAAAGAATGGTAAACGAAGTGTGGATGTTTAAACCATTCTGGACGATAAATAATCGAATTTGGAGTAAAGTTTTCGAAACTGGGTTGGAAATACCGAGCACATGTTTATTTCTAAGAAGTGCGTGTGACCCTTTCGAAAGTATAAGAGTGGTTACGTACGTGTGCATGTGGAGAATTTAGGACAAATGTGGCAAGTGAAGAGACGGTAGGAAAACGAGCGTAGGACATCGTAACGCGGAATCTCGTTATTAATTCTTTTTGTTTCACTCGTTTGAAATACTATACGCAGCTTTACTATAGCCCCCCGAATAACGTTGTAGAAGCTTTTCGATTCAAACGTCTACTCGAGTGTTTATTACAGGTGTTGAGTAGAACATTTTTAATTCATCACTCGCGTCTCGCTTTTTTTTACAAAAATAGATTAACGTTTTCTCGTGTACGTAAAAAGTCACGGTGTCGTTTGAAAAATAATCAACGTATTATGTGAAAACGTTCGAAAATCTTTCAAGAAAAAAAAAACAAACAAAAGGTAGTGAACACGATACGAGAGAAATTGGCTGTTCGAAGGGTACAAAAGTGCCCTTCGAACATGGAATTCAACCTTTGATTCCGTCGATTTGATAGGTATTTATTCAATTTTATTTCCACTCGATCGACGTGTTTCATTCGCTTCAGTTCACGGTGTTCGATTCCTTTAAACCCTCGCTTCGTGCAACCTCAAACTCTCCACAGTGTAATTCTCATATAAAAGAAAGAGGAGGGAGCAAGGCTGTAAAAGTAATAATGGGATTCAACACTTTTACTTTTCCAAGTAAATAAAACCGTTACGGTTCCTCTTTGTATCATCCACGTCGAGGAATTTCATTTTTAATTTGACCAACTGATCGAGTTGAAAGTACTGTGGCTAATCAACCATAGCACAAATATACGTGATAAAACATGTATAAACGTAACTGCATTACGTCGATAAAATACTATCAAACGATTTTAAACTAGCAGTGTGTATTTAAACTTCGTAAAGGTTTGACCGATAAATATTTTTCGAAAGATAAATTTCATAAACATTTTGAAATTCTTTTTATCACTAACATATGAGAAATGTAAAAAAATATTCGATCAGCTTTGAAAGTGTTTGTAAATACAGGTTGCAATTATATACAAATGCGAGTAAATGTTTACAATTTTTGTATCAGAGGACTGATTACAATTTTTTGTCCAATTTGAATACACACAATTCAGTTCAATTTTAACGTACAATCATTAGAAGGGTTTATAAATAGACTTCGAATTAAATTATCCAAATAATAATTGAAAACTAATCACCGAGACGAAAAATAATCAACTCGATTAAATTTTGCAACCTCTACGTACAATCCTAACAGCCACGTTAAACGTTGCATGGTAACCGTTGTTCCGGTTGTTAGTACAGATTGAAAAATAGTTGAATAGCCGATGCACCCATTTGAAAAGCCAAAGGTACATAAATCTTCGAAACGCGATTTAGATCCCGAAGCCTCGTCCATTATTAAATCCGAGGAACTGGAACTACGAAATCCCGGAGGATTTCATTCGCGTTGAGAGACCTACCATTATGTAAAAGAATATTCAGTTGGCGCACGGGGGGGAAGAAAAAAAAAGAAAAAGAAGAAAAAAGGGAGAGAGAGAGAGCTTAAGTTCTACTTATAGCAACAGTTATGATCGGCCGAGCAGCACCGCGAAGAATCTTCTCTCCCGTTTCACCATTTCTTTCGGCGAGCACTCACGCGAGGCCAGTCCTTTCCCCAACTTGACGTTCTCGATTTAATTACACGGAGAATACTCGTCGCGAAGTGCTTCGAGTGATTCGAGGGTTCTTCGTTGGAGACCTAACGGTTCACGTCGTTCCACCCTTTTAGGACTTCCGCGTCCTTGGGTGTTCATTACGAGACGCGGTTACAAGTGAGCCATTTTATACCATTCGTAGACGGTAGCTCGGTTCCGTGAACTTTTAATAATTCTTCGTCACGAACAGATTCTCATCTTCCAATTATAAACGTATTGGAAAATAAATACCCGATTCGACGGACACGATTCAAGGGGATGAAACATTTGAAATAAGAGTTCATTATCCCCGCAATCCGTATCGTAGATTCAGTGAAATAAAAATTGGAAGAATTGTTCGAAAAATTCGAACAAAAATTTGAACGATCGTTAATAAGAAGACACATTCATCGTTGTAACAAGCTGGTGTCCACGAGCCGTAATTTCTCAGAGATAAACAATTTCAATTTTTGTAACGGAACGTTAGATCGTTTAATCGTTTAACTCTCGACTATTGTTACGTTTCTTTTGCATTTTGGAACGTATCGGGAAATAAATTTGTGATTCGATGTATATACTTTGAGGAGATGAAACATTTGAAATAAATTTCATTATCCTCGCAATCCGTATCGTAGATTCAGTGAAATAAAAATTGGAAGAATTGTTCGAAAAATTCGAACAAAAATTTGAACGATCGTTAATAAGAAGAAACATTCATCGTTGTAACAAACTGGTGTCCGCGAGGCTTAATTTCTCCGAGATAAACAATTTCAATTTTTGTAACGGAACGTTAGATCGTTTAATCGTTTAACTCTCGACTATTGTTACGTTTCTTTTGCATTTTGGAACGTATCGGGAAATAAATTTGTGATTCGATGTATATACTTTGAGGGGATGAAATATTTGAATTTAATTGTTTGTTCAATCCTTAGACATAAGTATACAGTAGAATACACTGGTGGTGGATTAATCTGTGCGATTTATTTTGAAAAATTATATTACAATAATTTCGGTATAAAGATACTTTAAAAGGCAACAGAAAAAAGAAAATCCTCGATTACTTTGCAATTGAGTAATTGGAAACATACGTATCTACTTAAATGATGTTCTGAAAATTTCTTGAAAAATTATATTACAAACATTTCGGGATAAAGATACTTTAAAAGGCAAAAGAAAAAAGAAAATCCTCGTTTACTTTACAATTGAGTAATTGAAAACATACGTATCTACTGAAATGATCTTCTGAAAATTTCTCTTGTTCAAGTCTAGTGTACAATTAAATATAAAAAGCACTGCAAGGGATCTTTAACCGACCTCAGGCTTAACTTTACTTTCGATCTATTAAAGATAATTTAGAAACACGTGACCACGGTATAAAATTAAACAAAGATCGAAGAAGAGAATAATCTAAAATGGCAAGCATTAATTCTATCAACTCGATGAATTGTTAACGAAATAATGAGGCTGGGGTCTCTGATGAACTCTCAGTCATGGTACGAGGGTTAAAAATGGGGGATGGTCGTATCAAGTTTCGTGTTTTTCGTCAATGGGAATATTTTGCAGCGTTTCGAGTGTTGGTAAATTTGTTTAAAGGTGATCTTTAACTATTTCCAACGTTACACTTTTCTCGTCGCTAATTAATATCACGATATTATATAGATAAGGGATGGTTCGAAGGTAATTGGAGTAAAATTAAATGGAGCATATCAACTTGTTATTGCCTGGAGGGTTTAGTCAGTTTATCGTTGGATAAATTTAAAATAATGTTAAACGACCTTCTCTGCTGGCAGCTGCATTATCTAATTGTAACACTCAACGCATTTAATGATGCAAGTTAGTTCACTATGCAGAATGTTACACAACAGGTAAACTTTGCTTTCGAGGAAAATTACTATACAAATTCATCCATGATCGACACGTCTGTTCAGTATCCCCTATTTCTACTTGTGTCGATACTCGTGAATATTAACTATAACACAGTGTTATTTATTTTCTAACTAATTACATCGAGTTCAAACAGATGATATTTTATCACTGTCAACGTTTACCATTATCGACGCAAGTAGAAACACCGAGCAATGATCAGACACGAAAATATGCCCTATAAATTTTCAAAATTAATTTTCTCGAGGACGAAACTCCGTACGGACAAATTATATTGCATATTCTCCATTTACATTCCCTCGAAGAATCATCCTCTGCCTGGTGATAGTACCTCGTGCATACTATAATAATAAAATCTGATAGCTATGAGGAAAAAATTTGAATGTTTCCAGAATTAATTCTCCCGCTAGATCGTAGATCTAACATTCACCGAACGAACATAAAAATAACAATAGCGGTATGAATGGCTAATGATCAGTATTGTGATAGCGCCAATACCGTAGAATTTTATTCCAAGCGGACCGAACGACGAAAAAATTTGTGCTCGAATCACGTTCGCGATCGATTATCTCGAAAACGAAGCCCCGTACGAAAAAAATTTATTCCGCGGTTTTTATTTATTTTCGAACGGTGAATCGCGCCCCACGATACGAAAGTTTATTTCTGCAAGGCAACGCTCCGAATATCGGCTCTCGTTTACGAGCACCGAAGACGCATCACGGTGAGGGGGAATTAACATCGTCGGTAAAAACGTAACGTTCGACTTTTACGAGTGAGGAATGAGCAACAGACGTCTGAATATTTCATTATACCCGTGTCTGCGCGAGTGTACTCGCGTTTAACAGCGCTATCGCGATTAGGCTCTCGCAAAAAAGCTTTCACTCCGAGTCTCGAATGGTCTCTCCAAAAAGTTGAGTAAATCGGTTCGTGACTTGAACGACGAACAAAAATTCCATACCTCGTCTCTTAGATTTTTAATAAATGGGAAAGAATGAGAAACAGGGTACCGATACTAATTTTTTTAATTATTTTTAAACGTTATATTCGAATGTATTCATTTTTAGAGCTTACGTGTACATGGTGCTTGTTTTGTATTTTTATTGATAAATAGTGTTAGCAATTGTTGAGTAAACAAATTGGTAAATTATCTTCGTGATCTACGTGAGAACTATCAGAGTGTTTTAAATAATTATTCGATGAAATAGGTTTGATTGAATTTAATATTTTGTAAAGTTTCTTTCACCGGGTTATAAGTATTGAAATTATACGAAATGATTTTAATCGAGCTTTTTTTTCAGATTGTAATTCGCTCTTGATGTATTCCCTTTCTGAGTATCATTGTTATGTATATTGAAACAGGGTTTGAACAGCTTCCGTTTGAAATAAATACAAGCGAAAAGTGTACATTTATCGCGAATATTTCAACACTTGAATAGACGTATTGTTAAGCACTGGTTTCCGTGATCACTCGTCGACGATATGAATTTTTATGAGGGTGATTTTATTTTCATTCTTCGTACGCCGCGAACCGAACTCTGTTAAAATCTCGCGCAATTATGCACAGCGTGCCCGAGATATCCGATATAGAAAAATTCGAATTATTTAGGTATCGCGTATCAAGTATGCTCTCGAATAACGTATAGTTTTTCAGATGGGTAATTAAACGTGTATCGAATTCAATTGAAAGTTCTACGGTGGGAAAGTTTTATAATAAAAATGTTCGAACGAGTGTCGTGTACCTTTCACGGTTTTAATTCATCGAGTGGAAGTTAATGGAAACATAATTGTTATGTACTGCACGCTATAAAGGAAAATAGAAACACGAAGCACTATAAAAAGCTACAAAAGGTGCATAAAAAGGTAGAGGTACGAACTTAATTTGAAAAATAACAAGTGGAAGGAGATCATCTGCTTGTAATAAATAGGTGTTGAGAATAATTTCATCCTGTTTTTCGATACTTATTCTCATTCCGTACACGAATCTGAAACTCAAGGTTTTGGAAGAAATCGAAAGACGAGAAAGTGATACAGAATATTTATAAACACGTTTAGAAGAATTTTTAGAATTTAAAATTTTAGAATTTAGAATTTTAGAATTTAGAATTTTAGAATTTTAGAATTTTAGAATTTTAGAATTTTAGAATTTTAGAATTTTAGAATTTTAGAATTTTAGAATTTTAGAATTTTAGAATTTTAGAATTTTAGAATTTTAGAATTTTAGAATTTAGAATTTTAGAATTTAGGATTTAGAATTTAGAATTTAGAATTTAGAATTTAGAATTTAGAATTTAGAATTTAGAATTTAGAATTTTAGAATTTAGAATTTAGAATTTAGAATTTAGAATTTAGAATTTAGAATTTAGAATTTAGAATTTAGAATTTTAGAATTTAAGTCTTCGATTTTAACTATGTAACGATATTTTATCAGTATTTGTATCAATTTCTCGTTATTCGTTGTTTGTAATATTTTTCATCAGTGACAAACGATTCCTCTATTAAATTGTTGATCTCCAAGTATTACAATTTGTTTTAAATGGTCTTAGAATGTGTCATTTCATTACTATTTACTTCGATTTCTGGCTACTCGACTCTTTCATTTTTAAAAGATTAGCGGAAGAAGCGATTACTCTATAAATCGTTTGCTCTCACGTTTGCATCATATCGCTGCCTGTTTAGCGAAAACGATATAAATTTAAGTGGTCGTAGAATAAGGGCTATATACCGTGTCCCAGAACCGAGATTTACGAGGACGATGTTTTATGTTGCAGGCCTCGTTTTACTCGACAGCATTGAAAACCCTGATCTCTGTGTCTACTGTGATACTGCTTGGCCTCATATTTGCTTACCATGCCTTAGAAGTTCAGGTGCGTATAAAAATCCAATAGACTCGACGTAATGGCCTTGTAACGTGCATGTAAACAATTTCACGCCCCATAGAGTTGTTCCATCAGTTGCTTGGTAAAAGCTATGCGCATAAATCGCATAAGTGTGTCGTCTGCCACTGAAAGTTCATTTCAACCGGAGAAACGCATCGAGAAGCTCTCAGAATCGGAAAAAGAGAAGTAACCTTTTTTGCAATACTTCTATACGCGCATATATGAATATATATATCGATTAGAGGGAGGTCCCAATCTCGACAACAGTTTTTCTAATTTTCTGGTAACGTAATTCAAATACGATCAGTTGTTCGAACGATCTTTGGTATTATTATTTATCAACATCAACTGAACGTTACTCTATCGATGCAATTAAAGTTAAGAGCACCTGTACGGGT
The DNA here is from genome assembly GCF_051014685.1 of Ptiloglossa arizonensis. NCBI lineage: Eukaryota > Metazoa > Arthropoda > Insecta > Hymenoptera > Colletidae > Ptiloglossa > Ptiloglossa arizonensis. The sequence continues at coordinate 20,086,599 of NC_135052.1, forward strand.
AACATTATAGGAAAATTTGTTTTTTTTTTTTTTTTTGTTAAAGTAGACGACTCGTTAACATAAAGAATTGAAAATTACGAAACAGAACGCAATACATTACCAGAAGTTAACGTGAAATCAATACACGGTATGAAAATAATATCCCGGTTAAAAATGACCTTAGGAAAATTTACAAACCAAGTAAAAATACACGACAGCGATCCGTACATCGCGATAAACGTACACGTTTCCGCTTTGATCTCGAGGAATAAAGCGAGTACCCGTAATGCGGAAACGATCGCGCGTATAATTCGTTCTTATCAAACGATAAACGAAACGCAAGTGGAAAACGAACGTAAGAAAGAGTGTAATCTGAATTCGTGAAAGGAAGCAACGTAAAAAGGAAAAGAGGAATTTCTTACGCAACGATGGAGAAGTTGCGCGGTGCGATTTGTAATCGTGAGTAGCAATTTCTGCGATAAGTAGCAATTTAGTTTGATAGGAGACATTCACAATTATCGTTCGTAGCAACTGTGGAACACTTTCCTGAGCGTTTCCAGCTAGATTGCCCGCGACGTCTCCAATTGGTCCTCTTGAAGACGTTAAAAGGCAATCGAACAGTAATCGTAGGTACGGAGATTCTTGTGTAACGAGGCTCCCCTCCCCCCACACTCCACACCCCCCTCCCTCTTTCTCCTCCACTCTATGTGCTTCTGACGCCTCGAGCCAGTCGTCGTAACTCCCTGGAACTGCTCCCAGAAGTGTGCAACTCGTGGACGCGTGAAATCGACTGGGCTGTTCAGCGTGCACCGGACCTCGTAATAATGACCTAACGATGATTAATCGCGTAATTGATACAAACCTGAATTTCCGGGCTCTCCGGTTACTTTTCGTCCCCCTCTTTTCGATTACATCTGATTAATGACCATGAAATTCCACCGGCGCAGAAGTGGTATTAAGAGAGAGGACGGTGAATAATGAATCGTCGCTCGGATAATTTGCCCCGGGCATAAGAGAGCGAAAATTTCACGAGCGGGACCGGCTCGATACGGTGGATCGAAGAACGAAGCTTCTCTGTTCGATTTTTCAAAATCGAGACCCGGGTAGAAGAATCAATAATTAAATAAGAATTAATGGTAAAATTTGTAAAGCAAGACCACGGTTGTTTTACTTCTTCCAAGAGTTGTGAATTGGGGTTTAGGGTTGTTTGGAAGTCGATATTATTGTTATTCTGATTTTGAAAAATTGTTTATTTTTCACGTGCTGATGGAAGAATGTTCAATACCAATGTATTTTGTAGAGTATAAAAAAAAGACGATTATATAGGCTGTAATGTATATACAATTGCAATAGATGGTAACTTTATAACGAAGAGTAAATACAATGTTGAAGAATAGTTTTTTATAGTAAACGAAATACTTTCAAAATTGATTTTCTCGTATCTTCGATACGAAGCCTCGTGTCAAAAAATTCTACTCTCTATTTTTTATGCATTTTTGTACACAGAATGTACCCTGTACTTGTTTATTCCAGAAAATTTAATTACCTCGTTTCCAATGTTTTCTTATACACAAAATATTTATTCAATCTTTTTTATTCCAAGGAGAACATAATTTTCAACCGTCCATTTCTTCCTCATCCACGGAACACGTTCTCCATCTTTCGTTCGAAGAAAAATATAGTTTCCATATTGTTACACAAGTCCTAAAATATTGGATTGTTCGGAAAGTCATTTAGTTTCTTTTTTTTTCGTGAAAATGAAACACGATTTTTTTAGATTGTATAAACATTTTATTAAATTATATATTTTCCAGTTTAGAGAACAAAATTACTTTCCGAACAACCCAATATTTATCCGAAATCAGGTACGATACGCGGATACATCGAAGCAGTTCCGTTGCATGCAAGAATTGCACGTTTATTGGGAGCCTGTACACAAATGGATCGTTAAATTCCCCTCTACGCGATCATTGCCTCGCTGACGGTATGAATTTTCATGAAGCTCTAAAACCTCTTATTTTTCAATAACACGTGCAATTTTAGGAATTTTTCGAAAGGTTAGACTTTCGACAAATTTTCGAGGTACTAACGCGATCAAATATTATCATTACCATTACTATTATTGGTATTATTATTATTTTGCTCTAAAACCTTTAATTTTTCAAACACACGTGCAATTTTAGGAATTTTCGAAAGGTCAGACGTTCGACAAATTTTCGAGATACCAACGCTGTCAAATATTATTATTACTAGCACTATTATTATGATTATTATTATTATTATTATTTTGCTCTAACACCTTTAATTTTTCAAACACACGTGCAGTTTTAGGAATTTTCAGAAGGTCAGACGTTCGACAAATTTTCGAGATACTAACGCGGTTAAATATTATTATTACTATTATTATTATTATTATTATTACTATTGTTATTATTATTATTTCGCTCTAAAACCTCTTATTTTTTAAACACACATACAGTTTTAGGAATTTTCGAAAGGTCAGACGTTCGACAAATTTTCGAGATACTAACGCGATCAAATATTATTATTACCATTACTATTAGTATTATTATTATTATCATTATTATTATTTTGCTCTAACATCTTTAATTTTTCAAACACACGTGCAGTTTTAGGAATTTTCGAAAGGTCAGACATTCGACAAATTTTCGAGATACTAACGCGGTTAAATATTATTATTACTATTATTATTATTATTATTATTACTATTGTTATTATTATTATTTCGCTCTAAAACCTCTTATTTTTTAAACACACATACAGTTTTAGGAATTTTCGAAAGGTCAGACGTTCGACAAAATTTCGAGATACTAACGCGATCAAATATTATTATTACCATTACTATTAGTATTATTATTATTATCATTATTATTATTTTGCTCTAACACATTTGATTTTTCAAATACACGTGCAGTTTTAGGATTTTCGAAAGTTCAGACGCTCGACAAAATTTCGAGATAACAACGCGGTCAAATATTATCATTACCGTTACTATTATTATTATTATTATTATTATTATCATTATTATTATTTTGCTCTAACATCTTTAATTTTTCAAACACACGTGCAGTTTTAGGAATTTTCGAAAGGTCAGACGTTCGACAAATTTTCGAGATACTAACGCTGTCAAATATTATTATTACTAGCACTATTATTATTATTATTATCATTATTATTATCATTATTATTATCATAACTATTATTTTGCTCTAACACATTTGATTTTTCAAACACACGTGCAGTTTTAGGAATTTTCGAAAGTTCAGACGCTCGACAAATTTTCGAGATACCAACGCGGTCAAATATTATCATTACCATTACTATTATTATTATTATTATTATTATTATTATTATTATTATTATTCGCGGGCATCTCTGTTTCTATTCAAGTCGCGTCGATCGCGGCCGTCGACGCTGCATAATAGGGGCGACTGCAGCCAGGTATATTCGTGGCAATTGCTGGCTTTTATGCGCCCGTATTAAAGCAAATCGCTCTATACTGCTCTATCGAGGCGAACAGTGGAGGTGCATTGCGAATTGCAGAAACTCAGCGCCATTTTGGCTGGCTTGATCGCGATCAGAAGTGAAATTATCGCGTTTAAAGAGCCGAAAGATGACGGTTACCGTGAACGATAAACCGATGTCTGGCAAATTGTCCGACTCGTTTGCGAAAACAATAGAAAACGGGACGTAAAGCGGACAGTCGAGAAGAAATTTCATTATTCGTGTCCGTAATATTCGATTATGTAGTGGCCCCTTGAAAAGGATAAACACATTTCGCTCTTTAAGTTTGTAAAACGGGGAAACGAAACTGGAAGGAACATTAGTTACAGATTATTTTCTAATTTTTTAGAAACTATTTTCAGACTCCCTCTGAAAAATAATTTCTACCTACCGGACGAGCGATAGATTTACCATGGTGTGAGAAAAATATACTCGTAACTTGGTAACGTCCAGACATTCAATATATTAATAAAAAAAAACGTTTAAATCACACACCTCGTTCCACGTTCGAAAATTCCTTTCAAACACCTCTTAAATCACGAGACACCTTTGGAAAATACTGGATTGATAATCAATCGTGTAATTATCAAACTTATTTTATTCTTACAACCAGTTTAGTAATCCAAAATACAAAAATATTACCCAAACCCCAGTATCCCTCAAATTTACTATTTACAAGCTTTTCTTACCCTTCGCCATTCTGATTCTACACCCGTCGACCGATTTTCAATTTCCAATTACAAACTTCCTGCTTTCTCAATGAATATCAATTTCACTTTCGATGTTCCCCATTTTTTACTAACCGTAGATCGTACTAGGTCGCAAAGTTCTCCGACGAGTGAATAAACAAGCGATCTTTCAATTCATACCTAACCCGACCGACTGTAAACGATAATAGCCGACTTCGTCGACGCGATACGAATACCGAGAAAACGGGTCTCGGGCTCGTTGGGCGAGTATAACGACTCCGGTAATTTCGCGCAACATCCGGCGGGGCTCGTTGACGTCGTGATTATGAACAACCTAACCGTGGTCAACAGAAGCGTTACGCATCCCTGGATTCCTATCGAATTATTTGCTAACCGCGCGGCCCAACTTCATCGCCACCCGAACACCGAGAAAATTGCAAATTGTTCGCAATGACAAACGCACCGGTAGGGATCTAATTGCGTTATCGTGCGACGCCGGGTTACCGGTTGAACGCTCGCGGCATAATACCGCAAAACGGCACGGTTTCCGTGAAACTGCTCCTATTTCGCGCCCCGACAAACAAGATTAGAGACTACGAGCTGCTGACCGATACCGAAACACGATTTAGAATTTCTCGAAAAAGTTAAGAGACATTTTTTCTGTACGAGTTTGTACACCGGTTGTCGCGTTCGAAGAAGGAACGATTAAATGCGTAGCTTCTAGGAGCATGGTTTATTTCTTTGATGATGAATGTTTCGAAATTTAATACGGTGGATAGGTGATTTGGTAAGTTTCATTTGTACACAAAGTAGTGTTAATGGTGTAATTGTGGTTAATGAAAATTGAAGGTTCTTATTTGTTTAAAATTTGGATATTAATAATTAGTAATTTTCTTTTGTAAATAAGAATGTAGGAAGTACTGTATTGAATGTGATAAAATTTCTTTGGATACAAAGTCGTGTTAATGGTACAATTATGGTTAATTAAAATTGCAAGGTTCTTATTCGTTTAAAATTTGAATAATAATAATTAGTAATTTTCTTTCGTAGACAAGAATGTAGGAAGTTCTGTATTAAATGTGATAAAATTTCTTTGGATACATCGTTTCGTTTTCAATATTTATTAATTGAACTCTGGTTACCGATGATCGTCTTTTTTTTGGGTTAGTTTCTTTATTTTTATAATATGGTATCAAAAGATTATTTTTACCTGTAGATGTTTTCAGACTTTGTACGAAACATTTGATTTTGATTCTATCGTACCAAAGAGGTACTCAAAGTGGTCGAAACGTATACGAAAAAATACACTAAAGTTAAAGGTACGCGTTTAATTACGTGCTTTGGAATCACTTCGATACGAATTTCTTTGTAGGCTTCGCCCACGCTTTGAAGTTTTGGTTGAAACGATTCTGTAGCGTGCACCAGATATTGGAAAAAGTACATCCCTTCGTGAGTTCGTTATAACTATCGTTGAAGCGCATCGTTAAGGCTCCCATGGTTTGCAAAATTGGTTACCGAGTCAACGGTTTACTTGAAACCGGGGAACGAAGTGATTTTTATCTCGAGCTCCAAGATACCACATCGCGTGTACCATTCTTCGAAAAAGATAAACATGTATACGTCAAGAGTAACGTAAACGATGTATAGCAACGTCGACCACGAACATAATTCACTGAATAGCAATAATTTCAGGAAGCAATAATAATTACCGTTTGTAAATTGACTGACATTCAAAATAATCTATACACGAGTAAAAGTATTTTTTTAATTGATCGTGACACAAACTTTGTTTCAATTTTTTTTTAATATAGATACTTTTATACTTAAATAGCAATAATTTCAGTAAGCAATAATAATTACAGTTTGTAAATTAACTGACATTCAAAATAATCTGTACACGAGTAAAAGTATTTTTTTAATTGATCGTGACACAAACTTTGTTTCAATTTTTTTTTAATCTAGATACTTTTATACTTAAATAGCAATAATTTCAGTAAGCAATAATAATTACCGTTTGTAAATTGACTGACATTCAAAATAATCTGTACACGAGTAAAAGTCTTTTTGTAATTGATCGTGACACAAACTTTGTTTCAAATTTTTTTATCTACATACTTGGATCAGTAATTTCGTTTATGGTTTGTAAAAAATAATCTGGTTCAAAGTCGTGGGATTCAAACACACTTCGTTGTATTTTTCCTCGAATGCATGCTACATGAGAAGAAATTAAAAAATTGCTAATTTAAAATTTGATACGACATACATAGTAATTTTGAGTTTAATAAACATGGCTTTTTATTTTTACGACTACCAGATTTTAATCGTATTAACATAAATTTCTTATTCATAAAAATTCTCATCATAAAAACGATACGATACATATTCTACACAGAATAAAATCCTCCCGCGTGAGTGTATTGAGTTAGAGATCGTACTCATACTTTCTAAGGCAAAATTGCTCGACACGTGTAATATTTCTCTTCCCAAAATATCTTCAATAAATGACAAATTTATTATTACTGATCTAAAAATACACAGCTACGTTCCCCTTTTTCCTATTATTTATTCATTATATTTCTCTTTCGTATAAATGAAAGTCGAAACATTTTTGGAATTTTTCAATTCATTGCACTTTCGAACCAAGCTTCATCATTAATATATATTTTCGATTGGCGTTTTAACTCTTTTCAATAAATAAAGACCTTTTCGGCGATACGCGCAATATAAATACAAATAATTTGTATTTCTCCGTACAATTTACATTACGTACAAATGTTTTCTATAATTTAATCCTTCTTATCAAATCGTACAATTATTTCAAACCTTCGTACAACGAATAAAGTTGAAATATATTTTTCTCTTTCGGAAGGAAACTGAAATGTTCGTATTTATTTTACCCTCGTAAAATCAAAGCAGCTTGCGAAGCTGTTATATATTCGAATGGTGACTTGTATCGTTTGTTAGTCACCGAAGAATAATTCCAGCTGCATTATACAAGCCGCTTCGACGGAATCGCTTTCTCAAATGGTTCCTGATATCATCGGTTCGGTATTCAAATTTCAACCGCTAATGAATAAAGCACACGAATACGTCTGCTGTATAAATTCACCCCGGAAGAACTTAGCGGCCCGGGGATTAATTATTTAGCAGTTTCTGCTCGTAACTTGGAGTATCCCTGTCCTTGCTATCTGATTCGTTCACGAAAAGCGGCTTGTTCGTTTTATCGTGGGCATCGGTTGACGGATCACCTCGTAATTGATGACACGCTGTCGGTAACGAGGATACTAAGACGTGTTTCGATCCTATCGATGTATTTAAGTCTGAAATATATATATATATATATATATATATATTCTATATAAGTATATATATATATATATATATTCTTTTATCGCTCCGTGTTTACGAACGATTCGAGACTTATTCAACGACCCTCTTCTCAATGCCCATCGATTACGTAAAACTCGGACCCATTTAACACTTTTGATAAAATTACCAAAGGGATCGTCCAAACCATTTTGAACTTCTTAAAATTACTCAATTATCAAGGATGCTTTTGCCAACAATATAAAGGGATCGTCCAAACCATTTTGAACTTTTTAAAATTACTCAATTATCAACGATGCCTTTGCCAACAATATAAAGGGATCGTTCAAATCATGTTGAACTTTTCAAAATTACTCAATTATCAACGACGCCTTTGCCAACAATATAAAGCAATCGTCTAAATGATTTTGAACTTCTTAAAATTACTCAACTATCAACGACGCCTTTGCCACAATATAAAGGGATTGTCCAAAACATTTTGAACTTTTTAAAATTAGTCAATTATTAACGACGCCTTTACCAACGATATAAAGGGATTGTCCAAATCATGCTGAACTTCATAAAATTACTCAATTATCAACGATGCCTTTGTCAACAGTATGAAGGAATCGTCAAAACCATTTTGAACTTCTTAAAATTACTCAATTATCAACGACGCCTTTGCCACAATATAAAGGGATTGTCCAAAACATTTTGAACTTCTTAAAATTATTCAATTATCAACGACGCCTTTGTCAAGAATATAAAGGGATCGTCCAAACCATTTTGAACTTCATAAAATTACTCAATTATCAACGATGCTTTTGTCAACAGTATGAAGGAATCGTCCAAACCATTTTGAACTTCTTAAAATTACTCAATTATCAACGACGCCTTTGCCACAATATAAAGGGATTGTCCAAAACATTTTGAACTTTTTAAAATTAGTCAATTATTAACGACGCCTTTACCAACGATATAAAGGGATTGTCCAAATCATGCTGAACTTCATAAAATTACTCAATTATCAACGATGCCTTTGTCAACAGTATGAAGGAATCGTCTAAACGATTTTGAACTTCTTAAAATTACTCAATTTTTAACGACGCCTTTGCCAACAATATAAAGGGATCGTTCAAATCATGTTGAATTTTTCAAAATTACTCAATTATCAACGATGCCTTTGCCAACAGTATAAAGGGATCGTTCAAACCATTTTGAACTTCTTAAAATTACTCAATTATCAACGACGCCTTTGTCAAAAATATAAAGGGATCGTCCAAACCATTTTGAATTGCTTAAAATTACTCAATTATCAACGACACCTTTGCCAACAATATTCGGTGACAATCATTGAAATAGGAAACTAATTATATTTGTAAATAAATTTACCTTTCCTTTTCTACAGGACAGCTACTGAAAGATTGAACGATATAAAAAGAAACTATCTTTCACAAACTCGTGTTTCTGTAATATTCTATTACATTGTTTAGAAATATAATTAATGGATTGTATTTGGTACTATATATGAAAAACATCTCTCGAGTGAACATAAAATAAAAAAGATTGAGAACAAGTCACGACTTTTTAAAACTCTTCAATTTTTCAATGGCCATCCTGTATTTTTAAAGATACTTATGAAATTCCATAGAAACCTATTTCCATGGAAATATCAGGTTGTTCGGAAAGTAATTTCGTTTTCCAAAATAGAGAATATATAATTTAATAAAATGTGTGTACACTCTAAAAAAATCGTGTTTCATTTTCAGCAAAGAAAACGAAATGACTTTCCGAACAACCGAATAGAATAGTATTCCCAAACACGGTTCACCTACAATTAATAAGTTTAATTGTAGTGTTAATAATGATTCACGGCTCGTCGAAAGTGTAACCAAGCGACGCCAGTATCGAAGACAATACATTCCCCGTTTGTACCAACATCCACCCGTTTGATGCCACAATGTTGTGCAATTGATACGTATCGGTATTAACAAGTACGTAATTGATCCCATCCCCGAGTTACGAGTCCCCGTGCTACGATACCGGAATCCGTGCAGAGTGATACGAGCCGTCATAAGTCAGCCGCGAGAATCCACGCCGTGTACGCAGACACACGATAGCGGCACGGTTTCTTCGGAATCTCGTCGAGCTAATCTGTGGACCGTATATCAAGCCGAACGAATTGACATTATCGCACGAGGTCGCTTAGCGCGGTACGGGAGTATCTCGGTCGACGATCGATGATCAAACGATAGAACTCGCACAGTACTCTGCCAAAACTTACGCGGTTGTTGATCAAAGCGCCAAACTACAAAGGGAGGGAAACACTGAGGGATAGGGGACAGGCAATGAGCAATGGATAGTGTAGCGATACCAGTGATGCGATACGTATGGATAACAATCGAGAAACTTGATATCGGTGTATTAAACGAGAAGAATCGAAGTGTGTTAGAATGTCACGTGGCACCAGATACAGATGCATTACGTAGAAATTCCGACCGATATTAATACCGTACACTGTGTATCCGTATTAATTGAAATTTGGTTCAAATATTTACCGATGTCTACGTCAAACAGTGCAGTAGGATACGATGTTTATCGCGAGTGTTATAACTTTGGTAAATTCAGGATGGGGGAGGAGAATCTAATAAATAAATCGAAAATGTGGATTGAATTTTGTTCTGTTGCTCTTGGTGGTTTACGGGGAAATTGATTTCGATTATTTGTCGAGGAATTATGCGATCGAGTCGAATATCGTGGCTGTACGGTATTTGTTGTTTCTACATTTGTCGATGTTTGCACATGTTAATTCCGATGATTTCGTAGTAGGGTGCAAGATCCTTTTACTGGAGTGATTCCTAACCGGTGAAAATTTTACTAAGATCTTTAGACACTTTTTTTAACGTCATTGTTCTACAATTCAAGGAACACAGACGTTTGAATGTAACAGAAATAAAACAAGTCACGACTACTGACCAATTTTGAAGCAGTCTGTAAATTAAACGCACTAATTACCGCGTAATTTTACTTTTTGCGCAGTTTTAATTTCACGGTCGACAAATTTTTAAACAAAGGTGGATAATACAACTCTTGGCGCTCGTTCTAATTAGGGCACGCGACACGTTGATTTTTAAATTACATCAAGGACGAGAATCCCTCTTCCAATCGGTATCAACGTCTTTTCCGGACAAAGGAACGAGTACTTTCGACTATTTCGAACTTTTTAAAATTAAAATTTCCCCTCCACAGAGGGAAACTTCGCGCTAAGAAATTCGTAAAGTTGTAACTTTAAAGATCACGGTATTATACATGCACCGCCATTTTCCCTTTTTCTACCTCGCTTGCATTATGTAATACAACCAAAATGGCTCCACTCTGAATTTTCTATACTCTTTGAATATTACAAATCTACCTTACTTTACCACGTTACATTATCACAAGGTGGCAATAATTAAAAAAAAAATTCAAACAGTCTGTAAAAGACCAGAGAGAAGATTATACACCAAAATGGCTCCACTTTGAATTTTCTATACCCTTTGAATATTACAAATCTACCTTACTTTACCACGTTACATTATCACAAGGTGGCAATAATTAAAAAAAAAATTCAAACAGTCTGTAAAAGACCAGAGAGAAGATTATACACCAAAATGGCTCCACTTTGAATTTTCTATACTCTTTGAATATTACAAATCTACGTTACTTTACCACGTTACATTATCACAAGGTGGCAATAATTAAAAAAAAAAACTCAAACAGTCTGTAAAAGACCAGAGAGAAGATTATACACCAAAATCGTGTGCCGAGACAACTGCTGGGCAAAGTTAGGAATTAAGAATAACTTGTTAATTCGAGCAAACACCGCCTCGATTCTTCGTTTATCCACGATGGTTGAGAATCGTTCAAACTCGAGCTGAAAATCTTTCGGTGGCGTCAATATTGAACTTGACTCTTGACTACTCGAGATTCAACTGGCTGAGCAATACACACAACGCCTCTACCCAGTCGACCGTGACTAATTCCGGCAAACTTTTCAAAAGAGACAAAAGAGAAGTTCATCGCGATCCGAAGTTATAAAATACACATCTCCCTCCGAATCTTGTTCAGCGAAAAACACTGGATCTAATAACACCTCACTGTACTATATTCAGGATACACAGAGCAAGTGTGGCAATATGGTGTAACATTTTCCTCTTCCTTTCTCTAATGTTACCGGCAACGATTATTAGTATCGAAGGTGTTGAAAATTATTTCAATACTTCAGTTACATTTTCTTCAATATTATGAAATTCTGATCTCAGCAAAATTTTCAATTATTTCAAAAAAAATTCTTATCGAATTCAGAACGTAACTTCAGTTTCTATAATCGTTCAAGTTAGAACACCTAACGTTATAGTCTCGAGAATTTTTAATTATTTTGTCATTGTGAAAGAATGTCTCGTGACAAAATAATTTGATTTGGAAATTCTGATATTATAACTACGAACCACGTTCGAAATTAACGTTTATTTTTATTTCGAAGCTTAAAATTCTGATCAAATTCAGAACGTAATTCCAATTTCTATAATCGTTCAAGTTAGAACACCTAACGTTATAGTCTCGAGAATTTTTAATTATTTTGTCATTGTGAAAGAATGTCTCGTGACAAAATAATTTGATTTGGAAATTCTGATATTATAACTACGAACCACGTTCGAAATTAACGTTTATTTTTATTTCGAAGCTTAAAATTCTGATCAAATTCAGAACGTAATTCCAATTTCTATAATCGTTCAAGTTAGAACACCTGACGTTATAGTCTTGACAATTTTTAATTATTTTGTCATCGTGAAAGAATGTCTCGTGACAAAATAATTTGATTTGGAAACTCTGATATTAGAACTACGAACCACGTTCGAAATTAACGTTTATTTTTATTTCGAACTTTAAAATTCTTATCAAATTCAGAACGTAACTCCGATTTCTATAATCGTTCAAGTTAGAACACCTGACGTTATAGTCTTGACAATTTTTAATTATTTTGTCATCGTGAAAGAATGTCTCGTGACAAAATAATTTGATTTGGAAACTCTGATATTAGAACTACGAACCACGTTCGAAATTAACGTTTATTTTTATTTCGAACTTTAAAATTCTTATCAAATTCAGAACGTAACTCCAATTTCTATAATCGTTCAAGTTAGAACACCTGACGTTATAGTCTCGAGAATTATCAATTATTTTATAATTTTCAATTATTTTGTCATCGTGAAAGAATGTCTCGTGACAAAATAACTTGGTTAGAAAACTCTGATGTTAGAACTAGCCACGTTTGTTAACGTTCATTTTTATTTCGAACCTTAAAATACATTTCTCCTCGAAGTGGATCGAGCTCGGTTTCTCCAGTTCGAAATTCATCCCTTCGCTTTGAGTCGAACTCGAATCCTCTTTCTCGAGTTTCAGCGTTCGCATTGACCCTGACTGATAAAATCGTTAAAAATCGTTCTCAGGTAGAACAAGGGGCGCGTGTTGGTAGCGTTCGATTTCCGTTGCTCGACAAAAGCAATTAAAGCTGCTGTCGGATCAATCGACATGGCGTTTCGGAAGACGGACGGCCCCGGTCCATCGATAAACAAAAAAGGTACCAACTGGCTCGAGGTGTTTCGCCCTTTATCGGCTACAGGGACTCTGCTCCGGAATAATAAGCACGAGAATTGCGTTACAGGGTAAATCGTTTAGTCCGGCCGCGGATTAATAGCGATCAACGGGCCGATTTTATTTTCTACTGTCCTCGATAAAACGATCCTCGGTTAACCGACGCGCAACATTTGCATCGCTTTAATTCAATTCGTTTAACAACCAACGACGATTTCGGTCACATTTCTACTTCCCGTCGAATTGTATCATATTGGTTAATAATTAGAATAATTGGCGAGAAGATGAGATCATTTTCCAGGCATTGATCACGATTTACGAAATGTGTTTATCTCGAGGATAACAGAGAAATTTCCAAGTGAACGTTAATGTCGTAATTTGTATCGTAGTGTTCGTCAAATACCGTACCAAAATGGACAGCGAGTCAAAAGTGCTTTAAAATTCTTACCAATATTGTACCAAAGGATACATGTAATATATTAAAGATATAATATAATATATAACGTAACATATAACGTTAATATAATATATAACGTAACATATAACGTTAATATGATATATAACGTAACATATAACGTTAATATAATATATAACGTAACATATAACGTTAATATAATATATAACGTAACATATAACGTTAATATAATATATAACGTAACATATAACGTTAATATAATATATAACGTAACATATAACGTTAATATAATATATAACGTAACATATAACGTTAATATAATATATAACGTAACATATAACGTTAATATAATATATAACGTAACATATAACGTTAATATAATATATAACGTAACATATAACGTTAATATAATATATAACGTAACATATAACGTTAATATAATATATAACGTAACATATAACGTTAATATAATATATAACAATGCATAAAGTCAATATAATATATAACGTTAAATATAAGCGTTATCAACGCTTTTCCATCTCGACTGATTTAAATATCACTCGTCAAGTATCTGTAATTGGTACTTTGTAATTATTAGTGCATTCTTATAGTCGAAGTAACAATTCTTCCTCTCGGTTTTATCACAGTTAATATAATATATAACGTTAAATATAATATATGAAAGCGTTACCAACGCTTTTCCATCTCGACTGATTTAAACATCACTCGTCAAGTATCTGTAATTGCTACTTTGTAATTTCCAGTGCATTCTTATAGTCGAAGTAACAATTCCTCCTCTCGGTTTTTATCGCCGTTTGTCGTCGATTTTCCACCGATTCTTTGCGCACAAAAGCTGCAACCTTTCCTGGAACCTTACGCAACAATTTATTGTACCCAGTCTCAACCCGTCCGTTCCCAGAGAAGCACTCTTAATTAAGTTTGACACCACTGAAGGGAACTTACCGAAGACGTTCTATAGGAAACAAAGTCCAGCGTGTTCGCGACGCGTACTTCCAGTCGTGTGGAAAAATGTTCACGGTTAAAATCGTACCGAACGTTCCGTAAAATTGATAAAATCTATTTTATATATACATATATACACACACACACATATATATGTTTGTATATATATATATATTTCTCTGTTCCACCCTTGGAACACAGCAGATGTAATAACGCGCATGACAGCACTCGACCAATCGACCGTCTTAGCGTCTATCCATACGTCGCATTAAATACGACAAAGAGTGCATGCGAGTGATACGCAGACCCAATCGACAAAAGCTTTGATCGTACTTTCCAGATCTCTTTTACACTTTAAACGAAGGAGAAAAAAGTGGGTGGAAATTGTGAGAAATCGTGCAGAGAATTTCATTCTAATAATTTCGCAACGATTTCGATTCACAAATTCGATCGTATAATCGTAAAACCGACTTCAATTTATCGGAAATTCAAGGTGGATGAATTTCATTCAAGAATCGTTTATTTTGTAGAAACTGTCCATTAATTTCCAAACAGAAATCTCTACTTTTTTTCTTCTTTTTTTTTTTTTTGATAAATTTCATCTCTTTATTTGACCAAGGTATCGCACGAAGTAATAAAATACCGTCGAGAATTGAAATATACCAACAAATGTCTATTTGCAAGGCAAATTGAAGAGAATGCAACGAAACAAGTGGAACTCGAAATCTCGACCGTTTTGTAAAATACACGACTGCATTCTCGTTACCAGATCGATTTCCCATTCAGACACTTTCCAACGAACCTAAACACATCCTTTCGAGTTAAAATTCTTTCCCCAAACCTATTCTACGAGACGCTCGAGAACAAATTCCCAAGACGTTTCCACACACCCTTAAAACTTGAATACGGTGCAGATAATTCCCAGAATATTTCAATATATACATCGTGCACTGTTTTCAGAAACCAAAAAATATTCTCTTACACGATAAACAAAAGCTACCAGAATTCAACAACCGATAGAATCGATAAATTCGCAAGTTTTTCTTTTCCTCTTGCACGGTGTTACGAAAAACATTTATATACATTCAAAAACACAAAACTGCTCTGTTTTATTCTCTCCATCGATTTCGTCGAATTAAAAAAGAATACATCAGCCTCCCCGTTATTTTTCGTTCAGTAACCGTGTAATTTTTATTCTCGTGTCGTGGATGCAGCCCGACTCGTTGCAATCTGTTCCTTTGTCGTAATTTTCAAGGACGAAAAAAATTGTCGAGAGGGCTGAACCGTGTAACGTTGAATCATAATCGATATCTCTCGCTTATGAAATTTTTCCTAGGCGTGACCAAAGTACCGGGACCGTGTCTCTGTTGCTTTGATCGGTCAATTTTGTCCTCGTTGTACGTAATTTCTTCGAAGCGGATTCTGTTAACTTTGAACTGAATTCCATCGCAGATATAGTATCGCGGTGAGTCGGTTTTCGCGCGGGAACCAGTCACTTCGGGACGTTTCGCATAAATCCAGGGGAATAAGAAGCGTATATCAGCCGGGAACCGAGTCCCGAGAACCGTTGCAACTCGGATTTGCAAAAAGCCGGTTAATCCTGGCCAGAGAATACGCTTTTCGTTCGGCTTTGGAAAACAGGAAACGGAGGAGGTGGTACCCACGTACCGGACGCGCGTCTTATTCAATCCCCTGCACCGGACGTGACGTCGCGAGGAAAAAATTTATGAGATTCCGGGACGAGTAGCTCGGACTTGGGGAACGTGTATCCTTCGAATCGTGAGAATCATTTTTCTCGAGGGATAAGGCATTCGTTACAGTCCGCGTTATCTCGCCCAATATTGCACCAATGATGCAATATTGCAAATGGTGCCTTACCGATACTGCACCGATATAGCGTCGTCGTTGAAGCAAGGAGATTTATAGCTTAGTATTTTTTTACTTATTTATTTACTGGTACGCAATCTTTAGTGTGGAGATGAAAAGAAATGGAAAAGTAGATCTCTTTGTGTATATTTGTGTGTGTGTTTATGTGTATGTATGTACAAGTCTGTGTGTTTATGTGTATATATTTACACGTGTGTGTTTATGTGTATATATTTACACGTGTGTGTTTATGGGTATATATGTACACGTATACGTGTTTATGTTTATATATGTACACATATACGTGTTTATGTTTGTAGAGGCTTGCAGCTGCGTTTTATGGCGGGACCGTGCTTCGAGTTTGTTAGAGAAATTGTCCACATGGCTACGGCACGGGCCTGTCACCGTGGGTCAGTTTATTTGTTGTTCGACTCGAGGCACGGAGCAAGTGATGGCTATTTCCCGTCATAAAACACTACAGGCACTTGGACAGGGACCCTCTGCACAGCCTGGCACGCGAGGCCCTAGCGCGGCCTTGTTGCGTCATTCGGGATGCTGGAAAATTCCAGCCCAGGCCTGCAGGGGTTTGGACACCCTGTCTACGTCGCGACGCCCCCACCTAAACCCATAGCGATGGGCATGTCTTAGATTCGGCGGGACTAGGACCCGTCGTAATTGGTCAGGCATTCGTCGCCACCCACCCTTAATTCAAGGGAGTAGGGCGAACCGAGGCGACGTTTGCACTGACCCGAGGAATCTTAGACTAGTGCACAGAATACCACCAAGACAATAGAGCCAAGGATCTACGACTAGAGTGTACAGAGTATCGCCAAGGGTTTACAGCCAGAACGTACAGAGTACAGCTAAGAGCTCACGGTTAGAGTTTTGGCCTGAACGCACGGATCGACGTGTGAAGCTTCCTGCGTTAGTTCCCATAAAGAACTTGCACTCCTCGAGGGAATTACCAGCAATCCCTCGAGCCTCCACGGAATCTTGGACCTTCGAGGAAGTTCGGCAGCCGGCTTGTGCATCCAGTGAGGCGCCGTGTGTGAGGACAACGCTCAACACCCCCCTGGACGTGAGAGCAGCAAGCGGCGGAGACCTCGAAGGCGGCATTACAACATACATCGGTCCAGCCTAGTGGACAACGATCAACAACAGTTAGTCCTTCCAATGGGAAGGTGGTCCTTCGAGTAATCTATAGTCGGCACCCATCGTGCAAACACATTCAATGCTCGAAAGATCCTCGAGATCTACCACGAGCAGCTACAATGTTTATATATGTGTAATCTAATGACAATATTTAAAAATATTGTCCAGTGTGTTGGTATTACATTCATAGTGTACATATATTAAACGTTAATATCTGACTGTAACAACAGTGGTAATACCTTGTTAGTATTGTTTCGATAATGTATCAAATTATATAGTAATACTTTATCAGTTCTATTATACTATTATGAAATTCATCGATGCACGATGCAAGTTGTAGGCTCACGTAAGACAGACAGTTTGCAGTTCGTGACTCCGTAGAAAGTTTAGTTTAGGGTTCTATTAGTCTAAGGTGTTTGCAGTCTTACTCTTTAAGAGGATCAACTTAGAATGAGAACCGTGGAAGTTACAACACCAGGTAATTGACTTCCCCAGGGCTTTGTGCTTGGAAACAAAACTGTGAAGTATACTTTGCAATTACTTTGACGTTACTAGTTTAATACTCGTTTATCGGAAATGTATGAGTTTACATCGATATACGTACGCGTGTTATAAATTTTCGAAATGAGTGTGTTAGAAACAGATGGAGAGAGATTCCACGTACAAAAGTAAACGAAGGATATAAAATACCAGGCTAACTCGATCGATAAGTCTAAACATTGCAAATCCCTCTACACTTTCCTATCGCGTTTACGTTCAAAGCATGTACTCGGTGAAATTTCATTTCTCCGATTACAAATTCCAACTCCCGAATTTCGTGGAAAATCGTACACGTGCCCCCCCCCCCCCCCCCGAACAAATTCCAACGACCGTTCCCTCGAAAACGGAGCCTACTTGGAAAAAAAATATTATTCCACGTTTTCGATTCACTTTTTCACGCTTTTATTTCAAATACCTCTGAAATCGGAATTTTCATCGAATGCAAATATATCCTCGAAAAATTGCCCAAGTGTTTCACAATCCTCGAGAATAAAAATCGATCAAAAACAATAAAATTGTTTAGAGAAATTTACTCAATGTTCAATGTAACTAGAAAAATTTATTCTTTCTGATCAAGAGTACTTACTCGCGAATTTCGTGGAAAATACTGGCCTAAATTTGTCCGTAAAAAATTCTCAAAATATTTCACAATCCTCGAGAATAAAAATCGATCAAAAACAACGAAGTCGCTTAGAGAAATTTACTCAATGTTCAATATAGCTAGAAAAATTTACTCTCTCTGATCAAGAATACTTACTCGTGAATTTCGTGGAAAATACTTGCTTAAATTCATCTCTAAAAAATTGTCAAACATTTCACAATCCTCGAGAATGAAAATCAATCAAGAGCAACGAAGTCGTTTAGAAAAATTTATTAAATATTCAATGCATCCAGAAAAATTTACTCTCTCCGATTGCTAATACTCACTCCCGAATTTCGTGGAAAATACTTGCCTAAATTAATCTCTAAAAAATTGTCAAAATATTTCACAATCCTCGAGAATAAAAATCAATCAAGAGCAACGAAATCGTTTAGAGAAATTTTCTAAATATTCAATGGAGCTAGAAAAATTTACTCTCTCTGATCAAGAATATTCGCTCCCGAATTTCGTGGAAAATACTTGCCTAAATTAATCTCTAAAAAATTGTCAAAATATTTCACAATCCTCGAGAATGAAAATCAATCAAAAACAACGAAATCGTTTAGAAAAATTTACTAAATATTCAATGCATCTAGAAAAATTTACTCTCTCTGATCAAGAATACTTACTTCCGAATTTCGTAAAAAATACTTGCCTAAATTTGTCCGTAAAAAATTCTCCAAATATTTCACAATTCTCGAGAATAAAAATCAATCAAGAGTAACGAAATTATTTAGAGAAATTTGCTAAATGCTCAATGTAGCTAGAAAAATGTACTCTCTCTAATAAATAAGTAAGAATATTTACTCGCGAATTTCGTAGAAAATACTTGCCTAAATTAATCTCTAAAAAATTCTCCAAATATTTCACAATTCTCCAGAATAAAAATCAATCAAGAGTAACGAAATTATTTAGAGAAATTTGCTAAATGTTCAATATAGCTAGAAAAATTTACTCTCTCTGATCAAGAATACTCACTCCCGAATTTCGTAAAAAATTCCTAAAGTGTTTCGCAATCCCGGAGAATGAAAGTCGACCAGGAACAACGTAGGAGTAGTCGGTCTTTTATTTCCAAAGGAGATTAAACGACAGTCTACGCGAGGTTCGCGGAGGCTCGTAAATCGGGAAGGTCTCTCGCGTTCCCAAGACGAAGAAATCTGTTCCCTTCGCGTGAAACGACACCGACATCGATCCAGGTTCGTGAACGGTGTACTCGCGGAGTGGTTCGCGTGCACCGTGACAGTGATTCGCCGTTAGGTAAAAAAAAAAAAATTCCACGTGGTGCGTTCGCGGGAGCATGCGGTGTAAAAGCATTCGGCAGCCCCTCGGTGCCGGGA
Organism: Ptiloglossa arizonensis; assembly: GCF_051014685.1. NCBI lineage: Eukaryota > Metazoa > Arthropoda > Insecta > Hymenoptera > Colletidae > Ptiloglossa > Ptiloglossa arizonensis. The sequence continues at coordinate 20,106,645 of NC_135052.1, forward strand.
CGACGTCACTGAACATGAATATTCTAGCGGGCGGTGTTCGTGCCGACCATCCTTATCGCGCCAAGTTTCCTGTAATCCTTGGGCAAATTGAATGAAAGCACCCTTAAACCTCTAATAAGCGCTTCTTCGCCCGTAGTTTATCTCGGATTCAGTGGCGTACCGGGGTTTGGCTTTGTCGGATCGCTTGTAGAGGCATTAACGTTTATATTTGCGAGTTTTCACAGCTAACGGTAAGAAATATCGTGGGGTGGAAATTGGGGAGCTTTGGACGAGTGAAAACCTCGGGAAGAGTAATCTTCTCGTTGGCGCCGGGGGCGATAAATTCGACAGTGTCGCCGAAATAATTTGTCAATTTCAAACTTTTACGTCTATTTATGAGCCTACGTCCAAGTGGGAAACGGTGTGTACGCTCGCGATAATGGAACGGGATTAATCTTCGAACGTATGGTGGTTATTTCGTCGCGTGTGGGGTGTGAAATGGTCTCTATGACCTTGTACGATTGTTTAAATATTTGTAAGTATTTTTGAGAGAATTATATCTGTAGTATCGGATTTTCGGCGTCCGCTTAGGCTTGCTTCGAGCGTAGGCCTAAACAAGATAACGTGCGCGGTTGGACTCGAGTTGAAGTAAACATTTAGCGCCGATCGGCCCGCTAGTTTTCCTGGAAGGCACGAGTATCCTTTACAGGGGGTCTTGTGCGACGACCGAGCGTGAGAATGCATGGGGATGAAAGGAAATACATGTGGTTCGGAGAAAGTGAAGAGTGTTTAGAAAAGACGGGTGATTGGGATGGCCGAGCGTGGCCGAATGTCTGAAGTGAGAGAGACTGAGGATTGGAATGAAAGAGAATGAATGGGAATGACTATATAGAGCGCGAGAAGAACGTAGGAACACAGTATGATATAGTATGACAAAGTATGACGACGAGAGTATGTCCGAAGAGTGTGTCGCGGACGGTATGACTAAAAAGACGATAAGACGAGACAACTAAAAGACGTATCCAGCGAAACTAACCACTGACACTACATTTAACACTATCATCATTGTAATATATAATATTATTAAATATACTTTAATATACCACATCAGAGCAATAGTTATTTGGGGGCTCGTACGGGGATAAATCATTCAAAAGGATCTCTCCTCCAGAGATCCAAGTGATAGGAGGAGAGAACGAAACAACATATCTGACTTAATCGGTCTTATTAATTTACTAAGAGATTCGACTGTGATGAAATTCAATGGGGTTCGACACGGGTTGAGAAATTATTTTGCGGTACTAGCGAATTTTTCGCTCCCCGAGCCAAGAAGAAGGAAATAATCCTTTCGATTCGTTCATCGAAGATAGAGTAAACTGGTGACACTGGCCAGGACACGTTCGAGGGATTTTTCGAATTGGAATTCGGCGAGTGAAAAGTGACGTCTCGTAATTAATGTTTTCGACCGATTGTTCCAAAGCGATAAACGAATTCTTGAAGAAGTTTCGTTAACGGTATATGTATACATAAACGTTTCGGTCTCACAATTATAAAAAATCCCATTTCCCGTTAAAGTGTTACATATACACTGTAAAAGATATCGTACCAATCGGACCACCTGTTAGACAATTAAAAGAGACATTTTACATCCGCCGTAAATACCCATACATACATACACATTCTTATATTCACACTTACACGTGTATACCCATCAATATAAACATATTTTGTGATTTATAGCACATCACTCACTGAAATATAAATATCGATCGTTTGCAAGAGTACACTACTCGATCCATGTGTATCCAGAAATATTTGTATATTAATTAAAATTACGAATCGATCGTTTACGATGCTCTGTCGTATATTCGTATCGTCGAATCAACTGTCAGGAATTTGGGAATGCGATTTGGTCGATGCGAAAATACAATAATTTAAAAATAAACCTGAGAAAACCACCGATGCAATTTTCGTGCTTGCTGCTGCGAATGCATTCCACGAAACACATCCGAGACCGCGATAATTTACACGTCGATCATGCTTCACCGAAAAATATCCCGTGTAGGCTTTCCTTGCCCCAGTTTCTCGAGTAATCGCGTAATCCTAAGGAGTGGTCGAGAAAGTGTTCACGGGGATCAAAGCCGATCGTCCGTGATCCCCTTGAAATGATTCGAAAAGCTGTCGCGCAGTTTAACTGCGGAGGATCTACACTTTATTTGGAACCATTTCGCGACACCGATGCCGTTAAATTTTACTGCATAATCGATAAAAATTTATCGTCCCAGTTTCCGTTTACTCTACTCGCGACTTTTCACCAGCGAAATGAAAAAATACTTCAGTCGCGTTATAATTCTCCAACGAAATGCACTGTGCATTTTACTGGGAAGTACAGCGACGACAAACATTCAATTTTAATTGTCGTGCATTGTTTGCATTCGAAAGTTGTATACACACACTTTCTTAGCAATTCAAAGCCGAGTTATTACGGGAGCGTTGTTACCGAAGTAAATGTATCCCGTTTTTAATAACGTTTCAGTATCGTACAGGTAGAAGATAATTTAAAATAGAACATCGAAAACGTTTAACGACGATACGATGACTGGTTCGAATATTTAATATTCTGCGGTGTTTCGATGTGTGTATTTATATGAAACGAGACAATTTGTATGCGCGTTTTAGCGCCCGAAGTCACGGCAATATTTATTGGCCGCTTAATGTCACCGAGACGCTGTCTCCACCATTGCTGTTTAGCACCCCCCCACCTCTGTCTCTTGTCTCTTTGCTCCGCCCCCTAGAGAGTGAGGAAATAAATCCAGCGAGTGAAAGGTGGAAGATAAGTAACTTTGACTAACGGTACGAAGTGAGAGAAAGATTATATACGGTCACGGATTTGTACAAATGCAAGTTAACTTACCGTTGTTTTCTGACAAAAATGCATATAACAAAAATTATCGACAATTAAATTTCGAAACGATTTCGTTCTGTGCAAATTTTCGATAGAATCCTTGGTAAACAAAATATCCACTCGATATTCTCGTCTGTAATACTTTCTGACAATTATTAGTACAAGTAAAATAAAAAACCATAGGTATTAAAACGTATTAAGATACTATATATTTGCATTTAAATAATATTTTCCCCCCAACTTCGAATAATTTTTCAAAAATTTCACCGGTGAAATATAACGATACTTACTCACCAAATTATCGAAGAAACTTTTGTCTTTTATTTACCACGCACGAACATTGAATATTTTAATACTTTTTCAAGTTTTCCACGTCTCACGTGTACGAGATGTATCTCCATAATTCCCCCAGAAAGCTTTCTCGTGTCTCTGCTAGTTCCCCCGAGTGACTCGACGTAAAATCACCGAATGTTGATTTCTAAACACGCGAAAACTTGTTTAGAAGAGAGAACGTATTTCGTTGTATCGTGTACGTCGCAAATGGACAAAGTTGCGTAAAAATCATCGTGAAGTGTTTCGTCTCGCGCATCGAGAGCAGCGTGCAAACGATAGAAGCTTCGCGGCAGCTGTCGAAAACGTTTTCGCGACAACGTTGTGTAAATGGGAACAGTGTTATTTCTTTTCTCGTTCTTGTTCTTCGTTCCTCGCGATTTACCCAACATCGTAGAAAACAACGAGACCGCCCAATAGCCTTTATCGGGTCGTGGCACCGATCCGGTCGCGCGAACGTTTCCTCGAATTTGGATTCGGGTTATTGGGATCGACGCAAACGTTACGAGGATCCGTTAACGCGTCTCGAACGCAAAAATAGTGTACGATTTTCGCGCCACGAACGTACAAACGCGATAACGCGTGAGACACGATCACCCAATCGCCTTCGTTCGCGCGCGAAAATGGAACACCACCTCTGGTGGAGAACAGGTTACCCCGTCACGACGAAAGATACCACGCTAACAGATAACAGGTGTCTGATGAGCCAACTGTGAGAAATTGTGATGCAAGTTCCGCGAAAAGAATGTTTCAGATAACCGAATGGCGTTTCTCCCGAGAAAATTCGCGAAAAACGAGTTCCCAAGGACGACGACAAGTCTCGAACGATGTGTATTATGGGACTGCAGTTTTTCGCGCGGGAGATTTGAAATTTCAGTCAGTGTAACGTTTCTGTTAAACGGTATTGAAACCCATACAGGGTGATTCAAAAGTGCATATCGATGTCTTACGAACGTATGGTTTATTTTCGTTTCCTTCACGAGATACTAGGTTGTTCAATAAGTTTTGTCAGTTGATAAAATTCATTGAACAACCTATTATTAATGTTAGAAGTGTCTCTCACCGATTTAAGTGAAATTTGATAGCTTTACGATCGTAGAAAACTGGAATAATGAGAAGCGGAGGAGAATTTGGGTATTTTTTATTTTTTTTTTATGTATATACGTAACTTAAAATTTATATAGGTAGTGTAGAGGATACATACGCTTATGTGTACAACAAGTGCAATGTTTATAGAAATTCTACGGAAAGAAATAGGTCATAAAGGAAGAAATACCGTTCACAAAGCCATATTGGTCTTTCTGTATTTCCACTATATTTCTGTACGGCTTTCAAACGTAACGGAAAAATATATGTTTTATGTTTCGATGTAAGTCCCCGATTTCACGTTCTGGGGTGGAAGAGAAAACAATCTGTAATATAAAAATAATAATAAACAAAAATATCAATGTCCAGATTGGCCCGTTTATATAGAAAAATATATTTTAAACGATAGTGTATAGAAATTTGCAATTGCTGCCCGTTTGTAGACCTAACCTCAAAACAGTGTATTTACAATAATATCCAACGCTAAGATCCCATCTCGAAGCAAATTACGTTCGTTATTTTTCCAACGATCTATAATTACAAATATCTCGTAACTGGAGTTTCTAGACCTAACCTCAAAATAAATATATTTAAAGTAATACCCAACACTAAGATCCCATCTCGAATCAAATTACATTCGTTATTTTTCCAACGATCTATAATTACAAATATCTCGTAATTGGAGATACAGCTATTCAATTATCCATTCGATGCAAACGCTATTGCAATTTATTTTCCGTAAAGTGTCCCCGTTCCCCTCAAAATTAGTCGTGTCTTCTCCCAGTTTTCATGTTGCTCGTAATCGATTTCTCATCCCCCCCGATATTGCAACTTTGCGTGCGACATACAACCGAGGAGGCGTCCTCCACTTTTCATTTACTTTGTCGTCGAACCGCGAAAGAAACGAGCCAACAAAGTCCGTCTACAAAATGAACGAACTTGGGCGATATTTGTTGGCCGAAGTTACTTCCGTAGGGCGGGTTTCCACGCGGAGTGTGTTTGGTTTGCCCAGTTTACGCAAGCGTCGGTCATAAACCGATTCGGGACTAACTGCGTAACCCGTTCTTGAACGCTATAGGGACAAGCTAATCCCTTGGATGTGAGCGTTGTAAACTGCACGGGATCACCGGTATTACAAATTTTAATGGATACGCGGGACACGATTCCTCGATATCGCGATCATCTCGTGGGACGCTCTCAATTAATCGGGGTGTACCTTTAAAGTTTGAACTTAATTCTATCGCCGTGTTTGAACACCGTGTTCCCACCGGAGGGAACTCCTGTAGGAAATTACCGGGGCGAAAATTATTTTTCTTGTCCTCGATTATTCATTTTTGGCGAATTTCGAGCTCTGGACACCGATGGTATCGTAACTCGTTAAGTGTTCCAGTTCGTTCGGGTTCGTTCGAGTTCGTTCGAGTTCGTTCGAGTTCGTTCGAGTTCGTTCGAGTTCGTTCGAGTTCGTTCGAGTTCGTTCGAGTTCGTTCGAGTTCGTTCGAGTTCGATCGAATGCGTCAAGTCTGCGACGAAAATGTTGAATATTTTCATTCGTTCGTAGAGCGAGTATCGTCAGCTCGTTATGCGAATCGAAATTGCCGAAACGACCATGACACACTTTCAACGACTGTCTTTCTTACGATTCGAACGATACGACAAACACTTCGATTATTCGATCGCGACCTTTCCTTTCTTGCACGGATTGATGTATTTTTTTTCCCCCCACCTTCGTATTTGACGAATATGCAATCCCTGGACGATAAACATTTTTCGGTATTCGAATTACCATTTTGCATATCAATCGCGGCGCAATTTGCGCGGCAAGCTTCCGTAAAGGATATTGAATTTTCTATTGAATTTTTAATAACGGAAGTTTCGTTCATCATTTGCAATTATTACACGGTAAAATTGTATGCAGTATAACCTGGTATAAATTTCTCATTATTGAATTTTACGTATTGTTTCAATCAGTGGTTCGTGTAAATTAAACATCGAACTGGTTGTCGGATTCTTACCAGTATTGGAGAAAAAATAGTGTGCAAGTATCGTAAATTAATAACTTGTTTCTAAGTTCGTGTTAGTAGTTTGCTAATACAGAAAAATCGAAGCAACGAAAAAACTGTTTATACGGGATCTTTTTACCACACTAAATTACGTAAAATACTTTCAAAGTACCGAGTGTAATATATTTCACGATATCGTGATAAAATCCCATTTATCTACTAAATCCCGATAGTGCTTTATATTTCCGACATATGCAGAGTAGATTTAATATATTTTCCTAGTAATGCATCAACATAAATTACAAAACGGTTGAGCATGATTTTTATTCCTTTTCAATAATTCAGTAATTTAAATTTGAATATGGTTATCCTTCGGGTCACTTCTATCGTTAAGTGTTTCAACTAAATTAAACAGATTAAAATAAATAAATTACTGTACGCAAAATTATTATACTAAAAGCATTACTAAAAGATATTACACTTAGGATATTCTTGCACGATAAAAATGAGTTCAATGGGGGAAGAAAAAACATTTTTTCTAACATAGGAGGTATGGTATTATTCTAATATAAGAGCTAGATATTTTTATATTTCGTTCGCCAAAACCAGGTTACCATTCACGGGACCAATACGTAAACAAGCCCCTCAATATTTCATAACCGCGTACAAATGTCAATCACGTGCCAGAAAAAAATCGTATTCCTATTGACGAAATCAAAACCAAAGGAAAACATAACCTACAAATTTTGTCCATGCAGTCGTGCGAATAATAGTGCTGTTAAATCATAAACTATCAAGGAAAGAATACCATTGAATCTATTAAAACGAATCGAACGAATGTTCGTACAATACTGCAAAGTAATAGTTAAATACAGAGTCGTATTTGCGTCACGAGAAGCGAGAAAAATTGATACATAATAAAAATTAAAATGTGAGAATTTTCAAATACATCTAGGTAATTGCCTAGATCTTTTTCATAATAATTATACAATACCATTCAGATTAGAAATAAGGCTAGGTTTTAGTACTAATAAATTTAGCAACATCTCGTTCTTACATTTATATAATGTAAATGTTGAAACAACAATAAAAATAAAATATACAAATGCATTTACTACGATGACAAGCACGTCGGACGTCACGTGAAACTATGTAACTTTCAGTTTTCCCAACGGACCATATTTTCTAAAAATACGTAACAAAAATTCTTTCAGAAAAAAGAACATCCCAACTAGAAAGCCTCTAAAAGCACATAAATATTCAATTTTGGTACAACGCGGAACAAAAAGTAGGAAGAAACCCGCTACTGTTACCAAGTTTCACGTGAAAAAGAATCAATCACGAAATATATACAACAACGTTATCTATCGCGTTAGAAAACGATATTTTCACTATTGGAAAAAAAGAATATCTCAGAAGCTATTGATGGTAGGATTGGTGTGCATTCACACTTTTTTTCTCGAAATTCATTGTTCTATCGTATTTTACTATAAACAATCTGGACATTCTATTACTATTGTATATATTACGCCCTGTACGAATTCGAATCCTTAAAATTAATATAAAAAAAATCACATTTAAAAAGTCGTACTCTGAACAGAAATATGACGCTCACAGTGAGAATTGTATTTTTCTCGAAATAATTTTCACTTCTTCTTTACGAAAAATACAAGATTTTCTATTATTTATGCGTAAAGTTGTAAATCATTTTTGAGGACTAAATGGTAAAACACTGAAGCAGAATTTTCATGGAAGTGAAGCAATTTTTGGAACCTTAATCTTTGGGAGATATTAGATGTCAAGGGACACTAGATATGGGATGACACACTAGATGTAAGAAGCACTGATTGTGAAGGGACACTGGATATAGAGAGCAAGTTACCACTGAGTGTGGAGGGAACACTGGATATGAGGAACACTGGTTGTAGAAGAAGAATGAATATTGAGGACACTGATGTAGGGAGCATTGGTTATGGAGGGACAATAGATGTGGAGGACACTGAAAGTAAGGAACACTGGATGTAGAGGAACACTAGATGTAAGAGACACTAATTGTGGAAAGACATTGAATGTGGAGGGCATAATGGATGTAGAGAGCATTGAATATGAGAGGACACTGGTTATGAGGGGCACTGATTATGGAAGGACACTAGTTATGAGGGGCACTGATTATGGAAGGACACTGAAAATAGGGAGTACTGAATATGGAGGTACACTAGATGCAGGAGGCACTGAGAGTGGATTGCCACACTAGGGCAATGGATGTGGAGGATATTGAAAGTAAGGAGCACTGGATATGGGGGAACACTAGATGTAGGAGACACTAATTGTGGAAAGACACTGAATGTAGAGGGCATAATGGACGTAGAGAGCACTGAATATGAGGGGACACTGAATATGAGGTGACACTGGTTATGAAGAATACTGATTATGAAGGGTCACTGAAGATAGGAGGTACTAAATATGGGGGAACACCAGACGCAGAAGGCACTTCAGTAATACACTGGAGGCACACTAAACTAGGAGACACACTAAACGTAGAACAGACTCCACGAGAGACAACTGACATAACCTCAACTTCCCCACGACTCTTCGCCTCCCCCAAAAGATACGAAAGGTCCTTAACGGATCATCTCCGCAAAACGAAAAAAAGAGAAGGGTCTTATCCCTCGCACAATTAATCGCCGAGAACTCGTGTAGTTTCCATCCACCAAGAGTCGTATCAACCGCACGATAAACCAAAGTTTCAACGATCTTAACTATCCCACTTGCCGGGAGTATCCCTCACGAATCACGTGTATTATTATCGCTCCTGTCCAGCGGTGACGGATGGCGTACATATTCACTGTCAAATGAAACCGCAGAAGAGCCTAGCCGTGTTCGTCGGACCCTCCTTCAAAGGGGTTCGTGTCGGTTAAACAACAGCGACCGCCACGGAATCGTCTCGCCACGGGTACCTTTACAGTATCACGGCTAAGCGTTCCCCGCTTAATTAAGCGTAATGCTTCGTGGGCGTTTAGATCTACAGCCGTAATCCACGGCGAAAGACGCCGCGGCGGTACGTCGACGGAACGTACGCGTACACGAAAGCCGATTTGCTCGCGGTCGTCATATAAACGGGCTCGGTTATCCAGACACAGGCGACACTCGTGAAAGGGTCCACCACCGGTTCGCTCTATAATCCTCGAATGTTCCGATTTCGAGGATTATTTTCGGGACGCGGACGCTTTTCGTTCCCGGGAACTGTGTTTACTGTCCGGGGCAGGAGCAGCTACATCAAAGAAGTCTCTACCGCCAGGGATGCACGCCGTCCTTGACTTCATTTGCTCTTGTAGTTAATTGAAAACGCGAAGTCGAGCACACAGTAGTCGGCCGACGAGTCCACCTTGGCTCGAATAAAATGCGACAGACGGTGCGAGCGAACTTTCGATCACCTTCTAGGTACGGGATCATCGAGAGTGTGACGAATTCCTCCATACCTAATTTCTACGAATGACTTCGTTATCCAGAAGAGTGCATCCCGATTCTCAAGCTCGAATTCGACGAATGACCTCCCGATGAGACTTACTCCGAAAACTAACCCTTTGTGAAACTTCTCAGCCTGTACTATTCTTTAAGATAACAAAGTGTATATAAACTCACCGAGCTCTCGACTAAAGCAGTCTATATTTTGAAGTCTACATTTTGAAGTCTCCAGTCCGAATAATTTTCAAGTAAAGTTCATAGTTTGGATTAGGCGATCGTCGCGACTCTCACCAATCCTCACTGTATTTAACTTCGACGAATCAGGATTCGAGTGCGATTGGAATCCTTCAGTAAGAAGTGACAGTTTGGAATTTGGCCCGTAACAATAGGGGATTGGGAATATCGGTTGTTCGGAAACTAATTTCGTTTTACAAAATGGAGAATATACAATTTAATAAAATGTTTACACGCTCTGAAAAAATCGTGGTTTTGATACATTGTGGTTAAACGAACGAAACTATTCGCATGTTTATTTATTCGTAGAAAGAAAAGGTACGTTTATTGCAAAAGGGAAAGAAACGATTTGGACGTTACGTTTCAACGTTTTCGGTTTCCTTTCTTGGCAGTTCATCTTGAATGTACAAAGTGACGACAGTTGGCAGACTTGCAATATTTGGGAGTGATGTTATATTTGAGTATTGGATTCGTGGAACGTAAATTGTGTAATTTTGATGTTCTCGGTGATCAAAGGTGAGACAAGATGGAAATTTGGTATATCTTGAGAACGTAGTGCGATCGCGTAACAGTTGTACGTTTTAGTCAAAGTGAGTGATCCTCTTCGAGAACGTAATACGGGGAACTTTGACATTATTTAAGTGGATGTTCGTGCAACGGTTCGCTTTCGGAAAATTTAGGGTTTAAATTAGTTTTCGCGCGAATAAATATTTCCAACGAAGAGATGTTATTCATGTGCGTCAAAAATTGAGTCGAGGAGGAATGGTGAAGATTGCAACTCGAGTGTTGCAATACGGGCAGCTTTGAAATTATATATGATGTTCGAGTAAAGGTTCGTTTCCAGGAAATTTATCGTTTGAATTGATTTTTGCGCGAATAAACATTTCCAGCGAAGAAACGTTATTCACGTGTATCGAGAATGAAATTGGAAAAGGAATGAAAAAATTATAACTTACGTGTTTGTTACGAGGAATAATATTATTTATTACAATGGTACAGCTAGTAGTATTGATTGTTTTTCTGTTGGGGAACACTCGACTTTTAGTTGCCCCTTCTTCGTGAAAAGTTTCTATCTCACAGCTGAAACGCTAAATGACATAAACACGAACAGAGTAAATGCATTGGAATTCGTTTTTGAAATAATATTGAATAAAAAGTAATAGAATCGTTAGATCGATAATTAGGATTAAATGCGAGATAACGAGAGCATTGTATTCGTTCTCGAAACGTGATAATACGTATTCAATGAAAAATAATTATTATTACGAAACGTCTTTATCAAGCAAACCCCGTAAGGAGTACACACAAATCGTTATTAATAATCCTTGCGCAATAGCGAGGCACAGCCAGAGGCTGCTTTTAAACCTAACCTCGGAGGTACTACACAAACAATTGAACCAAAGACAAACAAAACAAAATGAAGAAAATAGGTCAATCTAGAAGGATGGTGGTAGACTAATTGGAAAGACCAATGTAAGTTGGATGATCGCTAATTTCCAAGGAAAAGGAGCTGTGATAACGAGGTGATAAGTAGAAAAACCAGGCTTGGAATTCAGGTGAACGATGAAGCGGAGTAAACATAACTGCGAGCCAGTGGAGCAAGAATTAAATCTGTGGAATTAAGAGATTGACCTTTAAATATCACAGTTATCGATAATAATGTACACATTGTATAAGTTAAATATATCTAAATCCACTTACAAATTACAATATTATGTTCTTGATAAAAAAATAACGATTCGATTGGAATAATAACGTATCATAAACTATTGTAGAGATATTAGCAGTTGATTGCTAATTTATAGCGATTAATACAATTCGCAGCTGGTTGCCAGCGCGAGTGCCGGACGTTCCTAACCTAAAATTGAACGTGAGCGCCATCTAGGTTTCGATCGCGCGACATCCACCAGCTTACGAAAAAAAAGAAGAAGAGAGAAATACCTTTGGCGTGTTGTATGCCAATGAAACAGAACGAATTAATGCCGCTCGGTGTACACTCGCTCGAAACAATTCTGCTCGTTTTGCCACGGATTCACGGAAGGCAATTTGCATATTCCGATTTCCGATTCGTAGAACGAGATTCGTGATGCGTATTCTACCAATTGGAAGTTGGTACGTGCCCGGTGCCTGGTACCTTCGAGCGCATCTGTGGTGGCATTGTTTGAACAAAGTGCACACTCAAATACCGGATGTATATTGAAGTGTATACGAATTGCTTCCAAGTATACAAATATTATTATCTTATTGGTCCTCCGTTGCAAACACCGTTCTGTATACAAATGGGACGAAGACGTCTAGGGGGAACCGTAAACTCGTTATTTACCAAAGAGATATAATACATAAATAATTTATATATATATATAAATTTTCTTCAAAACGAAAACTCGTACAAAAACCTCGTTTCTTCGTTTTCGAACAATTTCTCAATTCGTAAAGGAACATTAGAAAATTCATCGTTTTACTCTCCGAGTAAATCTAATATTCTTCGTTGCCATTGATTTGTCACCAAGAGCGTTACAATTTTACAAACGATAACAAGTGAACTGTATAAAAGATACCACCACGTTAAATAATTTCGAAATGGTTTTCCACGCGACCACTCGCGTTCACCGTGGCATAAATATTGTATTGTATATTTTCTGTTTACTTTCTTTCCATTCCCGTTCACTGTCTCGAATAAAGGCGTTCGATAAACGTAAAGAAATAAAGGCACACTGTACCCGGGTTGCTTTTAAATAATATTTGATCAGCCAGGAAACGATACCGTATATTCTACTCGTACAAGTCCCATGCGTGTCTCGAAGACTCACTATGCTTCCCAAGGTCCCGTTTAACCTGTGCAACAAACGGGTTACACTCGACGTTCGCGAAAAGTACGAGGCGGAGTGTTATCACTGTTAACGAAACTCCCCGGGCACCCGTTGTCACAGACGTAACGATCTCGACGTTCAACGTATTGAAAAAAAAAAGAAAAAAGAAACGATAGTCTCTCGGTCCTCGCTCGATTTCATTCCGTCATGATATCGGCTTGTCTCCCGATATTTTTGCTGGAAATTCGAGACGCCGAGGGCTCGTGACATGGCGCGTGTCACGGAAGAATGTCTCTCGATTTTACGTGGCGCGTCACGTCTGAATCCGGTAACGTTTCCCTGGATGACAGTATAATAACCTGGTCGAAAGAAAAATTTTCAAGACTTGGACAAAGAACGTGGATCGGGACTCGGTCACGTTGCGACGGTGGCTCGGTTTTGTTCGTCTAGGGAACCGTTCGCTCGTAATCTATTGAAGAATATCGTTGTTGGTACTGCAGGGATAAACGGTGAAAAGTACGAGAAGAAATTAGACATCGCTCGTACTTGGAATTTTAATCAATTTCAACGGAGCACCGATCGGAACGAACGAAGCGTGTGTTCGGTGAAGTCTAACCCCGCTAAGTGATTGAATTTCCCCCTCGATAACTGAACCGACGTCATCCTCGTCATTGTTGCTCCGTCTCATTCGCCACGGGCGTGTCTCACTCTACTTGTCCGGATAAACACCAACTCCAGGGAAGCTTGTTAATACTATCACAGATGTGTTGTAGACATTGCCTATAAACTCCTAGACACGTTCATGGGCGATGTATCTGCAACGTTATTTCTAAAAAGAATCCATTTCTCGCGTGCCTTCAGCTATTGCTAGCAAACATAGTAAAAATAGTCTTTATCTATATCTATTATCAAAAACACTAGAGTATCTGGATAATCTACACTCTGTAAGATCTACGAGTACTGTATCAATGAATCCTTCAACTGTACACTACACTCGAGTTAACACTTTAGTAACTATAAAGTCTAGTATAGATACACCGATAATGGTACTACAAGGTTCCTGCTACATATTTAAAATAAAAAACTCATCTTTGTGTGCCCCCAACTATTATCAAACTATTCCAATAAAATTACAATCACAGTAAAAGTAGTTTCCATTTATATCCACCATTGAATCTACTACAGAGACTGTCCACAATGCACTACAAGATTTCTATTACATTACATATTCTTTAAAAAGAATCATTTTCTATGTTTCCAACTATCAACAACAATCACAGTCAAAATAGTCTCCACCTGTATCCATCATTGCATAGTCTACTACAAAGACTATTCACAATGCACTACAAGATTTCTATTACATTACATATTCTTTAAAAAGAATCACTGTTTATGTTTCTATCATCAGTAATCACAGTCAAAATAGTCTCCACCTATATCCATCATTGCATAGCCTACTACTAAGACTATCCACAATGCACTACATATGCACTGTCCACAATGCACTACATATACACTGCCAACAATGCACTACATATGCACTGTCCACAATGCACTACATATGCACTGTCCACAATGCACTACAAGATTTCTACTACATTACATATTCTTTAAAATAAATCATTCTTTGTTTCCAACTATCACCAACAATCACAGTCAAAATACTCTCCATCTGTATCCACGATAGCACAGTCAACTAAAGACACACTGTCCACGATGTACTCTAAGATTCCTACAAGCTACATAAAAATAAAACTCATTTTTTATAATACGTTTGTCTCCAACTACGACCGACAATCGTGATGAAAACGGTGAAATGAAATCCACCATCTCCAACAATCTCTCCTCAAGATCCATTCAAGCGATAAATCCCCCGATCGTGCGCCACACTCGAGTTAACGCTTCTCGAGTGCCCCCGAACGCTGTTGGTCGGATCGGAGCAACGAAAAGTTCACGGATCTCTCGTTAACGAACGCGAGTCCCACGTTTCGGGGTGTTCAGCGGGCGCAGGTCTCGCAATAACAATGCTTGGATTCGAGCCTAATGGCCCGTTGACCTTTCAGCACCTGTTGATTGTCGTTTATCAACGATTTGCATGCGCAGATTCGCCAGGATCACCTGACTGCACGGCAATACGAAAGGGTTGCCCTCGAGGGGTCGAGCAGCGGGCGTGTTGATCGACGTAGCAATCCCGGCTCCGACAGAATACGGACCGTGATGCATCGTTGTCCCGCTCTGTCGCGGCGGATTTATTGATTTTCGATTCCGTGGAACGTTCCCGCCACCCTGGCCGAGTTTCCGTTCGTTATTAACGAATTGCCGTGCGTACCGTGCCCCGCGAAAAACTCAAACAATTCTAAGCGGACGGTGGGGCGTACCTGTGACCTTGAAACAACGTGTTTAAGCGTTACAGTCGAATCCGAGAACGCTTTGAAATTAAATTACTCTTGGAATTATAGTATTTATAAATTATCTCGAGTTAAGAAGGAGAGAGTAACACCAGATCGCGACCTTTCGTGAACATCAAGTATGTTTGAGACGTATGGTAAGAAATGTACGATAACGAGTCGTAGTTTGTTTAAATTATTCAAAAGGCCTTTTTGTCCTCGTCATCGAGGCTGATGACAGTTTCTCGTTTAGGTTTCAGACCGAAGTGAAACAACACGTAAAGAACACACGTTACGTTTTACATTACTTTTTATAATTCTTACGTATTCGTACAATCATTGTGTCCTCTTTCTCGTTCATTATTTTCATTAGTCACCCTAATCGATATTTATGCATCGTTTGAGATGACACGTGTTCAAATGGAACAAAATCGACTAACAATTCAATACCTACAGAATTCTAGTGTTAATATTGAAAATATTGGGTTGTTCCGAAAGTCATTTCGTTTTCTTACGAATCCTGATTCTCACGACTATCTCTCGTTACTTCCTGGCACTTCGCAAGCTGTGCTCGGGATGCTCGGTGTCGAGTGAAACGATTCGTTCGTTCGTGAATTCTAATCGGTTGACAGGGCACACCGGTGACCTTGAAACATACCTTTAATCGGCGACAAGAACGACCCGGTGCATTATAAGAAGCGAAACGACAATGAAACCTGGAAAAGTTGACGGAAGATTAATCGACACCGGTTCACGACCGATCGAGGGGAAATTAATCTTTCTCCTTCGGTCCGTTTTATTACGGCCATTTGTGTCCCAAACAACCGAGGACTTTTGTACGTATTCACGAGCCGAATGTTATTATATTTATTATCGGACTTTCGGTTAATTTGTTTACGATCGAAAGGATCGTTAATCGTTTGTTAAGTGTCGCTTCGTTGCCACTTCTCCGGGACTTTGAGATGATAATAACAACGAAACGTCTTTATTGCGATGGATATATAGATTCAAAAGGGAGGAGATAACGATATAGTATCGAGAGGAAATACGAAGAATGGAAAAGAAGTATAATATAGTATAGGTTCGGTACAAAAGGGAGATACTTTATACTGTTACTAAATTATTTTTCAAGACGTTTTTTATTGCAGCTCTTCGCAATGACTTAACGATTAAACTTTTCTGATTTCGTTTTTGGAACGATTGAAAACAGTTTTGAGAATGTATTTAAAAATTTGTAAATTTTATTTTATTTTGTTACTTTAGACAGTGTAGATGGTTTGCGTTTGCCCAGGTTGTATTGTCGGAGATGTTGTAACTACTGATTTGCATTTCACTCGAAATTCTTCGAGTGTTCCTTACTGATTATTAAGAATCTTGAGAATGTCTTTGTCCGAGCGATTCAAGCGCGTAATTAGAATAATCTGGGGTCTTGGCATTTCCTGTGAGACGAATCCGACGCAAAGTGTATTAAACATCAAACGTAGAGAAATTTTCTACCTTCTGTAATCAATTCTGAAGTAATTTTCTAATATAAGTCAATTGATAATTACACGGTGATTGTAACAACAAAATTATACCAAGACGACCGAATATCGAAGCGAGGCGTCAATGGAAAATACTTGGTGTATAA
Organism: Ptiloglossa arizonensis; assembly: GCF_051014685.1. Lineage (NCBI taxonomy): Eukaryota > Metazoa > Arthropoda > Insecta > Hymenoptera > Colletidae > Ptiloglossa > Ptiloglossa arizonensis. Next base: position 20,123,471 of record NC_135052.1, read on the forward strand.
CAAATATCTATTTGTTGCAAAATCTTTCGTTTTGTTTCTCAATTTATCAAACTCGAAGAAAACGTTACGTATATTTACACAACGTACATTCACGTCTAAACGAGGATAACAAATTTCATTATTCGTTTCGTGTCGTTGCAATTGAGACTGTAACCAATCAAGAGGCAACAATTAACTCAAGAAACCGGTTGATTAATTTCAAAATAAATCAATATTTCGTGTGGCCTACTTTCGGTCCGACGACAGTTGCAATTACACCGTGGATGTTCACGAATAATCTTTTCATGAAATCGTTTGGTATTTTCCGCCATGCTGTTTGGGGAACTTCAAAGAGCTCATCTTCACTTTTAACTTCTTGCCTTCGCCGGCTCGGTCCAGATAATCCCTACATGTTTAATAAACTTCGGGTCCAGTGTTCGCGTTGACCGAGTCGTGACTGATCGTTTATTTTTGCCGAATAAAACCATCGCGAGTTAATCTTCTCGCGTAGCCGGTCACAATGAGAAACCGACGTAAACAACGAACGGTTTTTATCGCGGTGGGTCAATTTTCGTAAATCTCAATACATTTGCGACGTTTATAGGCACATGCATTTCCACTTTGCATTTATTGATTCCTCCTCGCACGAGAATTCGATAAATATTACAACTTTAACCGAGGTACGATTCAATACCTTCAGGATTATCGGAATTGTGGCGTTTTCTATAATAATGTAAATTTGCAGCTAGCTTGTGGACGGATTATCCTGAAACACGATTCACGAACGGTTGAATATCTAAAGAATTATCGAGAGTTTGTGTATTTTATGTTTGGAACTTTCTATATTTGTAATAATGCAAATTGTTTCTGCACAAAGATTTATAACCGACCGTGGACACTTTAGTTCGAAACGAAATCGACTAACAATTTAATACCTATAGAATTCTATTAGTAATAATATTGAAAATATTTAAGAGAGGATTCTTTAATTATTTTTTCCGAAAAAGTACAATACCTTTCAATGATCAGGCTTAATATAAAAAATAATAATTACAAGAGTTACCGAAGCACGTTTCCAAAGGTGTTTTAAAAAATATACCTGGTATATCAACATAATTGCAGCTCCCTGTGCAAATTTAAAATAAAATAAAAAATCATTCCGTTTAATGAGAATACAATTACGATTGGAATAAAAAAAAAAGAAATAAAAAATCTTCAAATTTAAAAAAGAAAAAGAACACTTTAAAATTGAAATATCGATTCTTTGCTTTCGTACGAAATTGAAAATACGGTCAGATTTGCAACCGACTGTAGACACTTAACCCCATAAAGACACAAGTGCTTAGATTAGGCAACGCCGTTAACGAGTTCACGAGCCCCGAATCTCGTAACGAAACGCATTTTCCCATCCTGTCCACCCACCAACGTTTTCTGGCAAACCGCATTACGCCCACGAAAATTTAAACGACCTCCGAATGCCAGAAAGAATTTTTCGTACGGGGAAATAACCGCGTCGCGGAACCAAAGTCGGTTAAATCTCCGCCATTGGGCGACCTTCTTTATTGCATCCATGCGCTGAGTCCGCCCCTGAAGTAAATCTACCGATAGAGTCAATCGTACCCGGAATAAACATATTCGAGAAGAAAGGCGTTCGATAGAGATTCGAGAAAACTGAGAGAAGCGTTTCGTTGCAATAACGCCTAGCAATAATCTTAAGAAACTCTTGCGGAGAAGTATTTCTTTGTACAATATTAGGATAATTTTATAAATTACAATGATAGTGATTCTCTGTGAGTAAGTTTACTCGTACAATTTTGATCAGAGTAGATACTTGTGACGATGTGTAAATTACTGAAGAAATATTCTTTAAGGACCTTCGATTGCAGAAGTCATCTTAATTTTTGAAATGGTGTACATTATTATCTGGCGAGGCAAACTCGGGCTACGAATTGTTTGCAAAATGCTGTACAACACCACGAGCCAAGGGACAGAGAACAGTCAGAAAATACGAACTCGTTCCCCGACGACACTCTTGTAACTTCTCCACGATCTCCACGGTGGCTACTGTAATTCGTTTCATCGATACGATGCAGAGAGGGGACAATAAAGCGGGCTCGGTATTTCAGTATCCCACCAATCCTGCGCGGAGTCCTTCTAACGAATTATCTCTCGTAAAACACGCGAACCGATGCACCGCGAACGCTGGCAACGATACTTCCCTGGTTTTACGAGGTATCGTTGCGGTACCGTCCATGGCCCCCTCCTCGAATTTAGTGAACTTTTTCTACCTTTGTTAACGCGAGCTACCGTTTCAGTTCTCGATTTTCGATGAACGTTATAGGGACTTTTTAACCGCGTCACGCGTTTCGATGTTTTCCGCGAGCACACCGTAGCGAGTGACTCGTTTTCTCTTTCTTTTTTTTTTTTTTCGCTTTTTTTTTCGAAGCTTTTTAAGGTTTCTATTCAGTGGAGGCGAGATTGATTTTATTATTGGACACTGATTGACGTCTTTCTGATACTACCTACTGCTGAACAATTTTTCGTTTTTACGCTTTTTTTTTTCTTGGGACGAACTTTTGCGGAGAAGTTTTCATTTGTACGATGTTAGGGTAATTTTATAAATTACGATGAAAGCGACTCTATGTGGGTAAGTTTGCTTGTATAATTTTTTATCAGAGTAGATATTTGTGACGATGTATAAATTACTGTTGAAGAAATATTGTTTAACGACCTTTGATTACAGAAGTCATCTTAACTTTTTAAATAGTTTGCATTATACTTTTTTGTAATGTTTTTATTGCGTAAGTGTACGTGAAACGGGTAAAACTATGTGTACAGTAACTCATATTGGCTCATAGTGACTTATGATATTCCAGCGATTGGTAGAGATTCATTTTTCGCGCCAAAATTGGGAGAATTAAATGGCGGACACTTACACAGTAACAATACAAATAATTTAGATAAAATAGCAGTTTTCACTGTTAGTTATTATTTTAAATTCATACACAAATGTACAACATACACAAACGTCCTATTACGAAAACCTAACCTACAAAATATCTCTTGATACTGTATTTTCTATTCAGTCTCGTAATTCTTAACTTTTACTTCGTATAAATTTCAATTTCTTCCTCGTTAAGGGGGACAGTGAATTCCATGATAACGATAATTTTAACTACTCCGACTTGATGACATTCGTAATCTTCGAACTGAGATTTCCCGTTCGAGCGTAATGCTCGAACTAACAACGCCATTAAAGAGTTTATTTTATCGTACGGTGGATCGGGGCGATGCCGTATCCGTGAAAGCCGCGAAGGAAGATGTAATGTCGTCGTGAACTGCTATAGAGAAACGAAAGCTTGAGAAACGATGGCACAGCGGCAGCGTATAAATAATGTAACTTATCTGTGCTCGCCACGCATCTTCGCAAAAGTGGCGCGCCACTGGTGTATTATGATAATCCTATTCAAAGCTGCCGGATTTCACCTTCAGCGACACGAGAAAAATATCGGTAACAAATAATACTACGAAGTTATAGTTCTTTGTGAGAGGCGATCAATGAGAACAGTTATCGAATCACTCGGGTGTAATTTTTGCAATAACGAAAAAGTAGTTCGAACACTGCTAGAATGATTTGATGTTATTATCGGTTGTACAATTGTGTATACAATAACGAGAATAAAATTCGAGACACTTATACAGGGTGATTCGTGAACACGTGTTAATTCATTATTGTAGTGGGAATTTTCAAATTTGAGAAGGATAATTCTGTTGTCAATATATTGGAAGTATTGTGATCCTAAGGGACTGTGGTATGATTCAAACAGCATGCTTTCGATATTGCCAAAATTGAACTATGTTTCAAAAATACACTTACAATTGATCTTAAGAGAGGAATCTTTTTTTTAAATACTCTTTTCACGCCTTAAATTGGGTACAATTATTTTTATTAAAGAATCTACAAAAATGTACACACAAACTTCGTACACTAATGCATTAACAATTTAAATGGATAATATAAGATACAGATATGACGAACTTTGAGTTAAACGTCATTTTTGTAGTGCTATTTTTCTAATTACAAAAACGAGAATATCGGTAGTAAATATAAAGGTTATATTTCATAAAATCGTGCAATTACAGAGTTTCTCCTGCAACGAATAGAACACTATCGAGAACCGAGTAATTTTCCACGTAAAAATGAGTCTAAAACGAAGAATGCAATTTTTCGATGGGACAGCTTCGAAGCTTCACCGATTTTCGAGTAAATCGAGTTTTAGAGACACGTGAACTTTGCACACGTTTCACTGGTAAATTTCAACTTTGTGAATCGCTCTACTCGTCTCTATTACACGTGTGTGCATAGCACGGGAAGTTTTCTCGTTGTAAATTATTATTTTACACGTCGTATACGAATAGTTGATAGACAACTATAGCAAGAGCCATTGAACCGAATTGGAGTAAAAGGTGGGCGCGCCCCAAGCTATTTCGAAATCGATTTTCTCGAAAACGAAGCCTCGTAGGAACAAATTTTATTCTCTGCTTCCCATTTACTTTTACACGTGAAATCGCCTATTTCTCGTTCGCGCCACTTACGGCGAAACATCCTCTGTTACAGGTTTTAGTATTACATTGAATACATCCTCGTGTTATTTCAAGAAAAAAATCAAATCTCAAAATTAACCGAGACACAGTCTAGGTTAATATTATCGTGACTCGTAGAGTGACAATATACGCTTTTCCTTTCAACGATTTCGGTGTATGCAACAATTTGTAGAAATTATGTAATTACAATCTCTGTCAATGTTCAATGCCGTGAATTGGCAATTATTATTATACCACGCGCAACGTGGTTGCCGTGATTTCTACAATAACATCATTACACGGTAATATTGGGAAATAAAATAAATTCAATGCAATGGCAATGCAATCTCGATATGTCGAAACGCTGTACAAGTAATTTCATGGCAATAATGGCAAATTCTATTTATAAATATATAATAACAATGAAATTTAAGGTTAAATACTCTGTCAGTCGGTTTACCGACATTATCACTTTCGTAATCATATCGATAATGATACCGAAAGTCGATGCGAAGCTGTTAATTTGGAAAACAAATTTAAAAATTCGATCTTTTTTAACTTTTTTATACAATACTTTGAGAAAAAGAATCTAGACATCTCATTACTTACGTTACTTAACATTTTTCAAAATTTAATCCTTTTAAACGAGTCTAGATACCGTTCAATATAAAATACATTAAAAATGACGATAAATGATTAATAAATTGATAAATTATGATGAATAATTAATAAATTGCCATATCTTCCGACAGTTGTTCACGATCGTGACCAAAAGTAATGAATAATTCTACAGTATCCTCCAATATAAAACACCGTACGAAAGGCGATAAATAACTAGTTAATAAATTATTGTTACCGCATCGATAACAAATTGCCTCGCGTTCGCGATCGACGACTAAAAAGCAACGAATGATTCCAGGGAAACGTCTAGTATAAAACACGATACGAAAGGTGGTAAAGAATTAATTAATAAATTATCGTTACTTCATCGATGATAGATTGTTATTCGTTCACGGTTGATAAGCAAAAAACAATAAATGATTCCGGGGTAACCTCCGATATAAAACACAATACGAAAAGTGGTAAAGAATTAATAAATAAATTATCGTTATTTCATCGATGATAAATTGTTATTGATTCACGATTGATAACCAAAAAACAATAAACGATTCCAGTGTATCGGTAACGCGCAAAATACGATACGAAAGCTGACGTATAATAAACGAATAAATTTTGATTATCACACCCGTAACAGATTATTATTTTTCCCAACAGTTGTTCATGATCGATAACTGCGCGGACGATTGGCGGATCGCGTTGACCTGGCAGAGGATCGCGCAGATTACGCTCGAGTTGGTAATCTGCGCGATCCACCCGATCCCAGGGGAGTACTACTTCCTGTGGACGACCAAGCTGGCGAACAAGGGCGGCGACTTCGGCTCGAAATGGGTGCCGTACGACGTCACCCTCTCGCTGCCAATGTTCTTCAGACTCTACCTCATCTGTCGCGTGATGCTACTTCACTCGAAGCTGTTCACCGACGCCTCGTCGCGCAGCATAGGGGCCTTGAATCGTATTAACTTCAACACCAGGTTCGTCCTGAAGACCCTGATGACCATCTGCCCGGGTACCGTGTTGCTCGTCTTCATGGTCTCGTTGTGGATCATCGCCTCTTGGACGTTACGTCAGTGCGAGAGGTAAGGGAAACGGATCGTTCTCGAGGTGGAGGCGATAGTTCGGCCACGTGTAATTCGCGGAACGATCCACGATCGATGGAAGAGCTACGATGAGCTCGTAAAGGCCGGAATCTGGCACGCTTTCCTTGCGCCGAGTTACAGCGACGTCTAGTGGCCGCTCGAGGTCGCCCCTCCCACTCTACGCAGCGCAGACGGTGCGCGCGCATAGAGAGAGTGGTGGGGGAGCCTAACGGTACGGTGGGGGAGCCTGACGGTACGGTGGGGATAACCTTGAGCGGTCAGATGACTGTGAGCTGACGTTAAGGACACTGGAGAATGTAATCGAGTCTTGTAAAGTGTATCGAGTCGCACAATTTCGTAGTTTATGATAATATCGTTCGATGTAACGATTTAAATCGTCGTCGAGGAGTTCGTCGTATCTCTTCCATCGAAAAGAAATTTGCGCGCGCGTCTTCATTCCCTGAAGGATCTATCTATACTATTTGCAATAAATCGCATCCAGAGTTGAACGAGTAGCTGCTATTCAATAGGTACTTGTTATGTTCTTAACCTTTCGATTGTCCTTGTTTTCTTTGCCAGTTGAACTAGGTCGTTTTAAATCGAAAATGAAGAACGCTTAATGGACATTTACTTTTTAAAGAGAGTCTGATGTTCCCCGGTAAAAACTTTAACCGAAGGAAAGAACAGTGAGTATTATATATAAGATGTCCCATTTATCTTGAGCACCTTGTACATCTCCGTTGTTATTGAACGCGTGGGAAGAGTTGCATCCATAGTCGTGCTCGAGATTATTTCAAGGTCACCAACGTGTAACTAGTACAACGAGTCGAATTCAGTGATTTATGATGTTACGACCTTGACAAACGGTGGACAGTGTTTTAGAGATTATTTTTGTTTTAAATAAGTAGAAAAATATTGGTTTTATTATACACGCGACTCTGTATTTTTATTCTACGAAATTTATTGTTCAGTTTAAAAGAACAAAATTGACCTTGACATCTCTTCTGTGTCTTCGATGGTAAACAAATTATTGCCACGTTCGCGAGCAACGCTTCGTTCTGTCCACTATTTAAAATAACGAAGATATCAAGGATGTCTCTTTTTATTGGGACACTCTGTATATGACATTCATGACGTACAACTTCATCGAGTATGATGAAGTGAACCGGATGAAAGTGACGTGATGCGTGGAAACGCATTTAATTTCAAAATTGGTAAACGGACAGATTGAGAGACAGCAGAGATTACATCTATTTCAGGAAACGTCGCGGTAGAAATTGAAATATCCCAATTGATTTCGGGATATGTTTGACCCAGAGATTTGAGCAGGCAGACCGATGTAAGAACACTTTAAAATTGAACCAACGTTGGTATGTAGTACTCACAATTATTTTGAATCGAGGAGAAAACTCGAAAAAGTGAGACTGCATCGCAATCATGTGCACACACGTGCACACAACACCAAGGTATCGATCACGTTAACGACCACCCATAAATCGATCGTTTCATTTATCGGCCGATAATAACGCTCGACTATCAAACTGATATTTTTAAGTACCAAAGCTTGGAAAAAATTTCCAATATTTTGCTACCATTTCACGCGATCCTTCGCACAGAATCTTTTCAAGACTTGAAACTTTAATGAAAAAAAGAAATAAATTTCCTTCTACCATCTCTTTAGGCCTCTCAAGGAAGAAAGACTCCAGTAAAACGTCAAAATAAATTATTCACATTTTTCTTATAACGTAAAACATCGATGAAACATTTCGTCACTTTCGTTGTACATTCTTTAAACATTCCAATACATAAATTCATCTTTTTACTAATCATCAATTAAACAAAAATTTCTCTTTACGTCGACCAAGAATAAAAAATCGAACACAGTACATTTTCACGATAAAATTACATATCGTGTAAATTTCAATTTAGTTCAAAAACTATAAAATATATCTATACAACAATCTTACAATTTCTCTCGAAGAGAAGAAATTTCCAATATTTTGCCACCATTTTACGCGATCCTTTGCACACGATCTTCTCTCGAAGCGAGGATACTTACAAATTGTCGAAAATCACTATCATTTCAACGTTTAGCTCGTAACTCCGCCCTTGAGTCGAGATCCGGGTAACTTTTCGTTCCCTTTTCCCTTCTCGAGTGCTTCGACACCGAGTTGTCGTGGTATCGCGAACGTTCGATCGTATCATCCCCGTCACTGGGTAACACCCCACTGTTAACAACAGCACCAGGAGGCAAATGTTCCCTGGAACAAAGGCGTAAATCTTCCCCCGGTGAATATGGGGCGGGCGGAGGCTTGCTGTTAAAACGGCAATAGAGGATTTACTACGGGGCCGGGATTGCTGGATCGCGTATAATTAAATTCTCCCGCAAATAGCGGGGCCGATTTAGGGAATCGTAGAGGGCCCAGGGACGATCAATCTTGCGGGCCAATATAAGACTTGGTTCGTTCTCTCGCGCGAGAAACCACGGATCCTCGAGATTCTTTCTTTCGACGTTCTTGATCTCGATAAAACTCTCTCTCTTTTTCATCCGTCTAGCACACGCTCGCTCGCCCCCAAGACAATGAATGAACGTCTTCCGGTCTTCCAGCCTTAAATGAGACATCCAGAGCGCCGAAGTCCCGGCCACCGGACCGTATAAAGGAACCCCGTTGAATTTTCAATCAGTTATCGAAGCTGTATTGTCCGGCCGGTTTCCCATCGGCGAGTCGACTTTCTTCACTCGTTTCCGGAAGTCCCTCGATTCTCGTGGAGAACTTCCTGATTTCACCATCTCAATGAAATCTCGAGAATTTATAACGTCGCCACGGATGAAGACGATCCTGGCGAGATTGGTACCCAAGGGAGAGGAAGAAGGGTGATTTTAGTAACTGAACCACCCGGGGGTCCGGGGGTTGAAAATTTCATCCGCGAGCTGAAGTTATTAACACCGGATTTACCAACCAGTCGGAATTACTGGTTTCGATGGTATTTTGCGAAGAAATTTATTTGAAATTCCGTGGTATATTTTCAAAAGACTTATTTTATTCTATAGATGTGATCAATCTCGTAAGTTCCTCTTTCTCCTCGATCATCGATTTTCCAGAGACACGTACGAGGAATAAATTATTAGGTTATTCGGAAAGTTATTTCGTTCTTTTTGGTAAAAATGAAACATGATTTTTTTATATTGTATTAACATTTTATTAAATCATGTATTCTCCATTTTGGAAACGAAATGATAATATAACAAAATCTATCGGTTCGAATGAAAATTAATAAATATAAATCGTTCATCGAAGGGAAAATTCGGTTCAACGTAGTTCTAGTGTTAAGACGGTCGCCTGTTTGTGTTAAACATTTCTTGTGTTACCCTGAATTTCGTTACGAGGGATTGCAAAATGGAAGGTTCATCGCGAAAGGGTGAAGTTTTACATAGTCGTAATATTCGTTTCTAGAATGGATCAGCTCGTCGGGATGAGTGCGATGTAAAAGTGAATCGAAGTAAAATTTCTTTAATCTTGAAGATCGTGGAAGATTTTTACGTAATGGATGTAGATTATTCGTTCGTGAGAGGAAAGATCACGACGTTTCGTCCTGGATCTGCTTGAGAATTCTTCGATAAGACGGTTCTGGAAAATCCTACCTTAGACGCCCTATTAGAAGAAAACGGTGCCCTATATGCGTGTAGCATGAGAATCTTCAATTCGTGAAGTTTGTTATGAAACATTTTATTACACCGTATCGAGAAAATTCTTGATAATTGTAATTAATAATTGAGGCAAAATTTCACAATTCAAGCAGATTTCACAATTTCGTACCACCGGAGAAATATAAATAGATTTCTTATTAAACGATAGGGGTTCGTTTCAGTAAAGCGTTTTTAAATATATTTTGATCGATCGAATTTACGAGATATTGGATAAAAATAAAAACCAAGCTTCCACGAAAGAATTTTTAATAAATATATTAGAAAAAGAAACCTTAGATCGTAAAAATTCGCAATAGAGGGGACACGAATGGCTCAAAATATAAAAGAAAATTTAATTTTCGTACCTTATTTAAATCTGTACAGAATATATTTTGGATCAAATAGAAATTAGTAAATATAACATATATATTTATTTTGGTTCAATATACGCAGTGTACGTGTGTCCAAAATGTGAATTATTTTGGGTCTATTTTATCTATTTTTATTTATATCACGTACGTTGCAAACATTTTCTTTGATGTTTCTCACTCCTCTCGCTCGTGTAATTCGTGGTTTCAATTCAGTATCTAGTATTCAATTTATGAAAGATGAAAGGGTCTTTTATCTCCGATAGACTTTTTCATTCTTTTATTACGATCGCGTAACAAGGATGCAGTTACTCAACAAACATTAATTCCCTGCACTTCGTAGGGTCGAGTATTTTCCGCTACTTATTTCCGGTTGTCTCGTTTCCCCAGAGTCGAGAACTCTCACGGAATTAGAATTTTAGACGCGACGGATACGAATGCCGATACACTCTCTCGGAAAAAAAGAGAAAAAGCATAAAGGAAACTTCTACCCTCGAGAGATTTACGGAATCATAGAACCAAAAGCTTCTTCCAAAGCGTCTTCTTCTTACCAAATATGGGAAACTGTGATAGATACTACATTTTATCTGGATCTCACCCGACATGCTATAGTTCGAAGGACGTTGTAAATTTCGTGCCGAAGTAACGCCATGACGTCGATGGAATCACAACGTAGGCTGGATACATGATAGACTTCTACTCTAGAGAAATTATGGTCCCTTCGGTTTTCGGAGATCAGGGACATTTCTTTAAGGAAAAAAAAATTTCATCTCGAGAGATACGAGTGTACTAAATTTGGAATCGTAATAACAGCAAATAGATGACTAATAATGCAATGTAGAAAATTTAAACTTTGTCCAAGGACGTGTATATTTTATGTATTTTATAAATTTAACAAATTATTCTAGATTTCATCTAACCTACCAAATTAGAAAAATTTCCAATAATTTATCGATCTCAAGGTCGCAATAAAATATTCTATTTTCTGTCTAAATTCTAATCGTTCAAAACTAAAATTTAACAATTTATTTACGAGAATATCGATAAAAAAAAAACATCGTACATTTGTGCGTGTATCGTGTAAAGTGATCGAAGTTAGAGATTAATTTATTTATTGCACCGTGGGTATTACCGCGTACTTAAAAATTTGTTCGCAAACATTCCAAATTCGTAACAATTTTGATGGAAACGGGAAGGCAATTTTCACGCTAATAACTTTCGTCCCTGTTACTTTTTATTCCACGAAATACGTTTCTCCTACACGGCTGATATTTTCTGAAGCCAGATGCATCAACGTCGCTGAACTTTTCGACTTTTCACGGAGCGCAGTCATTTAAAAAATAAACGACTCCGGCTCGCTTCCTCCCTCAATTTATTTCCAAGCCGGGGAAAAGCCATTTCTTGCTCGTTTTCAAAAATTTCATCTTCGACCCGGTGTTTCTCATTTCCATTTCCACCGTTTCAATTATTTCGAAAGGATGCTGCACTTTCGGAGCCGGACGGGATACCGCCGGCCACCTTAATCCAATTGCAGACATTAATGTCAGGAGGTAATTTAAAAAAATTCGCCAATTGAAAAGCAGAACGAGCTAGATTACTTTTAATAGCGATCGAGGACGGAACATCGGTTAAACCGCAAGAATCTTTGAAGTACCAGCAAACGATCCAATCGATGAATTCAATTTACGATCGAAGTTTCAACCAACGATGGACTGTAAAAGAGAGCTCCTTGAGAGAAGTCTTTGATAATAACGTCTGTGATATCGTTAGAACTTCCAATTTAACGATTACTCTCGTCTGTTGTATCGATACTTAATTATCGACGCGAGAAAATGATCAATTAAGCATTGATCGAAGAAATAATTGATCGATTATCAATTTTTCGTCATCAATCTTTCAATTTCGGCCAAATTCTCTCTCGAACGATTATCTAAAAGTTTTACTGGACGATTTTAATAAAATGTAGATTTATAAAACGGCCAAGAATAGTGGACGCTTATATTATTTTATTGGGCAAAGTTCACATTGAGGAGGTGAAAATTACCCTCAACTAATCGTATTTTAATTTAGAAGTTGAGTCAAGAGATAAGAGTGGGAGAGTTAAAATTGGTGTTATAAAGTTTACGAGAGTTTCCAGAATTAAAGCGAGGCAATAAAAGCTTGAGTTCCTTGTACTAATTTGCCTACGACTTCTAAAGAAGAAATGAATATTCTATACAAGGAACAAAATATGTAAGACCGACGGAGAAATTATTGCGGGTCAGTTTTAGAGTCCAGTGCAGTGTTATTAATTTGGAAAGTTATATTAATTTTTCATTTAACCGTTATCAATTACGAGAAGACCGAATAAGGTATATTTTGTATCAAAGTAATTCTGATATGATAAGAAGAAAGAAACCGTAAGTGATAACAGACCGTCAATAGTCAGACATAATTGATACACGATATTGCGAAATTTGCATTATTTTGAAAACATTTTTTGTACGAGTGTCGTTCAGATTTTTTCAATATATGTAATAAAAAATAATATATACTCAGAATAGACTAAAAGCCCTAATTTTGATAATTTTAAAACACTGGACTTACAAACGAGATTATTTTTAGAACGCTACACACAATCAACAATAATACTACTAACGACAAAGTAGATTACAATATTTTAAATTCTATTCACCACAATCTAGGTAATATCTAAAATTGAAATCTCAACAATATCCTCAAGCACACAGTAGATTACATAAATTAAAAACTCCAGTTTTACATTTCGATTACGATTGGAATAAAAATGTTTGTTAGAATAACAAATTTTACAAATAAAAGTAACGGTACAAATAGTACAATTGGTTACAAATTGTACAAATTCTAATGCAAATTTAAAAACTATCTATAGATTGCTAAAGACTTCGAAAATGTGTACGAACAATTCAAAATTTATTTCTTAAATGTAATAGACACGCATCCGCCATTTTAACGAAGTTTCGAAAGTAATTATACCGACATTAAGAACGCATTCTCTAAAAAAAAAAAAAAGAAAAAAAGAAAAAAAAACTCGCTGAAAGAAAGTTCGCGAAACGAACTGGGTAATTAAACGACTAATTAAGAACCCTGTACACGTTTCACTCGTAATTTTTTAATGAAAACGGATCAGTACCGAGATTGCGAAGAGACTGGCCCGGTTCTTGTTACGAGGCGAAACATTTAGGCAGTAGAAAATATGATTATTCGTCGTGGTTCGCTTAAACTTTCCTTAATATTTCATCCTGTTTTCTCTTCTGTGGCACCAGGTTTCACGACGAGGAGCACGCGAATCTCCTTAATGCTATGTGGCTCATTGCCATCACGTTTCTGAGCGTCGGTTTCGGTGACATCGTACCCAACACGTACTGCGGTCGAGGTATAGCCGTTTCAACTGGAATAATGGTAAGGCCAGACTCAAAGTTTAACACGGACATTCTCGCGAGAGTTGTACGCACCCCTGCTTGCTGCTATTAAGACAATTTGTTTACAAGAAGCGTTGAAAATCGACACACATTCTCATTCGAACATTCCCATACAATTTTCCGTTACTTGTCTATACATGTTCTCGTTTACACACTACAGCCAATTTATTTTCAGCTCTTACACAGAACAGATTGGATCGAATCGATCGTTTACTCGATCGTTGAAATTTGTTTACCTTGAAATCGATATCGCATCGAAGAAAAATTAATTTTACACATTACACACGATACGGTTATTCGAACATTTCCATAGAATTTTATCATTTATTATTATTCAATACACACGTACAATTATTTAAATATTTCAATTTAATTTTTCGTTACTTTCCTAGAGATCCCGATTTGCCTAAAATATTGAAATTTATTTTCAGATTTTAGATACAATAGATTGATTTCATATTCAACCGAGTCCTGGAACTTGCTGTCGATATTATATCGAAAGAAAATTAACCGAACGTTGCACCAATGTTTCGCGAGAATTATTCCAAAATTTTGAATATTCCAAGATTTCAATTCGAAGGTGCAACAACCTTTCTTTAAATATTTGTTTCTCTCTTTTTTCTTCTTTCAACTGAATTCAACCGTGCTTAAGATTATCAGAACTTGAAATAATTTAAGCAATAGAGAGTTCAGCACGTTTTATGCACGGTGCACTGCTAGGCTAAGGACTATCGACCACAGCATCGCGCCAAGTGGCAGTTACGATGCACTTGGAGCGACACTTCGTCACGATAAACGCTACACCGAGTCTAATCGCCCCATTGGGAATACGCCGGTTCCTTATTGTTATTACACTCCGGGTTCCATGCTAATTCGCCGATTTGGGATCTTGCGGACGTGGATCGTAAACCAATTTAGTCACCATCGCGGTCAATTTTCTGTGAAATTCTCCTGGATATCCACACAAGTCTCTAAAAGGAGCTTTCATCGCGGTATATTTCTCTCCTTGTGCAGGGTGATTCTTACAAAGTGATTCACGAACAGTTTCCGAGGAGATACAACAAAATTGCTCGTAACGATGAAAATGATTTGTAACGTAGTAACGGGAGTTTTACGTACTGTTCTTAATTTGTATTAATTTTAATTGCGAAGAACAAATATTTCGGCGTCAACAAAGTCAAAAGTGAGTCTCTATATTTGCACGCGTACATGTAGATCTCCCCTAATTGTTTTTTTTTTCTTTACAATCTATGGTTCTAAATATTGCAATGTGTATTTTTAGTGTATTTTATTTTGCATCCGAATGATTGGTGTAAGAACGACAGAAATATTTTTGTTTTATTTGTTTTTATCTTTGGAAGAAAATTTGATTTCTACGATACGAATAATTATGATAAATGTTTTTATTTTCGATGATAGAAGAGAACTAAAGAAGTTCATTGAACGTGTATTTAAATGTGTGAGGATATGTTGCAACATATTGAAAGAAAATCGTTTTTGCTCAATTGTACGTTAAGAAGAATAGAGGTGAATATTTTTGCGATGTGAAATTTTTTGTGCAAAATACAAGAGCAATTAAAAATCTACGACGGATTATTATTTAGAAACTAACGAGATATTCGTGCTTCAAATGATCAAATACACGAACGTGATAACGCGATGAAATGTATTTCGATATATCACTTATAATGAATATATTATACCCTTAAATGAATTATTTGTGATAATATTGTTATTCGAGTATTTCTACGGAAATTCATAAATTCATCGTTTTGAATCAGATTTGTCCATCTCTGTACGTGATTTGTATCGTATCGTTAAATGTAGGTTAGGAGTTGGTGTCACGTGATGACATATCTGTCACTGGCGCCAGTCACGTGATACTAATTGGTAGTGGGGAGAGTAATGGCCTTCGAGACGTTGAAAATTTTATTCCTCTCAATAGTTCATTTAAGTATTGATTATTGAACGCAGCAAATTTCTATTCCGACACAGAATTTATTTTAGATATATTAGACTTTAGCGAGAATTTGAATGCGATCGAAAGCTTTCAAATAGTTCATCAATTAGAGATGTAAAAATTTTGGATTTTGTAGATAGTAAAATATTAACACTGCATAGTTATGTCACTAATACTTACATATATAATTTTATCCACGATATCACTGTAAATATAGGACAGATCAGTGCATGACAATTAGTTATTCTTAGATGTTTTTATTATAGAATATTTTAGAATTGTAAACTTGTACGAATACGTTTCGATGAATCAGGAACACGCTCTTCAAATTGATTTTTCACGTGACCTGAAACCTAAATCTAAACAAATTTGACATAAACTTAACAAATGCAAGCAGAATTTAATACAAATCAAAATATTGACATAAATACTGAGTATACAACCTAATCCTTAACGAATACGTAAATATCAATACTAACAGTAACGTTTAATAATAATAACAAATTATTGCTCAGTTTTAATATCTACAGCTAAACAAATTTGACAGAAATTTTAATAACTGTAAGATAAACGACATAAAAATCAAACTGTTAATGAAATTACTAAACTGAATGTATTGTAGAATGTGAGACCTAAATCTTAACGAATGTAAAATAAATTTAACACGATAAAATCGCGCGAGGCAAAAATCGTTAAAAATATTAACACACATAGTCAGCGAAACTTCTCGGTTGGCTCGTCGCCTCGAAAAGGCAATCGCAGTCTAAACTCTGAAGTATTGTGCAAGTGTAAAAATATCGTCTGCGTGTAGAAACTTTGAATGGATATGGAAAAATTGTTTGTTCGGAAGCGGTCGCCTTATAAGAATCACTCTGCGTCGAAATCCTATTCGATTTCCCTTGAAATTCGCTACGATATTGCCCGTCCGTGGACCGAATTTTGCTGGCGAATCGGTTTTGTCGTCGCGTTTGCATTCTTTCGTAGACGTCGGTTTGCCCTGGGAGGCGGAGATTATACGTACTGTTGGGAACCCACCGCCCCAACGTGAATATGATTTCACTCGGTGACTGAAAAGTGGGAAATATCTCTAATTGAGCCACGGTGGTCTTTCAAAGTGAAGATTTCGTTGCTCCCAATGAAAATTCAATGAAAGAACGATCGAAAAGCTTGAAAAATTTCACCGAGAGGATCGACTCAACGAAGTAGAAATATTTGTACACTACGCGCGCCGAAAGAATGCATCTGACCGTACCACGAGGTAAATAAATTATTGAGAAAGAATGCATCGTATCACTGGGTAAATAAATTATTGAGAAAGAATGCATCGTACCACTGGGTAAATAAATTATTGGGAAAGAATGCATCGTACCACTGGGTAAATAAATTATTGAGAACTGGTAACGTTCACGTGCGCATGATTTATTATCTGTTAGATGTATTTGTGATTCATAGTTAGTTAAAGATATTTAGAACGAGCAACGAGGTGTACAATGATGCCAAGAGTCTCGAATACGATTGGTTGACCTTGGGACGCATTCTCTCGGCGCGCAGAGTATAGATGCAACTTATGTCAAATTCAATAGAGTACGGAATTTCATAGATTTGTGGTGCAAATTTTGAAAGAGATTCTTTGTAATAAATTGTGCAGTCGTGAATCGAGGATTACGTAATTTAATGAAAAATTGACTAGCGGTTCTATAGTGACACTTTAACGTTAAATTCCTGGCTGGTGAAATCTCAGTCCTCTGGAAAGAATGTATCAGATGCAAAGAAATCAGTATTGTCGATTTTAATTGCCCGATATAAAAGTGCACCGAGAGCTCCAGAGTGTCATTTCCAAACTTTAATCGTTTCAATTTTCTTTAGCGAATGTGTAACGAAATTTCGTACTACCTGTATCACGTATTTTCTACGATATATAAAACGCAACAATGATGAAAAAAAAAGCCATTTAAGAATATGGTAAATCGACTAGGACATTGGTCGCAATCAAATTAGAGCTTCAGCTTTGCTAAATCGTATCACTTTAATTTCGTATTAGCGAGTATTGTGTAACCGTATTTCTCTACTATGCGTATCGCATATTTCCAAAAAAAAAAAATCAAAAGTAGTCTTCAGCAAAAAAAGTTGAAAAAAAAAGTATCTGCAGCAACAGAGCAAAATCATTTGAAAGTAAAGCTAGTTTTTCGTTGCCTGAGATAAAAATCGTTTACGTGGTAACGCTTACTTGTGCTGCGCTCGCGTGTTACGTATTTTCGAAACGTGTTGAATTTCACGAGGTAAACGCAACAGATATCAGAATATGATTACCGCGGTCGCGACAGACTGCGCACGCTCGCGCCCTACAACGACGCTTCGTGCCCAGTCTGTTTCTTGTTTACAGACGGTCCTCGTAGTAGCAGGGAAACTCCGAAGATTCTATTAAATTAGTTCGTAATTAGCGCGGCTGCTAGTCTCGTAATTAAATGTACAGCGGATAGCCTCGAGTTCACAGGTACGTTTCACGGTGTTTTTAGGGCGCCGGATGCACGGCCTTGCTGGTGGCGGTTGTTTCCAGGAAGCTCGAGCTCACAAGGGCGGAGAAGCACGTTCATAACTTTATGATGGATACGCAATTAACGAAAAGGGTAAGACGCAACCGCTCGTACATCCTTGCGAGGATTCTTCCCTTAAGCATATACGTACGTGTTCTGCTGCCGCTCCTGTGACCGTGGTGTTTTACAACATGGTTCGTGGACTGCCCGCCAACTTACGGTCACGTAACGACGAAACGGTTACGTCGTCCTCGCATAAAGAATACCATCCTGTTCCTCGAACTTTCCTCCGCGAGATGTGCGTCTCGAAATGGTGCAGCATCTCTGAAAGAGATACGTAATCCCCGCTTGTGTGCCATCAATCTTGGAGGGTTGGAACCTCGTCCGCTATTGAAAATTAAAATTTGTATATTTTTCATTATTTCTTCGCGGGAGTATTATCGATCCATCGGCGTTGCTTTTCCGATGAAAATTAGTCCAGACACGATCACATTCGTTTCTTGAAAACTTTCAATTAAGGGTGATCGAAAATAGTATCGACAAGGTCGTGATCGGAAACATTTCTAATATTCTAACTGTACAGTAGTTTATCTGTGATAGTTTGAACCCATTTTATCATTTGAAAAACGAGTTGCGTCGAGTCGTATCGTGTCAGTCAATTTTCGCGAGGCTTGTGTCGCCTATTGTACCAATAGTAATGTCTTCCACTTGATCTAAAACTGATTTTTCTTTCTCTCGAAGATAAAAAGTGATAAACTTTTCGTTAAATCATCGGTTCTTCTTTAACCGCGTATTATGAAAAGATTTGATCGTATTGCTACAGTTGCACGAACGCTACTAACGAAGAAGCTGTCCCTTCCTAAGCACGTGATGCGCGAAGTGGATGCGCGTAACGTTATTACGTCGCCGACAGAGCAACGCACATGTTCGCCGCTGCGATCCACACCGGTGCGCCGTCGATGACAAACTAACGCTACGCGCACCTACTTTGCGCATCACGTGCTTGGGAAGGGATCATCCGTAGTCATGGGAACCAGTGTTCTCACGAGCCAGTAAACATGCGAATCTTAACCCGAGATGAGAACTCGACGATTCGGGAGTAACTTGTACTTTCCCCGAATATAAGGAAACACGTGGAATCGATTCAGATGCATACAAGCGAGGATTGCTAGGTAACTGAGAAATTTAACGATCGAAACGTTGTTCCCTGCACTGTGTCACATTTAAAAAAATGCACGCTCCGTGGAGGAGGCTTCAAGGAACAGAATAGTATTTTTTATTACGGGCCGATCGTATTACTTTATTTTTATGTGAACGACGGTTGACAGGCAGTCTCGCGAAACTCGTATTTTCACGTGACCAGCACGATGTGTTTTGGTGTACTTGTGACGGATGTCATTCCCGGGAAATATGTTATTGCAAAACTTCGTTACGTTGAGTCTGTCTGGGAGACATCTCGAAGTTAGTCTTTAAGAAAAAACTTACGCGCTGATTTAGGTTGAGGTAAGAACAAGAACAGCGATGCGGATCGATTTCGTGATACGATTTCTTCGTGATGCGACTCGTTGGCTAGTTTTGAGAAACTGAGTGTACTATACTTGTTCGGGATAGAAAATATTTCAAAGTGTAATCAGAACTTGGGGGAATTGGAGCTCCATCCTGTTTCACGTTAATATTGAATATCATTCGAGCGATTTAAAATAAATATTCGTGCATTTGCATCTACGATTATTCGAAAAGAATTGTTTCAATCGACCGAATAATAATTATAGGGTTATTTTTCCATAATTTTATAAGGCTCTATTGAGAGAAAATGTGTACAAATTTTAAGATGCAGTCGATATTGTGCATTACTACAATGAGAAAAAATATTTGTAATAATAGAAATTTACTTATATGTATTCAGTGGGTGACAATATCGGTGATATAAACACTGTTATTATTTCATACGATTCATTAACTACTTCAACGTTCTAACAATGCAGCGTATAGTTAACACACTTCGTTGCTCGTAACAGTGTCCCACAACGCTCGAGGAAAGCTCGTCAAAGAAATGACGCTATAAATCATTTCAAGCGAGGTTCAATTAAGCTCCAACGTTGCTCAATTGCTCGCGACGTTCTTGGAAACTCGCGGAAATGAACGCATTAATTCCTTCGGGCTCGAAACAAGCAGCTGCAAACTTTCGTTTTGTCGCGTTCACGAAAGTCGGAAGATTTCGGTGAAAATTCCTGCCGACTTTATTACCCGGTGACTAATTATTTTCTACGATTCGGGTACACATTTTGAATTTATTTCTCGAAACGAGAACGAATTTTCCTTTAAATTTTCTATCGCGTCGCGTGATCTCACATTGATTAATCATCGAACACTTCGACCCTGATCAAAGATCACAAACAAACAAACGAATTTTCACCCACGATAGAAACAAAAATTTAACAAAGCCAATTTTCACCCACAATTTCGATTCTTCGTTGGTAATCGAATTTTTCGACATCTGGATCATTGTACAAATTTGAGCAGCGAACGGTGAACAAAAATTTAAATAATTTCCTTTGTACGATAAATGGACACGTAGAGGACACGCGAAGGTCAACTTTATTTTTCTTTTTCATTAACGAAACCACGCTTTCGTTTACTTATTGATCTATTCAGCTCGTTACACCCTGTACAAAAAAAAATATTATTAAATAACCAATCGTTTGGAAGTGTCCTACGTAAGAAACGTTTGTTCATAAACGTCCACAGAACCACAAAATCCTCGCTCGCACTAGCAAAATTACTGTACCGTATTGAAACGAAAAAAAGATCGTCGAGAAAGAAATCTGTATTCCTGAATCGAAAAGATGGCCGCCCCTTGAGAGAACTCATCGCTAACGACAATTCTCGACAAGGAAGCTAGACATCAATTACCGTCAAGCAGCCAGCGAAAGACACGTAGCTGACATTTCCTCGCTGGACCGGAGACCACGGTGTCGTCTAATGTGTCATTGTCATTTTTATCCGGTCTTGATGGTCGCGATCGATTCACCGGGGTCAGTCGTCGGTCGTCGAACAAGGGAATCGCATCTCACGAGACAAAGGATGCATCGACCCTCGTCCGACGGGTGGAGAGAAAAAAAAAGGAAAAGAAAAAAGAAAAAAAGCTTGAAAAACGAGAGAAAGAAGCTCGAACGAGAGAGCGGATCCTTCCACCGGTGCAGACAATCGTTCTCGAATCGTGGTAACGACGATTGCTCGAGCTCGGAATCGATCGAAAATTTCACGTGGGGCGAAATTTCCTTTTCTTTTCGAGTCACGAGGAAATTACCAAACGATCGTTGCAAGAAACGTGGTAGAGATCACGTGGTAGATTTGTCACATCTCGAGAATAATTTCGCGAACTACGTTCGTACGGTCACTTCGCCACGGATCGAAGACGTTCAACCGTTGGCTGTATGAATTAACAAACGGACTGCGATATTTATAAAGCACGGAAATATCAAAGAGCAGCGGTCGTGGCTGCGTACACGACTTGGACGTAGAAGTTCGCCGTGTCTGTTCTTGCGGTACATAGCACACGGAAGTATGGTCGGCAAGTAGATAGCAGTTTCATCGCTTTCGCGATAACTCGGCCTCGTGGTCTAACTTCTTGTCGAGAAGAGCCGCGTTTCAAGTCCGCTACTTTTCGTTTGTCGAACGTCATTCGATTTCTTCGTGGGCGTTCTCTCGCGATTCGAATCTTTCGGAAACTTTTCCCACGGTTTCTGGAATCGCGACCGTGGATCGTGGGGAAATTTGAAGAAAAGAGGCGTACGATGTTTTTTTCTGTTTTTTTTTCTCTGAAATTCTTTTCATTGAATTTCCCGCGAGAAGAACCTCGAGGAAAAGAGGTGTATGGTTAGTGCATAGTGTGCTTCCGTCCTGCTTACATCGGATTATCGATATCCCACTGAAACAATTATATAATACCGTCACTCATCAAAAGCATGATCAATAATCAATGTACCCATCGATGTATCAATGTGTAAATGTTCGATCTTAATTGATCGTACGTCCCGGTAAACTTTCATTAATTTTCTCCCATTGAGTCCCCAAACGCTCAGATATTTCTTCGTTCTGATTGTCAATAATGAAACCATTTTTGTTTTACAAATTAAAAGCAAGGAGACTCGCGGTAAGTACTTGCATCTTTAACGATTATAAACTCAGTAGTGGAGGAAGGGTACAGGTAAGACACCAATAGTAAATACCGTTCCCACGAACGTAGAAGAGTACTTAGTATTAGGAAATACCCAATTACCGAGAGAGTTCACGTCTCTCACCGAAGAAAATTATTGCACGTTTGAAGGAGTATCCTCGTTCACTTGTCAATCCACACCGAGAATCGTTAATAACGTAGAGCACACTCCGATACGATGATCGACTCTAGACCCGAGCGTTGAGGGATTAGTTTCGATTAGATCTGAATTGAAAAGTTAGATTCGAGAAGGTCGCGATCACTGATAGAGAAACTACAGGCTCGCGTAGATCACGATACAGATTGAACGTTGACGATTGATTTAACCGGTTTACGTTTATTCAAGACGAGCCACGACACGAAGGAATCAGTTCGATGGATCGACCGTATTGCTCGTGAAACGTAGGAAAGAAGAATTCGGGGAATAATCGTGACGCCAACGTTCTGTTTCAGCTGAAAAACGCCGCGGCGAACGTGTTACGTGAGACGTGGCTAATATACAAGTACACCCGCATAGTGAAACGCGTCAATCCGGGACGTGTTCGAACGCATCAACGGAAATTTCTGTTGGCTATATACGCGTAAGTCAATAACCGACACCCTGATTGACACCCATAACCGACGTGTACCGGGGACAATTAACATCCTCATCCGTAATACAAACTTTCAGACTCAGGAAAGTGAAGATGGATCAGCGAAAATTAATGGACAACGCCAATACCATCACCGATATGGCCAAGGTATCCTCACGCAAGTAACTTGGAATTCAATTAAACTTCCCATTGGCCTTGTCGGCGACACATTGTCCCCCGCGTATCGCGTGTCGATCAGCTGTCCCTTGTGTTCGCGAACAAACCCTTCGTTTGCGAACTGTTCGCCACCGGGTCGAAGATTGGGCGAGAAACCGTACTGTTCCATCGAATACGATGAAACTCACCTTATCGGAGCCCAGTGTTGGTCAATCGTGCGCGCTATTTACGAAAATTCGAACGCGGAACGTATTGGGTTGTTCGAAAAGTCATTTTGTTTTTTTTTTGTTTTTTTTTTTTTTTTTTTTTTTTGGTGAAAATGAAACAGGATTTTTTTAGAGTGTATAAACATTTTATTAAATTGTGTATTTTCCATTTTGGAAAACGAAAACAACCCAATTTTTTTGTGAAAATGAAACACGATTCTTTTAGAGTTGGAAAACGAAAACAACCCAATTTTTTTATGAAAATGGAACCCGATTTTTTTAGAGTGTATAAATATTTTATTAAATTGTATATTCTCCATTTTGGAAAACGAAAACAACCCAATTTTTTTGTGAAAATGAAACACGATTTTTTTAGAGTTGGAAAACGAAAGCAACCCAATTTTTTTGTGAAAACGAAACATGATTTTTTTAGAGTGTATAAACATTTTATTAAATTCTATATGCTCCATTTTGGTAAACGAAATGACCTTCCGAACAACCCGATAGAACCGACCAATCTGGTCCGTGCAACCTGAATTTTCCAATGATCAAAGTAGTTTCCAGTTTCTTTGACGCTGCCGGGAATTGATTCTGACCTAATCTCTCGTGAAAATCATTACGCGTTACACGATACCGACTAATGCACGCGTTACGATCTTTCAAATCGAAAATGCTGAGAGATGTAACCACTCTGTCGCGAATTACGATAAACCCTCGATATAACGAGGCTAATAGGTTCCGGGTCCGTTGTTATATCGAGGGAAGGTATATAATTTTATTCCAATAATCGAGATGTTTTTATCTCGATCCGAGATTGATCGTACAGGAGTGCAGAAAAACAAAGAATCGCGCTTCGTCGAGTAAAATAAAAATTTACATATTTTCAACGATATCTTCGCGATAGCGTCTTTACCGAATTCGTGAACTTCCCCCGATGAAAATGAGTCCAAACACGACCTACTTCGAACTATTCTCAGTTGCAAGCGATTCAAAAAATTTTTGAAAAAATTCACGTATAATCGAAACTCAACCGAATGGTGTCGTGTTTGGGCTTGTTTTCATCGGAACGACCTCGCCGATCTACTAACAATAAAGATACAACACCGAAGTATACAAATTTTCATCGGTGGCCGCGCAAGGGACGATCTTCTCTAAATATTGGGTTGTTCGGAAAGTTATTTCGTTTTTCAAAACGGAGAATATACAATTTAGTAAAATATTTATACACTCTAAAAAGATCTTGTTTCATCTTCACCAAAAAAAAAAAAAAAAAAACGAAATGACTTTCCGCTCAACCCAATATATACCTTCACCTAACAAACCTAATACCCTCACCTAACTAACCTAATACCCTCACCTAACTAACCTAATACCCTCAACCTTGACCCAGACGACTCTCTGTCGTTACATCCGTCCAATTTCGACCCTGCATGCAATTTCTGCCAGTAACACCCGACAAATCTCATACCCCAGAACCTCCAAATCCCAACCGTGATCTCTCGTCGTCGCGAACATAACTTTCACCCATTCGTTTCTTGTAACAGACGCAGAACACAGTCTACGAGATCGTCTCGGACATGAGCACGCGTCAGGACGCGATGGAGGAGCGTCTGGTTGGCCTGGAGGACCGGCTGATCGGCCTAGAAGAGAAACTGACCGGCCTTCAGGGTCAATTGGAGCTGCTGCCGGAAGAGCTGACCAGGTGTCTGGCGCAGCACGCCGAACGTCTCGAGCAGCGTCGCAACTTCCTTCACCCGGACACTGCGGTCGCGATGGCGTCGGCTGGCGGCGTCGGTGGCGTCTCGGTCGGGAACAGCCTGACGATGGGTATATCCGGCAGCAACGTATCGGCGCACCATCCTCTGGCCAGCATGTCGAACTCACCGTTGCTGCCCCACTCGAGGAGCGTACCCAGCGCACCCAGCACGATGTCCCTTCATCCTTGGCCAGTCAGTCCGGTCCTGCCGCCGGTCTCGAGCCGTACACCACACCTGGTGCCGGAAACCGGCAAACACCATAGCCTGGCGCACTCGACGGTAGCCACCACGACGACATCACAGTCGGCCACCAGGCTCACCTCGCAGTCCGGAATGGGAGGACTGGGCAACAGTCAGGGGTCTGACAAGTCAGCACACAGCTGAGTCTCGTCTTTGCAGCCGCAGCACTCTTACTAAGGATACCGAGAAGACGGATCCTTCTCGACGCTACCGTATCTACGAGTCCCTCCCGCGCGATTGGCTCTACGATACCCTCATCCTCATCCTCACCTGTCTCTCTGTTTCTCTGTTTCTCTATCCGAGTCTGTCTCAATCTCTCTCTCTCTCTGTATCAGTTATTCTCCTCTCTGTCTCTTTCTCCTTCTTTCTCTCTCTCTCTCTCTCGGGAACAGGAAGTTTCTTCAGGTCCATCGGTGCACACCTGAGCTCTCATCGATCCCGATGAGCCTTCTGGACCGATGGAGTCAGGTGGACGGTCGGTTCGACGTCGATCCGGCAGCGAGACGATTTCGTTGTTGGATGCAGAGACTCGTAGGGTAGTCACCTTTTGTACAAAGATACCTGTTCTCTCGCGGGACGATTCTCTCCTTTGGAATCGAGTTTCGTGCAAGGAGTTACGAAGCGGGGGATAGGTGCACGAGGTCCTGGTGCGAGGATCCGAGCTTCGCATGAAAGCGCCGCGCTCTGTCGGCGTTCAAGTGCGGGCAAATTAGATCAGAGCGAAGCGGCAACTGCGATCACCGGAGTTAACGCTCCGGGCACTCGAACGGGCCGTCACGGAACTCCGTGCTCGCTGTTGGTTAAATCCGTGGTCCCGGCCGGAACCGTGGCTTTTCACGGCGATCGATATTCGCCGCACGGAGCGATGTTACGGAGAGTTCAGCGAGAGCGAAATTTCGAAATTGGTCGCGCACGACCGCTTCCGCGCGCCTCGTACCAAACTCGATCTTTCCACGGTTTCGTCCTTTACCTGTTGGGTGTACGAATTAGTTCACGGTCCTTTTGGAATTCGTTTCGAAATTTTTTAATCATTTTGTAACTAATTTTCGTCAGCTTCCTTACGTTTCCAGCTGTTTCATAATAGAATCTTTTCCTCGAACGAATACGTCTTTATTAACCTCTACGAGCACTTTCAAGTATCTTCTAAACGAAGCTAGTATCTTCTAGACGATCGAGACAATTGTCCAAGAGTGTTAGATCTTAACCTCTATTTTTTTTAGTTGTACGAAATGTGTATAGCGTTCGGTGTGCTTGTTACCGTGTTCCCAAGATTGTGTCGATTATACAGTCGAGTTCTATCGTTTCAAAGTTGGTCTTGCGCGGACAGCTTAGTACCTTAACGCGACGGGTAAAATTTTAAAAGAAAATAAGTGGATAAATGAATTTCGGGACCGGGAATTATTAATTCGTACACCCGAATACTCGTGTTCGCGAGAAGTCGAACGATCTGTGTCTCGCAGCCAGTGACGATCGAACCCCGTCCCCCGTCCCTACTTCTGTAACCACAGACAAAACGAAAGTCTTGCAGTAGCATAAACAACGGGTCCAATCCTCTTCCCGATTGACTGTGTCTTCTCTAGTAAAGATAATAAAACGACCCTACCGCTCCACCGTCTGCTCCATCCCCTCCACGCACGCACACGAGTACACACAGACGAAGGTCGTTACGGCGGGACCTCCCCCCACTCGGACGATCCGATCCGAGTCCCGCGCGGGGACTCCCGTTGGGCCTTACGCGCTACGGAGGGAGGGACTCACCGATACGAGCGTCCTCTTCCACACGCTGCGAGCTGCTCCCCTGCCCAACTTGCGTGCCTGAAAACTTTTTTCTTAATATTTAAATATATAATCGACACACGAACTCCATCTTATCTCTGTATACCTCGTGAAAAGGAACGCGGACAGGCACAAGGTGTGTTAATCGGTACCAGGAGGAACGCGCACGGAGGAAAACGTGTTCTCCCCACGGCGAGGAAATCTGACGGGTGGCTCTTAAGGTGGACGAACGCGCGCGACGGTTCCCCCGTAGATGAGAACCACGCGATCATTTTAGGGCGTAAGTCGTTGAGCGTTACCGGGCGCGTGCCACGGTGGCGTGGTGCTCCCGTCGGTAAGTTTTAATTTTCGCTACGGAATTCGCGTGCGGTGGCAAGGGGGATGAAAAAGTAGCGCGGAATATTTTATGAGCACTTTTACATGAAAAACGATAAAGGGAGGCGCGTTTCGGGGACGCGATAACGTCCGAACCATGCATCCGAAATGAACATTTTAAGTTATTCCGAGAAATAGAAATACGAAACCGAAAAAAAGAAACAAAAAAAAAAAAACGAAAGAAAGAAAAGAAAACGAGGCGAAACTCGTTCCCGGTCACGTCCGACCCCTGAAATCTCTGCGCACTCTGCCCGGGTTGTCCCGCCATCTTGCTCCCCTTCGCGATCCAATTCTTACGTTTCCGCCAATGGAACGAGAGATAGCTGAAATTGTTGCACACTTCTCTGGTTTTTTTTCTATTCTCTGTCCCTGTCTTTCTCTCTCTCCCTCTCTCTTTCTCCCCCCTCTCTCTCTCTCTCTCTTTCGACGTTCCCGAACACAATGGCGGAAGCCGAGTTTCGGGTAGGTTCCCTGTAACGCGAGACGTAGTCACGAAGTGTCTCGTATTATTATTTTGTATCCACCGAAGTAGAAAAAACGATGCAACGAAAGTATCTACTTTCAAGGACGCTAGAAGGGCTCTTCGACGAATTATTTTACAAAGAAACCAAATTCTGTTTTCCAGTACTAGTGTGTCGAAGATCGTCAAGGAGCGACGTTGAGATGCGTGTCGTGTTTCATCGGGGGTGTCGCGAACAACACTCTCGTACCCTCTTTAATTTATTCGAAACACTCCTCCGAAAACTCATCTAACTTCTTAGAGTGGAGGAGTGTGGGATTCCCCAAACATCGCCAGTGAACATCCTTGCATGATTTTTGGAGGTACCAGGAAATGCTAACGACATATAACGTCCATCTCCCTCTTCTTTGCACTATCGGTGTGTACTGTACGCCTCTGTTAATTTGCAATTTGGAAGGAATACGAATCTAGTTGGTCGTAGTGAAATTAGTCCACTTATCTGAACACAATCGTAGCGTGTGCTCATACACACTTTTGCTATTGATCGAGTCACATCTGATTCAGGCATGAGGTATTTTACGATGGATACCAATTTACGAATCGCGTACAGAACACTGTTACTAGTACGAACCACATACAGTACACTGTTACTAGTATCAACGTACACACCATGTACTTCGACAATAGTGTAGTTCACTATTAGTAGCAACTTACCAACCACGTGCAGTACACTGTTACTAGTATCAATTTATGAACCGTATACAATACACTATTACCAGTATCAATTTACAAACCACGTACAGTACACTATTACTTGCATCGACTTACGAACTGTATACAGTTACACTGTTACTAGTATCAAGGTACAAATCGTATACAGTACACTATTAGTAGCAACTTACAAACCGTGTACAATACACTATTACTAGTACCAACGTACAAATCACAGACTAATACATTATTAGTAGCAACTTACAAACTACGTACAGTACACTGTTACTAGTATCAATTTATGAACCGTATACAATACACTATTAAGAGTATCAATTTACGAACCACGTACAATACACTATTACTTGCATCAACTTACGAACCGTATACAGTTACACTGTTACTAGTATCAACGTACAAATCGTATACAGTACACTATTAGTAGCAACTTACGAACCGTGTACAATACACTGTTACTAGTACCAACGTACAAACCACATGCAGTACACTATTAGTAACAATTTACGAACCGCGTACAGTACATTGTTACAAGTATCAATTTGTGAACCGTATACAATACACTATTACTAGTATCAACGTACAAATCATATACAGTACACTATTAGTAGCAACTTACGAACCGTGTACAATACACTGTTACTAGTACCAACGTACAAATCACAGACTAATACACTATTAGTAGCAACTTACAAACCACATACAGTACACTGTTACTAGTATCAATTTATGAACCGTATACAATACACTATTATGAGTATCAATTTACGAACCACGTACAGTACACTATTACTTTTATCAACTTACGAACTATATACAGTACACTATGACTAGTATCAACGTACAAATCATATACAGTACACTATTACTTCTATCAACTTACAAACCGTGTACAATACACAGTTCCTAATACTAACGTACAGACCACATACAGTACACTATTAGTAGCACCTTACGAACCGCGTACAGTAGATTGTTATACTCCTAGATAACCTTAACCCTTTCTCTAGGACAATCCTCTTCACTGGAACGCCTCGACTGAACGAGGCGCGGCGTCGAGTGTACTCTAGACCGATGTAAAGATGACATAATTGTTGATTGGCTGTAGCGTAGTAGCTCAGCCTTCAAGGATACACATAGAAAAATAGCACACACGTATTTCCCTAATCGATCGAACGGTCATTCGAGGACTGTGGCAACACGACTGTAGGTGATGCCAACTGAGCAATATTTGACTACAGACAACCACCTCGCGTGCCTTCTTTTCATCGAACCACAGTACACATTGCACGTAGACAGTCGTCAACATTTACGTTCACACCCTACGTTCAAATGAATTGCTTCTGCGATGATTTTTAGAAAAAGAGAAACTTTTCTTCGAAAGAAAATACTTACAATCTTTCGGTAAAGTTATTTTAATTAAATATTGGAGAACTACAGGTTCAAAGTGAATGCACGGATGAGCGCAAAGAGCGACTATGAGACGTTCGATGTACACGAATGACTATAGTCGCTCGTCGAAAGGGTTAAGAACGTATTCGAAGCAAACGTATAGTTAAGAACGTATCCGAATTCTATCGGTGAGAAGAATTCGAGAAAAGAGAAAATATTCCAGAAACAACCGAAAACTGTACACCGATCGCAGCGCCACCCCCTTTGGGCCGATATCCACCGCGCGACTCGACGTCGTTCGTTATCCCTCGTCGACTGTTTCTTTTTCATTTACACGGCGGCGTTATTAATCATGAATTTATCGCGTCACCTCGTGACTGCGGCCCGCGTCACCACCCCTACAACAAGCAACTTCCAACATCAGAGATCGATTAACCGAACACGAACCGAAGAAAAAAAGAAAGAATCTCCGATACCGCGACACCTAACCCCCTTAGCGTTTCAATAGCCAATTATGTAAATAGAGGAAAACCAATAACAGAAATTCCACTGTCGATCTCCCTGTTTCCTCCACCGCCCCCTATCCCCGGTCCCCCTTCCCAAACGAATCACGCTGGACGAACTTTAAGGGCCACCAAGAGACCACGAAGTGAATCTCCGGGGCTGATGGAGGGAGAATGCAAAGTGATCTTATCCGCTTTAACGTCCGTAGGTTACATAGGATATTATATTGTTAGTGTATACAAAGTGTATGTACATGGCGCACGGGTACAAAGGCTACGTTTCCACCGAAGGGGGAAATTTTTTATAAACGGGCTACGCACAGCGGCGTACACACGCGCGCGCGCGTGTGCGTGCGTGTATGCGTGTACGTGCTCACGCGCGCGCGGAGTGGTCCACTCGCATAACAACCGGCGAGCATTGATTTTATCGAAAATTGTTGCGGACGAAACCGATACGGTTCAAAGGGGATCACGCTCGGTGCGAAACTTGCAAAATTGTTTCAACTTTCGTGCCACAAAGCCATCGTAAGAATTTTTTTTTTCCTAGTCACCGTCGTGGTAAATAACGGGCGAAGTTATTTTTGTAACCGTACAGGGAACGATGCAACGAATTCGACTTGGTTTTAGAACGCGACCTCCGGATGACCTTTTGTATTACCTTCGTACCCTTCGACGACCTTCGTACCTTGAGTATTTGGACGATGGAACATTTTAATTCCTTTATCGACTTCCGAGAGTTTCTTTATCCTATTTTAAGTAACTTTTGTGTTATTTTCTTTTGTTTTTTGACATTTTCCGAACTGTTTGTAGGGTGTCCGAAAGTCGAGACGATTTTAGAATTTAATTCAAAGTCAAAGTCGAGTAGATGAAAATTGTAATAATAGTAAAAAGATGTCACGTTTCACCGATGTTATCATCGATCGATCATTTTGGAGTTTCGAAACGTGATTCGGGTCATTCGAAAATTCCATTCTCGCGCGACTCGAATCCATTTCGAAATCGTTTCGTATATATTGTCTAAATTTCGTGTTGTGGAAATAAATTCGATGTCGAAAGTTTCAAACCGACCCTAACGTACGGTTAATAAAAAAAAAAAAGAAAGTAGGAATAGTTCTCTGCGCGATCTTCTTTGAACCGGAGATTTTCCTTTTGTTTGAGTTAATTCTCTGTAAAATTAATGTCCAGATAATGGGATTATGCGATCGGTCCATTCTCTATACACGCTCGGAGCTGTTGCCACGAGGTAGGCTTAACTAAAACAAAATACGCCTAGACGAATGGGAAATAATCGATCCGCCAACTGTATTTCATTTGACGTCGACAGTAGGACCGGATGGAACGGTACTTCGAACAGGAAGTTGTAAGTTCGAGAAGAAAAGCAACTCTGCTGCCATAGGTGCACCTTGTGATTCAGTTTGTTCGTTAAACGTAGTACTCTTGTATCGTGTTTGTCTTCGAATTTGGTGAGCAAAATTCTGGTACGTGATCTAGAATTTCAATTTGAATTTCTTCGACGAAACGACATCTCTGATTCTGTGTCACGAAGGTCGCGAGTGTTCGATACTTTTAACACGAATTTTATTCGATTTACAACCACCGTTCGAAAAGCAAAATAAATGCGGATATAAAATTGGTTCACCATTTGGTGCAAAGTCAAAGATTAATTTATCGAAACGATCCGATTGCAATATCGAACGGGGCAAGGCATTCATTTACAGGACGACGCGAGAATTAAAGTAGCCGCTTATCGAGATAAATTTAATTTCGAATTTTAAATTATCGTTTGTAATAAAATGTAATTCTTTTTACACAACAATGTTGTACGATTATACTTCTTAATCGAAACGTATGGTTAAAAATTCTTCCTAGTAAAAAATAGTAAGCGCGCGCTACTTTTTCAACTCGCTTGTAAACGTTTTAAAGTTACCACGATCTTCTCTCATAGATAACAAAATCGATGAATGTTCACAAATTGGGAAAACTGTCGTGATACGCACGTGATAAAAGGATACGATCTTCGAATGACCTTGACCTGATTTTTCAGTACCATAAAACGATCAGTAAAGTTTCAACAATATAATCGATCGACTTGTTGTTCTACGTAGAAATCGATTTCTAAAATGGAATATTTTTCTCAAATGTATTCTTTAACGAGAACTAAGTAACACAAATCGGCAACTGTACGTGAAAAAATTGACATTCAAAGCATTCTGTCAGGATGAATTCTTTCGTGACGTTTCGTTCGCCATTTCCTGTTCGAGGCGCCATTTTGTCCAGTCCTGAAGTGTTCGTATTGCGTACAGCCGCGGAGACCGTTGTGTGACCGGAAATCGACTCGACTTTATTGTAATAAATCGTCGAGAGGACTCGAGCTTCCGGTCACGCGGCGTTCGGCCAGTCCCAATCGCGATCACTCGTTACCGCGAGCGAATAAAATTAATTACGTTAACGAACGTTTGAGTTGACTAAGCAGATCGGGGGGGAAAACATCGTACATTAACGAGAAACGCCGATGAAATGAATCACGTCACGCGATGCCGCGATTAATTTCTTCGACGCGACCGGGTATACACATATAAATAAATAAATAAATATATATATATATACATATATTAATATACATACCTACATACATATATAAAGAGAAACGTAAACAAACGAGAATGAACACACAGTTACACGTACAGAAAACCAACACACACACGTTGATAATATATTATGATATTCCGTGACACATTGTTTCGTAATATATTATTAATTTTCGAGCGTAATATAGCGTATTACGTGTGCCCACGTAATTTCACGTGCATAATTCGTTCTTTCCGACGTGATCAATCCCGAAGATGTTCAGACCTCCGAGAAACACGTACCGACGACTCTCTCAGTGGGGGAAAAATGAAAAGAAAAAAAGAAAAAAAAACAAAAAAATAATAAAAGATACAACAAAACAAACGAACGAACAGAAAACGAAAGGAGCACAAAAAATTGCAACCGCACGATCGACACGTGAACCACGAAATCGAGATTTTTGGGGGCAGAACGGACCACTCGATTCTACGTACTCGATGTTTCCACGAAACTAAAGACGAGAAACGAGAGAACAGAGAGAGAGATAGAGAGATAGAGAGATAGAGAGATAGAGGACGAGAAGAAAGTCGATCCAACGGGGGAAAGAAAAGAGGCTCGCAGGACACTGAAGCCGAAACGACCGCGCGAGTTCACATTTCCCATGGAAGAACAAAGAAGACGATTAATCGACTTCGAGAAGAGAACCACTCTGCCCTCAGAAATGGTCGAGCGTTCGTTTCCGCGAGAATATAAAAGAAGAAAAAAAAAAAAAATGTTTGGGACCTGGTTCGTCTTGTCCACCATTGTTTCATTTCGAAAGCGTTGTTTCGCGGCTACTCCGAAACGCGAAACGGGACCAAAAAGAAAAAAAAAAAAACAGACACAATTGTCGCAACGTTCTCATTCCCCCCTCCTCTCTCTCTTTCTTCAATCCTCACCTCTGAACGCCACCATCGAGTTTCTCGTTCTCCTTTTCTCACCGCTCCTCCATTTTCCCGAGGAAGATTCCTAACACACCCCTCCCTCCCCCCATCTGTACGTCTCTCCACCTCTCTCTATCTCTATCTCTCTCTCCCTGTCGCGGCTCAACGTACTGGACACAACTCCACACGATATTTTTATATAGATTTCTTAAAAGTGCATTATAGTGCCAGGAAGACCACGCCAAGTTAAAGAAAAAATGAAAAACAAAAAACAGTCTCAATATCGGTGCGTTAGGCGATAGAGACCGATTCTATAAGTATTATAATGTATAAATACGGAAGCTGTAGGTAATTATCGAAATCATCGACGAAGCGGCGCATGATCGTGAAGGACATGTCCGAGACAGCTCTGTCGGTACAGTCGGGCCGAAGAACGAATCGATTGAATTGGTGGGGGGAGAAATCTACGCGAACCCCCACTCTCTCGCTCTCACCGTTCCACGAACGTAATATCGTACACGTTGTATAATTTTCAGTCCCTTCCAATTGCACGAAAACCTTGCAGTTAATCGATACGTAAAAAATGTTAACCCAACATTTCTCCACACCCTTCATATTCAAGTTTCTAACACTAGAATTGATAAACTTATTGTTAAACGAATGTTGTTTCATGTGTTCTTCAGACTGCTTTTAATACACTCGATCTCATTGGGACAATTTTTCGCACTCACTATGAAAAGGCTGATAAATTCTCTTTCCACGTGTCCTTTTTCAATCATCGATTCCTATATGTATCGTATATAACACTAGACGTAACGAATTGAAAGAATTTTCGAAACAGCGAAATAAATAGAATATTCATTAACATTCAAAGATTCTTAAAGTAACTTTATTTCGTCGTGTTGTATAATTTCCGAAGAATTGTATAAAATTGAATATTTCAATTAAACGGAATATTGATCGAGAATGTTCATAGGGTGTTCAGTGTTATTTCAATAATACAATATATAGAATGTTGTAGAATTTATTCGGTAAACTCGGTGAATTTAAATTCTGTTATTTCTAGTCGTGTATCCTTCGTCGTTTACTATAATTGGACAACTTGAAATAAATCTCTGCATTAGGTGAACTCTTATCCATCTTCTTCTGCCACCATATTTCTTAAAAACTTAGCTTCTTCTTTGAAACCTTGGCAGAGACATTTTCATGCTCCATCAGCTTCGAATTTTGCAACTTAGTTTTTCTTCTTTACTCGTAACATCGCCCGATATTAAACTTCAAAGACCCTATTCTTTCATAATGCAACGACAGCCCTTGTCATTCTTCCACGGTTTTACTTCTTTTAAACAGTATCTGATAACACTCGATAGTCTTTTCATCCATCGCTCACTTTCATTCCCATCACTCACCCCATTGCGCTCCGACTATTCCCTCGGGGTTCTATTCTGAGTTGTCGAGCTATGTGTAAAATAATTATCGTTAATGGTACAGAATATTAATTGGGTTATTCGTTATACAGATGCAGAGTACAAATTCAACCGGACCCTTAAGTCTACTTTTCAAATAACGCCAACAGTGACAAACTACCTTCTTTCTGGTACAGTAGCTGAATTCTACGATGGTGTTAACTTGTCAATGACCTGAACGGTCATCAAATGTACGTTCGCTACATCTTTAACCTCTGTTGTTTTTACGACCTTGCTATATTTGTTCCACCGAGCAGTTTTACGAGTTCACTGTTGCAAGAAACAGGTCTTTTAGCATCCTCAAGGTCAATACTCTCATTTTTCCTGCTTTCAATTTATGACACAAAACTAACCTTGCATCATCGCTTTAAACCTATTTTTAATGTAGCTAAAAATACCTTACCCGGAGTTACTAACGATATTTTAAATGATAAGTAAAAAATAATGTTTCTTTGAAAAAACAAATCAAAGTATCAGGATGAGAGATTCATTTAAATGTGGAAAATATTAATCGACAAAAATATACATATTGCGAAGGTGTCCAGAGAAAGGACCAATTGGAAAGGGAATGTCAATTGTCCTCGAAGATACCAAAACACTACTTGGGTCCTAATAGACTCAAATCGAAACATACTTCTCATGTTCTTTCATTTCTCTTTCATTAATCTCTCTCCTCTTCATCGTTTTTCAGTCGTTGAACCATTCTTAACCATCAATGAACAGAGATGGGGAACAGGTGAGCGAAAGATATCCCTATCCGACAGATTCTTCAAGTCGATGATTTCTTTGGCCAGACTATTGGGGTGTACGGGTACTCGAAAGCTTTTGGTCAGTGTTGGACACTTCGATCGTAGAATCACGAGTGCTCAAACTCGAGTCCCTTGTCAACCTCAGAAGTCGTCTAATGACCCTGGTTGGGCCACTAGAGTGTACACGATCTTTAGGGAAACCCAGTAGGAATTCCTTGAATCCCTAGTAGAGAAGAACTCGATAAATTGGGTCTCTACTTGAACTAATAGATGGTCATGGGTGCCTTCATAGATTACTAATTATCGAAGTACTCACATGGTCTCTAGATGAATCATTAGGGGAGGTCATAGGGTTCCTTAGAAAGGCCTCTACAGGTTGGATCTCTAGCTGGGCCGCTTAGGCCATAGGTCCCTCGTTAGATCGCTAGTGGTCTAGGTACCCTACTTGCTTTACGAACAAGTTCGAAACACCTGGTTGGGCCATATCCGGTCGTCTCTAGGACAATTTCTACCGACGAGATTCCTAGCTGACCGCTTAGGTCAAAGATCCCTTGTTGGATCTGGATACCCTGCTTGCGCCACTGTTAGGTCTGGAGTCCCTGCTCGAGCCACTAGAAAGTCACGGATCTCTTGGCGAATGTCTACAAGTTGGATCCCTGATCGAACCTCTCGGGTTCGTCGTAGGTCCCTTGTTGGACCGCCAACGGTCCGGAGCATTCTACTCGCGCTGCTAGAAAGTCTAGAGTCCTTGGTTGGGCCACTGTCGCGAGTTCTATTGCGGTACGAAACGGTCCACGTAACGTCCAGGCTTGGGTTAGCTGTTGTTTCGGGTACCCGCTCACCCCTGCCCGCCACGGGGACAGGTGTGATCGGAAAACGGGGAATCGGGGCAGAAAACGAGGATGTCTTGCGTCGCCGGCTGTTAACGAGTCCCGGCGGTGTTCGTTTATACAGCGTCGAGCCGCGATCCGGTCGGACAGGGGCGATTATTTGCACGACCAACACGTACGCCAATTATTAGAACGGAGCTTCGGTATTTTCGAGGGAATTCCGCGCGCTATCGTTCGCCGTTAATCGAGAGAGCGAATCGGTGATTTAAAGTTAACGGTACAACGGACCTGTTAGACCGATCGGTGCCGTTGTTGCTTCGGATCATAAATTAGCCTCCCGCGTAGACATCGAGAAGCTAGGGTCGAGAGGTTCGAGTCGCCGTTTCGAGTTAGTCTCGGTTGTAGGCAACAGTACGAGAACGTAGGTAAGGCGACACTGTGTAGGAGAACTCCGTTCTCGATCTTTCGATGAAACATAACGATTTTTCGATCGCGATGCCATTATACCTTCGGGTATAAACAATATATTCTTTAAGTATCGAATAGTTCGATGAGACTGTAATAGTTACCGATACGGGAAACGTAGTCGTGAGCCGTTCACACCGAGCTCGAGGGATCGTTGGGCGAAAGAAGGACAGGACAGGGATCGCAGGAAGGACCCCTACTCGCTTTGTAGACACTACGAACGTCCATGCTATCCGTGAAAAAGAATTGCATTCCTTGCCGACGATACGCGAACAAAATAGTACACGATCGATTCGATAAACCCCTCTCGTGAATTCACCAAGAATCTTCGTTACAATACATCCCCTCGTTTATTGATCTCTCCGATCGAGTGACCTAAAGGAGCAAAGCTATCGAGGAACGGTAACGTCAGGCCCAGCCAACTCGTCGAGAATCGAACGAAGTGACAGAGAGACACAGGAAAACAAGAAAGTCGCTTTACGCCGCACATTTCTCTGAACAATAGGTGTACATTTGCTTTAAAGCGAACGTTCCCGAGGGAAACGACTAAGTAAACGATAAAGGGGATTCGCTACGTGGTGATATCCCACGAAAAGGACCTTAACCGGTGAGTGAATTGTCCGAGTGAAATTGTTTCATTGACGACTTCATATATTCATATACATAGAACAGTGTACCGTGTGTGCATACAGAACGGAGTACTTCGTGAACCTGAAATATTCTCGTCCCTTCGAACAATGACGAATGATATATTCTTCGGTATACCTCTGAAGAAAAGATACAGTCGGTAAAGAATTTCTTTTCAACGCAAATGACACGCTTTTTACGGTACACCTTGTAAAAGGATTATCTCACTGAATGAGAAAAAAAAATATATAAAATTGATTTCTCCGTATTGTACGAAGTAACGAGAACACTTCAGATCGACAAAGTCCCTTCCTTGACTATGCAGAGATTGATTTGTATGTTTATACCTGTACATATGTGTATACTATATTATGTAATATACACGATATTATAGTATATAGTGTATATATATATAAATATTGAAACGTGTATTATGGCCTTTGTTTCGAACAGAGTTTATACGTACGTCTACGTAAGAAGGAATAGAGGGCGCTTTTGCGTTAGGCGGCAAATTCAACTGACACCTTCGCGCGCCATGTTTTCACGTTCGTCGAATGTTTAATTGATGTTTAAATGTTGTACTTTATATGTGTACATATGTATTTTGTACGTTCGACGGGTTTGCAAATGCTGGAGCGGGAAGAGCGTGGTTGAACGTGCCACTGTGGTCGACAACATATAACGGTGCTCTTCCCTGTTGTGTAACGTGCGATGTAAATTGGGTAATTTGTTCAAAGGGTGAAACCTCAGGCGTTGCTAGCTGGAATACCGCAAATATTAATTCCATCTATCACAGATTCGTTTCCGTTTATTTCAAATACTTTCGAAACAAATTTAATTCGAATTTCTTTGCCTCAAGTGCAACGCTTCGAGGAGGAGAAAGGACAAATTTTTGTAGAAATTTTTCGCCATCTTTATTTTCGAGCTATCGACCATTATCAAAATTGCCAAATATTTTCTCAAACGAGACCTGTTTTGAACAAACGATTCGCATTTTGTCAATTTTGAACGACAACGTAGAGCCACGTTCTAGACGAACGATCCTGAGCTACGTAATGTACAGTACGCGCGCGAGAAGATTACATCTGGAGTTAGAATGGGTTCTACTGATTTAGAGGTTACCTTCTCGGTTGCGTACGGGACAGATATAGTATCTAGTTCGTGCCTGAAGATGTCGCCACTGTACAACAGGACTTGCCATAACTCTGGACTCAATCTTCTCGCTCGCGTATTATACGTTACATTTCTTTTTCAAGAGAGTACGAAAATAGTAATTTTACTCGGTTACGATATACTGTGTTTCAATATCCTCGATTGTAATAAGCGCGCAATAACGGCCTTTATTTCGCGAAATAGTTCGCGTTACCAGTCGTCAGCGCTAACAGTAATGAGTATGCGTCGTAGCTCAAATCCAGAAAAAGATTCAAGATTGAAAGCGAACGAAACAGACGAAAAGAAAATGAGACAGTGTGAGTAAATATGAAGTAAAAAAAAAAAAAAAAGAACGAGCGAAGAGTCGAGCGTAAATGTAGGGTAATCCAGGCTATCTTTGTACATAACTATAGCGAACAGAGACACGTTTACACGTTGATCATCGTATACTTTCTTCCTTCCTGTTGCGATCAACCATGTTCGAGACAAAATCGAGGCTGCTCAAGGTCACTTCGATAGAACTTTTATTCTATATTAATCGAAAATAGAACAAATTTGTAATTGAATAAAAAACATAAAATGTTGAACATTTCTATCCGTTACTGTTCGGATGAATCATTATCGAAATAACGAAGCGATATTTACTCGCTCGTTTGCGTTACTTATTAAGCTGTAATCTAATAAAAATTTATTGTTCAGCGACGAACAAACAATTATCTATCATTTACGTTCGTTGTTCGTTGTACCGACGAAATTTTGTACAACACTGGTGCCAACTTCACTCTCCAAGAAACGGACAGCGTGCGTTCGCGAGTCTACGTCAAGTGGTGGGGATAAGAGAGTGTGGTGGGGAGAGCGTCTCGGTGACCTTGAGCGGCCAATTGATTTTGTCCTTCGTAACGAGCAAAGTTCTCGACGAAGGATTTACGCGAAACTTGCAACTGAACGTACACGCGAGATTCTCGAAATCGGGAGGAAGAAGATCGAGAAAAACATCCTGACGATGGAATTGAGAAGGGTGGATGGGGGGGGGGGGGTTGTGAAAGAGAAGAAACGACGCAGAGAGCCACTCGAAAATCGCAAACGGTTCGAATTGGTCGTCTTTGAATGCAGTGAATCAACGGTAATTGAAACGAAACAAAAGAACGAAGAAAAAAATGCAACAAAAAAGAAACAAAAAGAGTAAGAAGAAGAGTTAAAAACACATGTCGGAGAAACCGTTCTCCGAGCGATTTATACGAGCATTACTACGTTATTACCATGTATAATCATTTACTATTGTTGTTATTATTATGAATTATTATTACGGATTATTATTATTATTAATAACGGTAGCGTTTAAACGGTTTTAACTCTCAGACACTTTATTAAGATCTTTACCAATATTACCTAGCGGGCTGTCGCCATCTAACTGTTACCTAAAATGACCAAAAAATTACTAAGTAATGTACTACCTATTAATCTATAGGGTGATCTAGCGACCACGACTTAAGGAGAAATAGTCTTTTTTAACGAGTTCTCTCTCTTTCTCTCCTATTATTTGCCATTGAAAGGAGACACAGAAAACGCAGCGAAACGTTCTTTAAAGTGCCACCATAGGTTGATGTTGTCAACGTTACCGTTCGCTGTGATTGTTAAAGAAACGTTACAAGTGTCAATCGCGTTCACCCACATAACACGTTGTCATCGACCTAGATCTCCGTGTTCCGTTAAAAATTAAACACCAAAGTGATCACGAAACTTGAATCCTTGTTTCAGGACACTTGCAAATCCTCTTTATCCAATCGAATCCAGTTTATCAGAACTGTTAAAGAATCGTTAAAATCGTCCATCGTTTCATCCAATATATTATCATCCCTCAACCCTCATTACCATTTTATTCTCTGAAAGTTAAGAGTTTAGTAAAGTTTCTTGATCTTCGTACTTTAATCATTAAGTACCCTCGATAATAAAATATTCACGAATAATCTTTCTCCGATAAGTTTGAAATTGTTCTCTCCAGATTCAAGAGTGTTCTGTTAGTTGAAAAATCGTTGCGTTTATCCATCGATTTATTATACAATACTAAAACTCAAGTCGTTCTCTCTCTCTTCAATAAATAAGAAATGACACCTCTTCTAGATTCAAGTTTACAAAACATTAGTGACAATGGTAATTTCTATTTTTATTTTTTAATCGAACACCAATCCAGACCTTATTGAACACTATGATCTCTGCGAATTTAATTCGTCTCGTGTTGCTCTAGATACGATTTTCTTCGTGCCTTGCTATCGACGTTTTCAGAAATATTCTGGCTCGGTTTGTGACACAGCCAGAATGTTTTAATCTGTACTTAGTTCGCGAACGGAGTTATTATATCTCTGTGTCTGCATGGTTACGTTTGTGTAAATCGGACACGAGTGTCGTTGACGTTGCAATTGTAAGGTTTATTACGTAAATTCATCGAGTTCCGTTCGCAGACAATCTGTACGGAACAGAGTCGTTATTAAAACAAAGCATCGAAAGGATTTGTCGTGACAGTTGGGAACTCGAAACTGCGAATACACATTGAGCTACTTCGCGAAACTTAAATATAATCCGCAACGTAACACAATCTGGCGATTCGTTTGAAATTTGAAACTTTTACCATAGATTCGTGTCGTCAATTTACGAAACATTACGAAAACAACACGCGACGATTTATAATTAAATCGAATTTTACCTGCAAAGTACCTAACGTTGCTTAACTACGTCGGTGTACCGGTAAATCTTCAATTGGTATTTTACATCGTGATTTACTAAACGATAATTTCTATCGTCGACGATGGAAATTCACAGATCTACCATCCGAATGTTTAATAATGCAACTCGGTCATCCACCGATCGATCCCGCGACGTACCTTTGAAATCTTGCAAACGGGAAAACATTTTAAATAATCTCGAAGCACGTCGATTGAATCGCAAAAATATCTCTTGAGAGGCCAAAGATAAATTGTGCTCGAAACGAAAGGTAGCAATTACCAATCGATCTTTCTTCGAGAGACATTACCACAATGTTTCACGATCGCTACACTACCAACTATTATACACCTTCGTTTCTCCAATATTTGTTATCATTTACCACACGTTACTCGTCACGATACCCTATCGCACATTTAAACATCTCCCAAAGGTTACGTTCCATTTTCAGAAACGATCGTTCGATGAATTATCCCAAAGTTCCTAAATTTATTCATCATTAAACGTACTTCGTTTAATGTAAATCTAGCTAAATCTTTGGTAAATATTTTTTCAGTATTCTTTACGAATTGAACCGTGAGAAAAGAATTGAATCATTTCTTCCGATCGATTAATCGTCCAGAATTTCAATTTTGTCGCGACCGTCGCTCACACGATCGTCAATTTCGTGGAACCGCGAAACGTCTAGTATAAACAAACACAATTCGTTACGATTTCATTGGTTCCAGTGGTGGAAAACGTTCATCCCCCGAGTCGCTGTTTGCGGGACACAAAACGAGTGACAATACGACCTGCACACTATTCTTATGCTCAAATTCGGGTGTCATTGATGTTGATTAGCAACGACGTGTGCAATTATGATTGCTTTAAGCGCGCTGCGTGGTCTGTGTATCCTTTGAATCCACCGACCCATTTGCAGAGGTCTAGATTACGAGAAGAAAAATAACCCACAGGGTGGCGCGTTAGTACTTTTACATTATTGGACAATGACTGACACATAGCACGCGATGCTTCAATTGCGAATAAATTGTACTTCTGGGTCGTTCATTTCCCAAATACTCGGTGTGTCCTCGAAATTCAATGAAACTGAGAGAATGTTGTACTTTTGCTAATTTTCTATCGGGCTAGTCGCGCGATCACGATGAAATACGTGATTGTAATATTTGTTTCGTCGTTCGAGGGGCTGCCAACGAGACAACAAACGTACAGCCCTTGGTACCTTGAATTGAATCGTGTTGTTCAATTAACAAATCAATGGAATAGATACACGTAGAAGATCTGCGGCGTAGACGTGATGTTCATTGTAGCGTTAAACGTTACGTAAAAGTTCTTTCGCGTAAGGAGATGTTAATTCACCGTAACACCGATGAAAAATTAATTGATCAACCTCGTTCGGGCGAGTCCGGAATTTCGTAAAATGTTTTCCGTTCGCGTGTTCAATTCCCCAATTGTACTTGAACTCCTTGTAACCAGAATGGCGAGTGAGCGAACTCCAGGGGCTTCGCTATTGGAAAATGGACGATTCATTTTTAGAATGTACACTGAGACGAATGGAACGAGATCGATTAAACGAAGGGATACCTCTGTATTCCGTAGGCGTGAAGCATGGAATGATGCAGAATTATTTCGAGCAACGTTGCATCGATGATTCGAGGAACGACGAGAGAATGGAATTTAATCTGGATCGTTTTATCGACAAAATTTCATCCAAATTTCGACTTCGTCTAACACGATGATTTGAAAATTCGATAACGTGAAATTCGAAACGTAAGAATTGTTTTTCTTCGACTTGAACAATTAGTATCTAAATACATACACACATGTATGTAATAACATTGTAACATTTAGGAATTATCGAGATTGGTAAATACAATGGTCTTTGCAATCGAAAAATTTCCAAACGAAATTGTTGTTGCTTGAAATCTGGTAAGATGAAGTCACGTGTCGTGAAAAAAAAAAGAAAAGAAAAGAAGATCGTTAAATTTCGAATAGAATTTGCAAATGGAAACGATGTCTCGATTCGTTCCTCCGATCACCGATTCAATAATCGCGAACGATAGCGCTCGTCCGGTACGAGGGACTCGACGTTGGTCAAGCAAGACTTAAAAACGAGGGAAGAATTTATAACTTCGTTCCTGATCACGTGCCAATGGACACCCGGGGCATTCGCGATGTGATCGCGAATCCTGCGGGTTAACGAGCGCCAGCACGACACCGTCGAACGCGAAAAAAGAGCGAACGCTATCGTCCGGCGGCCAATGAAATCTAAAAGAAACAATTCCCACGCAACGAATCTTGAAAGTAGTCAATATCTAATCAATTCCGAAGATACCGTAGCGGTAGACGATTTAAAGAAAGATGAAATAACAGATGAAAAACCAGTAAACGTAAAACGAGTAATGCCAATAA
Organism: Ptiloglossa arizonensis; assembly: GCF_051014685.1. Classification (NCBI taxonomy): domain Eukaryota; kingdom Metazoa; phylum Arthropoda; class Insecta; order Hymenoptera; family Colletidae; genus Ptiloglossa; species Ptiloglossa arizonensis. Next base: position 20,168,034 of record NC_135052.1, read on the forward strand.
AAACGTTGAAAACTGCGAAAAAAGAAAAAACCAAAAAAAAAGAAGAAGAAGAAGAAAAAAAAGAAACTTGTAAAACGAATGATGTTCAAGAATGATAAAAATCTTCCAATCTAGATTGACTATCATTGTGGAGCATTGGTTGTAACAAACGAGTTGTTATTCAGAAACATACGTGACGCGGTTAACAATGCGAGGTGTATATATATATACGTATTATTATATATTAATATAGCGATGAGAAAACAAACAAAAAAAAATAAAATGTAGCACATATTTTTAAAGAGAAACGACCGTGTTTGAGAGGTGTAATACGTCGGGCGGATACGCGCGCGGTGCGGATCACGGCACTAATAAGTAAAGAAATCCGATGAACTTCAATCCTGTTAATCATAGGCGAACTAATATCAAGCGAGCACCAGTCGATAAAAATCTAATCGTAGCGTGTATCTCCGTGAAACGCTGCTAAGAATCGATCTTCGAAGGGATAGGGGTATAACGATTACAATGTTTATGAACCAATGCATTTTCATGCCGAGAACAAATAAAATTTGCAAGTCGAATATGGAACGTTTTCTTTCTTCGATTCAGCCAGCCTGCACGGTTCCGTCTCGTCGATCCAGTCCAACGTATTCTAACCCGTTCACAGTTGCACCCATTCTTCCGAACACATTCACAGTCGTACCTCCTAGGCTTGTTCACACTTGTGCCAACTTTCTCTCAAATATTCAAACGCGTGTCAATTTCAGTGCATTCAATTCTCTCGAATTCGTTCCATCTCTTTCGTAACCAACTCCAACCGACGTAAATTAGTGCGACGAACACTGAAATTGAATTTCGTAAATGTTCGTGCTCCAGAAGGTTCCAGAATGTTTAACATCTCAACGTATCCCGAGTCCGGGAATAACCGTCTCTTAAACGACAGCTCGTAAGTATTATATTCCTAAAATGTTAGTTGTAATTAATTCTATGTTATGTACATATGTATAAATTCTTGTTCAATGAGGGTATATTTTCTTTTATTTAAAAAAGATGATGTTTCATTTGTCGATGTAATATTTATTTTGAACGCCGATTTAAAAATGCAGTACTCTGATTTTTTGGATTCGTATGCTACAGAATTATATCGTTCGTGACATATACACAATTGTTTTTCGTAATTTACACTATTATACGTTTAGAGTTGAAAATATCCGTAGAATCTAAACGTTAGCAATATTTTTTTTTTCTTTTTTCTTTTACTTACACATTACTATAATCCATTGCTTAAGGTTAGGAAGAGCTTAAACAAAACATCACGTAAACAAAAATATATCCTTTTATCGTCAAACAAACACTACAGACGTCTATATATATATACAAGTGAAGTCACACGAATTCACACGACTTTTTGTACACGGTAATACAACACGATGCATTCGTTTTACGTGATAGGATCGAAGACACAAGATGGAAGAATTGTCTTCAATTGTTGTCAGTCGGAAGTTACGTTCTCCAATTGAGAAGTTTGTGGTGCTTCTTTATTCGGAAGCGTTTGCCCTTGTACGAGCGTCGAATTATTTATGTTCACTTTGTTATTAGTAGTATCGACACCTTTCGACCAGGAACAACTTCTTCTTCCTGGGGACTTTGGCATGGACCAAGTGCTACTACGAGATCTCCTTTTTGGGGTGGTAGAGCGAGACTTCGCCCTCGTAACTTTCACCTTTGACGTTGATCTGTCTCGTCTCCGTCTATAGCGATTTCTGGTATTATTTCGGGACTTTGAGTGACTTCGTGAACGAGTTTTTCTCCTAGATCTTGATCGCCGAGATCGAGATCGTACTCTTGTGGAAGACTTCGATCTTGATTTCGATTTCCCTCGTCGTCTTTTCGATCGAGATCTGCTTCTGCTTCGACTGCGTCTTCGGCTTCGTGATCTCGAACCGGTCCTTGATTTTGATCTTGACCGCGATCTTGATCTACCTCGGGATTTTGACCTCGATCTAGTACCAGATTTAGACCTTGATCTTAACCTCGACCTCGGTCTCGATTTAGATCTCGACCTAGATTTGCTGAATGACCTGTTACGGCTACGAGACCGAGAACTTCTAAAGTCGAAAGAATGATAATCCTGGCCTACTAAGTGAGCGAAGTACTTGTAGTACTCTTCGTTATACAAATGAGGGTTGAAGGTGTGCAATGTACGAGGATTTCCAGCATTTCGCCACAGAAAACCCCTACCTCTACCGCGGGGAAAACGTCCTCCTCTGGATACACCTCTCGACAAAGTGGGATATATCATGGGCAGTGCTGCTTCGTAGTACCACGGTTGTGGAAATCGTGGATAAAGAGTTGGGTATGGAAGAGATTCCAAAGCAGTAGGAGCTGAAAAGTGAGATAAATATACTAAAATATATCCGAGATTCGATACTGATTTTTCTTACTGTTCACACTTACCTGTTGACGAAGATGGATATGAAACGTTCTGTTTTAGAACACTCTTCAGTTTCTTTGTTTGCCCTTCTGTTTCTGAATCCTCACTGAGACTTGCAGAATTTGCAGAGTCCTTTTTATGTTTTTTCTAGAAAATTGCAATTAAATAAATACAGTAATGGTTAAAACAGAAAATACAATGTAATACATACCTTTGTCTTTTTTCCCTTTTTCGATTTCTTCCGTTTCGATTTTTTCATTTTCTTTTCGTTTTTCCCATCTTTTCCTTCACCCTCTGAACTTAATATTTGAACTGTCCCGTCCTGGTTACTAATCTTTTTGTCTTCCTTTCTTGTATCCGTGTTTGCCACTTCATCTATTTTAATTTCATTATTTTCCACTTTTATCTTAAAATACAAAAGACATTTAAATTTATTTTACAAATACGAAGATATTTATTTCGGAGTTTCTTAATATTGTACCTTTATTCTGTCGAATAATTCATCTAACAAACGAATGCTTTCAAGTTGTCTTTGCGCTTTTATTAATTTTTGTCCTTCTCTGGCAATTTTCATAGATACTTTATCTTCTTCCTTTTTACGAAATATAGTCAAAACTTTACGTTTCCGTTTTTCTTCTCGTTTTTGTCGTCTTCCTTCCTTAGCCATTGTATCGGCTTCCTCCTTTTTTCTGTAGGTAAGAATAGATAATGTAATTCAAGTTATGTTTATAAATACAATATTTAATGCTAATTACTTGTGTTCTGCACGACGTTTCTCTTCGGCTTCTTCTTTTCTACGAAGCCTTTCTGCGGCTAATGTGTCCTGTGCTATGAGACGTTTTCTCTCAAATTCTCTATGTGCAACGGAGCTATCGCTCATGTGCTTTGTTTTGTCAAAACTGATCTGTACAGATTAATAAGAAGTATATTAAGTAATTGTACTTTTGTAAATATACATTTTTTTATCTTAAACATACCTTTATGGCAGCTGTGAATGCATTCTCTCCTTCCTTTTTGAGAATTTTCATGCCGCGCATTGCATCCATAGCTCTAACAAAATCCATATACTCGACATACTGAATGTAGGCATCAAAAAATATTCCATCTTCGTAACTAAATTTATTCATGTTTGTGCCAAGTCGCATTCTAGATCTATAAGGATCGGCAGCAGGTACATCGATTCTTCTAAGAGCTCCCCATTTTTTAAAAATTTTAATAATCAAGGATTCGCTAGGCATAGTTGCACCATCTTCCAGAAACCACTTAACAGGCAGTCCTGTTATATGTATAGTATCTGGCCTCTCTCCAGGCTTTAATTCATTCATGTGCTTGGCATCTCTGAAGTAAGAATCCCAACTGTGTCTTGTGGGAAAGTCATCCTTGGTCTCTGCTGCACGTACTTTTAAAATATTGGCAAATCCAGATAGATTCAAACGTTGCGAGTCGAGTCTTGCAAGTACACGTTGTAATCTGCATCTGTCTTGCAAGTCTCCTTCCAATCTGATAAATTCCAGTGTACTTTTGGCTACCTTCAGAGATGCAAACTCGTCTGGTAGTATAAAGGCACGTATCTTCTCCATGACTTCCCATGTTGATATAGTTTTTCCTGTTTATATCGCAGTTAATTTTCTGTAAAAACCTACTGTGCTAAAAATATTATATGTAATTAAAGATTTGCACTGAATTTAAAATAACAGCACGTATTTCCTGTCACAAAAGTCAATATTATTATTAGATTAGTTGTACATAAACCGAATAAAGTTAAGGGATTAAATTTACAACAATAAATTTTAGACACGTAACAATAATAACCAATTTGATATTTTATATAAATTAGTAATAATTTTTTACACGTACGAACAAAAAGTGCAGCAAAAGATATTGTTCGCTAAATAAAAAAAGAATAACTAAATGTAAACATAAAATTAATAGTATTTAGAAAATATAGAAATGATGTAGTAGTGAATTGAAAGTATCTGCGATTCTTGGTCATTTTACCTGGGACTTTCAGTTGGGGAAGATTAACAGACACATTTATTTTTGCAACTGGTTTTAAATAAAGCGCGCGCGGCGTATACAGGGGCACGATATCGCTGAGATCCCTACAGCTTCGAAATTGGTTAACAACCTCACTACTGGAATTTTCACCTACCTTCTTACCATCGCTCATTATTAATCTAATGTACCCTTCATACAGTAGAATACGCAATGTTCGCGACAAAGACCACAAGTATTGTTAAATATTTATCTTACGACAAAGTAAGCCCAGTGAGATGAAAACTTGATCAGTAGAGAGGTTGTGTATCCATTCGAAACAATGATGAAAAATCTTCCTTGAGCCGATTTTCCTTCTCCACTTCACTGTAATATCGTTTCGTTTACCGCGGATCGGTTCACTCTCACCGATTTACTTTCTATTACATCACCTTCAACTTTACAACGAAATCATTTCGTCTCTCACGTACTGTCAAGCTCCACCGATCGAACACTGTAAATACCAAGAGCAATTCGGAACGACACAAAACGCTTCCTTCGATATCATGTCCGCAGTCGAGTCCAAAATCATTGACTGTATAGTATGGGAAACGTTGTCTAGGGAATTCTGGTTTGTCACCAAGTGATGCGCGCGCCACCTAGGTGAAACGCGCGCGTGTTTCAAACAGTTAATAGAAAGTATAACGTCGGTGTTTAAAGTTTTAGTTACATTTCATGAGAATTCTACTTGCGTTATAAGGGACATATAAGCACAGACGAGATGTAGAATAGACTGTTTATTTTACAAGAGTTGGTGTCATGATCTGAAATACCGGCCGTGTAAAATATCAGTGATTTTAAAGCAACCTCTTCGTGTAAGAATGGTGATCTTAAGAATTATTTATATTCAGTCGGACTAATGAAGTCGATAAAGTAGTAAACATGAAAAATTGTCTTTACGTATCATGTGAACCTCAGAAAATATTATAACAATAAGTTCCGTTCATTTTCCCAAGATGGACCTTGAAACATATTAGGAGCATTAACATTAACAATACTTTTAAAGTTACAGATACCCTAACAACTTAATAAAATTATCAACTAAAATCAATTTCTTTGAGTTTAACTCATAATTTAGAATCATGTAAAGGAAATGAAAAAATGTTATTTGTGTTACTTGAAACGAGTTTATTGAAATATAACTGATACATACAAATTCTCACATTTTGTGAAGATCCAAACGGAGAATTTCGTCTTTAGTTGCTATAATGATGAATGTTTAAATGAACTATTATTTGTACATTGTTCTTTTTACTCGTTACCAATAATAGAATCAATGCATCATCAAAGAGGAATACTGCACGGTGCTTCACGAACGAAGAATGTAAGTATCTTCGTACTATATTTTATGCACGTTTAGATAAAAATTCATGGTTCAAAATTTTACTATATCAATTTCAAATTTTTGAAATAGTCGGAAAGTTTTACTAATTACAAATATAGTCTTTTAAATTTAAACTGGAGATTTCGAAATGTTAAAAATAAATTGCAATACTTTCTGTTTCCTTCCAGACTCTTTGCATCTTATCGATGCATCCATGAGTGCAGCTGCACTTCCTCGATGACTTCGTCGATGACTTCTGCAATGTCTTCCATCGACCATCATCGAGTCATCGCCAAAATCTTACTCGTTCTACGATCGGTGAGTTGTATGCAATTTTTTATTCCTCTATATTTATTATCTTTGGCAAGTAGAAATAGTAACCCATAAGTAGTAACACCCCTTGTTTTAAAAAGAACAACCCCCTTGGGTTTTCTCGTACATTTTACTTTCCATTAATAATACAATATAAACTGATATTCCATAATATAACAAATATTTTTTGACTCGAATACTCACCTTTGAGGATACACTAGTAGAGATGTTTATAAAATCAAGATATAGATACATATCTATGGATGACAAATTTTGTACGAATGTTAGTAAAATATAACAATATTTATCTTAAATATTTTATATTTACATCGAATATCTTCTAAATTCATCATAGTGAGGATTACAGTCATCCAATAGGAATGATAATATCGAATTTAAATTAATTATATACTATATCATTGAATCCATGTACAATATTCAATGATTTGATTTTTTTTTTATACATTTCAAGTTACTGTACTTATATATTTTGCGTGATTTCCAGTCTATGTTATATCCCCTTCTACGTTCGTACCACGTTTGCAAAGTTAAGTCTACTTTATACCTCGTTTGCACAGCGTATCAGATTCCGAAAGTTCGAGTAATTCTCAAGCGATCGGCTCATTCATTCGCGCGACCGTACTCTCGTAGTACTATCGCGTATTGTAGCGTACTACGGTAGTACTCTATTCCTGGCACTAGACGGAGCGAGTGATCCTCTTCATTGATAATTCACGTCATTGAATTACATCTTCGTCGAGATTTAATTTTCAAAATCACGTAGCAAATGAATTTCCACGTTTTACCATCGCACTTTATTAGAAACAAAAGTATTCGTAGACAAATGACAGAGGGGAAAAGAAAACACCCATTGATTTTCGTTCTCCTATATTATTAAGTGTGAACAAACGTGAACAACATTTACAACATATTATTGGCCGAATATATGATCAGTTAAAATTAAGTACATGACAGTTGAACTTGATTTGATTATTATATCGTCGCCATTCGATGCGAGACAGTAAATGCGGGTCGTTTATAGAGGAACGTATACGGATACATTCGGGAACCGTTGTTCCGCTAAATATGACACGTTTCAATCGTTACATTTGTGATTATACGCCCAGTCGCGTTAATGCTATTCTTTAGACTGTTTGTTCCTCGTCACTGGATGCTATCGAACAATCGTCGTCGCGATTCGCCGTTCGAGGCGAGCTGTACGAACTCGAATCGTTCGACGCGATGGAAGAGTCACGTTCACGGGCCTTCTTACGAGCTACGATTCGATACGAAAGAATTGTTAGTGAAAACGAACCTTGCGTGCCCGTACCTCGTGAGAATTGTGGAAAGAAAAAACGGCGCCGTTTCAAATCGAAAAACTCACGTCGTCGACTAAATTACACACACCGCGATCGCGTCGCGTCGGAAACGAACTTATACTTATATGCGTACGTATCGTAGAAATTACAATTAATTACAACGATTTAATTACATAATTACATAACCATAATTTACACGAGCACGTGAAACTAAGTTGAAAAGTGAATTCGTTCGGGTCCCTTTCTCCTCTCTTGGCCGGATCGTTTCGGCTCAATGAGACTCGTTTTGAAAATCAAGAACTAGCCACGTGTGATCGTGGGTTTTTCCGTCTACGAAATAATTATTTGTCCTTTGGTCGTTACGTTTAGGCCGTCACCTCGCTAGGCGTACACTTGGCGAACATCGCGTCGAGAACCTGCGTGAACTTCAAGTGTCTTTCCTCCGGTGCCACGGTGGCTCCTCGGCTACCCCATAGGAATTTTATGTGAAACTCCGTACGGAACGCGTCCGAGAGTAACTCGTCGCTCCTCGAACCCTCTAAGACGATCTCCGCGTTCCTGCGGAACAGGGGCAGATTCTCCGCCATTTTACGCGCGGTTTCCAAATGCGACCAAACTATCGACAGGCCGCAATCCGGTGCGGAATTCTCCCATGGTGAGAGAATCGCTGCTGCAAGTCCGGACGGAGTCACCGTTCCTGAAAAAAATCATTCGGATCACGTCGAGTTGAAAATAATTTTGTTAAATAATAATTTGTTTCGACGAACGAAATAACGCGTTCAATCGATTTTAGTCGTTTCTTTCTCAATTATCGACGAGATACACCGAGAGTGAAAGGAATAGAGCAGGTATCTGTTAAGTAATTCGTTGTCGAAAATTTCAATTGGTATATTTTTCGTTGTATCTTCGCGAAAGTATCGTTAACGGATCGGTGAGATTCCCCCGATGAAAACGAGCCCAAACACGGCCATATTCGGACTGTTTTCAATTTACGTGCGATTCGAGGGATTTTTGAATTTTGTAAAAATTTCCTGCGCCAAATGCGCACGATCGAAAATAATCCGAAGGGGGTCGTGTTTGGGCTTGTTCTCATCGGGAAAACACCGTCGATCTATTAACAATATTCCCATGAAGATATAATCAAAAATATATAAGAATTCTTATTTTCGACAATGGACAAAATTCGATTTTGCTGAATAATGATATACAATGAGAAGAGAAAGGGGATCTGTACTATATGTCTTCGTTTAAAAAACTGAATATTCACACTACGTGTTCCAGAATTCAAAAAAAATTATAAATCTCAAAATTCGCGAAAAATAAACCTTATACTACTCCAAATGAAGCTTTCTTTCGACGTCTCGAATTGAAAATTGCACAATCACTCGAGAACCAAAGACTCGCACTTCCAAGTCCGATCAAATAAACCGTGAACGAATCCTCGTGACCCACCTAGCACGTCCTCGGGTCCACGTTCCCCAAGCAACGCAATGGGCAGCAAATGGGGTAGCGTGGTGTTGGGTGCCTGTGGGTTGGTGCACTCGTTCATGGCTCTGAGGGTGGGTCTGAGCTTGGCCTCGAAGCTGAACGCCTCGTCCGTGTGCTTCTGCCTCAACAAATGCCACGTGTTGACTAGCCTCTGAATCTGGGGTAGACAGAGACCCAACATCACTCCGCAGAATCCGTACAGATTTCCCAACGCGGTCTTGGTATCGATGGCCACCTTGATCCATTTGCTGATGGTGCCTGCTCTTTCGATCGCGGTTGCACCTGCCAGAACGGTAACAGCCACCAGCAGCTTCAAGCATTCGGACCTCTCGATCAGATCCATTCTGGCCTGTCTGCCGTGGGGCAGAGTAGCCAGCTCGATGCCACTGAGTCCGTTTCTGTTCCCTGGACCAGGCTGTAGAGCCAATTCCAGATCGATCTTCGTTAAATGCGATGCCAGAACCCTCGGTGCAGAATCGAGAAGCATTCCAGAGACTCCTCTCAACGCGGTGGGATCCAGAGGTCTGTGATCACCAGCCGGTAGCAGAAGGGTGGAGAATCCTTCGATGTCCAACGACGTGGTGATCTCCAAGGATGGTGCAGCGACGACCAGTTGCTCCTCGGCTGACAGTTCGTACTCGTTACCATTGTTTCCATTGGTACCGTCGTTGCTGGTGGTGTAATGGCTCCTGATGACCACTCCTTTGATAGGTACCGAGGAGGATGGGTTACTGGTGCCTCCGGAATTGTTGGTCTCGAACTCACTGTCCCCTGAACCGTTGCCACTGTCGCTACCGGACGCCTGGTAGCCCTGGTGATGATGATGGTGATGGTGGTGATGATGTATAGAGTGATGCTGATGATTCGGGACGTACGGTACCCTTGGTGGTTTCGGTGGAGCGGTTCCCAGTGAGTTTTGGTGGTTCAGGCTAGACGGTTGATGGACTGGCTGTTGTTGTTGCTGGAGAGCAGGATCCGAGATCACCCTGGTGATCTTCTGACGACCCAGGGACAGGGAACACGACGGTGGCTGGCTCTGTATGGGCGGTACCCGTGGTAGGGTGCTCGATTGGACCGATCCGTGCGATGGGGGCGGTTGATTCGACGGTTGACGACCGTCGTGTTGATCCGTGGGATGATGCTGCGCGGTCAGGGAGTGGCTGCGTTGTTGCTTTCGTGGCAGACGGGGCGGTGAGCCGGTTGACAGGGACGAAGAGGAGGGGCTGGAACAGTGCTGACTGTTCGTGGGTCCTGAGACACAGGTCAGGGGCACGGATCGTGGCTTTGGGGTGATTATACGAGCACCGCTTGCTTGGCTTATCGGTCGCCCGCTCCCGACGTAGAAGGTTATCAGGTCGGCGACAGTGTCGAACGCCTCGTCCTCGAACTGGTACTGTGCCCTTTCGTACACCGTCTCCGGTTGGATGACGACCTGTTGACAATCGGGATTCATTGAGGGGGTATTCGTTTATTGTTCCTTTAACCAAGAGTAAGTAACCATTGTTATCTTGCTATTATTGAACAATTTTCAGTCCATTGGGTTGTTCGGAAAGTCATGTTTTTTTTTTTTTTTGGTGAAAATGAAACACGATTTTTTTGGAGTGTGTAAATGTTTTAATAAATTATATGGTCTCCATTTTGGAAAACGAAATAACTTTTAGAGCAACTCGATATTTCAAACGATAATTTTTCTTTGGTATTTACACGAGTGTCTTTGTAAAGGTGCACATTTTTATATAAATAAATATTAATATTTGAAAGCTACCGAGTGGGTTAACACGTTTTCAGATATCATAGACGTAGATTTTCTTGGAGAAAAACGTGTTTAACATTTTTCGCATATCTTCTATAGTTATATTTGTAAAATTACTTAATCTAATCAGCAGAATCAGAGTCGTGTAGGGATCTTTGATTTAGGGCCAGGGACGCAGAAGTTTACATATCGAAATGCTATTTAGAGACTACATGTGTAAAAACAATTGATCTAAGAAACGAATAGAGGAACTTGACGCATATTTGCTTCAAAGACGCTGTAATTTCGTTAATATTTCGAATTTAAATAAAAGAATATTTAACACGTGTGTTTCAAACATTACTTAAAAAAAATTTTAAGAAAAAGTCGATCCTTTGACCTGATAAAAACGAGTATCCCCCTAAGTATCTTTGTTATCTTTTAACGTCTACACTGGGCAATATTTAGGTTTTGTCTGATGAATGAGTAGCTTGCATTAGGTTACATCGAATAGTAATTTTTTGTTTTTATTCACACAATGTCTTTCACAGAATTCAGTATACACAAGTAATAAAGAATATTTGTCTATGCTGATCCCGCCTAACTATGTTTCCCAGTTACAGTTTTATTTATTTTTGTAATAATTCTACTGTATTATTAGCTACGCTACCAATATGCAACCAAAATGGTTGCGTGATAATAAACAAAGAAAAACTCGGAATAATAAACATTCTGCTAAACAATGTTTGTGTAATATCGCGTAACGAATTAATGAACAATATCTTACAATGCCATTCCATTCGGTAATGTAGAACAGTGCACTCTTAATTTTTTAATAACCGTTCTGTGAAAGTGAACAATTACAACAACGCAATGGTTCTCATTTGGAATTAAGGTTAAGTGGGACCAACAATTACACGAACCACTTCATTATTTTTGTGTACTGAATTCATCTCTGAAATTATGCCCTCATTTAGTGCAAGCGATTAATTAGCGTTCTTACTATTGAAAATTCTACAGAATTCTTCGATTATTATTTCTGCGTGTAATTCACATCACGAAATTTAACGACCACAATACTTTTATTAAATTTTCAATCGATGCTTTCGAGTGTAACTTAAAGTAGAAGTTAAACAAGTGATCAGTGATGAAAGATCTCTTTGTTCGTTTCTTTTTCGATCGATTGTCGTGTCGATCTTACCCTGTTGATGACGAAGTGAAGAGGTTGACCCTTCCATCGGACCGTGAGGACATAGTTTCCAGGTTGGGAGGCACAATCGCGAACCAAAAAGTCACCATCGTTCGGCACTTCCGCCTCGGCACCTTTTCTACCACCTCGAAGGGTGCTACCGTGGTACCAAGCGTGAGACCTCAGATCCCTAGGATCCAGTAGTCGTAGTTCTCGCTCCAAGAGTTTACGCGTCGACTCTTCTGGTGGCTCCTAAATTAGACATCCAAGAACGACAATCTTAAATTAGGGACTTCGCGACGCGCTCTAGAAATTAGCGTTGCAAATCTCGCCTCGAAATTGGGGCTTCATTAAAATTCATGTAGGTAAAACTCCACTACCTACGGACTCCACTTTATTCATTCGTATAGTTTTGCTCTGGCAAGTGCACAAAAGTTACATCATTTTTATACAACAGCGGAAAGACTATACTTCGAACGATGAAAGATTTATTTATCGTATACGAACCGAGTGGCAGGGTTTAGTTGAAACGATCTATAGTGCTTGGAACATTTATTGTGCAAATTTTCAATCCATAATATTTCCCAATTTGAGGAATGATTATTTATTTCAATGTAGAGAATAAGTTCTTCCATTTTGTTTAAAAATTTGTATGTTCCGTTCTTAAATACTTCTCCATTATTTTCTATAATTATTCAGATATGTTTTACGACAAATTTCTCTATATTTTTTTTAAACGATAAATTTCTTACATGCGGTATTAAACAATGTGAATAGTTGAAATTATAATAATAACTATTTAAGGAATTCTAATCAATATTTTACGAAAAATTTCTGTATATTTTTTTTAAACGATAAATTTCTTACGTGCGGTATCAAACAATGTGAATAGTTGAATTATAATAATTACACTTTAAGAAATTCTAATCAATATTTTACGAAAAATTTCTGTATATTTTTTTTAAACGATAAATTTCTTACGTGCGGTATCAAACAATGTGAATAGTTGAAATTATAATAATAACTATTTAAGAAATTCTAATCAATATTTTACGAAAAATTTCTGTATATTTTTTTTAAACGATAAATTTCTTACGTACGGTATCAAACAATGTGAATAGTTGAAATTATAATAATAACTATTTAAGAAATTCTAATCAATATTTTACAACAAATTTCTATATATATATTTTTTTGAACGATAAATTTCTTATATACGATATCAAACAATGTGAATAGTTGAAATTATAATAATTACATTTTAAGGAATTCTAATCAATATTTTACGACAAATTTCTATATATTTTTTTTAAACGATAAATTTCTTACGTGCAATATCAAAAAGTGTGAATAACTGGAATTGTAATAATTCTGAACAATTTTCTGTTTCCAATTAACAAATGTTTGTTCGTGTTAAAATGTTCCCTTAAATGTCTCGTCGAGAAAATTATGTACACGGAAAAATTGTACGATTGTTTCGTACGTCTGTTCGCGTAAGTCGTGCCAGTCAATGAAGAAGTGTCTCGACTCCGCGAGACGACGAAATTGGCTTAACAAGAACAGCCTTGAGTACCTCGTTCGTAAAGAGATCAGTACAACGACAACGTTCGCGCGTGTGGGAGTTTGTCACGGACTTGGCGTAGTCACGCGTGAAGGCTGGATCATCAAGACGGTAGCGTATAAACGACCTAATTATCGCTGAGAATTATTCGATTGACACAAAATTCCAGCAATCAGTCCATTAACGACCTCTTAATACGGTACCTCGAAGAGAATTGAGGTCCATTACTTCGATATCGTACTTTAAAACGAAGAGAGAGAGAGTCTCCTTCGATAAACATAATTAAGAAGAAATCTTTTACACTGAAAAAGTATCGCGCAATTAAATATTTCCCATCGTAGTTCACCGTCAAAAATTTACCAACACTCTCGAATGCAAAACTTCGCTCAAAAATCAAAAAAAAAATAAAAATAAAAATTCAAATATTTGGATAATTTTTCACAAGAATCTCACAAAAGTATCACACTTTCTCTCTCAAAGATGCATCAACGATCCTCCCCCTCAAAGTGCATCGTTCTTCACCGTTTACTGCATCTCCGAAAAATGCAAACTTTAAAAAAAAAATCGTCACAAATTCAAATTCCTCGCACTCGTCGCAAACTCCCAAGAGTTCAGTCAAGGTGTATCCGAACACTATCGCGCGTTAAAAATTTTGAAATTCCGTTCGCAAGGGTGGTGCCGGGAAAGCAACTGCTCCCCCCCGCGTCGCGTATCATCACTGTCTCCATTATCACGGTCGTGTTCCACGCCCCGGGACAAACTCAGCACGGTAAATTATTCTTAGAGGAACAATAGTTACGAGGCTTGACTCACCATCGGTAAATTGGAGTAGTAGTTGCTGCTGTCAACCCTTCTCGCGACAGATTCCCTGGCACACGCGTCGTGGTGCTCCCTTCTGTCCACCACCGCCTCCTCCTCCTCCTCCTCCTGCTCCTCCGTCTCTTTGGTCTTCACTTCCGACGACCTGCGTCGAAAATGCGAATTTTCACCGTGGATCGGTCACATTTCACTCGAACGGCACCCTCCCGCCGCGAACTACTCCCGTGAATCGCCTACGAAACCGATGGACTATTTTTTCCTCTTCGCCCCCAGTGATCCGATATTTTCTCGTACTCGCGAGGAGTCGTAGGGACGGATAGGGTTTGGCCACACGGCTCCCGGGCCGAGCGCGCGCACCCCACTGAACTATGTGCGTGGAAACCTACGACACGTACAGGGCCGTGTTTTCGGCGGACCTCGAGGGGGGCGCCCCACCTTGTATTAATAGAACGACGAATAGGAGCCGCGCGGCGTCGTTGCGCCGTGGCCAAGGAAAATATTTTACTTACACCGTGGCTGGAAGCGTCTCTAATTCGGGACTGTTTAGAACCGCGTTTGTCTTTTCCATTTGAATTTTTGCTCGGTTTATTTTCACGGCTGAGTCACCGAGGGGGAAATTTAGTTTCAACCCTTTCGATCGAGGGGTACTTGGAAAAGGACGCTGCGATGGAACCTCGAAAGATGTTCGCCCGTATGGACCGACCATGAACTTCTTTCGAGGTTCGGTACTGGGTATGTTCCGTGTGACAGCTGTCAGTGGGAGGTGAGTCATTTTCCGAGGTGAATATTTTGGTTTTTGGATTTTTTAATTTATTTTTCATGAATTATTTTCCGAGATGAATATTTGGGTTTTTGGATTTTTCAATTTATTTTTGATAAATTATTTTCTGAGATGAACGTTTGGGTTTTTGGATTTTATTTTTGCAACGATTTTATAAATGGATTGGAAAAATTTTTTAGGTGAGTCACAAGTTTGTTGTGTATTGGTTGCATATGTTTGTAGAAAATTGAGAAATTCTTTGGGTTATGTATGATTAGATTGTAGTCGTGTTTAGGCTCGTTTTTGTCAGAGAAATATTGTAGATTTGTTAGTAATGCTTTTACGAAAATTTCTTGAGAAGAATACAAAAATTTTAATTATCGTTAATGAACGATTTATCTTGAATTATACAAAAATATGCGATTGTAACAAAGGGAAGAGATTTGCGATTATTTTCTTACAAATTCGATTCGATGTAAATTATTTTTCACACGTATTTGCGTAAGACAGAAGAACCAATTGCAAGGGACGAAATCAGTAACAAATTATTCTACAAAACTCAAACTGGAAGAACATTTAAATCTGCTAAAGAAACAAGAGAAAAACTACTTAATTAAACAATATACAAATACACACTTACACAAAGCACTTAACTGAATAGAAATATCCCCATAAAAACTAAACTTAATTTAAAACAATGAAGGATCGAAATTTAAATATTCTACACCATTAAATATTTCACATCCTTTTTCTAAAAAAATCTTCGGAATAAACGCTTCAAAAATGCCAAAAATAATGATGAATAACTCTTCGTTGTTATCAATCTATATTAAAATACTTTTAAACTTTGCAAATAAAATCAATATTAAGAAAAAAGTTAGTACACGATCGTTATTGTCGCAAATCAAAATTATTTCAAAAATATATTCTCTAATGACGGATACCCTATACGCAAATTACATTCGAAGTTCGGAGATGGTAAAATTTCGCTCGGGGCGAAACCAAGAGAAGGGTGCATTCTCGATGCAGTTTGTACGTCACTGCAACGCACCCGCTGTGTCTCGTCGCGTTCTCACCCACGCCTGCGTTTTCTCCGCTCTCGAGTGGCTTTCGACGTCGAGTCGACATCGGGCGTTCGATCGGAGAACGCGTCGACGCGAGACGGTCGAAGATATTATGTATTTCGATTTTCGAGCGACGACGGCCAGTTCGGGTCTGGGATTCCGGTCTTATCAGACGGTGTTAGGTTCAGTCGATACTACGGGGGTTATTGATCTGTTTGAGAAGGGGGACGATGGGGGATTGTACAAGGGGTGCCGCGACGCGCCTGCGTCGAACAAAAGCGCTCGATAAGGGTCTAAGAACCCACGGAACGCATCTGTGCGTTTCCTTTGCTCGTCGTTGTTCGGGGAAGATGAATGGGGAATCGAGTGGCAGTCGTAAGGATGCAAGTGTTGGCATTGATTGCCGTAAACGCGAAACCGTGTTTGCCGCGGTGCATTGGTACTGCAACCGGTGCGCCACACAAGGTGAAACGGAACAAATGTTTATGTAAACATTATTTTTATCGACCTGTAATTTTTGTTTTAATTTTCTATATCGAGTCGATCAGCTTTCGATATATTTCTTTTGATTTTTTTAAGAGACGTTTAGAAATATATTAATGGTAATATATTAATTGAAATTACTTTGGGTTGAATTAAAATTTAGGTACCGATAGAAATAGTATTTTTAAATTCCAAATTCGATAATTTATTGTACGGTTAAAATAGTTTGTGGAGGATGATATAATATTATTAGTCGAGGCTTTTTCTTTACGAATGATTATTTTAATTGTGGAGTATTTTTTCTCTTCTTATTGCTCCATCAAAATTTAAAAAAATGTTATGGTAAAGTTTCTTTAAACAAAAATTTGTTTTTGTTTCCATCGAGACACAATCGCCTTTGTCTTCCGGCAGTTCTTTCAACAAGCTGAATCAGTGTAACGCATGCCATTACCGCTCGATCTTCGATGTACAATCTTGTTGACAGTTTGATAATGTTCCGTGAACCATTTCGTGTTATCAATTCTCTTTTCCAGCTCGTGCAGACCAATACCTCGTGCGTCACAAATATAGGCCACGCATCTAGATACACTTATTACTAATTCCTGCTACTAGAATTATTACGCATTTCTATCGTATTTAAACATTTCAAATATACTTGAAATGTAAAATGTAAAACTTCCCTGTCCATCCACGATCTGTATCAAATCACAAATTTAATTATAAAAAAAATATTTCCCAGACGAAGCAATCACTCAATGTTGCCCTCTGATGTAAATAATTTCGAAAATTAAAAATATACTTATCCCTATGAAATAGGGATTACAATTCATTCTAAAATTATTCTAATATCAATACTTGGACTAATATATTCATTTTTGAATTTCCTTCTTTTCCAACGATATCGTTATCGAATTCTCTTTCCCTTAAACCCTAACGACCATCTTCGTCGTAGACACAACTAACATTGGTTATTTATAAAGCAGACTTTTCCAGTCTCCGTGTCACGGGACCAAAACATTGGAAAATTGTATACAATACAGAAACTCTCGAATACGTATTGCACTATATTTAGAATTCAACAGTCACCGTTGCAAATTGCAATTCACCGAATGGTTGAATGCACTGCAAAGCGGAAGGGGGGGGACAAACAATTTCAGGGAACCGTCAACGTTATAAATAGTGCCGCGAAAGGGCTCAGATTCAAGCCGATAGCGCGCGATTCGCAGAAGTTCACCGCGTGCCTTATCTCCCCGCGAGCTCTAATGTCATAGCGAGAGGATCACGCGTGCAGTTGCACTATCTTGCAACGATTGCAACGACGTGCATTCGCACCGACCGTTTCTACGCGTTGGGCGCTCGGAGCAACCCTAACCGCGCTTCGTAGATTAACTCCCCCCCTTGAATTCAGCGAAACAGAGAGGGTCGGTGAAATATTGAAATTACCTAGGGCATTAGGGGTGTCCAAGTTCGCGAAACAAGGGCTTCGCTCGAACATCCAGCCGAGTACTCGGAATATTTCGAGCGTTCCCTTGAAATTATTTTCACAGTACGAATTTGTAACGTTCGCTATTCTCGAAGTTTAATCCCCATTTGGGAACGAAATACTCCGTTTAGAAACGAAGCTATGTTTAAGGTAACGATGATGTTCCATTGTTGAGAAATTTAATTAGGTGGAGTTACGTTTAGATGCATTATTTAGATATTACTTAGTATTTAGGTATTTAGAATATTAGTAAATACTATTATGTTACCACATTTAGAATAATTTAAAAAGTAAACGTATGTGTGTATATTATATATCAGTATCATTCAAGTTTGTTGTTATGTACGAAATAATTAATTTAAGGGAGAAATTTAATTAGGTAGATATACGTTTAGATGCATTACTTAAATATTATTTACTATTTAGATATTTAGAATATTAGTAAATACTATTATGTTACCACATTTAGAATAATTTAAAAAGTAAACTTATGTATATTATACGTCAGTATCATTCAAGTTTGTTATTATGCACGAAATAATTAATTTAAGCGAGAATTGCAGACTTTTGTGTATAAAATTTGAAAAATTCCGATCGATCGAAAAGTTTATGTAAATAATCGACAATCTTTCACCAAAGGTGCACGCGTCTGGAGATTATTATATGGCGTCAAGGGCAGGGCTGTCTTTTCAAAAACGAGGTGATAAGATTACATTCAATTGCAGATACGAGAATGAAAATATTTGCTGCCGATGCAACTGCCTTCGCAGCTGAATTTTGATAAAAAAAAATACGACTCGCGTTGTACTATCCAAGTGTCTCTCATAAATTTTTAATACTTTTCACATCCTTACCTAACATCTCCATAGTCAGTATAAATTTTACTAACCGAATTGATTAATTGTATATAAAAATCTATATCCTTAGATTAATTACCATTAATTAATTTAACTTTCGAATAAGAGATCCTTGCATTTAACATTATATTCGTTCGATTGATAATTAGAAAATTAAAATGTAATAATTCCATTATCACCCAAGAGATCCTTGAATTTCATATTATATTTATTTAATCGGTAATTGAAAAATTAAAATATAATAATTCCATTGTCGCAATTCGAGCATTTTCAAACTTAATTCGACGCAAGATTAATTAAATTCTGTATTTATTCGCATCGCGTCAATAACACACATTTTTTTTTATTCGACTCTTAAATTCACACGATTCGATCGCAACGGTTATCGATACAACGAATAAATGTTCAATCTTATCGTTGAGTTCGGTGCTCGGATAAATCTCAGCACGAGTGTTCGACAACATCGAGACAAGAATCGATTCAATGTGTCCGAGCAAATTTTCAAAAGGATTACGAGACCAGTACAAGTATCGAGAAACGCTTTATAATTTCCCCCGTTTTATTTCTTTCCGTTATGGGATTCCCGCGGTCTGCCTCCGAGGGAGAACGTCATTTTGAAGGCAAAGATCGAGGAAAACCGGTTCGGGACCTGCCGGCTCCATTATGTTCTTGGACCGGTACCATGACGTACCCTCGAACAAGCTAATTCATAAGTTATAACAGAAGAATCTCGACTCTAGCGGAAAAGTCCTTCGAAGGTCTCGACTCCTGAGGTCCGCAATCTATTCACGTCTCTCCTAAGTCGGTGCATTTTACGCGCGCGTAAAATTTGCATACATATGGGGTGTGAAATAAAAGGTGTTGGAGATTAGTATCTCTAGAAACGTGGATTTCTAAAGCAACAGGTCCCCGTAGGTGCATGATTCTGGAGGAGTAGGTTTGCGAAACTGGAGACTCCTGATGCCATATATCTCTCGGATCGTGGATCGGTAACATTCCAGATCCCCTGATTTATAGGGTCTTAAGGTTGTAGTTCTTTCGAACTACGGGCCTCGAAAATATCAGATCACAAGAGTTACAGAGGTCGAAAATGGTAGGTTTCTAAAGCTGTGGACCCACAAGATCTTTTAAAGTGTATTATTCTCTTGTGTATGGGATTTCTAAAATTGGAGGTGTCCAGAACTATATCTTACTAGATCCCTAAGTCCAGAACTAGATCACTAAGATTGGAGATCTCTAGAACTATAAATTTCTAAAATTGGAGATCTCTAAAACTATAGATTTCTAAAATTGAAGATGGCATGAATTATAGATTTCTAGAATTGGAGGTCTTCAGAACTATAGATCTCTAAAATGGGAGGCCACACGAATTATAGATTTCTAAGATTGGAGGTCTCCAGAACTATAGATCTCTAAAATTGGGGATCTCTAGAACTATAAATTTCTAAAATTGGAGATCTCTAAAACTATAGATTTCTAAAATTGAAGATCCTATGAATTATAGATTTTTAAAATTGGAGCTCTCCAGAATTATAGATCTCAAAAATTGAAGATCCCACAAATTATAGATTTCTAAGATTGGAGGTCTCCAGAACTATAGATCTCTAGAATTGGGGATCTCCGGAACTATAAATTTCTAAAATTGGAGATCTCTAAAACTATAGATTTGTAAAATTGAAGATCCCATGAATTATTGATTTCTAAAATTGGAGCTCTCCAGAATTATAGATCTCAAAAATTGAAGACCCCACAAATTATAGATTTCTAAGATTGGAGGTCTCCAGAACTATAAATTTCTAAAATTGGAGATCTCTAAGACTATAGACCTCTAGAATTGAAGATCCCACAAATTATAGATTTCGAAGATTGGAGATCTCCAGAACTATAGATCTCTAAAATTGAAGATCTCCAGAACTATAAATTTCTAAAATTGGAGATCTCTAAAACTATAGACCTCTAGAATTGAGGATCCCATGAATTATAGACTTCTAAAATTGGAGGTCTTCAGAACTATAGATCTCTAAAATTGAAGACTCCACAAATGATAGATTTCTAAAATTGGTGGTCTCCAGAACTATAGATCTCTAAAATTGAAGACCCCACAAATTATAGATTTCTAAAATTGATGGTCTCCAGATTTATAAATCTCAAAAATGTATAAATCTCCAGAATTATAGATTTGTAAAAATTGGATGCCTTCGAAATGATAGATCTCTAAAATCCAAGGTCTCCAGAATTATAGATTTCTAAAATTATAGATATTTGAAGCAACAACCGAAATTATGGGTCTTTTGCAGTACAAATTTCTAAGATTGTACATTCCTAGATGGTGGTACTTTGGGAAATTTAAATCTTTAATCGACATCTTCCAGATAAATTTAAACGCAGAACACTGCAGGTAGAAAACGAATGCTCAACTCGTGAGGCAATGGAACTGTTTGCAGGTATTAAATGGATAGTTTGTGGTTACTGAACACGATTGCGGTTACCTTTGGTTTCCTTCGGTCAGATCTTCCGGCGACAGTGACGTCACAATAATAGAAGGCTCCTTCTGAATAATTACTTCCGGTTGTAGGTGGATCGTGTGTCGCTTCTGATTGAGATCCTTACAAGAGGCTGAAGAGGGTATGCCGTTTCTCTTTCGACGACGTCCACTGGCGCCTAAGTTTTGCAGGGTGCCCATTGATGGAAACCGGAAGCTCCATGATATGCCTAGAGAATATTAGAAAACCAATCATTTTCAAAGTGTACGCGTAAGAACACAAAACACGAATTATCGTCGTTTGCTCTACACTCGTCTGTGCAAGATTTAGAAAAAAATATCAAAGAATTAGTAAGCAAGAAATTTCCAATTTTTTCAAAACGAAAAAACGTCAATTACAATTTCTTACACTTTTACGAAATGTAATATCTCGACGAAGAAAATTTCCATTCAGGAGAACGAAAAAGTAATTTATATTTAATCAAACAACTTCGAGACTTTTGGGTGTATCAAAAAATAATATCAAAAATTTCTTCAACATTGTAGCTAGCTTTGCTCTAGTTTCTAGGCTACACTGATTACAATTTTAATTCCTCCTATCTTTAAAATTATTTCTCTAGCATTTCTTGGTTACACAATTTTTCACTTATACATACAATATAGAAAATGATACGACAAAGACGAAGAATCCCACAAAATTTCAACCCAAAGTGTCTCCTAAATTATAAACCATCTCCGTTCAAAACCACGTACCCTTAGCTTCAGAATTTCGACCAATATCGCTATGAAAAATGTCATTAAAATACGAAGACCAGTACCAAGAAATCTCTCCTCGTTAAAAGTATTCCACTATCGTGTACCGATATCTATCGATCGTCTTCGATAATGTTCTTTACGTCTAGCCGAGAGATAAACGGATCAACGATTTCAGTTGAATAAAATACAGCCGGCGACGCGAAAGGGCCGAGCTCGAAAGTATTCTCGCTCGAAGAGAAAAACTCCAAGCTACTCGCCGTGTTTACTCATCCGCGATACTCACGCATGCCGCTAGTTTTCTGCGCGCGATCCTTGTCGCTCACGATCATCGCAACCCCCACCACTCACTCGCGGGTTAAGTCTCGTCAACTCGTTACGTCACAGAACTACGTTCTATGGCCAGTCGTTAATTATTTCTATCGATATTTATTCATACGCGAACGAACCGCGCGTAGACACTTCCACGAAGCGAATCGTCGCGACGATCGACAGCGTTTAACCCGTGGCGATCTACTATCGCGACAGGGATACCAGTGCCCCGCTACCATCGCTTAACCGAACATTTATCGGCCCCGTACGCAAACGATCGGTGCAGTTAATGCTTTTATCCGAACGTGCGCCCCACTCGACGTCCTTCGCTCTTTCAGCGAAACGCGATCGACGAACACTCGATCGCCATTGGGCACGTTGCGTGCCTCGAGAAATTTTTTTTCGCGAACTTCGTGTTCTCGATCGCGATTTTTACGTGGAAATTTTTTTTAGCATTGTTTTTAAATATCGTGAGCGATATATAGCAGTTGGTTATTCATTCGAATCGATTTTTTCTTTCAATTTTTCAAAATTTGGTGCAGGTTTGTTCTCTGTTCCAAGTAATCTGGACGTGGATATTTATTTTTCAATATTTTGAAATTGAGTAACGATTGTGTTCTTCGTTCGAAGTATTCTTAGGGTAGGTATTTCTTTTTTAATATTTTAATATAGAGTAACGATGGTTATTTATTCGAGTCGATTTTTTCTTTCAATTTTTCAAAATTTGGTGCAGGTTTGTTCTCTGTTCGAAGTAATCTGGACGTGGATATTTATTTTTCAATATTTTGAAATGGAGTAACGATTGTGTTCTTCGTTCGAAGTATTATTAGGGTAGGTATTTCTTTTTTAATATTTTAATATAGAGTAACGATGGTTATTTATTCGAGTCGATTTTTTGTTTCAATTTTTCAAAATTTGGTGCAGGTTTGTCTCTGTTCGAAGTAATCTGGACGTGGATACTTGGTTTTCAATATTTTGAAATAATGTTCGAGAAACGATGGTTTTCGTTCGAAGTAATTTCGTTCGTTTTTTTTTAATTTGCAGATACGAAGTTGTCCTTTGTTCGAAGTAATCTGGACGTGGATATTTATTTTTCAATATTTTGAAATGGAATAACGATTGTGTTTTTCGTTTGAAGTATTCTTAGGGTAGATATTTCCTTTTTAATATTTTAATACACAGTAACTATGATGTTCTTCGTTTGAAGTATTCTTAGGGTAGATATTTCCTTTTTAATATTTTAATATACAGTAACTATGATGTTCTTCGTTTGAGGTATTCTCAGCGTGGATAATTCCTTGTCAATATTTTAAAATAGTACTGTAATGACGAAGTTGTTTTATTCATGATTAATATTTACTGTTAATAACATTTTAGTATCGATGTACTTGTGTATTTGTTCACTTGATCACACTTTACTAGGGGTAGAAATTCCTTATTCAATATTTAAAAATATTCAAGTAGCGAAAAGTTGTAACTCCATGGTCGAGGTCACAAATTTTTATAAACGTTAAAAAACGACCAAGATTTCACACACAATTTTCTTGTTTAATCCTACTTTTCATATACTTTCTGAAAAATTGCATCGACAAGGAATTGTCGCGTCCTCGACCAGATTCTTCCCAACAAAGAAAATATTTTTCCACATATGTGAAGTTTCTTTCAACCCTGCAATCCAAACATATTCCACTCTCAATTATTTCACAAATATCTTCGAGATAATTTCAAGCCAAGATATTTTCTATTCCACAAAATCCCAACGATGTACACACTCTCCCCAAAATATCAGACTCTCACGAATCCCCCACAAAAATTCACGCAAATATTAACTATACACCTCTCCGTATCCCCTCCACGTTCAATATTCACATTTCACATCTCCACAAACACTATTCAAACGTTGGTCCACAATTTCCCCTCCCCCGATTCCACCGATGACAAGTCCAGTTTATCTTTCGCTGACTTTCTTCAATATTTATCTTTCGGGCATCGCCTATCTTCTTCGCTCGCAACCGTATGTTCGCTATCCGTTCTTATCTTCCGTCAAATATCCACCGTAAATTCCACGAATCGGAGCCTTACGTAGTTCCTAAACCGATTTCCCTTACAATTCTAAATAAACCCCAACCGTTTATGAATTACGATTGATAAAAGTTTCTACTTCACATTCGAGGAACAGCCGTTACTCAACGGTGCAATTTATCTCCCATTGAAATTCCGCTCGGAATCACTCGCGGCGTGCACGCTCACGCCGAACGCGATTCGCAGGTGCAGCGAACCGACCACGCACGTTAACTCGACGAGAGTCCTGGTGTCCGTTCGATTCGCGTCGATCGTGTCCACGATCGGGTATCACGAGTCCCGGTTACAGGACCATTTTCGGTAACCGGCACGGTTTTCGGTAAACGATTTTCCCTTTTCTCCCCTGTTTGCTTATCCTCCCCTCCCTGCGTGATCGCGTCTCTCCGGGCCACGCGCAGATCCTTCGAACAGTTGGCCAGAAACTGAAGTCCTCGACTCACTTTCGCTTCGATCCGTTTATCTTCGCTCGCCTTCTCGCGCGCAGATATAAACCTGTTCTGAACAGCCTTTCCCGTCGCCGAGATTCGAACGAACGTTGCCCCTTAACCCTTTCGCTCCGCGCTTGATAAAGCGTACAAGCACGGTAGAAAAGCGTAGATTCGTTCCAACGATCCGTGTCCGTGTAAATAGAACGCGGTTTCGTCGAGATTCGAACTCCCGCGATACGATCCAGTATCGCCCGGTCCACGCCTGGCGCACGTATACTTTATCCTCGATACGAATATTACGATTCGTCCTCACGGGCACCGACCACAAATTGATACTTTCACCGATAAACTCGCCGCGTAACACACGGTTGGCCCGCATTCGAGCGATAACATCGGGCGGCAGGTGATTCCACGTGAAAAATTACGCCGAAAACGTGGTGTACAATTTTTCACCGCCAGGTCTCGTTTTCGGGGGAAACGGGTTTGAAAATGCGCGGGGCGCGTGTCGGTTGGAATTTTTTGGATTTTTCTATGTAGATACTTTTTGGTTTTTAGGGAGAGTGTGTGTGTGTGTTCGATCGGAAAAAAATGGTATTTTTTGACGCGGAATGATTTTTTTTACGGATTGTGGGAACGTGGTGGTTGGTAGGCGAGAGAGAATCTCGCGCGAGCCCCGAACATCTTCGAAGTCGATTTTCTCGAGGAAGGAATCTTCGTAGAGAAAAATTTATTGAATGTTTCTGATCCAGTTTTACACGCGCGAATAAAATATCACGGTATTCTATTTTTATCGATTATTTGTACATTTTTGTTCGATACTTTCTCACGTTTCTTTTCGTATTCGGCATTGTGAGTGTGATTTTCCTGGAGAGATCTGGAACGTTAGGAACGCAATGAAGAATATTTTTGTATTTGAAAATACGTGCTTCGATTAACAACGAGAGTCGGACGTGTTTAGTCATTTTTAAACGATCACGTTTATCGAAACATTGATTTAGAATCAATAGTCTCGTACGAAAAAAAAAAATGCATTCTACGATTCTGATTCAATCTCCCACTTGCGAGAAAATATTATTTCTTCCACACACATACAAAACAATTAGGAAAAAAGTAAAATCTACGCCTCTATAATAAACCAAAACGAAAAAGTAAATTTCTATTAACGCACACATCCTGGAAACGTGCCGTTCCTTGATCAGAATCACCGAGTATTTCTTATCAAACTTAATTCTAATTCTCTGGAAAACGATGCCTCCCGCGAAGAAGTTTCTCCAACGTTTATCGTTCGTTTTTTTACGTGTAATCGCTCTTCAGTCTGTCGGGTCGCTCATTTAGCGGCCACCGTGTATAAGCAGCGTAGTACGCTCTCGAGTTTTTCTCGACTGCGGTAATGTTTCGGGTCGGTCGTAACTTGGTCGCTGGTCGAAAATTTTACGGTGTACCTGCGAAGAAAAGGACAAAGGAAGGAAAGGACAACTCCCGTTTGGAGAAGGAGGTCTCTCGAAACGTTAAGGACTGTCGGGAAACGCTCGAGACAAAAAGAGGGAAAGAGAGAGAAAGAGAGAGAAATGTAGAGAGAGAGAAAGAGAGAGAAATGTAGAGAGAGAGAAAGAGAGAGAAAGAGGGAGAGATCTAGAGAAAGAGAGAGAAATCTAGAGACAGAGAGAGAAATGTAGAGAGAGAGAGAGAAATGTAGAGAGAGAGAAAGAGAGAGAAAGAGAGAGAAAGAGAGAAAAAGAGGGAAAAAGAGAGAGAAAGAGAGAGAAAGAGAGAGAAAGAGAGAGAAATCTAGATAAAGAGAGAGAAATCTAGATAAAGAGAGAGAAAGAGAGAGAATTATAGAGAAAGAGAGAGAATTATAGAGAAAGAGAGAGAAATCTAGAGAAAGAGAGAGAAATATAGAGAAAGAGAGAGAAATATAGAGAAAGAGAGAGAAATATAGAGAAAGAGAGAGAAATATAGAGAAAGAGAGAGAAATATAGAGAAAGAGAGAGAAATATAGAGAAAGAGAGAGAAATATAGAGAAAGAGAGAGAAATATAGAGAAAGAGAGAGAAATATAGAGAAAGAGAGAGAATGAGAGAGAAATCTAGATAAAGAGAGAGAAATCTAGATAAAGGGAGAGAAAACTAGATAAAGAGAGAGAAAACTAGATAAAGAGAGAGAAATCTAGAGAAAGATAGAGAAAGAGAGAAAAATCTAGATAAAGAGAGAGAAATCTAGATAAAGAGAGAGAAATCTAGAGAAAGAGAGAGAGAAGAAGAGTGAAAAGGAGCGGCGTTGTGAAGAACGACTCCGTGTGCGGTGTGTCGCGTGTTTGAAAGAGCGGAATAGCGGAATGCAGGTGTGTTTTGCGTCGCGAGCCGCGCTCGCTCTCTCGTCGACATAATACCTGGCGACGCTGATAAGGTCGCGGTTTACCGAGATAACTATGCAACGTTTGGAGAGGCACTATCGACCGAAAAAGGCGCGATAGGCGCCGTTTCCGAGGTCGAGCGAGCAGACGCACGAACAGACATCGTGTTGGGAATATTTTTCAACGATTAACTGCTACGTAGGGTCTACCGAATTTGTCTTCCGTTTCGTTTCGAACTCGATCGGTAGCTCGCGATGGATAAACATTAAGTTTTCCATTTTCTTTGTTCTTTCATTTCGTTGAATGGGATCGTACTATGGAGAACGATGAGAGGAAATTATTTAATAATCGGTGCAACGTTTTAGTTGTGTATTCTTTTTGCCATCTTTTGCTGTTTGTGTACCTTTCGAAAAGGTACACGGAACCTTTGCAAAATTTGAGTATCTTTCAAAAATATTTCAGCTGTACATTTTTCTTGAAACCTTTTGCAAAATTTGAGTACCTTTCAAAAATGTTTCAGGTGTACATTCTTCTTGGAATCTTTTGCAAAGTTTGAGTACCTTTCAAAAACATTTCAGTTGCATACTTTTTTAGCACCTTTTGCAAAGTTTGAGTACACTTTCTTAGCACCTGTTGAAAAGTTTGAGTAGCTTTCAAAAAAATTTCAGGTGTACATTTTTCCTAGCACCTTTTGAAAAGTTTGAGTTCCTTTCAAGAACGTTTCAGGTGTACATTTTTCTTAGCACCTTTTGAAAAGTTTGAGTACCTTTCAAGAACGTTTCAATTGCACATTTTTGTTAGAACCTTTTGCAAAATTTGAGTTGCAAAATTTTCTTTTTACGATTCGATTATTTGTGTTAAAGATCGAAGCAGTGGCTGAAGAAAATCAGAAACTAAAATCATGTTTCTATATGTAATTGATTCACCTACGCGTGATTAATTAGCCGAAGAAATCTTCCTAGTATTAAATATTAAGGATTAGCAATTTTGTACTTTGGTGATTCACTTTGATATGTAAATTAAAATACAAATTTGAATAGAAATCTTTTATGTAAAATTCGTTCCATGGATATTTTGCGTACCTTGAATCTCAAAATTGTGAAATAAACATTCGAAAAAAATTGAAGAAGTTTTCTACGTCGAGCAAGAAAATCAATTGATAAGTATCGTTCGGGAATGATAGATCACAGATGAAGATTATAAAGAAAAAACCAATCGATATTACACTGTTACTTTTAATTATACATCCTGTTAAAAAATCCGAAGCTTTGCTCGCTATTTAAATTACAACAGAATTGAAATTTAAAAAATTCAAAGACATCTATATTTCCAGAACTCTTCAATCGTCAGTTCCCTCGAAATAAATTATACTTCGAACGTTAAAACGTCTTTTTTACATTAACAAATTAGAATTCCAATCGATTGGAAATTCCTCTGTTACCCTCCAATAAAAATAATCGCTTTTCAATATTTTAAACGCGATCGCAAAGACGGATCAGCCTCGACGCTCGAACTTTTGTCTCCCGTAAGAATTGAATTGTTCTTTGTCGTCGACGGTGGTTCTTTCCGCGCGTTTCTCGAAAAGTATTATTCACGTGCGTGAAACGTGCGCCGGGATCTCCCCCCGTTTCCTCCGTGGGCACGTAATTATATGCGCGTTTACCTCGCGACTGGAATTTCAATTGGACCCAGTTTGCGCACAGCTGACAGACTCGAACGAGTCACCGAGATTTTCAATACGGCCGCGGAGAAATCACGAGCGCGAAACATCGGAACAAAACCGCACGGGAATGATCCAATAGTTTCGAAACGCGTGTGAAAAAACGGTTCAAGTTACCCGCGCGTTATTCGTTACCTCTATCCGTCTACCGATTGTTCTTTGCCTACATTTTTTCCAACACACGTGTTCTCGAAACGATAACACAGCAGCTCGATTAAAACGCACAAAGTGAACTCGAAGGAAAATTAATTCAATCTCGATACTCTTATTTCCGCAACGAAAACGATACAAGGAAACATTTCGATTTCGAAAACGAACAGAACAACTTACAAGATACGTGACATTCTTTAGAGATATTTGAAACTTTACGTATTTACGAATTTGTGTTGTAGATTTATTCGCGAATCGGACTCCGAATGAATATTCCGATCGTTCGATCGGCTCCAAAATCAATCGTGATCGCTTTCGTGGGTCGTGTTAAATATTTGATGGAAATGTTTGAAAAGAAAAGATGTCGAGCTGTTCCAGAGACTCGTTGCTTCGATATTTTTTGCCCGACGACCGATGTTACTCTGCGCGGTTATTTTTTACCTCCGGTCTGCACGGTGACTTTATTAACCGTGAGGTCGCGCAAAAAGGTACCACCGTTGCGACCTACATCCTACGTTTAGCATACTTCGTACCAGTTTCGATTTTGAAATAAAACAGTGACACGATTCTACACGTGTCTTGCACGCCGATCCGCGAGGCGATCGGAAACGTAGGCGTCGCTCGACGATAAACGCTCGTTCGCGAGGTCGAATCGCCATTATCTCGTTTCGGTTGTTTGGCAAACGGCTGGGACCGTATTTGCAACAATTCGTACGTCACGCGTTGCGCAACTAGTTAAACGAAAATCCTTCCGTGACATTCTTGGTGCTTCGTTGCGGAGAACGTTCTAATACTTACGAGTTGAAAACCGAAAATGAATTTCATCACCTGAAATGGTGACTAACGATTTTCGATTTTCTTCGCTAGACGTTCACGGAGATTCGTTGTTTCGAATCGTTGATTTTTATCTTTGTTACGTAGTAGATTTCATGATATTCTTCTCGTGGTTGAATCGTCGTAACCTCGAGTTTCTATCATCCAGGCACGTGCTCCTTCGATCACGATTCGTCGCTCTTAGCGCGAAGTCACGCAGGAACGACGACTGGCGGAATAATTATCGAGGAAAATTACAAAAAAGTCATCTCGTATTGGAATACCAACGGAACATTGTAAGTTTATTCGAAGGAGAATCGCGCAAGGATTTCTGATATTTACGAGGTAGCGATAACTGTGTTGTACTAACCATTCGATCAAAATTGTGAATGGAAGTTTCTCGTGTAGATTCGGTAGAAAAGTATTTTATTTGACATTGAATTTTGTAAGATAGACACTAAAATGTACACGATATGTACAGAGGCAAATTGATGAGAATATGGTCGATAATTCTGTTACGCTAATCAGTAACAGAAATGGTAATAAAAATTTTCTTGCGTAGCTTCGAGAAACGAAACTTCTTGTCCGAAACACCGAGAACACGACATCCACGAGGTAGCGAAAAGGGAGTATATCCATGGGGGTAACTCGAAATGCAATGCATAGAATCGAGAATTGTTACACTAATAATGGAAAAAAATTGCAAACGAAATTCTCTTTTGAATCTTTGGAGAAAAAAACATCTCATTAGAAACCGAATCTCGCGAAACACGAGAACCTGACGTCCATGAGGTAGCGAAGATGAAACATATCCGACATCCACAGAGATGAATCGAAATTTATTGCACAGAATCGACAACTATTGCACTAATAATCGAACAAAATTACAATAAAAATTTTCTCTTGTATCTTGAGAAAAAAAATATCTCGTTAAAATTCGAATCTCGCGAGACGAAAAAACCGGACATCCACGAGGTAGCGAAGACAAAACATATTCGATATTCATAGAAGTAACTGGACGTGTAATGCATAGAATCGATAATTGTTACACTAACCATGGAGAAGAATTACAATGAAAATTCTCTCTTGTGTCTTTAGAAAAAAAAATCTCGTTAAAAGTCGAATCTCGTGTAAACTGAAAAAACCGGACATCCGCGAAGTAGCGAAAACGAAACATATCCGATATTCACCGAAGTAACTGGACGTGTAATCCATAGAATCGACAATTGTTACACTAACCATGGAGAAGAATTACAATGAAAATTCTCTCTTGTATCTTTAGAAAAAAATATCTCGTTAAAAGTCAAATCTCGCGCAAAGTAAAAAAACCGGACATCCGCGAAGTAGCGAAGACGAAACATATCCAATATCCACAGAAGTAGCTCGACATCCAACGCATAGAATTAACAATTGTTACACTACCAACCGAACAAAACTACAAAGAAAATTCTCTCTTGTATCTCCGTAAAAAAAAATACCTCGTTAAAAGTCGAATCTCGCGAGATGAAAGAACTGGACATCCACGAGGTAGCGAAGACAAAACATATCCAATATCCACAGAACTAGCTCGACATCCAACGCATAGAATTAACAATTGTTACACTACCAACCGAACAAAATTACAATAAAAATTGTCTCTTCTATCTTCAGAAAAAAAATATCTTGTTAAAAGTCAAATCTCGCGTAAACAAAAAAACCGGACATCCGCGAAGTAGCGAAAACGAGACATATCCAATATCCCCAAAGGTAACTCAACGTGCAACGCATAGAATCGATAATTGTTACACTACCAACCGAACAAAATTACAATAAAAATTCTCTCTTCTATCTTTAGAAAAAAAATATCTCGTTAAAAGCCAAATCTCACGAGACGAAAGAACTGGACATCCACGAGGTAGCGAAGACGAAACATATTCGATATTCACCGAAGTAACTGGACGTGTAATGCATAGAATCGACAATAGTTACACTACCAACCGAACAAAATTACAATGAAAATTCTCTCTTGTATCTCCGTAAAAAAAAACACCTCGTTAAAAGTCGAATCTCGCGAGACGCTCGAACTCGACATCCACGAGGTAGCGAAGATCGATGATACATCCGCGGAGGTGAATCGAAACGTGTATCGGTCGTGTGCAGCGGCAGTCGCTCGCGGTAAGAATGAACGAGAAAGAGAAAGAATGAGAAAGAGAGAGAGAATGATATATATAGAGAGAGAGAGAGCAAATAGAAAGTAAAAGTCACACTGACTCTGGCTCCTCTTTGACTTCAGCTTGCTGGCGGTCTTTCCCATTTTCCTGGCGGACGCATGCCAGCGGCGCGGGTCACGTTGCACCGATTCCAGGTAGCGGCTCGTCGACGGGGCTGCACCGGCGGTTAACACGAGCGGAAAGCACTGACGGGCACCGGTGTGACCGTAGCATAATGCGATACCGAGCTGACTGGCCGCAAAACGAACGAGCAGACGAACGCAGGGGACGCGGACGAGACCGATGGACAGGCGAGTGGCAGTCGTCGCTCGATCCAACGGGCTGGAGGAGAATGTCAGCAGACTTGGGAGAGAGGGACCGCCAATGCGCGGATAGAGGACAGATCTTTCACGGTGGACGGAGAGGGGACGACCAGAGGAGGGGATCCCGGACGGAGAGGAACAAGAAGAAGATTTTAATAAACGAAGATGAGCGCCGAGTCTGTTCACCGCGAAACGGTTAACGACGAGGCGAGATGGTGGGGGTTTAATTAGGTAATTGACGAGGTACGATGAAAAACAGGGAACGAGTATCTTTAACTTTACTTCTTATCGTTTCAGCGAACACGTAAAGGTTGATTTTGAACCGTTCGTGGAATTATACGCGGATCATTGACGAGTGACGACGAAACAGGTGCGGATGACCCGATTCCCCTGGGAACCAAGAGCATTTTAGCGGATTATTCGCGAAATACTACGGAGGGATTTTTTAATTTAAAAAATTACTTTTACGTTGGATTTCTTACTGGTTTTTAAGTAGTATTTTTAAGTTAGTTCACGGAGGATTTTTCAAGGTTGATTAATTAACGAACGTGTTTGGTTTATTAGAGGGTCGTGTGGAAAAGATTTCTTAAGAGAGAGAGAGAGAGAGAGAGAGGGGGGGAAGGGATGTGTGAGGTAGGAGGGGATACGATAGGCAGTCTGCTCGAAATAGTTCATAAAGAAGAAACGAATAGGATTGATGGTAGGATAATTGATGATGTTGGGTAAAAAGCGAAAGAAAAGTTCTGCCAAAAATTATTTATCATTCGTACACGACACTACATCGCTAGTTTCTTTTCCTTCCATTAGCGAGTTGACGGAGGATGTATTTTTGATAATTAATGGGCGAGGGACACCGACTGAGACGAGAAGTTGGGAATTGAGTAACAGGAGTATTCGAATTTTTTTTTACTTTTTGTTGCTCGAAATACATGTGGACGTATGGGATCGGGTTTGACGATTGACGAGGTAACGAAACTTTTGTAAATTACTTTTCATTCGTCTGTTGCGTTACATCGTTACTTTCTGATTACTATTAATGTGGTAATCGTAGATACAGTATCGACGATAAATACAGAAAAAATTATGTTAGAAAGAGCGCGGACGATTCGAGGAGAAGATAAACACTCGACTACCGATTGGCTGAAAATAATCGATAACGAAGGGAAAACGAAGAGCATTGAATTATGTATTCGACGAATACAGGAGAGAAGCACGACGAAACGAATTTTATAAATTAGCCAGTTAATAATAGAGAACGGATCTTGTCAACGGACAGACGAGGGAAACTTTGAGGGAGAGAAGACTCGAGGAAGACAAGGGTTTTAATAAACGAAGACAAGCAGAAGTTGGTTGGACGTGAACAGTTAATAAGGTGGAGAGCTGAAGTGGGTCGTATTGAGTAATTGATGAGGTAAGGTGAAAGATGAGAGTTTCTCGAGAATTTTTTATATACTTTCCTTACGTTGGTGCGTGAACCTAGCTGCGACAGTAAATGCAGAAACTGAAACAATGAACAGCACTATCGAGAATGATTTTTTATTTAAATACTATATTGTCCTAATTTTAGGGTAATGGACCAGTCACTGAAAAGCAATCCCCTCGTAGTGTGCAGAGAAGAGCATCAACCCTTTGCCTGGATACCCAAAATGGAGGGTCGGAGGGTCGGAATGGGATAGTGGAGGGTTTTAATAAGAAAGAATGAGTACGGTTCGTGGTTTGGTTCGCAATAGTTGATTAGAACGGGGAGATAAAGTCGCAGAATGGAATAAGTGATAAAGAAGGGTGGGAAAGGTAAACGCAGTGGATGTAATTGGTTAGGAAATTCGAGAGGGTGAATGTGATTAGGAGGGTGAAACCTGAGAACTAATCGTTTGACTTTCATTACGATAATGGTGGAGTAAAATTAAAATTTGTTACCAAAACCGTGATCTTGAAAACGATACAGCTGAATTTATTACTACCCCTAACCAAGCCCTTGATATTACATTTCCTAGAATGTTACACATTGTTGTGTTTTAAATTCAAATACACATTCTTCTGAGTAGTTACTTTCTGTGAATTTATTCCTTCTATTAACATTAGTATTTTTTTTTTTTTTTTTAATTCGAGGTATACAGAGCAGGGAGAAAATATATAAAACAATTATGAAAAAGGAAGAATCTACACCTCTAAAATAAACCAAAACGATAAAGTAAATTTCTATTAATATTAGTATTTTTTTTTTTAAGTCGAGGTATATAGATCAAGAAGGAAATATATAAAACAATTAGGAAAAAGGAAGAAATCTACGCCTCTAAAATAAACCAAAACGATAAAGTAAGTCTCTCGAGTAATAGTTGATCTTACTTCCGCCTTTATTTACGTTACACTATTTATTCGTATTATCTCTCGACTTACTAACAAACGAGGAGTTCCATTGCTTCGATTCGTTGACAAATCGATTGTTTACTGGGACGAGTTACAGACGAACAATTCCGTTGAGAGTTAAAAAATGGAAACGTATCATCGTTTTTCGAAAATTATTTAATACGAGTTTTGTACACGTGGAAGAGCACACGAATTGGTGAAGTGGGGGGAAAGACAGGCCTGCGATTATACATGTGGCACGCCATTGGTGCGATTCGCGAGAGAGACGAAGATAAACGTCGTCGGAAGAGCGAGACGAGGAAAAACGTCGCAATAATGGAGCGGCAGAGGCAAGTGTTTAATAAACGTTATCGATAAAACTGTAAACAGAGAAAGGAATTCGTTACTGCGCACGCTGTTCGCCAATGCGACGAAAAAATATTGACTCTGTTCAAACTCGTTTGATAGTACACCGCCGTGTGTATTGCAATTTTATTTGCACGCT
Source organism: Ptiloglossa arizonensis (assembly GCF_051014685.1). Lineage (NCBI taxonomy): Eukaryota > Metazoa > Arthropoda > Insecta > Hymenoptera > Colletidae > Ptiloglossa > Ptiloglossa arizonensis. Next base: position 20,203,330 of record NC_135052.1, read on the forward strand.
CTAGACAGAACAATTTGTCGCCAATAACCGTTCAGATGCTATTGATGCAATACTAAACATTTGTATAAAAGATAAGAGAACTTCTAAAAGAAATTCCCACTTTCGCGAATTTCACGAGCTATGGATTCTTCGAATTATTCATTCGTACAGGTCGATAGAATTTTTTGTAATTTGAATATGTAAATGAAATTGTATATTTAAATATATGCTGTTCGTTTTTTTTCGAATTGACTGAAATTTGGTTTCACACACCGGAGTGAATAAAATAGTGACGCTATGAATCGCTTTACAGTGAAATTCTTCCTTCTGTTAATTCGAGGAATTGTTGTTCCGTTTGGTATTAAATATTGAAAAGTATCTGTAATTATTTTCATAACCACGGGTTCAGTTTCGAGCAACGTTTAAGAACGCAAGTGGGTTTTCGCTCCGAAATAAATTTCTCTTTATAAATTTTACACATATAGAATTATCGTCGACAAGTGTATATATATTTAAAAATTTCGTTAATGCTCCAGTCGGTTGAAAATTATAGTACCACCAAATATGTTGCACAAGACTTTCATCAACCTCCTTTCTCTCCCGCTGAAATGGTTCAAAATAAATGTAACTGTGAGACGAAGGTATAATAATTTAACGATCGAACTAAATAAAATTTTGAAATACTTAACGATCGAATCGAAGTAAAAAAATAGTTTCAACGAACAAATTTCCATTATCATATTCTAACATGACGATATCTTCGACCACTGTGAATATCCTCTTCAGACGTATTTTAAAAATAAAAACATACAATAATACATAATATAATAATGATAATAATAAAAACTAACAGTGTAACGAATAATAAACTTACAAGGTTACAATATTTTAAATAAAAACCAACGATAAACAAAGCCCAGTGATCAAAAACGTTGGTAGAATTGTTCTAAAAATGATTTATTTCGCTTCATTTATGATTCGAATATCTTGAAAGAACTCTCCTCTAGGGTGAAAACTGATCCGTGTGGGCAAACTTCGCCGCCAGATTTAAATTTCACACGGATCGGGACCGAATGAAATAGAACGGAAAAAAAGCGAGTGTGGCTGGACAGAGAGGAGAAGAGAAAACGTGGCTGGTTGAGAAAGAGCTCGATGATAGGCACACGCGCGACAAGTGTTTCGCACACGCGCGCGGCCAGCTGAAAGAATCCGCGTGTCGTCATCGAGATCCCGGACTCGTTCCAGCTAAGCGACTTTGCCCGTCTGCCGTATTATGCGCTTATTTATCGTCGAGGAAAAAACCGGAATGCATCATGTCCATGGGTGGATGATGTTGCATCGTCGCACCAAGGACGCGTGCGCGATAGTCCACTCTTATTATCAGCCGTGAAATCGTTGACGCGACTTATCGTCGGTCTTTCGATTTCCTTGGAAGATCCATGATCTTCGCTTCCCTCCTCTTAAGTGACTTTTCACGGTTCTACGCGTCACTACAACGAAATCAATTTCGCTATTGATCTATATCGCTTTTGAAATTTATCTTATGGTTCGTTTTAACTTTTGTCACTTTAAAAGGGGATAGAATATTATTTAACTGTTTTCCTGATGAATTGTTTATGATAGTTGATCTAAATAGGGTAATTCTTATTTCACTTTTTAAGATTTTGAGAAGCAGTTACGAAAATTGATTACCAGTAAAGGAAAGTCAATTACACTGTTCGAGGAACTGAAATTTTTCTTACTATAAATAATGGCTTAAAATATCATTACGGTGAAATATTCATTTTTCGCGAAAGAAATTTTCGTTAAGATACAATAGACATTGTCAAGGTTACATGTATCGATTATCGATTCACAAGTGTTCTTCTATGTAGAAAAATGATTAATTAAATTTCGGTTCTTTTAAGTATAAAATTCAGTTCTCACGCGTATTGTGTGTATTGTAAGAATTAGACAAATGTTAAATAAATGTGTCTAATGAACAATTATTACTTCCTATTCTGTAAAACTTTGAGAAACATGTCAAAAACCATCTTTCGCTTCGAATCTCGATGAAAATTAATTTCTATAGGCAAATTGATCATTTATAATGCATAAATAGAATGCATATTATAACGTTAATATTCAAAATATACGCAAATGTTAATAACAATCGCGTAGAGAAACAAATATTCACAGAAACCGTTTGCCTTCACAGATTTCGCTATATCTTGATGTTTATTAGTCATAATTATTAACAATCATCATCGGACCATGGATTAAGCAATTATTGACAATGTCCTACTATAAATAATGGCTTAAAATATAATTTCGGTGAAATATTCATTTTTCGCGAAAGAATTTTTCGTTAAGGTCCAACTGACATTCTCAAGGGTACACGTATCGATTATCGATTCACAAGTGTCCTGCACGATTTTTCTATTTAGAAAAATGATTAATTAAATTTCGGTTCTTTTAAATAAAGAATTCAATTCTCACGCGTATTGTGTACACTGCAAGAATTAAACAAATATTAAATAAATGTGTCTAATGAACAATTATTACTTTCTATGCTGTAAAACTTTGAGAAACGTGTCAAAAACCATCTTTCGCTTCGAATCTCGATGAAAATTAATTTCTATAGGCAAATTGGTCATTTATAATGCATAAATAGAATGCATACTATAATGTTAATGTTCAAAATATGCGCAAATGTTAATAACAATCGCGTAGATTCACAGAAACCGTTCGCCTTCACAGATTTTGCAATATCGTGATGTTTATTAGTCATAATTATTAACAATCATCGTCGGACCGTAGATTAAACAATTATGAACAATATCCAATTATAAATAATGGCTGGAAAGCTATCAATCTGTTGAAATATTCGGTTAGATCGAACAAAGGCGATCGAAGTAACGGTAAGTGACCTTCAACCGGGGTATAAGTAGACTCGTCGGTTGACGAAAATTTCTTTCCAGCGGGAGCCTCCGAGGTGGACGGACCTCTTCATTTTAGGTATTCGGACCCTCCGCGGACAGCCATGGATGGCAGTTGCCCATTGGTGGACAGTGGTCAGCCTTGGCGACCTCTCCCTAATTTTTTTTTTTCTTAGTATTTTGCTTCATTTATTTTATTTGTTCTTACATATCTGTATTTATTCTCCGATTTGAATTTGTACTTGTTTTTTCATGTTTATTCTTTTGTCACTGCTTCGTTTATTGTCTCTCATACTGCATGCATGTATTTAACCATTGATTCACATGTCTTGTTTTGTTTAATACTTATTATAAATTTCATTTAGCTACTTTAGCTAGGTATATCGAAGAACGAAGAACAAAGAACGAAGAACGAAGAACGAAGAGGACTCCTTCGTCGCATCCACCGGGGGACAGCTAATTTTAAGTTTAGACTAAATTAGTTTAAGGCTCCATGTACTAGTATCTGTGATCTGCCGAGCAATTATTCAATCTGTAGCTTATTTTTGCTCGCTTTCCCGTTCCTCAGTCCGGCCACCTCTGCTTGTTGCATAAGCAAGTGACCGGCCGTGTAGCTGGTCCGAACGGTCGATCGCCGTCTCCTCTGGTGCGTCCACTTCGAGAGAGAACATGCTGCGAACACAGGGGCAGGTGTTCGCACCGGTCCCTGCGGAAGCCCTTGTTCCATAAGACCCTCTCTTCGTCATCCTCCGTGAGTCAGGTCCACGCTCTGCGTGGCTCCTGGCTGCGGAGTTGGGAGAAACGGGGCACTCCTCTAGAGGAGTGGACGGCGTCGCGCATTTCCTTGAGAATCGGGCTCACTGAGGGGAAACGGGACCGACCTAGTAGGAGCAACTCCACGGTTCGCGTCGCGTATTCTCCAATTTTGCCTCAATTTTCCATAATGTAATTGCTCGGCAGAATTAAACGATGAGATCGAAGGAACATTGATTCCTTCTATCTCAGCAGTTAGAATAAGTTAGTTTTAAGGCTGTGCTCTGCCAAGCAATTATCCAATCTTTAGCTTAATTTTGCTCGCTTCCTCGTTCCTCAGTCCGGTCACCACTGCTTGTTGTCGAAGCAAGTGACCGGCCGTGTAGCTGGTCCGAACGGTCTATCGCCGTCTCTTCCGGTGCGTTCGCTTCCAGAGAGGGCATGTTGCGAGCACAGGAGCAGGCATTTTTGCTGGTCCCTGCGAAAGCCTCCAAAATAAGACCCTCTCGTCGTAAAGATGGAGAAACGGGGCACTCCTCTAGGGGAGTGGATGGCGTCGTTCGTTTTCTCTGGAATCGGACCCACCGAGGGGAAACGGGATAGACCTAGTAGGATCAACTCCACGGTTCGCGTCGCGTCTTTCCCAATTTTGCCTCAGTTTTTCCACAATGTAATCGCTCGGCAGGACTAAACGAGGAGATCGAAGGAACTTTGATTCCTTCCATCTACCTGGTTTAGTAACTTCCTTTGTATTGCACGTCGAGGGAGATCGATGGAACTTTGATTCCATCTATCTCCCTCCGGGTCTCCGCTCGCAGCAACCTCCACGTGGTGAGACCTGGTAATCGGTATTACTCGTGACGAACGATAATTCTTCGTCGCGAGTAGTACCGAGCTAATTGGCTGCGAATTTAGAATATTATATTAACGAAATATCTGGTGATTGAAATTGATTAAGAAGTACATCATAGTTTGATGATCGGTATTTACAAAAATATACGGGAAAAAAGGGATCGAACTCTGAAGTGTTAAAAAAAAGTCAAACATTATTTCCACAAAGTGGATGCTCCATTGAACCCAATCATAGGCGTTGGTTACGCATAGTCACGGCCCTGGTGAATCGAGACAAGCGAGCAGCGGAGCATATGGCGGCAAACCGTTCTACACACGTTGCCGATGAATATTTTCTCGGCCTGCTCGAAATGTAAGTCGTTTCGGCATTTGTGCCGGGCAGTTTATTTTTCGGAAATGTCTGTAGAATCCGATCGTGGGTAGGGTTTTCGTTCGCGGTAGAGAACTTCTTGTAAAAACACAAAAATAATGCAGAGGAACTACACACATCGACACTTTTTTAAACTTTGATGTTTAATTTATAACAATTTACGACCAAAAACAATTAATAAATTATACACCACTATATTCGAGAAACTCTCCTCTTTTCTTGAGAACCAATTAGAACTTTTTAACGTTTTTACTTTTCGTGTAACACCTCATTCTTAAAAATGTATGGTTTTTAGAAAAAACTTCGTTTAATTCTACAAGGATCACACACTGTTTATTTGATTGTTCTTTTAGAGAGGAAAGATAATTACTTGAAATGTTAATAAAATTTATTCTGTATAGTTTATATTATTCGTACTCTATTTTGGTTTCGTCCAGTCATCATACGTGATTTCATTTGATGTGTCATGTATGGCACCCGAGTTAACTCGGGCACGGCTGGTAAGTAATTAATACATTTATTGCGGGACACACCATATGGCGCGATTGTAAAATCACTTATTATTGCGGTACCCAACATACGGTATGCGCATTATTTTTCTTGCGTTATTAGTCGCGGAACATACCATATGGAGATAATTTGGCGATTAAAATTATTTTTACACGAGATTCTATTTTTACATCTTGGTGGTTGGTTGCTTTGGTTTAAGGACACATGTGTCTACAGTATAGTATAGACGATGTCTATAATAATTTGAAACGACTTTCTCGTTGTATTTCCATTTCTACGTTGAGTATGAAAAAATATTTAAAACAATTATTATTTATTTCTATACGAAGTATCGAACAATTTATTATATTTTACTTTTTATACTTAGTTTGTTAACAAACTCTGTTGAACAACTTACATCGTTCACAAGTATTCGAACAATAATGTATTTTAATTGTACCCCAAATATATAATTACGTTTTGAATTAACAATTTTACACTTGTATTAAAAATTGCAATTACAAATTGGTAATTGTTCTCATTATAACTTCTCAATGATAGAAGTGCAATCTCTTCCTTTATTATTTTTTTTTATTTCAATTAAATTACCGACAAACTAACGATCTGACATCAAATACTAAAAAATGAATAACTATACGTTCGATATAAAATATATAATTCATCCTTTACGTTAATTATAATAATAACGATAATTATTAAAGCGTGGACAAAAAATTTTCTTCGCATAAAGTTCATGAAAAATAGTATTCGTAATACTTAAAAGAAACATGGTTTACCTCGCACGTAAAAGAAATTAATCGTGCATTATAAATCGCTACCAATGGTTTCTTTCATTTTATTTAAAATAATATTGTAGATCGGGGAGGTCGAGGCTTCGTATCGACAAATCGATTCGAGCGCGTAAAGTAAATAACGTTCTGAGAATTGTTCTAGTCGGCTTACGTCAGTTTCAACGGTACAAATTGTTGGGAGGGAGCAAGGTTGCGGCTATAATTGTGTGATCATTCAACGTTCATGCAACTCGAGCGCTGTCATGCGTGTCTTTGAGTCGTAAAACAAGACCTGCAGCAAAATCAACAGCTGTATTTCAGTCTACGATGAATTTAATTATTACTCGCCTCGTATAAGTCTCCAAGCTTTAATTTACAATGATATTATTGTTTAACGAACAGTGAAGCGTAACGCTTTCAAACACTGCACATTACTCGAAATGTTACTGCGAAAGAATTCCAATAAAATGTATTAATAGCCATTTTATAGCTTAATTTTATTTTCCAACGAAACTGGTATTCAGATAAAAAGTTGCGTAACTGAAATCGAAAGCGTTCGACAACACAAAGATTGTTTGTTATTTTTCCAGAAACTTTTTACGAGCACTTATAGTTACCGGAAATACTGGTGCAGCTACAGCTACTTTGCTGACCTCTCTTACGACAATCACTCTTGAATGCCTATCTATAGGCAACCATGTTTCACTAGTCCAACGTGTTGCATTTCTGCAGGCGTAGAGCAAGTAGAACGATCAATTTTTGAATATAATGTAAGTAAATCGAAAGTGATCGATTATTATTCACGTTTGGAAAAATGTATTTATTTAACGTCTTTATTACGTAAATATAAAGGTACGGATTGAAGAACATAAAATAAAATATAAAATGAATACTTTAACTACATTGATTGGGTTAAGGTTCTGTCAAAGTCAAGAATTTGATTTAAATTAATAGAGAAGAAAAAGTACGATAGTATGGAACAGAGATATAAAAATAGTATGGAATAGAAAATCTGTGAAAACTACGAAAGAAAAATTGTGGAATTGAACTGAAGTTAAATGAAGCTATGAAAAAAAAATTAGATCGAAAGTGGATAAAATTGCGGACGAAAGTAAAATAGCAAAACCGTGTAATAACTATAGAGAAAGAATTCGGCAGTCCCTTAGGCCTGTTCTTTTATTGGTGCGGTCTTATCAGAATACATCGAGTTTTACATACAACATTCTCTATATATAGAACGACGTTCACCGGACGATCGTTCGATTTCTATATAGCGTACATACGCAGAATAAATGTCACGTATACACTCGCGTACAAGTTAGCGAACGTGCTCGCTAAGTTACAAGATCGTACTTGTTTTTTTTTTTTCTTTTTTGTTGATTGATTTTTCAGAAAAGCAAAATTTCATTTCTCTTCCCGTTTCGTCCCAGGACGAAACAAAGTTCGCGGATTATCGAACGTTCTGAAATAGAAAAATCTTCACAAATATAGACAACGCACGCCTAGCTCCGAAACCGCAGCTTACACGCTAATTGTATAGAATTTTTCGACGATGTTTAATTAGTATTTTTTTTCTTTTCTTGTTTTTTTTTTTTCGCTCACACAATCGTGCCTCGACACGAAGAAATTGACATTTTACAACAGCGAAAGACAATATATTTTTTCTTGTGTTTTTTTTTTCTTTTTTTTTTTTTTTCTTTTTAAGGAGATTCTCTACCATCGCTTACTATCCTGGCTTTCTTTTAATCTTAATCGTTAAAGTCTACGGTTGTTCCAGAAGTCTCAAAATATGGCTGGATTCCTGATTAATTTCATCGTCAGATTAACGAACAATTTAACGATAATGAAAAATAAATTTCTTTCTCAATCGTTTCGAACGAAACACCTTCTTTTCGATCTCTTCATACTTCGCGAGTTTATCCACAAATTGCGCCCAATTTCAACGTTTCACGTTTTACGATAATAATCAGCGCGCACCGTTTTCGTTATTTGAATATAATTATCGTGACATCGCACAATAATCGATATCAATGTTCCAATAATTATGACAATCATTACAATAATTATTATATTACGTGTACCGTGCATATTACATGTTAGAGATAATAATAATAATAATAATTTTGCCCGTTTGCGAACAGCCAGAAGTCCGACGACGACGTTAATGAAAAATCCGCGGCCCAAAAAAATACTATACACGCATCTCATATTTTCTCTTTCTTCCTCTAAATACACTCATTCTTCATCTCTAGCAAAGTTGCTTTCTCTCTCTCTCTTTCTCTCTTTCTCTCTCTTTCTCTCTCTCACTCTATCCTTTCCTTAGTTTCTAATTCGTCTCTTTCCACGTACACACATACGCAAGCTTCCAAGGACTTGATTAATTGTAAATGAAACGCGTGCACCGTGTACCGGGTGTAAACGTGAAAATGATTGTGGCATTAGTAAAATTATGTTATACGATTGGCGTTCAGGTATTCGCATTGTTGAGAAAAGCTTTCGTTTCACTGCGAGAATTCGGTAGCAATAAAAATCATTCTACACTCTGTATTAAATTATCCTGAATATTAAAATATTGGATCACGTATTGGATTCAGTTTCGGTAATCGTACGTTTTTATTACGATGGTCTGTAAATAGATTTATAATAACGATCGTTAAATCAATTATTAAATTTGGTCTGTTATTATTATTCGAGAAGGTTTTTACCGAGAAGAAGAACATAGAACGTACAGTCTATCGCACAAGTACACGCGCATTTATCTAATACGTTACGAAAATTTACAATATATTAATAACAAAGCTGTCCGCTGTTCTAGAACGTATCGATACACCGATAAGATCCGTTTACAATCACGAAACCCATCGCGTAAAATATGACACGATGTCAATCACTGCTTCAAAAAAGGGAAAAGTTTACCCGATTGAATCTTTCCAACACCTTCGTTCAGGATAGATATATTGACCGCGTAAGGTCACTTGGTAGCTACCCCCCACTACAACGTTCAACTTACTCCCAACATCATTTTTCAATTTCTGACTCCGCCCATTACCATTAAAAGACAGTCTACGAACCAGCTGACTCGCGTTCTCTGTGTTTCCGAACAAGAAGCCGCGAAAAAATGGACGAAAATCGTCACGAATCAAAAGTTATTCGTTATTAGCACAAACGTGCGCTCGACGTTGTTAACCACGATCGTTAATCGTCGAACGTGAACCACGTTGGGAGAATCGACGTGTCCGTCGTGTCACGATCGTGTCTACCTCGTTAAAAGTACCGCCGGTGTCTACCTCGTTAAAAGTACCGAGCGTGCCCACCTCGTTAAAAGTACCGAAGTAGCTCGTCGCAGTGAAATGAAGTTTCTCGAGTCACGCCAATAGCACTTCGCGCCAGTAGGTAAAAGGATCTCGCATCGTACAAAAGGATGCCCTTCTCACCGAATAGAAAAACTGATATTTGGCAACGGTGTGGAGAGTCGAGGGCCGTTGACAGGGTTGGCTATTTTCATTACGCACGTGAAATATATTGTTCGTGTTTCTTCGTTTCTTTTTTTTTCTTTCTTCTTCTTCTTCTTTTTCGGCGCGAGGTACAAAAGAACAACAGTATCTTGAAAAGACAAGTATAGGCAGGTACTGTATTATGTTTCGCTTTTGGTCGATCGACGTCCAAGTATCATGAACGATCGTATCGCACGTTTCGACGAGAAAATTCTTTTACTCTTCTCACCCCTTCTTTTCTATCTAGCGTCTCGGTTCACGAATCGCTCGACGTTGCAAACGAGTCGCAGATCATCGAAACCTTGAAGAACGAAGTGGCCTCAGTCGCGGTTCACTTCGAACGCGATTATTAGTTTTCTTTTTTGTTTCGTTTTTTTTTTCTTTTTTTTTTCAGGGAAACGCGTCATTGAAGCAGGAAGTTCGTTTCAGGATCGCTTCGATCAAATTGGAGGGTTCTGTAGAGAAACTATGGCCGAAAATCGGGGAAACAATTTGAAACAAATCGAATCTATTTTACGGGGGAAGTTCGCAACACGTAAATGAGAATCTCATTCGTTTATTTTCACGTTAGCAACATTTATCCTGTCAATTTTCATTCTCGATGCGTGACAGAAATGTGTCGAGGTGTCGATTCCCTGTCAATTTATAAATCGTGACGGATCTCGATCCGTCTGTGATATTTCTTTTTTTTAAATTAATTCCGGCCCGAGGAGGCTGCAACAATCGATGTTCGGTTCTCGGAGAAAATATTTTCCTACACCTGGAGCAAAAATTGGCAGAGAAGATTTTGTACGGGGGTTTCGTGTAATTGTTGTTAACATTTTGTATATTCACCAACAGGAATTAAACCCGGTTGAGATCTTTATCCCCGTGGTTAAAGTCGATCGATGCAATTCGATTTATTTTCGCGTAAAACCCTCCAATTGCACTGCACCGTCTGTTGCATTAATGCGTTGGCATTAGTAGCTTAGTATTTTCTTCGAGGAAAGTGTTACCGCGAGAAATTTTCGCTAATAAATCACGCCAAGGTGTGATTAAATCTGTACGATTAGCTATGTCGGTGTAACAGTTCGGGAAACTAAATTAGCTCGTTGCAAGTGAACGAGCGAAGACAAATTATTCTCGTACATGCAAACGAAGAGAGAGATCATTTCTAATTAATTTACTGTGGCAGACGAAATTCCATAACCGGTGGAATACCTCGGTTGGAAAAATGAGAGAAATTAACTACCGACTACTCTCTATTCGACGAAGCGTGAACGAAATGAATCGGCTCGTGGTAAATGCTCGAAACGAAATAATCAGTTCGTGTCTGTTTCGTACGAAAAGAAGATGCAAATTAATTGATCGCGTATCGCTAGACGCGAGTCCATTGAATACGCGTATTCGACGCTCGATCTATAATACTTTCATGTGTTTCGAGTTTCGATTTCCTCGGACGCGTTCCGTTGGAAATCAGTAGTTTACAATCGTTAATTACACATCTATCTACGTGCTCCCGTGGCACGGAGAAATCAAAAGGATCTCTCGATCGATCGTCTTTAATTTCCACCTCGAGGAATGGGATCATGGAATCCACAATTATTTTTTTTTTTTTTTTCATCATTTTGTTCGTTTTACCAGTAGAGAGGACGAGGGAAGAAAATCATACCGGAAAAGGCCGATACTTTTCACGTAGAATACTTCACTTTTGTTTATGGCATGGTAACTTACGTACGTTTGATTCAAAGTGAAAAATTGTAATGTAATTAGGAACTGGATTTGTTATTTTTTTTCTTTTTTATATTTCATTTGTAAATATTATTATAGTTTGTGAAATATGATATATTTAATTATTTGTGCTCGAATATGACAAATTATTGCAAATAATGAAATTATCAGTTTGAGTATATTCAGTTTGTAAATTGTGCTTTTTTTAGATATAGTTAATGTATTCGAAGGGTAACTTTGAGACAGAAATTAGTTCAGGTATATATGTTTCGACAAAATTTGACTGTCTAATAAATAAGGAAGAAAATTGATATTTAGAGGTAAATTATTTAGCAGTAAATTATGAATTCGTTAAAGAATTATCTTCTTAAAAACTGTAACTTTTGGATAGAGTAATTTTACAATTAATGTATAATTCTAAAATTTGAAGCGATTTAATGATACTTTCGTCAAATTTGTCTACGTTAAAGACACGAAAAAAAATGTCGTTGTCTACGAATGAAAGATAGATATAGAAAAAGTGTTTTATAATAGGCCAGTCCATCGTTGTTAAAGAATCTTGCAAACGAAGTATATCGCCCATAGCCAAACAGTAACAATAACGTGTTACGTTTGGACGGTGTAAATAATGGCGATATCGATTTGTACGAAGTTGCATTCAATTGAAAAAAGTACGAATGTTCATTTTCCATAAACAGAATTCCACTGAGTTTAAAATTGCATTCCTCGAGGTAGAAGTTTCGAGAGAAATCGATCCATCGGATCAAAAAGTAGTCATTTACAAGAGTATCGAGATTTCGAGACGAATATGCCGATTATTTATACATTGTGTTACAACACCTCTAACATTTATGCTACTCGTTAATTTTCGTAATTTCCCCAGACACAAATATACTTTGATACTGGAAACAATTACTGAACAAACAAACGTCCCTCAGAATAGCGAACGAAATTGTTTAAAAATTACCTCCTACTGTACAATTTAAAATTGGACAAAATCTTAGCGAAAGAGTGTAAGAAATGCAGAGTCACTGTTAAGTCGAATTCACTCGAGTCGAACGATCATGCAGTTGGAAATACTCGAGTATGTTATCGTTTGATGTAAAATCAATCAACCGTTCAATTATCGACAAGGCTCTGGGGAAATTATTTCACCTATAAACAACATGGTTCAGTTAACGCTCGATTGGCGTTACGCTCTCGATATTTGGTTCGATATTAACCGGTCGAAGGGGCAACAAATTTCGTACAATCTCGACGTCTCTTGAACGTCTTGGTAAATTGTACAAATTGGTCGAGCGGTTTGCCAATTGTTTATCACGAGGTGAGAATGCGACGATTAAAATGCAATTGACAGGTTGAAATCTTTCTCTGACTTCAGCCTCTTCTTCGGAAGCTTCTATGAGTTTGTCCATTGACTCGACAAACAGCTCGTCGTTAAAGAAAATATTTGTTAATTAGTTGGTTAGATCGAGACGATGGCCGTTTGATATCATCGTAAAAACTTCTTCGTCGACGATTGTTTCGATATTCGTGGCTTTTGGCTTGTTTCAAAACGGAGACTCGTCTTCATTTGCGTCGATCTCTGTACTCATACAATTCTCCTCATCCAGATTCTTCGTGAATTTAAATTTCGGTTTATAGGACACTCTAGATATCTTCAATCTTAATAATTATCTCATTTAACTATCTACTTTTTTTTTACATACACTCGACCTTCAATTCTTTCCAACAGTTTTCCTCTAGATGTTAATTTTAATTTTTAAAGAGCATCGACTTCGATCAGATTTTCTAGCCTAAATGCCAATACAAGAACGTACTTTTATTCGGTAATTGCTTGTTTAAAAAAATATCCAGGATATTCCATTACCGATGGAAATTACTTTAAATCTTGTGGAGTCGATACTAGAAATAACAGAAAATGTTTGCACACATGGATGATTTATTTAATAGTGTTTCAGAGTTATAGCCACTTTTGTATTTAATCACCTTGTGTCCATCATAATTTAATTACACTGTGACAATACATATAGCAGAGTCTTGTTTCTAAAAATTAATAGAAAATTATTTAACACGTGAAGTCACTTATAATTCAAAAACAGGATAAAGAAAATAAGTTTAATGTAAATATAAACTTCTTTTAGAGTCCTGTTAAAGTAGGTCCTATCAATAATGCAATATCCTGTATATCAAACCACAAACTGTATACTCTTCGTTAAGAGTGTTACTGCGTGAAGCGAAAATGTATCGTATAGTAGATTCTTAACAGTAATTCAACATCTTGACTCCATAGACCAACAATCTTCGATCGAAAAGTTGATGGTGTTGACAGAAATTTATACGTCTACAGAATAATTGTTGTTTCCCAAGATACACGTTAATCGACAAACCAGGCACTCTATGTTAAAAGTGTCATTCTTAACAGTAGTACAACATCATGATCTCGTAGATGAACAGTCTCCAATCGAAAAGTTGCAGTGTTAAGAGAAATTAATACACCTATCGAATAATTGTTGTTTCCCAAGATATATAAAAAAAAATCAGGTACTCTATGTTAAAAGTATTATTCTTAAAAGTAGTTCAACATTTCGACTTCATAGATCTATCGCGCAACTCTCATGATGAAATATAAGAAAGTCGTACCAACAAAAATAAGCATACCCAGCGAATAATAATCGTGTCCCGAGATATGCGTTAAATAACCAATCTCTACGTTAAGAGTATCGTTTCACGAAACTGAAACCCATCGTAGTTTCTTCGAAATCATAGTTAAATATCACGACTTCGTAGATCGATCGAACATTTTCCAGAAGCAAAAGTCATGGACTTGTATCAAGAGAAATAAATATATCAACCGAACGATTATCTCGTTCCAAGATAATTATTGAACAGCGAATCGTGTCCTTCGCGTTAAAAGTTCCACGAAGCTAACACCTGTCCGCAGATTCATAGAAATCGATCATAGATCTCGACCTTGTAGATCGATCGAACAATTCCAAATGAAACCTCCTAGATCTGTGCTCACAAAAATAAATCTACCCATTGATTAACTATCGGGTTCCGTGACAAATGTTAAATAACGTACCGGAACCCTACGTTAAGGGAATCGTTCCACGAAGCTAAAACCTATCATAGATTCTTAGCGATTGTTCGACAATCTCGACTTCGTAGACGGGCTGAACAGTTCCCAAAAGGAAAATTCACGAAGATGAATATTTTACGTGTTCTCTGAACAATTAATCTCAGCTGTAAGCGTTCAGCAATGATTCAAGAATACCCAACTAGCCCGTGTGTTCCGTCGCAAAGCGTTAGGACCGCGGTTAAGAGGTCCTCGTGTTCATTCTGGTCCATCGGGAAACAATCGGCCTTGATTTGTGCGCGATCATGTGAACATCTCGCCCTTGCGGAGGTATCTCCACGCGGCAAAGACCATCCCGTTGTCGTAGAGGTCTCGTTTCCGGCGTTTTAGAGGAGAACGCAGCCGGAACCTTGCATCACCTCGGAGATGAACATCGGTGTACCGGCACCGAGGCCCCCGTCAGTCTTCTCGTGCTCGTTTTTATCGTACTCGCAGTCGAAATAGCAACTCTGGAAACAATTGCGTTACTAAATGACGTGTCAAAGAGAGATACGAAACAATCGGTACCCTCGACAGGAATAATTTGTAATAAATCGTTTAAAGAGAAGTAGAAGGAAAGTAATGACCCGAAGTAGTATTCTATGTCTATGTTTAGTTGTTAAAGTTATTGTAAATATTTTAACATAGGAGAGAACGTTAAAATTATGAATAAATATTGATAGATGGCACGAAATGCACCAAAGCACCAGCTGGTGCCACTTTTTCATACGAGTCAATATTAGTGTCAATTTTTGCTCATTTCAGGGGAGGCTAATCATAGAAATAAAGAAATTTGATCGTAATAATGTATAGTAAATTATTTAAAAAGAAATAGAAGGAAAGTAAAGACTCGAAGTAGTATTCTATGTCTCTGTTTAGTTGTTAAAGTTATTGTAAATATTTTAACATAGGAGAGAACGTTAGAATTATGAATAAATATTGATTGTACGAGTCAGTGTCAATTTTTGTTAATTTCAAGGGAGGCTAATCGTAGAAATAAAGAAACTTGATCGTAATAATTTATAGTAAATTATTTAAAAAGAAATAGAAGGAAAGTAAGACTAAATGGAGAAGTATTCTATATGTAGGTTTAGTTGTTAAAGTTACTTTAAATATTTTAACATAGAAGAATTAAAGTTATGAGTAAATATTGATAGATGGCACGAGTCAATGTCAGTGTCAATTTTCGTTTGTTTCAAGGGAATCTAATCATGGAAATAAAGAAACTTGATCGTAATAATTTATAATAAATCATTTAGAAAGAAATGGAAGCAAAATAAAGACCCGAAGAAAAAATATTCTACGTCTACGTCTAGTTGTTAAAGTTATTCTAAATATTTTAACATAGAAGAGTTAAAATTATGAGTAAATATTGATAAATGGCACGAGTCAATGTCAGTGTCAATTTTTGTTCATTTCAGGAAAGGCTAACCATAGAAATAAGAAAAGTTAATTATACGTGTACTTAACTATATATAAATTTGACAGTTAAAAGATCAGTCGAAAATCTTGATAAGTAACGATCTACCTGACAATCTAAGCATCTGCAATGGTCGCTCATTTTGCAAGTGATGCCCCACTGTTTGGCCATCGCCCTGTAAAATTGTTTGCTCGATTTGTGAAGTATTTTCGGCGCTTTCGTCCTGTTCTCCTGCTCCCGGGACGCCTCGCTGTCGTTGTTCTTCTCCTCTTCGTGTTTTTGCGCGACAGCCGCGTGCTCCAAACGCGTCTAAAATCGTAACGAAACGTGACACAGGTCCCGAACAGCTCTACTTCACGGGTAAAGCAAAATCACTTTAATCGTCGATTCAAAGGCTACCGTTCGGGTCGAAACGCCTCTATAGAATAGAATAATTGAGTGCTCTAGAATAAATTTACCGCTCAAGAGCAGAGCGAGCGGTTTCCCCCACTACACGCACAAACTACCCCCGATAAACCGTTCGGTCAATTCGTCGCTCTGTAAAATAAATAACGAACTCTACAACGTCTGGCAAAATATTGTTTCTAGCTTTCGATCACGAGAATCGAATATTTCGTATTACGAATATTTTATCACACTTTCATTAATATTTAATTCGAACGAAGTCAGAACAGTTAAAACCTGCTCAGTTTCCTTCTCGTGTGTACGATAATATTTTCTACCTTTAACAAATAAGTAAATAACTGCGATAGTGTCGATTCATTCGATCGAGCACCGTTTGCCAGAGATCGCAGAATAAATTGGCCGTTCAAGGTCACCGAACAATCCCCCCACCACACGATCATTCTCCTGCTCCATCCATTGCATACAAAAGTTAAAAGCACAATTCTGTGATACCACACTCGTGAAAGCTCTCTCAACGAAGACGCAAGAAAAAAAAATAACACAATCAATAATTTTCATATGGAAGTGGGAGTGACCTTGAACGTCCAACCGAATTTGTCCAAACTCCCAAGGACGAGTAATCTCTACCGTGCAAGAACGAAGACACCGAACTGTTTCGTCTCGAATTATTCGACAAATACATGAAATTAGTTATTTCTTCATAGTTCGCCACGATAACCCAGATCTTCACCTGTTCGATAACGTGTTCATACGAAGGAGGAGGAGAGCTTGGAATGGCTAGTTCGTTCCTCACCATCAGGCTGTTGGAAGCAAACACCGGTGACTTTAAATTGGATTCCAGCTCGGTGGCCAATTGCAATTGGTTCAACGGTAGTTGAACATTCTCCCCCTTCGCGTTGTCCTCCGTATCGTAGTCCACGTTCGTGTTTCTTTCTCCGTTGCAGCCATTGGTGGCACCCTTCTCATCCCCCTCTTCGTTCTCACCGATCGTGTCCTCCTCTACATCCTTCTCGCAGTCGGCCTTCTCCTTCCCCGTATCGTTGTCCACGGCCTGTTCCGCGCTCTCTTTGTCTTTCTCTCTATCCTTCTCGTCGCTGCTGCGCGACTTCGACATCTTCGAGAAGGGAAACTTAAACGGCGCCAGTTTGATCAGCTTCTCTTTGTCTCGCGCGTCTGAAACAGAGAGGATCACATCGGGCACTGTTTACTCCATTGTGGACCAGACGTGCACGTGGTAGCAACGCGTTTACGTGCGCTCTTTACCGAAAACAATCGGAGTTTTCTCAACAACGACAGATAATGGAACAATCGAGTTGCATAACGCGACCTTCGAGCAACCTTTACGCGATTTATCACGGTTTTCGAATTTCAGTAAACATTCTTGTTACTTTATCGACCATTTGGCTACAAATGATTGGGTACCACCTTTTTCAGCTAATGTTCATTATTTGGTGGATTGTTATTACGAACGGGATCTTTTTCAGCGGGTATTTATTATTCAGTGGATTGTTATTACGAACGGGATCTTTTTCAGCGGGTATTTATTATTCAGTGGATTTGTTATTACGAACGAGAGCAAATTCAGTGGATATTTATAATCTTCGTGATATTTATCTTTGAAATTTTCATTCAACGAAAGAGATCATTGTTATAGCTATAAATAACGTACGGTCAATTTGTTTAATTTCATCGTAGTGGAAATTCGTTTGGAGATCACTCGAAAGTCGCGTTATTTAACGTCGTTGAGTTTATTTTAACAAGTATGACAATTTTCTTTGAAAAGATTGATTTTTATTTAAAGTTTGGGAAATTAAAGAACCTATTGAGTTGTACGGAAAATTATTTCGTTTTTTTTTGCTAAAAATGGAACACGATTCTTTTAGAGTGCATAAACGTTTTATTAAATTATATATTCTCCATTTTGGAAAACCAAATGACTTTACGAACAACCCTGTATAATGTACAATTCGTGCGATTATAATGCAAACATCGAAAGTAACACGAATATCATAATTTGTAACCTAGAAGATGATCCTGACATCTTGCAAATTGCAAATGATAAAAGGATCCGAACAAAAGCATCCATCCTCTACGAACAATTCTGTATTCAAATAATTACAAATTCTTATCGAACAATTAAATAAATACCGAACCAATCTCAGCCAGAATCGATAGTTAGGTCATTCAAGTTGATACAAGTAGATCACCCTGTATCGTAATATAATATAAGCACAGGGAATAGGAGAACTACGGTGACAAAAGGAATTGATTTCTTGAAATTGAAGTTTAAAGATTTACGAACAATACAAGAGTCTGCACAAAGAACGAATTCATCGAACAATTAAACGATTCCAAATCAATTTCAGTTTAAGTCAATAGTTAGAGGGTCGGTCAAGTAGATACAAGTAGATCGTATTGTACGTCGATTTCCATTTAAAAATCCGGAAAATAGGTTTGGAAATGTTAAAAAATGCAAATTGTACAAAAATCTAATTTCTTTTCCTTCGAAATACCCAATATTGGTCCGCAACAATTGCACCTGAATTGAACAAACCACCCTGTACATTGTAGTACAGATGGTGAGATGCATATCGATAAAAAAGAAGTGGATTACCATTTAAGAGCTTAGAACATAACTTTAGAATGTTAAAAATTATAAACGATACCAATTGCACTCAAGCTCAATATTAAGAATATCAGCGAAGTGGTTCCATATTGCTCATATCACTCTGTGTATTTTAATAGAATGTAAAAATAAATGGTGAGACACATATCGATAAAAAAGAAGTGGATTACCATTTAAGAGCCTAGAACATAACTTTAGAACGTTAAAAATTACAAACGATACCAATTGCACTCGAGTTCAATATTAAGAATGTCATCGAAGTGGTTCCATATTGCACATATCACTCTTTGTATTTTAATAGAATGTAAAAATAAATGGTGAGACACATATCGATAAAAAAGAAGTGGATTACCATTTAAGAGCCTAGAACATAACTTTAGAACGTTAAAAATTACAAACGATACCAATTGCACTCGAGTTCAATATTAAGAATATCATCGAAGTGGTTCCATATTGCACATATCACTCTGTGTATTTTGATAGAATGTAAAAATAAATGGTGAGACACATATCGATGGAGAAGAAATGTATAGTTATTTAAAACCCTGCAATAGAACCTTGGAAATGTTAAAAATCATAAACGATACAAAAATCAAAACCATTTCCCTTCGAATCGCGCAATAATAACTCGTGCTAATTACGCTCGGAATCGATACAAACAGTACAACCAAACCAGTTTCGAGTCGACGCAAAGAGATTTCATTTCCCGTTTAGAACTCCCGTGTGACGATCTCGCAAACGTTAAAAAATCGTAAACGTTAGAAAAATCAAAATTACATCCAACCGAAGCACACCGAGCCACACCGATTCCACCGGAAATCGATATTAACGGTACCGTGAAAGTGGTACCGAGTCGACGAAGCGAAGAGACTTCGTTCACCGCGTTTAAAAAGCAACCGGAAAAGGAAGATGGCCGGGAGAAATCTTGGGAATCGGCAGTCCGTAGCGGAAAAATTTGAATCGTGTGCGCGACGATCCCTTTCAACCGTGTGTGCACTCATCCGAACCAATTCCAGCCGGGATCAATATTTACGGGGTTATGGAGATTGGGATCCAATTGCACGGATCGTCCCGTTGTGTCCCGTTGTATTATGAACGCGTGGGAGACGTACGCGAACGCGAAGAAAAGGGCGAGCGGAAGAGAAGAGAAGAAGCAACAACAAAAAGAAAAAAAATAGCTGGTTACAATATCCGCTCGGGCGGAGGAAACGATAAAAGAGAGAAACACGGAACGGGACTGGTCAGGGTGGGGGAAGTAGTTCGTTCCCGTGGAAAGGAGGTGTATCCCCGGTGCGAGTGCACCAGCTTCATCTGTCGTTGACCCAGTGACCGAGTTTCGTGTTATCGGTCGACCTGGCGCAGCTGCGGCTGACTTTAAAGCCGCCGACTCCTCCAGGAGGATACCTAACCGTTCGAGGCGCCCGATCGTATCCGTGTTCGTCGATCTCTCAACGAGAATTAACCATCGTTCAGACCTAATCCACGTGGATCATCATCGAAACGATCGATATCGGTCCGGCGCATTCCCGATACGGTCGACGCGACTCGAAGACGCGACCTATCTCGATCGGCCTCGCGTCTTAATTGTTTTGGATATCTGCTCGTGAATCCCTGACTACGATGGTCGAGGGGTCTTAGTTACCCAGGACACGTCGATCGTAAGCGCGGAATGTAAAATTGAGACGCCTCGTGGAGAAACGTTCCGAGCCGCGTTCCCTGTTACCGGGGATGGATTCTGATCGCGAGCTCTCGCGGTGGCGTACCAGACCGCTATAGTTAAAAGATTGTGTTTACCCTTTCCACGTTCTCGTTACGACCCACTGGGAACACGGATGCGCAATTTTTCTTGCGAATATAGCGCTACGGAACCATTTCACGGCGAGTCATCTAGGCCGGTGTGTGGGGATATTTAAGTTCGATTAAATTTCGAAACTCAATTTGCCTAGCGAATGTATTCCTGGGAGGAGGTAAGATCGATTTTGGAAGTGGTCGTGGCTAGTTGGGTCGGACGTTTTGGTTGATTTTGTAGGATCGCGATGAAAGAAATTACAACGAATTCTAAAGGTGTGAAGCTTTAATTTTGAGTAATTTTTGATTGTGGACCAAATGTATTCCATGGAGAAAAGAAGGTTACACTTTTTGAGACAATTTGCATATGGAATGTATTCTTGGGAGAAGGAAAGATTGATTTTGGAAGTGGTCGTGGCTAGTGTTAGGTGGACGTTTTGGTCGATTTCGTAGGATAGCAATAAAAGAAATTACAACGAATTCTAAAGGTGTGAAGCTTTAATTTTGAATAATCATTGATTGTGTACCAAATGTATTCCATGGAGAAAGGAAGTTTACACTTTTCGAGGCAATTTGCGTATCAAATGTATTCTTGGGAGAAGGAAAGATCGATTTTAGGCCGGTTTTTGGTCAACTTTGACAGCAATCATTCTAGTTGTTAATGATAAACTTTAGTATCGATGGATCAATCGTGTCCTGTCGGCTGGAAATAGATTACTTTAAAAATTAATCAATTCGACGATGGAAAAGAATGATTTTCTATTCTTGATCCCAAAACAGGACTTCGTCGGATTATTACTTATTCAAAAGTTTGGAAAACTAGTTCCCTGAAAAGGAGTTAAGGTGTTAGATCCAGTCGGAAGGTGGCTGACTGAATTCTTTGCATTGAAGTCGAAGAATCTTCGTAAAAGAGGGATCAAAATATTAGGAGACCGACGGGAAGCCATTGTAAAAATTGCGAAAAAATATATGAAAATTTTACCATTTTCAAACAATATAAATATCAAAGAACACGAGTGTTCCATTGTCCATAAAATCCTTTATTCGAACGAACGTATATTTTTATTATTATCACTGCATTGGAAGCATAGGCTTTGTCAAAAACCAGGGGAATATTTTATTTCTCGATATCGAGCCCCTCATTTTCAATCCATTTAGTTCCACGAGCGCATGGAAACTGCCAATACCCTTTTTCAAGGCAAATGTGGGTCATGATTTGAAAATTTACCAAAACATTGAATTTTTAAGGTATCGCGATGGAACAAAAATGAGCTTACACGGAACGAATTATAGATTCCAATATAAACTCGATAAAAGTTCTCCAATATTTCACAATAGTCGAACCGAAGTTACGAAAGTTACGTCATCCCGCAGCATTCGCCCGATACGATTCGCCAACGTCACCTTCGCGAACAATCTTCGATCTACGTGGGTGTTCCGTGCAACTTTCTAATAGTCGGAGTTATCGTCAACGTTAAAACTCACGAGACAAACACGAATTCTCCGAACCGCGCGAACCCGCGACGATGTATCTCGCCGTTAACGAAACAGTATGCAGCTGACGCGTCAAGTTCGTTCCGCGGAGCAGTCAGTTGCAAAGCTTTCACTCGATGCGCGTTAAAAGGCAAATATTTACTTACGAAAGGTCAGGGGGTTGTAAATTAATCCCGGACGCAGTTCCCTATTGAATATCCAACGAAACTAATTCCCTAGCACACGGATCAAACGCGTGGTGAACTTTTTAATGCAATTTGTCCGTGTCGCGAAATGAGAATTCTTTCCGTCAGCTCGGCTTGAAATGCAACGTTGAACTGCGTGGAATAACGTGGAACGCGTGCACGCGGAAGTGTCATTCAAAGTGGCAGGTTTAATACGATATCTTGCATTCCTCCCTGGGACAGGAGGGGGGAGGTGGGGGGTGGAAGATTGCTCGAAATTCTTCCGTCGTACGTTAAAAATATTTTTACCCCGATTAACCACGCGTTGCTGACAATGTAGCGCGTCGTGCTTTCGAACGGAACGAGAATGCAATCGCAGAAAGAGTACACGAGCAAACACAGGAAAACGGTCGTTGTTATCGACAATAGCGCAATTAGGTAGAATACTTCGCTCGGGCGAAGCGAAACCGAGCTCGTTGCGCGAACGTCCCGAGTACGGGGAATGTGTTCTCGTGTTGTGCGTGTGCGCCTTTAAATTCAGCTACGCGCGGAAAGTTTACGCCACGTTGAAATTATATATATATATACGGTGGTGGTATTTGTCTTACATTTCGCTCTTCCCGATCGCGTAACTTCGCGAAATTTACATCGTAGAGGAAAGTCGAGCGCCACTCGTTGGTAAAGCTTGTGTATCGGCTTGTAAATTGGCTCCGGTTGGTAATTAACCCTTGTGCGCGTCGCCAAAATGTTCCATGTTGTCGGATAATCCGAGTACCCTTTACGTAACGATATTTTTTTTTTTTTTACTCGACCGATTACCGATCTATCGCTCGAGGCTTTTTTTTTTTACTTTACCGATTACGATGCAAGGGATGTTTAACGATTTCTTTTATTTCGTACGTTCCCGGAAGCTCTTAATGTTCTACTTTTGTGACGTATTTACCGAATGCTGTTTTAAACTATCTGAGCGAAAGATTATTCGAAATTATGATACGGGGTGATTTGGAAATAGATGTTTCTACTTCAGGGGGTGAATGTATACTCTAATACGAGTGAAAAATGTTTTATTAACGTGTGTCTTGTATATCTTGGTTTTCGAGTTGTGGATGATCGAAGAAAATGTTTCAAGTGTCGAAAGAAATCGATTTTTTCAAGCTAGATTAGAATACATCCTTAAGGGGAATGTACAGATATGAATGTAAATTTTTTCCAGTGGTCTATTTTTCAACTGTGCACAGTACATTGTTGGCTTCCGTTGATTACACGAAATAAAAATACTGAGTTGAAAGTTGCACTTTGAACATTTTTCTCGATCGTTCTTAACTCGTAAACTAAGGTATATAGTACTTAAAATATTGTCGAGTATAAATTTTTCTTTGAGAAACATCGATCGGTATAAAAATGTCCAAAGAATAGATATCCAGGACGATTTTGCGATATGTTTTTTTTATAAGAACACGATTAATTATTAAAAGATCAAACGAGATGCATTTGGTTAATTTTTTTATAAGAACAAGATTAATTATTAAAAAATCAAACGAGATGCATTTGATTAATTTTTTTATAAGAACAAGATTAATTATTAAAAGATTAGATGAGTTGCATTTGGTTAATTTTTTTATAAGCACACGATTAATTATTAAAAGATCAAATGGTCAAATGAGAAGCCAGTTGGCACGCAAAATTTAATCGTTAAATAGTAAAATAGAACTTCGCGTGAGATAAAATTATATGTAAAATAATTTTGTATACACGATCGTGGAAATATAACGAAACCGTTTTATTTTTAAACGAGTGGAATAGGATCGAGCGTGGCCGGACAAAGAGAATACGAGATACACGTTCCAGTAAAATGTAAAATTCCAAGAAAAGGACGAGTTACACGTTGATGGAACTTCGATCGCGTTTTAGTATGTAAATTGAGTCGGAGAAATAATTAATCTCTGTACAGCGAAGTGCATCCCGGCGCACAATCGTGTGTCGAGTAAAGATGAAAATGTATTCGGTAGTTGAAGAAGTTCGCGATCGCAGAAATGCGAATGCGAACATTTCGTGGTTTAATAGGTGAATTATGGTCGTAAGCGGTCGTACGAAGAGAAGGTAGAATGCACAGTCGAGGAACTAGAAGTTGCCTAATCCGAACCGGGCGAAGTGTAAATTATCCTACCCGGTTAAGCGTACAGAACTGTATCGAACGCGCATCGTTAGAGAAGTAGAACACGCCAGTCTGCGTGCAGACAAGAAGAATTGGGACATGGTTGGTTCGGAAAGTGGAACATGCTCGTTGGTAGTCAAACAACTGTTTGCTCGTAGTTTGAGCGGTAGAAGAGAACTGCATACGATCTGACAAGTTCAATAGAGCAATCATAGGGGCGATCGAGTAGAATGCATCTGTCGAGATCAAACGTCGTACAACTATGACAAGGGTAGCACGAATTATCCGCTTTAGATTTTAATGTGCTTTTGTAGAACAAGAGTGGAGTGATCTCTTTTGATGTATGCGAAATATTGAGTGTGGATACTCGATAGTTTTTAAGATAAAAATAATTAAAGTTACATA
This sequence comes from Ptiloglossa arizonensis, assembly GCF_051014685.1. NCBI lineage: Eukaryota > Metazoa > Arthropoda > Insecta > Hymenoptera > Colletidae > Ptiloglossa > Ptiloglossa arizonensis. Next base: position 20,228,261 of record NC_135052.1, read on the forward strand.
GGTTCGATACGTAAGATGTCGAACGATATGTGTTCTTTCTTTGCAGTTATGTTTATTCAAAATTGGGTGTCAAGTGAGATAGGAATTATGTTATATTATTTGGACGATATTGACTCGAGAAAAATAACTGTTACAGATTCATGGTGACGTGGATCCTTCGATCGCGTCGTCGTTACAGGAGAAACGCTCTGGATATAGAATCGTTGTTCTCAATTTGGTGATCAGGTGGCCTTGACCCTTTTTATCCGTTTGCATGATATTCTACTTAGAAAATAGTAGAGAAGACCATCGAAGTGCATACCAAATGTGCAATTGGGCTATCAGGTGGCCTTGACCGCCCGTTTCACCATCTGCATATTACAGTGGATGATTAAATTATCACGAACTCCTAGAGAAAGTACATGTTTCATACTTTCGGTATTATATCCTGTTTTTCTTTGTATATAGATACAAGCCTCGTTTATAATTTCATGTGTAGCAATGTTTGCACACGTGTCTTGATACTCGTGTTCATCTTTATTTTTATTTTCCTTCGTTATTATTTATTCCAAAACTGTCAAAAAGTATCCAACTTTACCAAAGTATGTTCTGACAATTACAAATAAAACGTAATCAAATACATATATATTTATCATGTAAAACCTTCAAAACAGTTGCAAGATATTGCTAAAAATATAACAATACATTTTCTAAGACAAAAGTATCGTTTTAATCGCAAACTATGAGTAATTATTAATAGTTTGTTCACCAACTGTACTCAACTTAAAAATTAATGCAAAAGACCATCGAGGTGAGTTCCTAATGTGGAATTGGCCGATCAGGTGACCTTGACCTACGGTTTCCACCATTCGCGTAATATTCTAATTGGAAAAATAACGCGAAAGAGCATCGAGGTGCTAAATATTCACCGGCGGGGAAAATTATTCTCAATTTCTCACGGTAATATCCAGTAGAAGCAATTAAAATCTTCGTCGGGAGTTCTTCTTCCATTTCCACGGAATTTGTCCGAGAATTAAAAGGGCAAACAAGCCCGAAGCGCAACCTTACTCGTTAATCCCACGACAGGGTACCTCGGAAGTTTACAATCCGACGAAGCTACATCGCGCGCTCGAAATGGAGCAAGGACACGCGCGGGAAATTTCTAAATGTCTTTCGAAAACGCAACGACCAACGGAGAAGAAAGATCCAAGTGAAAAGCGACCGGTTAACAATCGTGGGGTTTGGAACGCGTTTCGTAAACCGCGCCACGGTTCCATTCTGCTTCCGGTTACCGAGATCTCCGCCGAAATTGTGACTACTCTGTCCTCGTCTTGGAATTCTGTCCTCGTCTGGGAAATTCTGTCCTCGTCTGGGAATTCTGTCCTCGTCTGGGAATTTTGTCCTCGTCTGGAAACGATGGAATTATATAGCCATCGGCGAGAATATCTATCGGCGGTACAAAGGCTGAAAAGAAGATGAAAGTGCGTCAAGACGGTGACAGACGTTTAAGTGGTGGTCCACTTCGAAGGGACGTAACGTCGCTTTTCACGTGTCTCTGAGAGGAAAGTGACGACAGACAACGGACGAGTTTCAAATCGAAAAGATTCCAAACGAAATCAGAAAGCTGAAGTCAATTCGAAATCAACCCTCGAAAGTTTCTTAACGAAATCAGAAGTCAATTCGAAAACAGAATGTTTGACTGTCAGAAAGAGATAGTTTTCGAACGGTGAGGTTACGATTAATTGTTAAAAGATCAATTACAATTAATTGTGATGTTGTTTTTCACGTGTCTCGAGCGAAACTGAGAGCAGAGTGATGATAGACAACGGACGAGTTTGAAATCGAAAAGATTCCAAACGAAATCAGAAAGCTGAAGTCAATTCGAAATCAACCCTCGAAAGTTTCTTAACGAAATCAGAAGTCAATTCGAAAACAGAATGTTTGACTGTCAGAAAGAGATAGTTTTCGAACGGTGAGGTTACGATTAATTGTTAAAAGATCAATTACAATTAATTGTGATGTTGTTTTTCACGTGTCTCGAGCGAAACTGAGAACAGAGTGACGACAGACAACGGACGAGTTTCAAATCGAAAAGATTCCAAACGAAATCAGAAAGCTGAAGTCAATTCGAAATCAACCCTCGAAAGTTTCTTAACGAAATCAGAAGTCAATTCGAAATCAGAAAGCTTGACTGTCAGAAAGAGTTTGACAGTTGCGAACGGTGAGGTTACGATTAATTGTTAAATTTGTTTTTCACGTGTCTCGAGCGAAACTGAGAACAGAACGACGATAGACAACGGAAGAGTTTGAAATCAAAAAGCTTTTGAAAATTGTCAATTCGAAATCAGAAAGCTTGACTGTCAGAAAGAGATAGTTTGATGACAAAGTATCAAATAGAGTGATGGCAGACGTCGTTACTGATTTGGATAACGGACGAGTTTGAAATCGAAAAGCTCCTGAAAACTGTCAATTCGAAATCAGAAAGCTTGACTGTCAGAAAGAGATAGTTTGATGACAAAGTATCAAATAGAGTGATGGCAGACGTCGTTACTGATTTGGATAACGGACGAGTTTGAAATCGAAAAGCTCCTGAAAACTGTCAATTCGAAATCAGAAAGCTTGACTGTCAGAAAGAGATAGTTTGATGACAAACTATCAAATAGAGTGATGACAGACGTCGTTACTTATTTGGATAACGGACGAGTTTGAAATCGAAAAGCTTCTGAAAACTGTCAATTCGAAATCAGAAAGCTTGACTGTCAGAAAGAGATAGTTTGATGACAAAGTATCAAATAGAGTGATGACAGACGTCGTTACTGATTTGGATAACGGACGAGTTTGAAATCGAAAAGCTCCTGAAAACTGTCAATTCGAAATCAGAAAGCTTGACTGTCAGAAAAAGATAGTTTGATGACAAGGTATCAAATAGAGTGATGACAGACGTCGTTACTGATTTGGATAACGGACGAGTTTGAAAGCGAAAAGCTTCTGAAAACTGTCAATTCGAAATCAGAAAGCTTGACTGTCAGAAAGAGATAGTTTGATGACAAAGTATCAAATAGAGTGATGACAGACGTCGTTACTGATTTGGATAACGGACGAGTTTGAAATCGAAAAGCTTCTGAAAACTGTCAATTCGAAATCAGAAAGCTTGATTGTCAGAAAGAGATAGTTTGATGACAAAGTATCAAATAGAGTGATGACAGACGTCGTTACTGATTTGGATAACGGACGAGTTTGAAATCGAAAAGCTTCTGAAAACTGTCAATTCGAAATCAGAAAGTTTGACTGTCAGAAAGAGGTAGTTTGCAAATTGTGAGGTTACCGGAGCTTTGTATTTTTAATTAGAAAATTGTGAGCTTTGAAATAGACGGAAGATGAATTTTAAATTTGAGTAAACACGCGTGTGTGAGTCTTCCCTTCCGTGTCGAAAAAGGGAGAATTATAGGTCAGAAATCCATGTTTGAGTTTTCACGGTTCTAGATTCGATCGATGTTTATTGAAATAGAATTGATCGCGTTTGAAAATCTGGAAAACTCGCGCGAGTACGAACGTTCTTGCAAGAATGGGTCTCGATGTTTGTATTTTTGTGTATTAAAAACGAGAAAAAGTAATTTTAGAACGACGCCAATGGGGGAAGATATACTTGGAATTTTTTCGAAAATTATGGACCATGAAATAAAATTGTAAAACACAGGAGACGGACTATGTTGAAAATATTTCTTCTCTTCGAACGATTGAACTCAGTTTGTACTCAGTTCGCTGTTACAAATCTGTACGGAACATCTCTTCTTACAAATATATTTATTCAATCGTCAGTCCATCGCTTCGAAAAATCAGAAACCTACAATAGTAAAAAACGGGCACAAACAACTTCAAACGATCGAAAAAGTAAGCTCAGTAACAGAAATCTTGAACGAGGTAGTGTTCCCCGGTAAGAAAACTACACTCCAGAGACCAGCAAATCACTATCAGAGATCATCCGTACCGGAGATCGAAGGAACCGATAAAATAATCGTACAACATTTATTTCTTTCCTCGAAATCAATTTCAATATTTGCCCAATTAAATTTAGGCCTTTCGAGTTCCAGATCCCAGCACTCTCGAATTTCCTTACCACTTCGAGTACTACTGGATTATTCGAAAACTCATTTCATTTTCCAACAAAACGTAGAATATATAATTTAATGAAACGTTTACTCTAAAAAATCCATGTTTCATTTTCACCCCCCAAAAAAAGAAAAAAACGAATCGACTCTCCAAACAACCCAATACTTACGTCTTACGTAAGTAAGACTATTCGAATATTAATTACCCATTCTCCCTAATTTCGGCGATACCTCCCTTAAAACGAAACACACTATCCAACCGGGAACTCCATGTCACTTACGAGATAATAAATTCCCATGTAACAAGGTGCTCGGTGGAATGTTCAACTGCCCCTAGGTTCCGTACACGGAGAGTATGAAAATCATCCCCTTATTTTGCCATCCGTTCGCGGAGACATCGAAGGAGCAGCGAGTATTCGCGACGATTTGAAATCGTTGCTCGCTTCGAGAGCCCCGTCGGATACAGGTTGTCGAAATAAGACGACCACTCGACAGGGCTGCTCGAAGTGGGGAAACGAACGAAGTAGGTGGCGAAGTAGGTTGCACCGGTTGGGTGGGGAGTTGGGTGGTACGAGAGGGGGTGAAAATCCAGTGGATTCAATGGCCGTACACCCTTCGATAGAAGTGGACGGTCTCATGTCAGTGGCCCCAGCTAGTGCACCGTCATCCTGGGCTCGCACCTTTCGTCCTAGTTTCTCCGTTCTTACCCCCCACCTCCCCTCTCGTTCCTGCCATCCGGTTCGTTCTCCTACATCCCTTCCACAGACTCCACCGTAGATCTTTATCCCGTCCCTTCCACGTTCCTTTTTCTTCCCGCGTTACGCGCCCATGCATTCGGATCTCCGTTCGTCTCTTCTCGGCTCTGACCCGTCCGACCACGTACCACCGATTCTACTTCGAGCGGTCGAGGTCCGGTCCCACTCGTCAATCGAACCCGCGAAAGAAATTCTACCACGAGAATTTCATCCCCGCTCGCAGGATCACCGGTGCTGGACCAGGGTAACTCGATATTCCGATGCCTTAGAAATTGGAAATCGACATTCTCCAACTCCTTACCGCTCCTTTCCTTTTTTAGAAGGCTCGAGCGTCTGGGTGCTAGGATCAGAGGGCGATATGAATTTTTCGTAAACGTGTTCGAATAACGTAAACAGTGATTCGGAGCAAGTTTCTGTCCGTATCGGTGGAGATTGCGCGATTATTCACTATTTCGTTCTTTCGAGAGTTTTGATATTTTTGATCGGGAGTTGTATAGACTTTTTCGAGTAACTCTTCTTTTTAGAAGGATGTTCGAGTGTATGGATACTTTTGGATCGGAATCTTTTATGTTTATGTTTATTTTCGGAGAATATAAATGGTTGTGTAGTGCTGTGGAACAATTTTTTTTTCTTTTATGTATGTGTGCAGGGAAATTGGTTTTACGATTTTAAACAGTTTTATTCTTTTAAGAGTTTCGATACTTTGCATCGGGAGAGTTATGTTGATATTTTAAACTTTATCTTCCTTTTTTTTTTAGAAGAATATTCGAGGCTTATGGATTTTAGGATCAGGGTGATCGCGATATGAATTTTTTGCGTCTACGTTCGAGAAATATAAATAGTTGTACTGTTCTTTGCAACAATTTTTTTTTCTGTGTAGGGAGAAAATTGATTTAGTGATTTTTTTAATTCTAATTGTTTCGAGAATGTGTCGAATTAGCATCGACGTTATATTATTAAAAAGAAAAATTGATTGAGTGGATTTAGTTTGGAACTTTAGAAAATCGAGTCCTTTTTTTAAAGAAATTTCGTCGAAGTTTTGATTATAGAGAACATGCATTGACAACCGAGTTAGGTCTGGGTCGGGTTAAGTTAACCGATTGCCTTGAAACTTTCCACGCATATAAAATTCATGACCCCCCGGCGCATGAACTAGGATTAACTTTAAATGTTAAAAACTTCTGTCGTTGTTGCATAATAAGACTTAAGTTTCTATGCAATTTTTGTTATTTTCGAAAAATCGAAACTTTCCTCGTTACAATAGCAAGGGTAATTCGAGAATAAATTCTCATTGCTCCTCGAAAAAATATATACATAAACACTCGAAGTATGCGCAACGTTCAAAATCGATAAACGTAATACTTTCTTTTTTTTTGGAATAATACGCAAAGGAGCTTAAATTTCCGCTCTCAAATCCAGATTATCCCCTTAAACATCACAAGGTTTGCTAGATAAGCGTACATTTCCACAAATTTTGCAACGAATAATATTTCCTCCGGAGCTGCTTTATTCTCCAGAGAATTTACTCTAGGGGTCTTAATTAACGAAACGAGCACCGTCGACTTTTATGGTTCTCAAAATTTTTAAGCAAACACCTTTATTCTCATTACGAGCCAACAATTCCCTAATGCAGAATACGAATACATTTATGTACATCCGTTGTTCACTATGAAACTCACATCGATGGACAACAATGTAGGAACTTTTTGAAAATTATAATTTTAATATCCCTGCAACCGGTATGATATACATTTTACGCGATGCGGAAAAGTATGATATACGTCGAATATTTTACGTATGAATAAACGTTTCGTACGTTGGCTGTGAACGATAAGTGTTTAGAATAGGGATTGAGCGACCGAGTTTGAGGATCGTCTGCGAGTGAAGTGTATCTGAATGGATTCTAGAAACGTGCTGTGAATTTTCGGACGAAGAGATGTGCGGTACGAGTGAATAATGTGTGTGCAGGTTGGCTGTAGCAAATGGATAAATGTTCACAATCGACGTAGTTCAATTGTCGAGGATCTTCAGTGCTGAAATACTAAGGGTCGATAGTTCATAATCGTTTAATGGGACAAAGAATTTTTCAGAAACGTTTAAAAATGTTTAGAGATGTACAGAGGTGTTCAGAAGCACCTAGTGATGTTCAAAGAAGTTCACAGACGTTTGTGGATGTTCAGGTATATTCATACGTGTTCAGAGATATTCAGAAACGTTCACAGATGTTCACAGACGTTTCTAAATTTTTAGGGATATTCTTGGATGTCCACAGATGTTCAGAAACGTTCACAAATGTTCACAGGCGTTTCTGAATTATCAGGGATATTCGTGGATGTCCACAGATGTTCAGAAGCGTTCAAAGGTATTCAAAGATATTTAAGAATATTCAGGGATATTTGCGTCCACAGATATTTCTGAACTGTCAGGAATATTTACGTTCACAGATATTTCTGAACTTTCAAGGATATTTGTAGAGATTCACAGACGTTCAGGAACGTTCAGAGGCATTCAAAGGGATTCAGGGACGTTCAGAGATATTCGCAAACGTTCACAAATGTTCACAGACGTTTCTGAATTATCAGGGATATTCGTGGATGTCCACAGATGTTCAGAAACGTTCAAAGGTATTCAAAGATATTTAGTGTTCAGGCATATTTGCGTTCACAGATATTTCGGAACTTTCAAGGATATTTGTAGAAATTCACAGACGTTCAGGAACGTTCAGAGGCACTCAAAGAGACTCAGAAACGTTCAGAGAAATTCGTAAACGTTCACAAATGTTCACAGACGTTTCTGAATTATCAGAGATATTCGTGGACGTCCACAGACGTTCAGAAACGTTCAAAGGTGTTCAAAGCCAGTCAGAAACCCCCTCAAACGTTCGCAGACATCCAGAATCGTTCGCAAATCATTGAAGTTGTTCGTTGACGTTCAGGCATACTTCAAAACGCTCAGAATCCAGTCACCGATCGAGACTCCCACGAGTTACGATCTCAATTGTTCGCAACTCGTAATGTTTCACGTTTAATAGCGTCGCATTGTTCTCTGGACGACTTTAAAATTTGTCCGTTACTTAATCGAAAATCTCCCTCATATCGCGACCCGCCGAGCCATCCACTGTACCTACATTCTCCGCTGTCAATTTCTTCCCCTTTTGTCTTTTATGTTTCTTTTCATTCCACCTTCTCCTTGGCCGCCCACTTCTCCGAAAAGTTCCTCAGCTTCGTCGAACCGGTGACTGAAGGAGTTGCATTGTCTCCAGGACGACAAACACTCTCGGCATCATACCCTTTCATGCAGGAACTTTATCCGCCATTGAGGTGACTTTTCGCGAAAGTTCAGGGAACAATGGCACTTGTATCAGCCGCAATACTGACCCCGAGGTGACGAGGTAATCTGGCGTCTTCGGTCGAAACTTTGCTACTGTCAAATATCAACCAGATATCCCCGTCGAGAACGACACCGAACAAATCTCGCGGACGTTTCCGCTACGGAAGTTTCGACTTTCACGGAATTCGTGAATTCACGTAATGGCGTCGAGCCATTCAATTTTATCGGCCAGTCTCGTTTCGGGGATTGTTCTTGAATCTTTCCACGAATCTTTCACTCCCATTTCAGCGACAGTTATCAGTGAAATAATTCAAACCGTTTTCTGGGCACGATTTCGTGGATGAATCGTAAATAAAAATATACGATTTCCTTTCCAATCACTTTCGGAGGATTTTAATAATTTCACATCGAAAATTGTTCGACAATATCGTACTAATACCATAATTGCCAAATATCGTGAACAAATACGAAACATACGCAAACAGTTTTTATCGTTCAGTTTCGTTTTACTTTTATTTAAAATTTCACCGTAAATACAGATACAGAGGACGTTAATTAATGGAAGCTTGAGTGTAGCGCTTCGTTGTATTTGGTTTCCGTCGGGACGAAATGGTCGATGATGGAATTAACGTGCAAAAACGGGACGGAAAATGGTGGCCATTATGGGGGAGAATAAATTAGAAAAGTTTTATCGCAAATCCGAGTTCTCGAGTTTCGAAATTTTTGATCATTCTTCGGCTGTGGTGCGTCATGTTGGCGTGTAACTGGCTTGTTTGTTGCAACGTGATGTACGTATATAATGTCCGTATTAATCATCGTAATGCCAGCGATTAGACTATGAACAGAGGGACCACGCGTGGGTCCAAACTGACCCGTGGTTTGATCTCTCTCGCACGAATATTTCGAACGTATATTTTTATTACTTTATCGTACTTTTCTTAATTTCTAAGGAAAGCTTAGCGTGGGTCTAAAGTGACCCACAACTTGATTTTACTCGCACGAATATTTCGAACGAAGATTTTATTACTTTATCGTACTTTTCTTAATTTTTAAGGAAAACTTAGCGTGGGTCCAAACTGACCCACAACTTGATCTCACTCGCACGAATATTTCGAACGAAGATTTTATTACTTTATCGAACTCTTCTTAATTTCTAAGGAAAGCTTAGCGTGGGTCTACAGTGACCCACAACTTGATTTTACTCACACGAATATTTCGAACGAAGATTATATTACTTTATCGTGCTTTTCTTAATCTCTAAGGAAAGCTTAGCGTGGGTCTAAACTGACCCACAATTTGATTTTACTCGCACGAATATTTCGAACGAAGATTTTATTACTTTATCGTGCTTTTCTTAATTCCTAAGGAAAGTTGAACGCTGTAATCGAGCTATAGTTTTCCCGGGTCAGAAAAGACCCAGATGTGGTACGATTTAATAACCGACGCGGTCGTTTTGGAACCACGTTGCGTTCGCGTAATTTTCCAGCTACCCTTTTACGCAGATTGGGTAACATCGTGAAAAAAAAAGGATTTCCTCGGGTTCCGATCCACGTATCGTGCAACGGATTGCATTCAACCGGTTGAACAATGAGACCTAACCTCGGTTAGTTTACATCGTGCTTATTCGAGGTGGCGAAATATTCAAAACGATTTCGATCCATCTGACCGGACGTTGCATCTCGTCGGGGAATTCCCGGGAAAATGGTGGAAACTGGTTGTTTCGAATATATACACGTCGTAGCCCAGTTTGTTTAAACAACATTGACCGAACGTGTCCGTGTTTTCGTCGGGACGTAACAAAATTTTTCATGGATTTTGGCGAGCTTTCGTCCAATGTTTATCGAGCGCTAACGGAAATGATAAGAGAGGATAAATCATTTTGCACGAGAACGTGACAAACGAATGCCCACAATCGTATCGCGTCCCGACACTCGAAAAAACGAAACGTCAACACAGCTTTGAACATTTCCCGCCATTATTGCTTTATCGAATCGTCGGGAGCTTTTTCGCTGCCACGGTTTATCGAGCGGAGTGAATTTTTCTAAAAACGTTACCGCGACCGTTTGTGTATTCTCGACTGCATCAGAATTTAGCTTTCTCGACAACGTACGCGATTACTATAGCGTAACGAAACCTTTCCACGCGGTGGAATAAATTTGGAAAAAAGATTACGCAAGGTGGGCCACCGATGTTGTCAAGAGGTTCGTGGGTTTATTATGCACCGGGTGTTTCTACATTTAATCGACAAGCTTTACCTGTACGAGTAAATGCAAAACGTGCAAGTAAATGTTGCTAGGTAGATTCGAAAATACGTTTCGAACGCAATGGAAAATATTTCGAACCAGATTGTGCATTGGTAATACTCTCGCGATGACGTATCGATGAATATCAGAATTTTCGTTTTCATTAATGGATAATTTGACATTGAAAATTCGCCACTTGTTCATTGTTGTTCTGTTTTGCACATTATCAATGAATTTCCTTTGCTTTTCTCTCCGAACGAGCCCGACGTTAACCGGATACGAAAACGATCGATCTTTGGAATAGAAACTCTACCTTCCCCGGTTATATGAAACCTGTTAGGGCCAGTTTCGTTTCACACAACCGGGGACTAGTCGGTTAATCCTTCAAATACAGTGCTGATATATCGTATCGATCCAGATGTCTTACTATACTTTAATCTCTTAGTATTTTAGTATACTTTACTATCTCGATACATTTTATTATCTCGGAATAATTTATTATCTTAGTGAGCTTCACAATCTTGGTATACTTTATCATCTTAGTATACTTTATTATCCGGAGACAAAATGCATCACCTGTTCCTCGCTTTTAGCACCCTATTTGCTACTAAAAATTACCAAGATAACAAAAAAGAAATTTGTACGCCATATCTAAAGAATTAACAAATACACCAGCAAAGAATCCCCACTCAACGAGTCAAAACTCGTGATACCATTCGATCCACAAAATCAAGAACACCATCCCCTATCTCTAGTGCTCTATCCACTACTAAAATTACCTTCTCGTTCGCGAAGAAAAATCTCTCGAATAACGAAAATCTCGTAATCATCGAAATAACGTATTCAACCTGTCCCCACGTTGTTCCTTCCTTATTTCACTCCGGTGTCGTATCGTCGTTTCTCAAGGGCTCGTTCGTCCCCTCGTTTTCGCGCGACATTACGATCGTAAAAAGTCTGATCAGTTCACGGGATGTCGGCCACCCTCTCACGGTGTCGTTCGCAGCCACGCGCGTACGTCGCGCGAAGTGTACAAAAACGAGCGGTGGATAGGTCCAGAAATGGTTGAGAAATGGTCCCGATTCTCTCACGTGGGGTACGCTAGTGGAGGAGTGGGGGATCGGAGAAAGGTGTGTGCGCGCGTGTGTGTGTGTGGAAGCTCGTAATAAATACGAGCGTCGCTGAACGAGCGATAAAGACGATCGAGCGTCACGAAGTGAGCGATAAAAGCGACTTTTATGGAAGGTGAGCGGCGTCAAATCTTCCACGTGGGAATTCCTGTCGGGTGAACGATAGAGAGTGCAGAAAGCAATCGTTCCGTCTGGAAGAGAATTCTGACCGATGCTCGAGAACGAAGAAAAATGGTCGTCGGTTTCACAGAGCCGTCCGTGAGGACTTTGTAGGTACATGCGATTAACTACTTTTCGTATCGTTCAGCTCGATGAATTTGAGGTCTGATTGATAGAAAACGAAATCAGTAGATACAGCTCGATCTTCGTTTCATGAATCAGACTCTTAATGTTCAAGTGTAGTTTGTATTTGAGTCCACGAGTCAGATTCGAAAGATTCACGTGTGGTCGAAAATTTTGATCACGAATTATTTAAACGTGGTATTTCAAAGTTTAGAATGCACGAGAGTTATAAATAGAAAATTAGTTTGCAAACATTCTGGTGAATCGATTTTCTTCCCATTTGTAACGTACGAAACTATTCGTAAGAAATATACTTCTGTCAGCTTCAATTGGAATTATTCGAACGTACAGAGGCGTTTGAAAATTTTTTAAAATACGAAATTTGTAAATACAAATGTCATTTCGCCGAAATGCGAGATATTACACTATTTTGAGTTGATGTGGACCAATCTTCTTTCCATAAATCAGACTCTTGATGTTCAAGTGTAGTTTGTATTTGAGTCCACGAGTCAGATTCGAAAGATTCACGTGTGGTCGAAAATTTTGATCACGAATTATTTAAACGTGGTATTTCAAAGTTTAGAATGCACGAGAGTTATAAATAGAAAATTAGTTTGCAAACATTCTGGTGAATCGATTTTCTTCCCATTTGTAACGTACGAAACTATTCGTAAGAAATATACTTCTGTCAGTTTCAATTGGAATTATTCGAACGTACAGAGGCGTTTGAAAATTTTTTAAAATACGAAATTTGTAAATACAAATGTCATTTCGCCGAAATGCGAAATATTACACTATTTTGAGTTGATGTGGACCAATCTTCTTTCCATAAATCAGACTCTTGATGTTCAAGTGTAGTTTGTATTTGAGTCCACGAGTCAGATTCGAAAGATTCACGTGTGGTCGAAAATTTTGATCACGAATTATTTAAACGTGGTATTTCAAAGTTTAGAATGCACGAGAGTTATAAATAGAAAATTAGTTTGCAAACATTCTGGTGAATCGATTTTCTTCCCATTTGTAACGTACGAAACTATTCGTAAGAAATATACTTCTGTCAGTTTCAATTGGAATTATTCGAACGTACAGAGGCGTTTGAAAATTTTCTAAAATATGAAATTTGTTAATAAAAACGACGTGCACTGAACGAGCCAAGGTGATACGCGGAAGTAGTTGGAATACCAGCCGAAATGTGTTAAAATTACACTATTTTGAGTAGATGTGGCTCGATCTTCTTTCCATGAATGAGACTCTCGATATTCACGTGTGATTCGTATTGTATTCGAATCCACGAGTCTGACTCGCGATATTCGTGTTCGGTGGAAAATTTTAATCACGAGTCTGACTCGTCAAAATACTAGACGGTAAGGAGTTAACCCCGTTGCTCGAAAGTCGGCCGAATGAAAGCTTCTGTGTGTCTGACCCGATTCGGGACGTTACTACTCGCATCTTCGCTACCGTGTTCAATATCTTCGAAAGGTTACGGGGAAAAAATATAATTTCTATCTCGACGTACGATGTTTATGTTAATTTCTTTGCCCCTTGAGAGACCGAGTAAATATTTTTCCTTCCACGAGCACAACGATACCCAACGGAGCGCTTTGAAAATTCCTTTGGAAAATGTTCTCTGGGAATGTTTGTTCGTTTCGCTCCGGAGGTCAATTTCCGTTATTGAATCGAGGAACAATTTTTACAGGTGTGTTCCGTTTATAATAAGACCACCTTTGGAAATGATCGCGGGAAGTTACATTTTAATCGAAGTAGCGGAGCTGCAACTGAAAACACTGTTACGAGAATTTAACCACGATCGTTTCCGATTGTAAAACGAATAATCTTTAACGCGTAATTGGAACGGTTTTAAAGAACGTGCCGTGCTTTGAGAAACAGTGTTTCGTTTTTTTTCTTCTTTCCCTTTTTTTTTTTTCAATGTCAGTTCTTTCCGAGTGTTTAAAGCGACCCATATTTATTTACACGGAAGCGCATATTTTTCCTCTCGTGCGCGTTGCGGCCGACATGAATATGCATTCAGAGCTGCACAATAATGTGACCTTTCACTTCGAAATTGAAGGTCGGTTTATTTAATACCATATGTATTCTCCAGGAATTCACTGTCTTAATTACCGTTCTATTTTTACATTGTTCGTGTTTCCTATATTTTTTAAGAATCGATCTCTGTCTTCCACAATCTGCTATTTAATTACTCATAAATTACTAATTAGCTATAACGCGTAATTATTAACATTTTATCATTTTTACCTGTGTCACTATTATCTATTCTAACGCGTTTTAATCGAACAGAAAGTAACGCAATCAACGAAATGCAATAGTATAATAGTATAATACCACCATCAGTATATACACACATCGATACCAGTAGATTCAACGAGCATTGATCAGCCATCCTGGTAAAATCGTATTCAACGGTGCACGTGCCCGGAAAATATTCAAAGTCGATTTTTCTGGAAAACAAAAGTTCCTAACGAAAAATATTATTCCACGTCCTCTATTTATTAATTTTTGTTTTACAAGAAATTCTCCACTTCTCAAACTACTCTACCTCTATGGACACACCGATACCAGTAGATACAACGAGCAATGATCAGCCATTCTAGTAAAATCGTATTCAACGTTACACGTGCCCGGAAAATATTCAAAGTCGATTTTTCTGGAAAACAAAAGCTCCTAACGAAAAATATTATTCCAGATCCTCTATTTATTAATTTTTTTTCACAAGAAATTCTCCCCTTTTCAAACTACTCTACCTCTATGGACACACCGATACCAGTAGATACAACGAGCATTGATCAGCCATCCTGGTAAAATATTCAAAGTCGAATTTTCTGAAAAACAAAAGCTCCTAACGAAAAATATTATTCCAGATCCTCTATTTATTAATTTTTTTTCACAAGAAATTCTCCCCTTTTCAAACTACTCTACCTCTATGGACACACCGATACCAGTAGATACAACGAGCAATGATCAGCCATCCTGGTAAAATCGTATTCAACGGTACACGTGCCTGGAAAATATTCAAAGTCGATATTTCTGGAAAACAAAAGCTCCTAACGAGAAATATTATTCCAGATCCTCTATTTATTAATTTTTTTTCACAAGAAATTCTCCCCTTCTCAAACTACTCTACTACATCCGTTCTGTGCCGACAAATCATTCCCTACTCGGTATTTACTTCCCGTGTTCGAAGCAGTTAGTGAAAAAATATCCCCCGGTGAATTGATCGTACATTTCTCTGGAAATGAATCGTGGAAACGATCGCAGGGGTAGTCCATAAATATCGAGTAGAGGAAAGTGTTCCGCGGGCGAGTTACTCGAGAAACGATTCGGATCGCGCGGTCTTGTTTCACGCGTGAAAAATAAGCTAACCTTTCACGGAAAATGCGGCTGGCGTCGATATACGTCGACACCGGGATACGTTTAACGGAGATATTCGATATCTCAGCCGGTGTCGAACGATAGGGACGCCGAGGCCTCCGAAGTCGAATTTCGTTGCTCCGGGAAGGACTTCGGGGCGTTGGTCCCTACTCGAGCGGGAAACTTCGGGCCCACGGCATCAATCTCGGCTCCAGTCGGCTCGTGTTCGCGTCAATGAGTAACCCTAAACCACCAAACAAACTTCTGACTCGTGTCGGATACCAGCCACTCCCTTTTCCGCTGCTCGGTTTTACGCCTCGCGGAAAAGGACGAACAGAAATCGCTCGGTTAAACAGTTAACACGTAAGAATCTTTTCTTTTTTTTCATCGTCTCGTCGATGAGCGAGTTTATCGAAAACAAACGTGATATTGCATATTTTAGAAAGGAATGGTCCACTTTCTTCGATCACGAGAGATTTTTACTTTCAGACCTGTAGGCGTGATAAATATTGCAATTGGTGGTTTCCATTTCTCGAGACATTTTTCGTTTCTTGAGAATATGAGAAATTGGAGTACAGTTGGTGAGGATTGTCGAGGATTCTCGAGTGAAATTATTTGTAAATTTATTTAGTTGAAGGAAAAGTTTGTAAAGTACAATTATTTTGATATTTTGGTACTAGATTTATCTGCCAATCTACTGCTTTCTTTTGTAACGAAATTTGTGTGTTGTTTAATCGAACGTTCAGAAGTTTCCGTAAATTGGATGTTTTTTTTCCACCGGATTCAAAAATATAAAATTCCGTCTTTAAAGTCCGAAATTTGTCTTCTCTTGAATGAAGGCTGATTTTTTTGAAAATTATTAGCAATTGCTAACTTTAATTGTTTTTTTTCTCTTAATGGTAATTCTTTGGATTGAGAATTTGAAAGTGTTTTGATATTTTCAGGAGAATCATCATTATAATTGTATTTCTCGACAAGTTTACTTAACATTTGAAACTAAAAACTCACTTTCGAAAATAAATGAGATTTATAACAATGGACTCAGTTTCTCGAGAAACGAGAAACAAGAAATTTTTAAAATTTCTCGAAAAATTTTCGAGACAGAAGAAACACTAATTGTAACGTAGATAAATGTTGAAATGTTTGTTTTGCGTGAAAACATGTTTGGAAACCGCTCCGCTTTTTGACTCTCGAAACAAAAATTTTGCTTGCATAGGGATACTCACGTACGCGTGTATACGTGTGGATATTTTTTAACACGATTGCATCTAAACGGCTAAATGGATTTTAACGAAACATTATATTCAAGTTTCATATTCTCCCCGGCAAAGTCGACGCGTAACGATGGTTATCTCTTCCAGCTTTCCGTCTTCCTTTACAAATATAATCCGTTTAATAAATTTTGAAAAAGGAACGTATTAAATAAATCTCAAAGAGCATTGAATTCCACATAAAAAATATTAAACAAGCTTCCCTCTACCATCTCTAATAAAGAAGAAATTAAACGAAATCTTATTCGTTGCATACTTAATGCAAAATCAAGTGCCTAGGTGGCGGAGCGTGCGAACAGCGGCCACCTTAATGAAAAGTTAATAATCCTCGGTATTAAAAAAAAAAAATTCTCAAGAATAAAAAGTACTCGTTAAAATGTACGATTTCGTATTCTTCGATTCCAATTCTTAATTAATGTATTCATGGAATTGTTCTTCGAGATACGGACAATATTCGACGAAATTACAACTTTGATTGCAATTAGCGTTCACGGAGTTACGGAAGTGGTATTTTTAAGTATCTTCCAGTTGCAAGATACACACGCGTTATAATTTACGGAATAAGTTTCGTTTATGGTTCCTCGGGGAATTCGTAAGTTTTCTCGATAAATTTGCACCGCGTGGGGAAATAAATTTCGTCGAACGATGGTGGATCGTTTCGCTTTATCAAGGATAAAGACTATTGCAAATAAACGACCGGTCGAATACGCGGATGAATCACGCGAGCGTGCTGGAAAATTCAACGTTGTAATTTACAAGAAGCGCTTATTGAACAGCGTGCGCACACTTTTGCGCACCTGTTGATGGATGCAACTGGCACGGGGATTACGAAGCATTCGATGCACCGAAGTAGCATCGTCGAAGTTCCTTGCAACGCGAATCAATCCGTGAACAATAGCGTGAAATGTCAAACAGTTCCATCAAACACACGAAACGAACATCTTCCAATCGTACAATGCTCATGGCTGACTTTCTTATTGACTCGAGTACTTGGAAATTAACGGTGGGTATTGATTAAAATTTTCTAGCAATTTCTGCAAATCGTTGTAGCAATGCACTGTAATTTCAAGATACGAATCTTGAGAATTATTATCGCACAAATTGATCCGAAATTTTTGCGAAATTGACGATTTAGTTATTTTTTGCGAAATTGACGATTTAATTATTTTTGGTGAAATTGACGATTTAATTATTTTTGGTGAAATTGACGACTCAATCATTTTTTTTGCGAAATTGACGATTTAATTATTTTTGGTGAAATTGACGATTTAGTTATTTTTTGCGACTAATGAATTTCATTGTATACATTAATTAGAAATATTACAGAAAATAAGCTTTCTCTTTTTTTTCGTAAGTAATTCTCATATTGTTATTTATTATGTGTACGATATTGTTTGGGGAGATTGCTCATAAAACCAGAGAAAGTGTACTTGTTTCCTTCAATTGTAATTTAATCCTGGTTTGTAATCGACAGCAGAAAAAAGGAGTAAAGTATTAACGGTTTATTGAATCGTATACCGCTTGCTTTGAAATAATAAATTGGAACAGGTTCTCGAATATATCGAAACAGTGGTATTGTGAATTTCTGATTGGGCAAACTACGAGCTTAATAGTTGAATAGTAGTACTCATGTCGCCAATATTTCTCGATGTCTGAACGTGTGTAACATGTGCGAGGGAGCAAAATTGGTTACGAGAAGGAATTGGATTAGTTCTACTAATTGAACGCACAGTACCATCTAATTAAGAGCCAGATTAATATCACGTCGAAGCTCGAACGAACAGCTGTTTCCTGGACAACGATGTTCGCGATGTTAGCGATACAAACTTACCGTAAATCGTATACAGAAACCCAACATTTAACGGAATTGTTACTCGGGACAATTTAAAATTGGATATTTTAGAATTATTCTGATATTCAACACGATTTAAAATTGAATATTTTAGAATTATTCTGCTGTTCAACACGAGATATTCGTTTGTAAACACGTTGTATTTGCAACCTGTTAACCACGAATAATTTCGTAGGTTTATAAATTAATTTTTTATTTACAAATTTGACATTCTTTTTAAATTTTCAAATTACACTGTACATTCGAATAATTCCAGTTCAAGCTCGTAGAAATGTATTTCTTAAGATTAGTTTCAAATGGGAAGAGAACCGATGTACAGCAACGTTTGCAAACTAATTTCTTATTTACAACTTTGTTGTACTATAAATTTAAAAATACCACTGTACATTCGAATAATTCCAGTTTAAATCAGCAGAAATATATTTCTTGTTCCTGGAGAATCGAGTTGGTAGTAAATAATGCTAGCAAAATCGATATTTCTTTTTCGTATCAGTGCAATGTAGATCGATGTAAGAAATTGAATTATATATGTAATAAATTCAATTTATCGAGACTGTTCGTTCGAGTCACTTTCGGAGTTACTGGACAACGAAAACGATACGAAGAGAAATCAAAACCCCATTTATTGGGAGTAAAAAACGTGGACGTGAATAAACATTTCTGACGCAAGGGTCGTTTCGTTCAAAATTGCTTTAACAAAATCGTGCAGCGATAACGAGACATAAGAACACCGTGAAGAATGGAGAAATTATCGCCGAACCTTTTTCTTTCTCGTTGGGTCAGTGGAAAAAGTCAACGACGCACAAACGTTTACAGGATACAAGTTGGGGTGGGAGTACAGGGGGTTGATCGACCGAAACGAGGGTCTCGATGACAGGCAGAACACTCACACGTGTCACCGAAACTGAAGGTAGTGATGGATTGTTAAATTGTTTATTGAACACACATTTTTTTCCGAGATGGCAAAGACAGATAAGAGAGCTTAATAATCGACGACGAAACCATTTGGTGTTTGTACCAAACGTGCAAATAGAAGTAAAAAAAAAATGTTCACTTTTCAAAAATTTTAAACGAAAGAAAAATTTACGTAAAAAAAATTTACGAATGGTAAGATATATTTTATTTTTTATCGTGAAAAATAATTGTGTCTTTGGAAAATTTTTTTGGAGTATATGAAGGTAATAGGTTGCTCGATAAATTATGTCGTTTGATAAGAAATTAAGGTATTAGGTTTGTTGTTTTATTTTTCTAAAGATTGTACTACTGTTTGATGAATATGTTCGAAGTTTCATGTAGATCTGTCGGTTCGTTTGTATATTTACAGTTGTTCGAAGTAAACAAAGTTGAAGCGTCGTAGAATTCTTTTACAATGGAAAAAACGACAAAACTCATTGAACAACCTAGTGTACAAAGTCAGGGGAAAGAAGTTCGTACAAACGAGGGTCAGTAAACATTTAGTTCTCGAACTATAGTTCAGTCGCTTGCGGGCATCGGTGTAAATTGGTCGAGAATGAAAACAGGATCAACAGTTGGAGGGATGTCTGAAACGATCGGGAGCTTTGAGAGTACAAATTACGAATATTTATGAAAATACAAATGACACTAAACTTCGGTTTGCTATCTCCTGCGTGCACACACACACGTGAATATTTTTTCTCAATTTAAATATCTTTCCAACTCGACACGTTTATCAAATTCAAAGAGTATAGTACATCTACAGAAATAGCTCGAAATATTAATCATTCTCTACAATAAAAACTCCTAGATACACATACCTGAACAAACTATTTTCAATTATTTCCTTCTAAATACCTCCCCAATTCGCTCTTCGTGAAAACCGAAAATTCCCCACTATCGACACAAATCTCGATAAATTTAAACATCGATGAACCAACGACCACGATTACCACCCAGAAAATACAAAAAATTCTCCGCGAAGAAAATGTTGAAACTCGTGGAGAAAACCTACGACGCCCGTTTAATATGTAAACAAATTCAAGATGGTTCCCGATAGCGATCGATTGGTAAAAAAAATTACACACCTCGCAGGTAGCGCGTTACCTACCGCGAACATTCAGCTGCATCGTTATCCCCCGCATCTCCCTAATTCAGCTATAAAAAAAAAAAAAGAAAATACCTGCACACGAAGCGCGTTGTTGAAATCAATCTGTGTCGGTTGAACAAAAAAAAAAAACCTCTGTCGCAGGTTCTCGTGCACGTCGATTGTCGGTTAGCTCATCGATCAAGGATTCCGAGTCGAGGATCGAGCCCATCGCCAGCCATCGGCTCTATTGATCGCCAATGTCAACGCACACCAGCGCGCAAGGTGGCGTAGACACACGCGAGATGGGTGCGTTTCCTTTGCCGGACAAAGCACGCAGATCGAGTCTCGAGATAGCTATTGCCCGGTGTGTTTCGAGGATCGTTCGCGATGCAAACGATGGACGTACGGTTAAAAATGTGAGGTTACTCACGAGCGTCGGGCGGTCCTCGGTGTCGTCGTTGGTACTTGAGTGCTTCCTCGAAATCCGGCTGGTCAGCTACGTGGAGGCTTGCACGGGGTGTCGGTGTTAGACGGCCATGTTGTTGGAAATCCAGCGCCCTCTGGTCGCCGTTCGGCGAGGTCCTCGGTTACCTCCCTCCAGAAACGTTGCTGCTTCTCTCGCCCCTCGTTTTCCACCCTCTCGTGGTGTTCTTCGCGTCGCACTCTTGCGCGCTCAAGAACGCGAGTGGGGTCGCCGGTACGTTGGCTTCCACGCGATCCCACGCGGACGTCTCAGAGCCTTTATTCTTGATGATTAATCAGCGTTGCGAATCGCTGTTACGATTAAAACATTATTCTACGTTTTTCATCGCTCGAACCGGTATCGCGAAAGCCGTAAACGGTAGTTGTTTATTGCACCAGTTAGGCTCGAGGGGCTGGAAGAGTGTGGGATAGTTTGTCACGGTAGGAGGTGGTATTAGAATCGGTTCTTCTTTGTGTACTACGGAGAGACTTATTTGTTAGGAGATTAATTATACAGGGAAAGAATTTTTGGGAAGCGACAGGTCGGCGCCAAAATGTTTACACTAATGTAGATCCGTTCACAGGCAGGACCAAAGACATCATATTCTAGGCCTCCTTTCTAATCAGGCTCGAGTGGGAACAGAAAATTCTGGTACTGCAAGAGCGAGGAATATTAGGTTGTTGACACGACTCTGTGCAACGTAACTATGACACGACTCTATACAATGTAACTTTGACACGACTCTATACAATGTAATCATGACACGACTCTATATAATGTAATCATGACACGACTCTATACAATATAATCATGACACGACTCTATACAATGTAATCATGACACGACTCTATACAATGTAATCATGACACGACTCTATACAATGTAACTTTGACACGACTCTATATGATGTAATCATGACACAACTCTATACAATGTAATCATGACACGACTTTATATAATGTAATCATGACACGACTCAATAAAACGTAACCATAACACAGCTCTATATAACATAACTTTGACACGATTCTATACAACGTAATTTTGACACGACTCTATACAACGTAAGTTTGACACGACTCTATATAATTTAACCATGACACTACTCTATATAACGTAACTTTGATACGATTCTATACAACGTAACTTTGACACGACTCTATACAATGTGATCATGACACGACTCTATACAATGTAATCATGACAGGACTCTATAAAATGTAATCATGACAGGACTCTATACAATGTAATCATGACACGACTCTATACAATGTAATCATGACACGACTCTATACAATGTAATCATGACAGGACTCTATACAATGTAGTCATGACAGGACTCTATACAACGTAATTATAACACGACTCTATACAACGTAACTTTGACACGATTCTATACAACGTAATTATGACACGACTCTATACAACGTAACTTTGACACGACTCTATACAATGTGATCATGACACGACTCTATACAATGTAATCATGACAGGACTCTATACAACGTAATTATGACACGACTCTATAGAACGTAACTTTGACACGACTCTATATAATGTAACCATGACACGACTCTATACAACGTTACTTTGACAAGACTCTATATAACGCAACTATGACACGACCCTATACAACACTGTCGTCTCAACACTGTTTTTCTCCTGAAAAAGAAAAGGTCCTTATCCGCTTTTACTCACTCCCATCATATATTTCTCTGCACCCTCATTCGTTCGCCAAACTTTGCCAACGCATCGACAGGCAGCCTGTCGTCAACCAACTTTTCGTTGAGCCAGGCTTCGACCCTTGTCAACTAACGCTTTCTCTTTTATTGCCCTTTTCCGGGCACGATCCTTGAAACTGTGTTCTCTTAAAGCTACGTTTTCTAAACCTATACTATTCTAAAATTATGAATCTATTCAAATAATAGATTAAATCGAGAAGGTTCAATGAGATAGTGATAAAATGGAGTTAGGAAGTGTATAATTGTATTAATTAGGGAGACTATGTTAGGTTACTACTAATATTGATGTTCCTTATAGAAAATAACGGAAGAGCAATATTGAATTTTTCGAACATTTCTGTAGCTTTAATATTTTGTGAAATATTTGTTTATTATCCAAAAGTATACTAAACTACAATCCTGCGAAATTTTACTAACAAATTTCGATTCTTGTAAAAGTTACGGCCAATCACGTAAAGCCAATTTGCGCGAGCTGGTAAAAAAAATATTTAGTCGTTGAATAAATTTAAATAAAAAAAAAAAAAACGAGGATATATAATTTGCGTTAATCTCGTTATAGCACGGGAATTTTTTTATTTCGAGAAACTTTCGAGACGAGGTTGGAATCCGATGCTCAACTTGGAATCGATATAGAAATTCGAGAAGGAAATTAAATACAAATTTGCATGCTCAAATTTCTTCGTTGTTTTATTTATAAAACAACAAAGTACATTTCTTCCACCGTTTCGGGTGACGTGACGTCATTTCGAAATTTTCTAACAAAATTTAGCAGATTTGTTTTTCCTATCAATTTCTTCTTTCTTTTCTTTTTTTAATTGTTTACAAAGTGCTCCGTCGGAGAATAGAAGTTCTACAGGCAGCGTTTTCGTTGAACAGTTTCGATGACTCTGTTCGATCGCGTCTCGTGGGACTCGCTTTCCAAACTTTTCGCCGCAATTTCGACTTGTCCCAGCCTTACTCGATGAAATATCGGATATGAAAAATGGATAAAGACAAACTACGATTTATGTCTGTCCTTTCTACACTGGAAACTCTCTATGTTTTTTCTCGAAATGTCGTCCATCGAATTTCACTCTTTTGCACATACGTGTAATTGTACATTTGCATTAATTGTATTGTATTAGTAATTGTATTAGTACAATTGCTCGGTTTACCCTTAATTTTAGCCATTTCTGTCTTTATTTCCTCGTTCCTTTAAAACGAGTAGTTATTACTAAAAGCTTATCGACACGTTCTTCTCTTATTCGACAGTATACCTACTTTTCACTATTTTGCACATGGATGTAACAAGTAATACAATTGCTCGATTTACGTCTAATTTTATCCATCCGTGTCTCTATTTTCTTCGTTTAAAATTAGCATAACTTTTCAGCAAAAGCTCATCGTGCATATTTCTCACTTGTCTGACACTACACCTACTTATTTCACTTGCAACCGATTGACGGAGAGTTCTATCGAATTTTATTCCTTTCCACTTGCGCCACAAAGAGCAGTATAATTATTCTCTTTATATCTAATTTTAGTCATCCGTACTTATACATTATTTTCCCCCGACTTTATCCCTCCTTCGGAATCGTTCTTTCTAGAAGTTCGTTGTATGTAAATATCCTTCGGTTGTCTGACACTCCTGTCGACTGTATCACAGACAGCAGGTTGACAGGGATTCCACGATATGCAAAACATTGTTTGTTCGTCCACACACTCGGAATATTTCTCTGTTTTTATTTCCATTCACGTGACAGTGCATTAACACCAGTAAAAGGAAACACTATTGTTAGAAAAATTGGGACCTGCGTGAAATTGGAAAATTCCACGAAACGAATGCAATACAAGGTATCGTGGCAAATGTAACCGAAATGTTGGCACGGTTCGGGATTATTGTATAAAATTTACGAGTATCTGCATTAAATATTGAACCCGTAACTTCACCGGTCGGAGAAATTCCTGAATATTCACGAGCGTTTAAATTACGCGCTTTCAGGGCTGAAGTTTCGCGTCTTCTTTCTCACACTTTCTTCAGAATTTTTTTCGACGATGAATAGAAATTTCAAGACATCTACACTCTCCCCCTCCCCATTTCCAGCACCCACTCCCTCCTCCCGTGTCGTCCATGTCAATGAATATGCGCTTTAATTAAAAGCCCGCGCGGTTTAATTAAAAAGATCCGACGCTTATTTAGAAATGAATTAATACCGGGACACGAGATTATTTCTTGCCTCGAGATCTTTCATGTTTCGTAAACAGTCTCAAAGGCGTTAGACTACCCTCACAGGTGAACGTGACAAAAGTCTCGACGCGTTCTTTCGACGTGAAATTAAAGAAAATTCTATCAACGGTGACGCAACAACATTCGCGCGCAATATTTTTACCAATGACGACGCTTGGTAAACGAATCTATGAAAAAGAAAAAAGCAAAAAAAAAAATTGGCGCGAACGTTCTATGTGTAATCCGAGTCAACTTTTCGCAATCCTACGTTTCGTACGAATCGATTCGAAATCAAACCGCAAACCTCGTCGCAGGACAAACAGACATGCCTCAAGAATTTCGAGCGAAATGCAACCCCCTTTCAGAGCTTTCACATATCACTTTAAGACCGCGCCATTTCCACCCTCTGCGCTCCCTCTCACCCCCCCCCTATCCCTCGTAACACAACTCGAAGTTCACTTCTCGCCCCTTCTTCCGACGCACACCAATGCACGCTGTTGCAGCGAACAAGCCAACGCGGTGTACTTAAAGGTGATCGATTAGATAGGTTTGATCACTATGTTCTTATCGAACTCAACTTCCCCATCTTCTAAGTGCAACATCAATTTCACAATGTTAGATATTTCAATGAAATAACGTTTCCATTAGATTCCTCTAACACTTTTAATTTATAAAAATCCTAACGATTAGATTTCCTTTCTTTAAGTTTGAAGTTTCCTTTTCAGTTTATTTTAATTGGTTTTATTTTAAGTTCTTTCACGAATAACGTCTCGTTATCATAGAGATGCACAAATAGATAATATTAATAAATTTAATAATATTAATTATTATTGGTATAGCTATTTCGAGAATAAGAAACGTGTGAAAATACAATTTTCCCACTCGAAGGACTAAAAATTAAATTTGTACTAGAATCTTATCGATAGATATTAATCATTTACAATAATGTTGCATAGATTAGATTTTTCAGGTCTCTGTATCACCAGTGATATGATTAAATTCTCTTTTAGAAGTTCGTATGTGTCTCTTCTTCTTAATCAGATGATTTTTGCTTCAGTTCATAATGTATGTACGTATACTTTGAATTGCATTGGTATATTTTGCATTTAAATTTGATATTATCCCGAAGGGAGCCTTCAACATAGCTTGAAACACGTTTATCTTTTTTGCTTTAATAATCAAACACTACTATATTTTCTTTTCATTAGAAAATAAGTTTGTTGTTACCTTTACCTGTTCAAGCATTGAATAGGACTCAACTAAAACCTTGTAATAGAATAGAGACTGTGTTTAGATGCAATTGATATATTTGTATTTGAAATTAATATACTTTGTGTACTCGAATCAAAGATACGTTTACGAACAGTTTGGTGGTTTACTGAGACGTACGACTGTCACATGGATGTATAGAAAAATTAAATAAAGCTCGATATCAATTCAATTGCAATTCACAAGACAACAGAAACGAAACAAGGACGCAGACCAGTGGACAAAATCTCTCATGGACGATTCTTCTATGCCTTAACCCTTTCAATGTCACCAGCCAATATATCGATCCACGCCTTATATACGACAACTGTTATGGACAGATCTATCAACCGCACTTTTTTTTCGAAATATGTCAGCAAACACATTAAAAGTTCTTATCCGAAAACACGAACTCCATACGTTACGCACACGAACAAAATTCCACGTATGTACCAACGCATGCAGTGATACAGTACTTAAGAGAACGTTGATATGTGAAATGGATATCCATCACGTTCTTCTGAAGGCCACGAGGCTGAAAATAAGTTAAACGAAGCACTATGCGCACAGATAAAAAAAAAAAATACAGACGTGAATTGAAACAAAATTATCGAATAATTATTTATTCGTTAATCTATTATACACGAATAAGTTCTTATTCGAATGAACTTTTATTCGAATTATCTTTTATCCGTTTTGGACAAATGCTGTAAATAACGAATAATGGTTGTTCGAAAGAGTTATTACAATGAATGAAACAGTTTTATGTAGTGAAGATATCTATCCAGGTTATCTGGATAAAAGTTTAATCGAGGTTATTTTAGTAATAACCAGATAATCCGGATAATCTAGATTGCTCTTTTTAGATAAATCTGGATAAATATCTCCGTTGCATAAAACTGTTCCATTACAGCTTTGATAGTAGATTATATAGTTGTCTCAAAGTCACGATAATTGGTGTCTGGTTGTTTGAATTCGAGCAATGCTACAAGAATTTCAACAAATACATTTTATTAATACTGGAACTTACTTCAATTCTCGTTCAGCATCATAACACAAAATTTGAGAATCGATACCTATCAATATTAATAAATATAACGGAGCAGTTTTATTGCGTGTTTCGACTTATAGTAATGCTCGCTTTCAGGTGCCATTATTTAATTCACTTGAAAGCGAGGTAGGTAATGATTTTTACCACGAACGTCTCGTTCTTGAATCAGTGGTAAAAATTATCACTTGAATACAGGAATTAACTTTACATTTAGTCACTTGATTCTCTATTTCCGGTATTATGGTTACATAATCATCCCCAATCTAACCTGTCATCATCATCTAAACCTAATACACGACAAAAATATTCTATACCTAATTTCCATAGGGAAACAAATTGATACCAGTTGATAATCACGTCCAATTAATTCGAAAGAAATAGCAATATAATAACATTCTAAAAACGTATAGTATTTCCATGGGTTGAGAAGCATTATTCTACAGATGTTTGTGATATCATTAGGGCACTACTATTCCCAACCTAACCTATCATCGTCAACATCCAGACCTAACAAAAATATTCCATACCTACAATACGACAATCACGTTCAATTAATTCGAAAGAAACATAAATATAATAAAATCCTAAATATATATATATTTCCATGACTTGAGAAACACTGTTCTACAAATATTTTCGATATCATTAGGACATTACCATTCCCAACCTAACCTACCATCATCATTCAGACCTAACACGTGACAAAAATATCCCAGACCTAACCTCCATAATTTAAAAAAAATAGAAATATCCTAAAATTCTAAAAAAATATATTTCCATGGCTTGAGAAACACTGTTCTACAGATATTTTCGATATCATCGGGACACAACCATCCCCAACCTAACCCATAATCGTTAACATCCATACCTAACAAAAATATCCCAGACCTAACCTCAACCAAGAAAACGATCACGCCCAATTAATTCGAAAGAAACATAAATATTCTAAAATTCTAAAAAAATATATTTCCATGATTTGAAAAACACTGTTCTACAGATATTTTCGATATAATCGGGACACAACCATTCCCAACCTAGCCCATCATCGTCAACATCCTAACAAAAATATCCCACACCTAACCTCAGAAAGGAAACGATCACGCCCAATTAATTCGAAAGAAACATAAATATTCTAAAATTCTAAAAAAATATATTTCCATAGCTTGAGAAACACTGTTCTACACATATTTTCGATATCATCGGGACACAACCATCCCCAATCTAGCCCATTATCGTCAACATCCTAACAAAAATATCCCAGACCTAACCTCAGCAAGGAAACGATCACGCCCAATTAATTCGCAAGAAACAAATATCCTAAAATTCTAAAAAAATATATTTCCATAGCTTGAGAAACACTGTTCTACACATATTTTCGATATCATCGGGACACAACCATCCCCAATCTAGCCCATTATCGTCAACATCCTAACAAAAATATCCCGCACCTAACCTCAGTAAAGAATCGATCACGCCCAATTAATTCGAAAGAAACATAAATATTCTAAAATTCTAAAGAAACATATTTCCATGGCTTGAGAAACACTGTTCTACACATATTTCGATATCATCGGGACACAACCATCCCCAACCTAGCCCATCATCGTCAATATCCTAACAAATATATCCCACACCTAACCTCAGCAAGGAAACGATTACGCCCAATTAATTCGAAAGAAACATAAATACCCTAAAATTCTAAAAAAAATATATTTCCATAGCTTGTTCTACAGATATTTTCGATATCATCGGGACACAACCATCCCCAACCTAACCCATAATCGTCAACATCCACACATAACAAAAATATCCCCAGACCTAACCTCAGCAAAGAAAACGATCACGCCCAATTAATTCGAAAGAAACATAAATATTCTAAAATTTTAAGGAAACATATTTCCATGGCTTGAGAAACACTGTTCTACACATATTTCGATATCATCGGGACACAACCATCCCCAACCTAGCCCATCATCGTCAACATCCTAACAAAAATATCCCACACCTAACCTCAGCAAAGAAAACGATCACGCCCAATTAATTCGAAAGAAATAGAAACGTAGCGAGACACGGCGAAACGAAAGCCTCTCCTCGTTCCAGCACGCGCACGCCACTCGAGGTGGTGTGTTGTGCACGACACTCGGATACTTGCACCGGAGTCAACGAGTGAGGCTCCCCCTCGCCTTGGATTTTTTTCCCGCCGTCGTGGCGAATTTCGTTCCGTCCACAGAGGCGGTCGAGTGGCCGGAAGAGTGAGGATCGGGACTTGGAGTGCTCTTCCGGGTTGTTATAATTAATACGACCCCATCGATCTCGGGGCCGTGGCTTTATCGCCGGGCGAGCTACTTTTCTTCTCGTCGTTTCCCGCGGTTTCGCGTGGTCCGCGAATTTCTGGCGATCTCCACCAATCCAACCCCCTTTACACCACCACCACCCTTCCCTACCGCGCGCACGAAAGGTCAATGGGCCGTGGTGGTGGGCAGGGGGTTAGGTGGAGTTCGAGATGGTCGAAATCTGGGGCAACGCGTGCAAGGGGCGCCGCGTCTAACTAATTCATACATTAATTCCGAGGGGGTAATCGAGGCAATGGCTCCCGAGACGCGGCGAGTCAGGTTTCGGTCGTTAGGGAGAAACCTGGAAGGCTCGGGATACCCCTCCCTACCTGGTTCGTGACATTCCGTAAGTTTCGAGAAGCACGTGACGCGATTAAACTAATCACCGACGGAAATTCAGTGGCAAAGTTTATTACTCCGGCCAGGGTCAGCTGGAAACTCGCGACGTAACCGTAAGCGGAATCGCAGCACCGCGGATGGAAAATTGAATCGTATCCCGTTCGAGATACCGGACCGAAATCTCATTGTTCGATTGTTTGTTGTCGAGAGGAGAAACCACCACCTACGGGGGAGGGATGAACAGGTCACGGGAGAACGACGGACCGAATTGTGAGACAGAAATGGGACATTTGTTGCGAAACGGAGTACACGATTTTGACCAAATGTTTATCGTATCTTTTATTTAGAGTAAAGGCACGTATACAGGGTGTCACGGTTTTTTCACGTCGAATGAAGAGGTTAGAAGAAGGAGAAAATTTTTCGTACGTGAAGTTTGCAAATTAACTGTTATTTTATTTACTTGTTTTTGTAATGTATTGTTCGTTAATCAAGTGTGGTCCTTCGATGGATCCACTCACAGAAATCGTTATATTTTTTCCAAGAGGAAATTCTATCTGACACGTCTACTATCTGAGAAGTGAAATATGTATATTTATATATACATTAAGTTATGTATATACATTTGTATTTGCATAAAATTTCTTTTTGAAAAAGTCTAAAATCGGTACAATTAAAACAAGGATGGAATTTTCTAAGGAAATTTTGATTCTGAGCAGAAATTACAGCCAATCGCGCGGGTTTCTCGTTCCACTCGATCACAATGTGAGAATCTTTAATATCGTAGCAACGCTATTAGTTCGTTACCGTGTCTTGGTTCGCTGTACCAAAGAATTCAGTATTAAAATATACCAGCTAGTCGTCTACATAATTTATACATAATATTTATAGAGGTAATTCCGCGGATGCGATAAAATTCTTACTTCACTTCCAACGGAAGATCGATGGAGGGAATCTATTAAGATTTATGGATGAATTTTTCACCTTTGTTGCCTTATCTACTAGACACTTCGTACCTGGTCTCCTCACCTCTTCAACCTGATCCCTGCCCCGCTCCCCCGTAGCACTCCACTAATGCCAATCTCACTCGTTCATAGTCATCCCCACCCTCCGCTCCCTATGATCGTACAATTAAATTTCAGGCTTCGTTCTCCAATATATCTTCTCGTAATTACAATTCCCTTTCTACGGAAATACGTACCCTTCGACCTACTCCACATTTAAACGGTTCGCCGGATCCACTACCCTTCACCGTTTAATTTAACTTCTGCCGGATCTTCCGTCCAACGGAACTCGAGTTTTATATATTTTGTGCGTGTATCTTTGAGGTTAGGTTCGAAAACAGCCTTTGGCCGTACCTTGCTTTTGTGCAATTACAATGTTTCAGAAGTTTCTTTTGCGAGAAATTGCCACGTCCACTCGTTTACGATTTGTACGAAGACACACTTTTCGTAAGATAATTAAACAAATTGAATAACATTAGACGACGTTGTAACGTAACAAACCTCGTTCCATTCTTTTCGAATTGCTCGAAACAGTGAATTGTCATAGATGTAAATATAAATAATGTAGACTTGTACTCGATCTTTATAGGAGCCTTTATGGGACACGGATTAACGAATAGCCTCTGGCCGGATTAACGAATAACCGGTTAATCCGAAAATATGAACGATAATACGTAATCCAGCACCTAGAAATTTAGTAAGATGGAAAATAAAATTAACGACCGATTGCAAAGAAAACTATTACTAATACAACTATATATAAATGTGACGTTTACTTTTATTTCTGTCATTTTTCATGTAAAAAAAAAAGTATTAAAACAAACATAATCGGGAATGTACCATACTCAGATCTCCGTTTTTTATTCACAAAAAAATCGTACAATTTCACTTTCAATTTTCAAAAAACAGATGCATCAATTTTTCGTAAAATTGTGTACAGAAAACGCACCCCTTTAGCGATCGTTCGATGCTAAATCCCCGTTAAATCGAACATCGATTTGAAAACTGCGCGAATTAGAATTCTCCTTTAAAAAAAAGAAAAAAAAGAAAGAAAAAGAAGAAAAAGTGGATTCGGTCGCGTAAACGTCGTTACATCGTTAATGCTCTCGGGATCGATAATTGAAGGGGCAGGGGGGTAGGTGACGAAAAAAAAAAAGAAGAAAAATAGGATTCCGATATTTGGACGTATCCCCGATGGAAATGTAGCCCCGAGTTTCGAGAATTTTTCGAGCTGCGCGGCATTTTGTAAATAATGATTCATGACCGCGAGCTGCGCGTTGTTTTCGACAGGGCAGGTATTTTCCGTAGATTTATCGCCACGAAGAAGTTCAGATCCGACTTTTAACAGGGCGTCGTATTTTACAGGAAATTTTTAACGTTCGCCGGTAATATCGTCACCGAACCGGAATTTATAACGTTAAGGGTAGAGGGGTAGGTGATGGAGGAGCAGAAGGGGAAGGAAGATTCCGTTGTCAGCGGGGGAATTGCATTTCACCCTGAATTATCACGATTGCGTTAAATTATCGACGTTTCGCGTGGTACGGTCCTCGTAAAAAAGCTTATTCATATTTAAACGCGTAATCTGCCGAGTGATTCGTCCGCCATGATTCCCAGTCGAATCGTCGAATTTTATCCCCTGTGGAAACACTATTTTCCACGCGAGCGTTCCGAATCCGGCTGTTCGGGTGCTGATTACTTTGGCCAGATAAAATTGCTATAATTTATGGCCGATCCGCGGATCCACAGTGGTAATAGTTGTCGCGAGAATCTCAGAAGCGCGGCTCGCGAGATCTCGGATAGTTTAAGGTTCACGGGGTACATTTTGCACTGTTCGAAGGATTCTAGTCAAGTTAAGACGAGGGGGGTGCGACAATAATAATGTATTATTTTTTTTTTTGGTAATTCTGTACGTGCAAATCGAAAGTGTGGTACTATTGCTTTACGAGATAATTCGATTCCGGAGATTTAATGTAAATAATTACGTATATAATTAGAGTTTATTTTATTAGAATTAAGTTGTATTTGATGAAGCTTTTGCAATTTTAATAAAATTTGTACAAATGAGAAAGTTACAAAAGTATAATTTACTCTATTAAAAGTATAACTATTACGTTGCGAAATTATCGCGTTTATAATGTATAAAATGTATATATATGTGCACATATGTATATGTATCTATATCTATACCTACAATTTTATATATATATATATATCTTATGTATATGTTTTGATATACATAGATAAGAGAAAGAAATTGGAAAACCACAAATATTGAACGAATCAAGACAAGATAAAATGTGAACACAGTACAAGTGGATTAATGGTTAAATACGTTCGTGCAATAAAAGAGAAAATAAACGAAGCAGTGACAAAAGAATAAACAAGGAAAAACATGTACAAATTAAAATCAGTAAGTAAGTACAAGTGTATGTGAACGAAGAAAATGAAGAAAGAAACAAACAAGCAAGCAAAAAAGAAAATGGTCCCTAGTATTGATCATTGGCTATCAGTTGCCAGTTGATCACTACCCATTGAACATCCAATCTTTCATTCCTCTAAGAATTTAACATCCGATCTTTCGTTCTTCTAAGAATGAACGTCGTATCTTTCATTACTTTAAGAATCGAACGTCCGATCTTTCATTCTTCTAAGAATCGAACGTCCGACTTTTCATTCTTCTAAGAATTGAACGTCCGACTTTTCGTTCTTCTAAGAATCGGAGATCCGATCTTTCGTTCTACTAAGAATCGAACATCCGATTTTTCGTTCTTCTAAGATTCGAACGTCCGATGTTTCATTGATCTAAGAATCGAACGTCCGACTTTTCCTTTTTCTAAGAATCGGACATCCGATATTTCCATTATTCTAAGAATCAAACGTCCGATATTTCATTCTTTTACAAATCGAACGTCCGATCTTTCGTTCCGCTAAGAATTTAACATTCGATCTTTCATTCCTCTAAGAATCGAACGTCCAATCTTTCGTTCTTCTGAGAATCGAACGTCCGATCTTTTATTGCTCTAAGAATCGAACGTCCGACCATTCATTTTTCTAAGAATTGAACGTCCAATCTTTCATTCTTTTCAAAATTGAACGTCCGATCTTTCATTCCTTTCAGAATTGAACGTCCAATCTTTCATTCTTCTAAGAATCGAACGTCGAATCTTTCGTTTCTCTATGAATCGAACGTCCGATCTTTCGTTCTTCTAAGAATCGAACGTCCGATCTTTCATTGCTCTAAGAATCGAACGTCCGACCTTTCAATAGTCTAAAAATCGAACATCCGATCTTTCGTTTTTCTAAGAATCCAACGTCCAATCTTTCATTGCTCTAAGAATCGAACGTCCGACCTTTCATTCTTCTAAGAATTGAACGTCCAATCTTTCATTCTTTTCAGAACTGAACGTCCGATCTTTCATTCCTTTCAGAATCGAACGTCCAATCTTTCATTCCTCTAAGAATCGAACGTCCACTCTTTCGTTCCTCTAAGACTCGAACATCCGATCTTTCGTTCCTCTAAGACTCGAACATCCGATCTTTCGTTCCTCTAAGAATTGAACGTCCAACCTTCCATTCTTCTAAGAATCGAACATCTAATCTTTCGTTCCTCTAAGACTCGAACATCCAATCTTTCGTTCCTCTAAGACTCGAACATCCAACCTTTCGTTCCTCTAACACTCGAACGTCCGAGCGGCACGCCTCTCCTTATCCAAAACGAACCGTTCCCAAAGTACCGGAAGTTTCCGTTCGTCTTCGCGTCGCGACTAGTATAAGCTCCGTGTTTCAACGACCCCGTCCGAAACAACAGTTCCACGGTGGATCCGGCAACAGAGATCTCTCAAAGGGTGGTCCTCCGTCGCGACGATAATGGAGCCCCGGGCGCGCCGGAACGAACGACTTTCGCCTGACTTTTCAACCCCTTGACGGACGAGAGGGGTGGAGTACCGAATGCTTAAGCGGCCTCCTGATTGATTAAGCCCCGGCGAACACTATCGCCGCTTGGCTCGCGTGAATTTTTAATGAGAATCCCCGGCTACGAACAAGCCCCCGGCCGACTTCCGAGTAGCGCGATCGGCTTTCAAGATGATACTTCCATACCCCGCGTTAGACGGGGCCAGGACCCCCCGTGGCCGGAGGGGGGCGAAAAAAAGACACGAGAGGAGTGCTCGAGTCTCTTTGTTCGCGATGAATGCCATCCTCCCCGCCCCCACCTCCCTTGAACGACTCGTGGAACAGGTGCCCCGAGCTCGTGGATCTTCCTTCAATTACACGTGTCTGCAACTTCCTTTCTCGATCCTTCGTGCAACTCGTTCGTGGTATTCGGGAGATTGTGGAAACACCGTGCGATAGATTTTCACACGTCTAGGATCATCCACTACGGTTTGACGCGGTTGGACGTTGTTGCAGCGTTGTAAACCGTTTGTGAGAGTCACAGGGTGCTCGATGAGTTTCGTTGTTCGATAAGAAATGGAGTTAGGTCTGGGTTAGGTCTAGTTTATTAGGTTCTTTTTTCTATTTTAATGAAGATTATATTACTTTTGGGTGAACATGTGTGAAGTTTCATATGGATCTGTCGATTCGTATATTTACAGTTGTTCAATGTGGAAGTGTCGTAGTATTTTTTACGATGGAAAAAATGAGAAAACTTATTGAACAAGCTGGTATGTACGAACTATCTTCGGTCGATTAGAATTTTAATTTTACCTAATTGGTGACTACGATCGACTGTGACCATAACCTGGGTTCTTGGACAGCTGGAAAACATCTCTAAAGCAATTAAGAATTTTTCCACGACTTTCTCGATTTATTAATACCATTTCCAAGAACTGCAGCTCGACAACTGACAAAAAATTTCTACCTCACAAATTTTGTTCACAATTATTTCCACTTTCCACACACACCCAACGTATAAACTAGCTAACACTCGCGAGAAGATTCATTGCGGAAAGATTCCAAATTTTTCTCCAAATAAAGCAATCAATTTTCTTTTCTAATAATAGAAAGTTCGTTTTAAAGTTTCAAAGATTTGCATTGGGTTTTCACTTAGCGAACATTCATTCATTCTACAAAAAAAAAAAAACATTCCTAACGTAGTATTCCGTGACAGTCGTTCGATCAATGTAGTCATAAACGTGAATTTTGTAATACATTTGTACAGAACCCGGAAGTCCGTTCCAATCGTTCAAGTGTGACTAAACGCGCATCGTACAACCGATACAAATTACTTAATTTTACTTCCAACGAATCTCGATATCGTGAATTTGATCTTCGAGAGGCACCGTCGACGAGACACTCCAACTTGAACATTTCTCACCGTCCAGTACACGTCCACGGACGTGTCACTGTGCGTAATTATTCGAACCACCGTTGGAAAACCGAGGGAACTCGAAACGGTTACAGACCCGCGCGGCCTGAAATCACTTCACTTTTACTCGGCGGATTGAAAGCAATTACCGTATCGATTTCGGTATTTTCGAAACAGTCATGAAGAACCGTTACCGAGAAAAGTGAACACATCGATTCCAGTTACGATACCGGGGTTCTATAGCGGGACCATGCCTCGGTTCCACAAGGGTTCCAGCGTCAGTTCGCTGGAGAACGAAACTGTTCAAACTGGGTCGACGAGTGCATTCGAGTGGTATTCGCTCTTTAGATTTTCAAAATTTTTCTCCAAATAAAGTAATCAATTTTTCTTTTCAATAATAGAAAGTTTTAAAGTTTAAACATCCGTTGGGAGTGGATTTGCATTTTTTTTCGAACGAGAATCAAAGGATTGTTTTGTACATCGATGAGTGTATTTATACATTGAAAAGTTACCCGTGAAGTGTCTACAAAATGTACGAAGTTACATGTAGAATGTTAATTTGTAGAAAGTTACGTTTGCGTGGAAGGTTCTGTATGTAGAAAATTAAACAACAATTGATCGTTGAGGTAACAGTTGGCCATGTTATTTTGCAAGTTGTGTGGTCTATTCTTCGATGGACCATCTGAGATTGCATCTTCGATTTTTTCGTAAATATTCAATTTTTTATCGTTTGCAGAATTATTCGAAATTCGAGGTGGTTGTAGTGGATAATTATTGAAACTTTGAATATAGCACCAACGGTGTCGTTGCTCGAAGGACCACAAGAACGATATGGGAGTTTGGTTGATTTTAGAACGTTCATTGTATCGATAAGCAACAAACAGGTAATTACGATAATTCGACTTAAAATAACTGTAAATTGAGTTTAATTGCTCTTCGAAGTAATTATGAATTGATTAAACGATGGAGCCTGATTGCAATCTGAAACAGTATGAAGCCTGATTGCTTCTAAAACTAAGCTGACAGCTTAACTGACGAACTATTTGAAGCCTGATTGCTTCCAGGTTCTCAAAGAAAGAGATTTCAACGCTGCTCGAAATACTTAGAACGTGTACGCATATAACCGAGGGAAGTTATTATTTGCACTGGAATAGTTTCTGAAATCTACCTCGAGTCTGGCGAAGATTTCTAAATTTTCTTCGCGTTCTTTCACATTCTAAGAAAATTTTCTGACAATTTTAACCCCACTGGTATTATCAAAAAAAAAAAATAATATCGACAAGTGCAGACTAGAAAAAGTAGAACCTAATCAACTCTGATAGGTATTCTTAAAAAAAAAAAGAAATATATTCTTCGAGAGACTCCAACGATAAATTAAATTTCAAGTAACGAAACTCGATACCAAAGTTTTCAAATATTCTTCGAGTAATCACAATTTATTACCAATTACATCGATTCTCCGTTCATCATTATATAGGTTACCCTTCTATGGATATAATTGTCGTATTATTGGCACTATGTTCGTGATGTAACAATGTCGATAAAATGAATGCAATTATACCTTTTCGCTATTGTCCCTCCACCAAAGATACGAATTAATTAAATACGATAAGTTCTGTAATTAAAACGAGGATATTTCGAGTCCAGGGTACACGTGTATATTTACATTCGGATATAAATACACTGTTGCGAAGCATACTGTGCAATTATTCGCGTCCCTCACAATTCCCTGCTAAATTTAAAGGGTCGGAGTTTCTTTATTAGAGGCTGTCGTATCTTCGAAGACCGAGATTTCACGTTCGATCTACCCGTGAATATCATTGGCCAATCAAATAGCTCCCCTTTAATCCGTCCAATGAAATTAGAACGCTCACTCGACTCTGATCTTACGATATCCGTGATCCGTATTTGTTGTTAATTTACGAACGAACGCGACGCAACTGATTTTTGAAAGAAAATACTTTTCTCCATTTAAACTGAAGAAATTACCCAATAAAAAAACAGCTTGTGCGAAAACGTCACTAGAAATTTTGGGAAAAGATTGATAATCTGTAAAAAAAACCAAAATGGTCATTTGGAAGATACCTTATTCCATTATTAACTCCCAAATGTGTACTTTCAAATAAAAAAAGAAATATGAAGATTACTTGAACCGTTTGAGTTTTATTGAAAAAGTAAATCGACCGGTGATGATTGGGACGTCTATATACTTCTCACGAATTCTTCTCTCGCATACCATCGCTCCGAAACGAAATTACAGACGTTTCTCTCCGACAAGATTAAACGATCATTGTTCCCTGTTATCCAAATATCGTTTATTTTTTTCTTTTTCTACGTTCGTTAATAGAAATTGTCACGAGTCCTTTCACGCGATCCAGATGAAATTTCGCTTAATGCGGTTTCGTGAAAATTTCCTTTCGAAGAAGGGGAGAGCGCCGAGTTTACACACAAAGGGCGTGTTGAACCCGGTGCACAGAAACTTCGTCGTCTTTGTCGCGGCAGCATCGGTGAAACGCTGAAAGCTCGCCCGACATCGGTGAAACGAAACGTCGATGTTTGGCCTGCGAAGTATCAAAATATTTGCGCCTTCGTCGAGTCGAAGTTCCACGGGACGGTTCGGAACTCCGATAACTCGCAGCTCTACGCGCCGCGTTATTAGTAATCGAGGTGTGGGAAAAACGCTGACAACTTTGAACGGGCTGACGAAACCAACTGCATCTGTTTCGCCTACGCCTGTACGCGATGCAAACGTGAATTCGCGCGTTAAATGTCGACCGTGTTTCCTCTGTGAGTTTTCATACGCGAACTGTCGCGAATACGTTCTACGATTATTTTCGGTGTTCGTTCGAATTAAATAAATTGAATTCATTGGGCTGGCTGGTAAGTTTAGTTCAAAAGAACGGTGTAGTAAAATATTTTGTAGTATTTTTTAATAATGTTTTGTGGTATTTTGACGCGATGAGAAATCTTTGAAGTGTTAGCAGGGTGTTGGAAAAAATGGTGTAGCTAAATATTTTGTAGCATTTGTTAATAATATTTTCTGATATTTTGTTGCGATACGCAATCTTTGAAGTGTTATCACGGTGTACTAAAATATTTTGTAGTATTTGTTAATAATATTCTGTGATATTTTGACGCGATAAGAAATCTTTGAAGTGTTAGCAGGGTGTTGGAAAAAATGGTGTAGCTAAATATTTTGTAGCATTTGTTAATAATATTTTCTGATATTTTTTTGCGATACGCAATCTTTGAAGTGTTATCACGGTGTACTAAAATATTTTGTAGTATTTGTTAATAATATTCTGTGATATTTTGACGCGATAAGAAATGTTTGAAGTGTTAGCAGGGTGTTGGAAAAAATGTTGTAGCTAAATATTTTGTAGCATTTGTTGATAATATTTTCTGATATTTTGTTGCGATACGCAATCTTTGAAGTGTTAGCACGGTGTTCGAAAATATTTCGTAGTATTTGTTAATAATATTTTGACGCGATACACAATCTTTGAAGTGTTAGCACGGTGTTGGAAAAAATGATGTATTCAAATGTTTTGTAGTATTTGTTAATAATATTTTGCGATATTTTTTCTCGTAATACACAATCTTCGAAGTGTTAGCACGGTATTGGAAAAAATGATGCACTAAAATGTTTAGTAGTATTCAATAATAATATTTTGTAACATTTTGGTAAGATATGAAATTCTTGGTACATTATTAAGAATGTTTGTTAAACTCTGTCTTTCTAGTACGAGCAATATAAAGGTATTGACTTTTTAAAATTTTTGATCAATAAGTGTCTAATAGTGGAAGTGGTAAAAATTGCACAAGATTGGTCGTTAAGAACAAAAGTTGTTACTCTAAGGGAAAAGTAAAAGAAGATTCCTAACTTCCTTTGCATATACGTGATGTTTTTAAAGGCCAGATAATATTTAACAATTTTCGTGAAGTTACTCCTCCTCGTATAATTCTAGAATCTCCATGTAATAATTTTTACGATCTTCTTTCAAAGAGATTAGAGTTATGTCAACCTTACCGACATTAATACATTTCTTCTTACTTTTGTATGATAATTTCCAAAACGATGATTCTTTATTACAATATCTCCCTCCTCTTTTCAAAATACTAGCTGTACCGACAATAAACCGACACACTTGGACAGAATTGTTTCCAGTATATACAAAATTCATTACAGTTTGTAATGCATTTAAAAAATTCACAGTCTTTCGTCGGTACAAGATAAACACACACACAATACACATATCGATCCACCATTTACCATCTTATAAATACCTTCGATTCGATACTTCGATAAGAAACTTATTAAAATACTTCAAACGGTATCAATTCAAAAGTTTCCAAAACACCAGAATTTATCTACCGTTAAATATACAACTTGTCACTCGCGTTTCAGGAAGTATTTACGTAAACACGTCGAAAAATAAAAGGAAAGTGAAGTGTTATAAAAACACGAAACGCTGTTATAAAAACGTAACCTCGTTTACGGTGAGCGTCTTAAGGAAGCGTGACAAGCCAGTCAGTGTGTCGAGTCATTAAGAATAATTAAAAGTTTTACCATGTTCTCGATTTATTTCCTCGTACAATGTCCAATCGCACCTTCGGTTACGAAACACACCACGCGGTGGCATTTTAACTCACCGTTAAGAATTGCAGACGTATTTCTTTCGTTGCGGCCCCACTTCGATAACTTCCGTTTCCGTTGTTCACGGTCCTGCGAGCCCGGCGAACACACTCCAGACAATGCGCAACGTTCCGTGTGCCGCTGGAGCCGCGATCACGCTACAAGATGGAGGCGTTTATACAACAATAACGCGCCCGTATCGCGATTCACGGCACGGTCATTACTCAAGTCGCGTACAAGTGTTTCGCGATGGTAACGGAAATTTTCACGATCGTCTTCGCGCGTGGAAAAACGGTTTTCCACGCGCGCGCCGATCGCGTTTAGAATCGACGCGGACGCGCGGGTTTTTCTTTTTTTTCTTTTTTTTTTCTTTTTCTTTACTTTACGATCGTACACGTCTGTCTTCGTTGTTTCCGATTGGAAGAACAAGGAAAAAAGACACGATCGCGCGGTGAAAAATTGCACGTGTGCATCGAGCCTTAAACTGCATTCTGCAGAGAAGCGAAGAATAAGAAATGACATCGATCGGGTGATATTTGAAAAATAATTTCTTTCCGTGATTTTTGAGGCACGAAGTGAAATTTGGGGGGTATTGTGTTGGTTGATTCTCGTTGGACGAAAGTTTTTTCATGGTAATGAAGACACATTTGGAGAGAAATAATTTTTTGGAAGATTCTTCTTTTTTTGAATGCTACTCGAGGTGATAAATTGCACGTGTGCATCGATCCTCAAACTGCATCCTGCAGAGAAGCGAAGAATAAGAAATGACATCGATCGGGTGATATTTGAAAAATAATTTTTTTTCATGATTTTTGAGGCACGAAGTGAAATTTGGGGGGTATTGTGTTGGTTGATTCTCGTTGGACGAAAGTTTTTTAATGGTAATGAAGAAAAATTTGGAGAGAAATAATTTTCTACAGTATTTTCCGT
Source organism: Ptiloglossa arizonensis (assembly GCF_051014685.1). Lineage (NCBI taxonomy): Eukaryota > Metazoa > Arthropoda > Insecta > Hymenoptera > Colletidae > Ptiloglossa > Ptiloglossa arizonensis. Next base: position 20,269,876 of record NC_135052.1, read on the forward strand.
TAAATGAAGTATAGTGACGTTTTTTACCAAGCTCTGAAAAGAGTGCATAGCTTCTTCATTGTTCTGTTAATTATTACTATAGTGTTTTTATTTTAACATCGATCTTATTAATCACCACCTATTTCACCATGACCCAAACACTTATAGTTTACAGTTTAGAACGGTTTACTATCACTTTATATTATATTTACAACTATCAAAGGCAGACTCATTACTGAGAGAAATAAAAAAGGAAAAAAACAGACGTATAAATTTCTCTGTAGGTTTTCAATTTTTTCCAAAATCATTCTAGCCGACATTTTTCTTTCTTTTGCCCCTATCGATCGAGATTAGACATAAAACAAATAGAAAAATTGCAAGCCACATATTTCCAACAGTTATAAAATGTTATAAAAAAAAACATACACCCCACCTTAGTACGATACAGATTAAATACGATTTTCATTATTGAGATAAACAACACTTATCCGTCGAATCGACATCTTACTCTACCCTTCGTTTTCTTTTCATCCTTCGTTCGTCCTTCATTTAGAACGCAGCTTTCCTCTCCATAATTCCAGAGAACTCGTGTCCTCCATGGGGCATTAAAAAGCGTGGCAATCGAAACGATTCCGAAAGCGATCCGTTCTCTCTGCAAGCTGCATTTTCAATCTCGTTTATTTCATCAAATTGTATACCCCCGATTGAAATCGTTTCGAATCGTTTCTCTTCCCCTCTGTCGACGCGAGATTGTTTCTTTGTCGGTTCGTTTTTTCTTCCTTTCTTTTTTTTTCTTTTTTTTTTTTTTAAATTTTAATCAAAGTGACTCCGCTCTCGAGGCTATCGGCGCGCATACATTTCGTTCGTAATTGCGGTCATATTCACGAAAGTGTATCGTTCCAGGATCCTCGTTCGAGCTTGCGAGCTTTTGTCGCGAATTTGGCCAACACCGACAAACTTTCGCTCGTCTCTGATTCATTGTTCGTTCGTTCGCGGTTTCTTCAACCGATCGATCGTTTCTATTCACGATTCCACGTTCCGGGAAACATTGTACATTTACTGTATTTTTCTTTCTTTTTCTCCCCTCCCTGGTTTCAGATCTTCCCCTCCTCTCTGCGTATTTTTTCCTTTTCCTCTTTTATTTCGTATCGGTGGTTTAACCTCGCGGTGACTGCAGATATCGATTATCAGCTACGTGGCAGTATGTTGACCTTCTTGTGCATATTCTTCGTCCACCTGTCTCTTCGCAACCCTTACTTTTTTCGCATTTACACGAACCGATTCCCCTCGCGCGTAAGTTTCTCTTTTATTCTACGTCTGTTCCAATTCGCATCCTAGGTTACATCAATCCTCGTTCACGTTTCTTTCCTTCTTTGGAATTCTTTCTCGCCAGACAGTGCACGACTTATCCCCCTCTACCAATCGTACATCCAAATACCATGATTCATTCTCCATCGTTCTGTTTCTCGCGTTACTATGACCCATGATTCGTTTCTTTAATTGACCCTTTGGCACTTCGAACGCTCAGTTCATTATTAAACACGACTAACGACTCTCCACGTTACTCTCAATCTTGCTTTTCTTGCTGTTATTTTTTTATTTTTACCTCGATAGCTTTTGTTCGTGAACTTTGTGTTCCACTGTGTTACCTTCTTACAGTATTATTGAAAATTTTCCCCCCTTGACTACGTCATCGTGACGATAAATTCGGTATATTCTTTCTCTCGCGATGTGTGCTTTTGTTAATCTTTGCACTCTATTTTTTCCATAGTTACGCGCTGTACGGACTAACCGTAAATAATTCTACCCTGCTGGAAGATACGAAAAAGTGTCCGAGGCATTGTTTGCCTCGAGAAGGCAAATATCGGGAGGATAAAAATTCTTTCGCGGTTCGGGAGATTTCAATTTTTATTTCATCCTGGTCGTGGCTGGAACAGAATAAAAAAAACATTCTACTGTATATCGACCTTCGACCGAAGATTCAAAGTGGCGAACGTCCATTTTAATATTATCGACCGGGTTGTTCCTTTCGAAGAACGTCTCTTGTTTGTAAACACAGCTCTCAGACGGAGTGCAAACATTAACGTTTCACGATAATGTGACACAGTTTAAGTTCAGTGTGTTTTAGCGGCGGTTCTTAGCGTCTGAAATGTTCATGGCGCAAGGAGACGTAACATACGTTACGGTGAAGTGCTACGAGAGTACGTGCATTCGACGCAAGAAGATATCCTGCAAGAAATTGCTCTTCCCACGTAGGTCGAATACTTCAAACATTTCGTCAAACAGGAAATTCCTTGCTCCGAGAAGTGTATTGAAACAAACGATTGCCATATTGAATTCTCTCTGCGAATCGAAGCGATTGTTTTTTACGATTTAGTACTGTGTAAATATATCGAAATTCGTTGGAATATAATTTTGAAGGTTCGTGGGTAAATGTACACGATTGAGACCTTTTTTTGTCAGTTGTAATACTGTGACGATAAAAATGTGTGTTTTCTTTTTAAAAAATCTCGGTGACCTTGAAATCTTGGAAAAGAAGTACTGGAGGTGAAAATATATCAAAATTCGTTGAAATATAATTTTGAAGGTTCGTGGGTAAATGTACACGATTGAGACCTTTTTTTGTCAGTCGTAATACTGTGACGATAAAAATGTGTGTGTGTTTTTTTTTTAAATCTCGATGACCTTGAAATCTTGGAAAAGAAGTACTGGAGGTGAAAATATATCAAAATTCGTTGAAATATAATTTTGAAGGTTCGTGGGTAAATGTACACGATTGAGACCTTTTTTTGTCAGTTGTAATACTGTGACGATAAAAATGTGTGTTTTCTTTTTAAAAAATCTCGGTGACTTTGAAATCTTGGAAAAGAGGTACTCGAGGCGAAAATATATCAAAATTCGTTGAAATATAATTTTGAAGGTTCGTGGGTAAATGTACACGATTGAGACCTTTTTTTGTCAGTTGTAATACTGTGACGATAAAAATGTGTGTTTTCTTTTTAAAAAATCTTGGTGACCTTGAAGTCTTGGAAAAGAGGTACTCGAGGTGAAAATATATCAAAATTCATTAGAATATAATTTTGAAGGTTCGAGGGTAAATGTACACGATTGAGCCCTTTTCTTGTTAGTCGTAACACTGTGATAATAAAAATGTGTGTTTTCTTTTTAAAAAATCTCGGTGACCTTGAAATCTCGAGAAAGAGGTATTGGAGGTGAAAATATATCAAAATTCATTAGAATATAATTTTGAAGGTTCGAGGGTAAATGTACACGATTTAGCCCTTTTCTTGTCAGTTGTAATACTGTGACGATAAAAATGTGTGTTTTCTTTTTAAAAAATCTAGGTGACCTTGAAATCTTGGAAAAGAGGTACTCGAGGTAAGAAATTTACTCGTTGGAATATTTGCCCCTTCGTAACAAACAATGTGTTCCTGAGACAGTGTTTTTCGTATCGTCGAGAAAGTTGGAAATATTTAAGGTCGTCACCCTATACATTTCTTTTCTTCCGTTCCTTTCTTATAACATTTTATTTTATTGTATTCTCGGAGGGAACGCATCAAAGACTCAACACATCCGCCGAGGCATTAAATATTACTGTATGCTCGCTGCATTGTTTTCGAGGTTAGGTTACCAGCGGCGTGCAGTTGTGCCTTGCCTTATTAAACGAGTACTTATTACAACTTTGGTATATTACTTTTTTTCTCTCGGTACTTCATTTCGTTTTGTGTACAACTCGCGTGCAACTCTCATTTTTTCAAACTTTTAATTCCCCCTATTGTTTCTATTGTACTTTGGAAAATTACCAATACGTATTCCAGATCAAGCCTCCAGTGTATATTGTGACCGATCGAAGAATTGCTAAAAATAGTCTGCAAATTTTCTGTGCAAGTTTCACAGGATTTTGCAAACGATTCTTTTATCGAGGTATCTAATAGCCATGCTCAGCCACCCATTGTTTAGTTCGAATATTACTTAATTCACGAACGTATAAATAATATAATAAAATTCCTTCCACAGAGACTAAAAGCAAAATTCACATTACCACTAACAACTAGAACCCCCTACTCTTACAACAAAGTCGCCATTATTTGTTAAAAGACTAATCGGTACATTCTCATATTTACATTCAAAAATACATCGTACATTCCATAATAAACCAAAGAGGAAGGTAAAACGTTTCGTCCACATTGAAAAATTCTTCTCCATTTTTTCGTTTCACCCTTGCCGTTCCAACCCCTCCGTCCCTTAATTTTCCAGCCCTTCTCGGATATACAATCAAATACATTGTACCTTTCACGGTGAACCAGGAAGGTTAAACTTTTCGTGTACATTGAAAAAAATCTCTTCCATTCTCTCGTGTTCCACTCCTGTCTTCCCAACTCCTCGGTTTCCTTCCCTTCAACACTCCCCCTCCCGTCCCTTTTCCCTTCATTTTTCAACCCTACTCGCATTCTCGCTCTTCGCTCGCACTTCCCCCCACCCCTCGAATCTTTCCACGTTTCGTTCCCCTCTCCGGTGGCTCGCGGGCTCTCCTACCCTCTCTTCAACCCTTCTGTCTCGCGCCCGTACCCCCTCCTTCCCTCCACGGCCCCCCACCACACACCCACCGAGCCCCTCGTCGTCGTTACCCCCACCAGGCTGTCGAGAGCGCCGGCCCGAGAGCTTCGGTCGTGTCAAGCTACGACACGGTTCAGCCGAGTTCAGTCGCGCCACTCGGCCGTGGTGTTCACGTGCCACCGCAAGCTCGCAAGCTCCACAGCGCCCGATTTTCGTCGCCAACCGAGAGAGAGAGAGAGAGAAAGAAGAGAGAGAGGAGACAGAAGAGGGAGAGAGTTCAACCGTTTACCGAGAGACAGAGAGGAGAGGGGCGAAGAGAACGAAGCAGGTGGATCGTACGCGTTCGATGTCCCCGCTCGGTGTGTCCTACCACGATCCCAAGGTAGATCCCTAGATCGTAAGCTTGTCCGTGGTTTTACGGTGGTCGGATTGTTTTGACAGACGAGGACCGCGTGCTCGTGCAAGTGCAACGTTGTTTCCATGGATTTTCACACGATTTTCCACCCCGTCGCGCCGAGTACGAACGAAACGTACTTTCGTCGTTCGAATTTCCCGCGCTGTGATTATTTCTTTCCCTCGAGACACCGTAAGTGTAATTGTTCCCATTTCTCGCGAGTTTCGCGACATCGAAGGATAGTTCGTTTTCTCCCGCGATTTTATCATTCGAACGAGAGAGTAATTTTCGAGGGGGGTATCGATTTTTCGTCGATCGGAAGTTACTCGTGTTTGCGAAGGTTTGTAGAAATTTGGACCGCGTTCGACGCGGTTTCACCGATAGTTTCGATGCAGTTTTCAGAGGCGAATAAATGGTACGCGAGCTTCCGTGATATACAGATGATTTCCAGCAACGGTGGGTAGGTGGTGTTGCATTTTAGAACGCGTCGAATATTACTCGCGACCGAATTTAGCGGCAATTGTTGATTCACGTTCGGGTCAATTCGCTTTGCAGAAGTTACCAATTAAACAACATCGGACGGAAATACATTTTACCCGATTTTACCGCTCCGAATGTTTAACGATCGAGACGTATCTCGTTGCACGGTTGTTTGAACAGTTTTCGTTTCCTCGATGATCTAATTCGCGACTGTTTTACGAGAGTTCGATCGAGCTTCGTCCAACAAGGACGAACAATTTTATATTTAATTACATTTTCAAATTGGAGAGTGTCGAGGAGAAATAGCTAGGAATATTTTATTTTACGACGATTGGTTCCTTTCTCTTCGTTTTTTTTTTTTTTTAAATTTGATTCAACGTATGTACCGCTTCGCGGAATCTTGAAATTTAGAATTTCTTCTTAGCTCGGTTCCCTAATTAAATTGCCAGCGGAACGTGTTCGCTCCAGGGTTGATTCAGGTTGGGAAACTTTGACGCGTTTCGTGGCACGATTCCCGCCGCTATATACAATTCTAATTAATCCGTTCGAGAGTACACGGAACCTGAATTAATAAGGGGCGATTTAACAGTGCGATCGCGAGAATTGGATGGATAAATTTCACAGACCGGGGAACAATGGGTCCGCCATCTCGAGTTGAACAAACCTCTTCGTCAGAAACGAACTCTTCACGGGAGGACATATTACGCGTTTTCGAACTCTCTTTCGCCTCGGTTCGGGGAACAATGGCGCTCGAAATGGAGCCATCGACACTTTCGACGAAATCCATCCTCGAAAACATTTTCAAGTTCCCGCTCTTAACGGTTCGTTATCAGTTACGAATTTGAACGCGACTCGGATCATTTTTGTAAATCGTTGCAAGTCACTTACGAATTTCGGCACGCTTGTTGTGTTCTTTTTCTTTTTGTTTTCTTTATATTGGATTGAAGATCACCTTGTATTTCTTTGCTAATCAACAGAATTAGAGTCGAGGCAGAATAAATTGGCCGCTCAAGGCCACAGAGAAGCTATCCCCACCGTATCGTTTGGCTGTCCCCACTGCTCACGTCTCTCCGCGCAAATGTACAGGTAGGCGTTGTTTATCTCTCAATAGTGAAAGTGTTTAACACGATTCATGGGGAGGGGAACGGCCTTGAGCGGCCAGTGTAGTTTCTTTAACGGAGAATATTCTAGAAAGTTGTCGAAAAGTCACTCGGTTCACCTAACGAGAATTAATTAACACTGTTGTACGAATTTTATTCTATACTTGGAGAATAGTGAAAAAAAAAATTGTTTCTTGGTCACTCGTACGTCCATGAATTATTTAAAAATTACAAGTGTGTTAAACGTTTCTATAAAAGACTATCTTTTCTTTTTATCGAATTCCTGATCACATTACGTGTTACAAAGTTTAAAATTTCGATGTAAAGTTTAATTTACAGTGAGTCAAAGGACAGGTCATTTTTGTGAGTCAAAAGACAGATAATATTTTTCATACGCTTAAACATACTACTCAAAACAATTAGAGAGTCCAATAATTTATGATTACAAGTGTGATATAGTAATTACGAGGTGAGTAGTCATCGGGATACAGTCCGGATATCTTTCCGGGAATTATGAAATATTAATTTTCAAGATTCTCTGATTACTTCACGGGATGATTTATTAACTACAATTAGAAATATTTCCACTTTCCATCAAGGATTAAAATCGTCACCGATGAGAGATACGTACGCGTTTCCATTAATTAAAAAAAAAAATGGAGATCCCACGATAAACTTCCGTAACGGTTTTCCAATCTCTCAACACGGTATTGTTTAGTAACTTTATGACGAATTTGATCCTCGAGTTTACGAGCCAGCTACCCTGTCGAACGAATGAGAAACTTGTAATAACCGTGGCGGTCGTTCGATCGTCGATCGTCGCGTTTAATGCTCCATTGTCCGAGTTCCTCGTCGTGGATCGTTATATAAATATTTTTAGGGCTTCGATAAAATTGGACCGCGTTCCTTTATTGCTGTCCAGTTCACGGAATTTATCGTTGTTCCTGTGCCGCGAGATGAAATGTTAATCCCCATTTTGCGACACGATTTTGCGGTACGCTCACTGTGCAGTCGTTACACCTATCGTTACAGTCCACGCGGAAGAACGATCTACGATTCCATAAATTCTATTAAACGGTTAAGTTAAATTATACACGCCCGATTTGTAGTAACCGTAGCAGGCATGTTTATTAACCTTTATGGGTACGAATTATTTCAGCGTCGAATAAATTCTAAACGATATCGATTAGAATTAACATCCGTCGTAGAATCGAACGCGAACATTGATTCGCGATTTTCGTGACGAGTTCTACGTTAGAATGTTTAAAATATTAACGAGAACGTGTCCGTTGATAATTTTTAATTTAATTCCGGATTTGATACAATATGGTGTACCGAGAATTCTACAACGTGAAAAAGGAAATCAAAGGGGAACGTTGGTTCCCGTGTTTGAATGTTTAAAATAAATCGGGAACTAAATAAACACGTATGCGTCGGTGGCCCTGAATTTAATTTCAAATTCTCCGCGATAAAATACGGTTTAATTAGAATTCCACGACAGTGTAAAAAATATGGAAATGAGAGTGGAGTACCGAGTACAGGGCATTGGTTAATTTAAATAAAAAAGAAAAACGACCGGCGCACAATGCGTGTTTTTGTCGCTAAGTTTTATTTAATTTCCATTTCTATTTAAATGTGCCCCGAATATTCGATGCGACCATAATTGGCCCATCGAATACGACTTCGTTTCCAGCTTTGCTCGTAAAATTTACATTTCACTAGACCCTCGGTGACATGATCGCTCGATATCGTCCCCTAATCGGGGGGTAAAACATTTTTCCACGATCTTTTACGTTTATTCACCATGCTCCCTCTAACAATGTAATTGAAACGTTAAAATTCCTCTGCAGGGGGGTGGGGAGACCGAAACGGTACTCGGTTTCCCAACGAATGAAGTCCGCGTATCGATTTTCCGAACAGATTCGTTTCGTTTCTTATTTCTTCTTTCTCGATCGGCAAAGTTCTTCCTCTTAGACCCGTAGCTAATAGCTATGCAGACTCGAGCAAATTAATTCGTAGAAACGTAGAATAAGAAATAAAAAGAAACGGAGAAGAAGAAGAAGAAAAGAGATAGACAGTGACAGAAGAGCGTCACTGGAGTGGACCCGGGATTTGGGGCCTATAATTAATAGATATGCAGACTCGAGCAAATTAATTCGTAGAAACGTAGAATAAGAAATAAAAAGAAACGGAGAAGAAGAAAAGAGATAGACAGTGACAAAAGAGCGTGATTGGAGTGGACCCGGGATTTGGGGCCCGTAATTAATAGATATGCAGACTCGAGCAAATTAATTCGTAGAAATGTAGAATAAGAAATAAAAAAAAAAGACGGAGAAAAAGAAAAAGAAGAAGAAGAAAAGAGAAAGACAATTGACAAAAAGCATCACTAGGGTGTATCCGTAATTTGGGGCCCGTAGCTACACAAATTCGAGCAAATTAATTTGTTAAACTGTAAAATAAGAAAATTAAAATACGAAGAAAAAGAAGAAAAATGGAAAAAAGTCAGCCTTCAGGGAAAAGAGTATTACCGAAGTGGGGCCTGTGGGCCCACGCAATTTCGAATAAATTAATTTGTAGAAACGTTGAATAAGATAGAAAATAACAAAATACGAAGAAGAGAAAGAATTTCAGTTGATGAGAGAGCGTTACTGAAGTGAGGCCGCAATTTGGGGCCCGTGGACCCATAGCAATGCTAGATGGTGCAAATTAATTCCTAGATATGTGAAATAAAAAATAGAAAGAAGAGAAAAAAGAAAAACTCAATCACAGAAAAGCGTCGCTGATATGGGGGCCGCAATTTGGGGCCCGTGGATCCGCATTAACGCGAGCTGGTACAAATTAATTCGTAGACGCGTGAAATAGACAATAGAAACAAAAAGAAAAGAAACAAAGAAATTTAGTCACAAAAGTGTGTTGCCGAGACTGGGGCCGCAATTTGGGGCCCGGAGCAACGCGAGCTGGTGCAAATTAATTCGTAGACGCGTAAAATAAACAATAGAAACAAAAAGAAAAGAAACAGAAAGAAATTTAGTAACAAAAGCGTGTTGCCGAGACTGGGGCCGCAATTTGGGGCCCGGAGCAACGCGAGCTGGTGCAAATTAATTCGTAGACGCGTGAAATAAACAACAGAAACAAAAAGAAAAGAAACAGAAGGAAATTCAGTCGCAAAAGTGCGTTGCCGAGATTTGGGCCGCAATTTGGGGTCCGTGGACCCGTAGCAATGCTAAGTGCGGTTTAATTCCTAGACACGTAAAATAAAAAATAGAAAGAAAAGGAAAGAAAGAATTTCAGTCGCAAAAGAGCGTCATTGAAGCGAGGCCGCAATTTGGGGCCCGCGATATGGACCCGTATCGACGCGAGTTTGTTCGAATTAATTCGTAGACGCGTGAAATGAAAAATTGGAAAGAAGAGGGAGAAAAAAAGGAATTCAGTCGCAAGAGAGCGTCGCCGAGGTACGGTACCGCGATTTGGGGCGGGAATAAAAGGTGAAGTGGCAATCGAATGGGCGAGGGCGAGAGAACCGCGAGTAAAAAACGATATCGTAATTAATCACGTTGGTTCGAGCTCGCGAAGAAGCGAGGGAACGGGCTCGGAAGAGGGGCGGTGAACCGTGGAGAAAGAGAAGGGGGATGATTGGTTGAAAAGAGCAATTTCTCCTTTCGACTTTCAGCAGTTTCATTTCGTTTCTCCGTGTCGGGGCGTCGGCCCTCCCGCGTTCGTCGTCCTTTCGTGTTTTCGTTGGCAGTTAGTTAGGCTCGATTCTAGCCAGGGGGCGGTGGGTCGTGTGGGAGGGTTGCTGGGATTTCATCACGAACAATTTCAATTCCACTCAGAATGTTGCGACGGTCAGGATTGCATCGTCGGAGTGCATCGACGCGAATCTGTCCACAACGAACCGACGATAATGGAATCGGAGTATAATAAAGAGAAAGAAATAATACGTAACGATAACAAAGAAAGGGAAAACGTGAAAGAAACATCGCCAGGGGGACGCTACCGGTACCGTACCATATTGTATTATTTAACGCGATCGAAATAAATAACAGGAATTGTGAATTAGTAGAACCGGCTGCGAGATAAAAGGTACCAGCGAAGGACAGGGAAAGAGATAATAAATAGAATAAAAACAAAAAAATATGTACCTGTCTCGAAGCTCCTTTTCACAGACGAGCGGCGCTTTTTAAGGGAGGGTTTTCCCGCTTTGGATACGGTTTTCCGGTTATCAATTTCTTTCGATTCTTTCGCAGCCCGCTTGCATATCGACGAATCAATTTTCTTTTCACGATCGAATATTGTCCGTGTACAATGGCGCGATATTCGAATCGGTTTTAAAAGCAGGGGGCAATTTTTAACCGAATGCTTTGCAAATAATTGTTAAATGCATCGTCGGTTGAGATATTAATAATAATGTATTACAGAGTGATGTGAAATCCCAGGTTAAGATTCGTTGATGTTTTAATTCTACCCAGTTATTACCAAGGTTTTTAAATCAGGGATATTCACTTCGAAGAATTTATTACGAAGTATTGTAATCTTTTAAAGAGAACTGCGAACAGCTCGAAACAGTTTGTAGTTTGGAATATAATTGTGTGCAAATACCGAGACTCGAAATTTACAAAGTAATTTTCTTGTTTGCGAATAAATTAGTAGTGCCTTTGTACGTGTGCTGCATCGACTCCCTGAAGACTCGTTGGTTGAAAAAGTGCTCGAAAGTGCATCGCTTCATCTGGATAGAACACTCCAATGTTTGATATTGGAGACTCGAATCGTTAAATTTTATTCGCGCTTACAGTTCCTTCTGTAAATAAAATAAAAAAAAAAATTCGAGCGTACACTCGACTCGAAGCAATTGTACAATTCCAATCGTTGAACTCGATTCGTTCTTGCGTTCGGTGCAACGTATCAGAATTTGGAAATTTCAACGTACACTTGGCTCGAAGATATTGTTCATTTCCATGGGACTCGAAAAGTTTCCAACTATTGAATTTTATTCGCTGTAAAATTCGTAGAAAGTATCGAATTTGAAAGTTTAAGCGTACACTTGGTCCGAAGAAATTCATTTCCGTACCGTTCGAGGATTTTAAGGATCGGCTGAATTTTCCGATAAACGAACGTGATTTTCCAATAGAGTACGCGGCTCGACGCGTGTTAAACCAATCGATCTCGCGAATATAGTTTCGTTGCGCTCAACGCAACGACTTACGCTAACACGGATCACAAGTTTCCCGCATTTTCGATCCGAGCTGGCCCAGCGACCCGGAAACAGCGTGGGCGTTGGAATTTCCATAGATCGTAAAATATACCGAATATTTCCGCGGTGTAACGTGTATTTCCGGGGTTAGTTCCGGCCTCACCGTGGATTCACGGCCGGTTATATTTTTTATCCGGAACGCTGGCTTCAGAATGTATTAAGCGTTGGCTCGTCGAATGAATTATGACAAGGAGGACCAGGATAGAGCGCCAGGGGACTCAGGTACAATAAAAAGGGATTTTTCGTCCCTCGTCTAACCCAAATCCAGCTTAGTGCTCGCTCGAGCCTAATTTAACTTCAACATAGATTTATCACGGACCGCCCTTAACTACTAAATCGGGACTACTCCGGATTTAACCCTAATCTGAACCGTAACCCCGACCCAGACCTGACCTAAATTCAACTTCTTGGACTTGCGAGATGCTTGGCAACTATACCGACATCTTCGATTCTGTGTTCGATCCAACGAGTGGCAATCTTGACCGATGCAAACGCAACTCGGTTGTAAACCGTCCGAATCTTAATCCAGAGCAACTGACACACGTTTGATCTAGATTCAAACCTAATCTCGATCCAATCCAAACCGTACCTCCAAAACTTATCTCGTAATCGAGACACAGACGTAACTCGACTCCGATCTCGCGTAATCTTAATTCGATGGGGATTTAATTTCTATCTGCTCTGGATCTAATTCGGGTAGTTTCTACTTCCGGTGTGTCTCGAAACAAACGATCTAGATTCAAATTTTCGAGTATGGATGCTCGAGTACTTGGTTTCAGGGTTGCGAGTAAGTATCGTGTGGTAAGAATTTTAAACGAACTGGTGTTTCTAGATGGTTGAATATTTATTGTGCATCTATTTGTAATATTTTCGACATCGTTGTAAATCCTCGACGAGACCACCAGCTGTGAATTTTAAATGTCTCGGAGAAATGTTCCGATAAAGTTCGCGTTACGTTTCATGATCTATAATTTAGGTTTACTCTCGTTGAACGCCAGCTGTCCCTTTTCTCTCGCCCCACGGTGGATATTGATATCAACGTCAAGTTTTAAGTAACGATTCTTGTCAAAGAAAAGTACGCGGATCAGTGTCTTCCAAAGTAGGGGATGCTACTTCACAGGGGTGCAAAGTAACATTTTTCTTTTGGAAAAATGTAGGTGTACACTTATTTCTATCGACGTGTTAAACATCGAAGTTTAACTAGTTATATTTCAAGAATGGATATAGTTTGTTAGTATAATATACAATTTGTATAATGTAATAAATATTCTAATTTTAAATTGTAGGAAACTTGAAGGAAACTATATGGATTTTTACATTTTTTAATTGTACATTAAATATTGTATATTATAGAATATAAATAATGTTGTGTGTTCAATAGAAAACAAATTCGATGGAAAACACTGAAAATAACTTAATTTCAAAAAAATTGAAAGAAACGTAACAATTCCTTGTCTATGAATATTTCGAGTGCAGACATTTTTTTTTTTCTTAGAGGGATGCCTTTGATGAAGCTTGGAAGTCACTGACATAGATTATCAAGAATTGTGATCAAAATGAATCTGAAGCTGGCATTTCCTTTCCCTTTGATCAGACTTGATGCAATCGTGGGATCAAAGCGATAATTAAAAGCCGGAGTAGAGTTATTTATTACACCTATTCTTGGTGATCCTGAAACTTAAAAAATTTCCAAGAGTCGTGTTCTTGTTTCGCGTTTGAAAATTTAAAAAATGTTCAAGGGTTTGTTCGTATTCCACTAGCATGGTTTAAAGTCTCTCCGAAGCTTTTCTATTTTCCGAAATTTTCATACTCCATAGTTTTCAAATCCTACGATCTTTATACTTCATAATGTTCTATATATTCTACAATTTCCATAACCCATAACTTTTACAACTCACAGTTTTCTTGTTTCATTATTATCATCTTCCACAATTTCCATAGTCCATAATTTTCGTATTCCACAATTTTCTTATCTCACAATTGTCATGTTCCACAATTTTCATACCCCACGATTTTTGTAGAAAAATCATTTTCCAGCATTTTCGTGTTCCATAATTTTCACACCTCACAATTTTCCTGTCCCACAATTTTCACGTCTCACAATTCTCTTGTTCCATAATTTTCACGTCTCACAATTTTCGTGTTCCATAATTTTCACACCTCACAATTTTCCTGTCTCACAATTTTCACACCTCACAATTTTCACGTCTCACAATCTTCTTGTTCCACAATTTTCACGTCTCACAATTTTCGTCTTCCATAATTGTCATACCTCACAATTTTCCTGTCCCACAATTTTCACGTCTCACAATTTTCTTGTTCCATAATTTTCACGTCTCACAATTTTCATGTTCCATAATTTTCACACTTCACAATTTTCCTGTCCCACAATTTTCACGTCTCACAATTTTCTTATTCCACAATATTCACGTCTCACAATTTTCGTGTTCCATAATTTTCACACCTCACAATTTTCCTGTCCCACAATTCTCACGTCTCACAATTTTCTTATTCCACAATATTCACGTCTCACAATTTTCGTGTTCCATAATTTTCACACCTCACAATTTTCCTGTCCCACAATTTTCACACCTCACAATTTTCACGTCTCACAATCTTCTTGTTCCACAATTTTCACGTCTCACAATTTTCGTGTTCCATAATTTTCACACCTCACAATTTTCACGTCTCACAATTCTCTCATTCCACAATTTTCACGTCTCACAATCATCCATAATTTCCGTATCTCCCAAGTTTCCGCGTTTCCCAATTTTCACGACCCACGAAAATCCTCAAGGTGCACGACAGCTTCCGTAAAATTTCGAAGAATTTCCCCCACTCCGAACTGGCAACCGTGTGCAATTTCCTGCTCGCGATTCTTCGGCCGGCGGAAATATCGACGTCGATATTCAATTTTTGTGAACGTTCTTCGCCGGTACGCCCCCTCCTAAATTTTTGAGCATTCGAAATTACACGTTCACGGGAATCTGTCGGCGAGAATTCAGATTCTCCGATCGGGGGTGTCTGCAAACTCTACACGAAAGGATCGCCGCGTCGTTATTCACGCCGCAAGGAATTCCATGCTCCTTCACTCGATAGAATTTTTCTCGCAGGAGATTGTCTCAGGAAGTCCTTCCACTTGTTTATGCAGTTCCTCGAGGAACTTTGGCGAGCGAGACGAGGTCCGAGCGAGCGTAATAACGCTCCGGAGGTCCAGGCGGAAATTTATTCCCGGTTTTCGTCCTCTTTGTCAATGAACGGCTTCCAATTCCGAGGAAAAGCTCACGGCGCGCACGTGACACGTGACTCGTTCGTAAAAACGAGGGAATCGTCCGAGAAAAACCCGGAACGGTGAAACCGGAAACGTTACACGGTCCATTGTGACCTCGTGGAGGTCGTTAGCGACTGGACTCGATCAACAACATTATTTCGGGCGACAGTGGACCATAGTGTTGGTAACACTCGATTCCTGTTCGCGCGTGAAAGCTCCGTTTAATCGGACCGTGCGTCGATTGTTCGAAGTCGATGAAAATGGCCGCTTCCGCCATTTGTCCGCGTTGGTCGGGCACTGTGGTTGATTCCAGAGGTTTGAACAGCGAAACTGCTCCGAAATAAAACCTTCTTTGGCAATTAATTCCGAGGAAATAAATGCAAGCTTGGACTTCTCATCTCGCACGATGTTCGTTCGTACTTCGAAGAGTAAGAAAATATTTTTTTCGTTACATATACACACGATACAAATAAGCTATGGGTTGGTTTTTTTAAAAGGTTATTTTTAAGAAGTTTCATCGGTTTGGAGACGATCTGAGTTTTAAAAATAAATATATCGAAGTTTCTTTGAAACTTCTAGAAATTGTAATTGCAAATTATTAATTTCTAGAAATTTTTAATTTTTAACCGAACTTGTAAACGAAGAAATTAGAAATTAGTTTACTTTTTTCTCAGAAATTTTACTCGTGAAACGTGACAATTTTGAAAATTATTTTTTGGTCGTTTAATCTAATTAACGGAGAATGGAAACATTTTGATCCGGAGGAGATATTTTTCTGAAGGAAAATGTATTTTAACGTTTTTTTGGTCACTTTTTTGAATCGTAGAAAGGGACTACTAACGAGAAAACTTTTAGTGTCACCAGGTTGATTTAAATTTTTCACATACGACGTGTAATGTCCAAATGCACTGTCCAAGATTAATACGCAAGCAAGATTTTAACCACTATTAGTCGGAGAATTATCGAGAAGATATTTGCGGCAATAAAGTGCGAATAAAAAACCGTACGTAGTTACGATTTTTGCGTTTCGACCCTGATGAGGGCCCCCTTCAGAATCTCAGTTTTATCGAGTACCTTCAAACGGGGTCATATTGCCCACTTTTTATCTTCAACGAGAAATTTCATCAATTTTTCTCGTGAATTTGTAACTCATTTTTTTTTCTTCTTACCTCTGGCTAGGGGTATCGTAAATCATGTACATTATGGATGTATTTTTGAGAAGGTAAAAATTTGCAAATAAAATAAATAGATAACATAAGGGATGGGAATGCAGGGTTGATTAGAAACTATTTTACTCATCGTACAAATTCTCCTAAGAAAATCTTTTTTTTAACTCAATTGTGAAAATTGTCAATTGTTCAATTTATTGTAAGAAAATTTTTTTCTTACAACAAACTCAACTGTAAATCGTCAACCTATCACAATGTTATTTACAATGCTTCGACGAGACGAGAAACACGTATCGTATTGTCTGATTCTGTAAAATAGATTTATAAACTTTGCAAAGGGCAAGAAACTTTATCAATACACTTTCGTATCGAATAATAACAAACAAACTTAGTTTTCAACGAAAAGCTCGCAACAACCGAAAGTTCCCATCGAAACTGTTTAAGTAACGTTATGTTTTTAATAATTACAATTATCTCCAGTTAGAAGAAAATCACAGGAATTTTTAGACCATTAAGAGCAATTTTGCCACTTTAGTAATTTTAATCGGTGAATTAATTTTCATAATTTCCTACACTTAATCTTCGGTCGTTATACTTTTAATTGTATTAAAATTTCCATGCAGCGATTATCGTACCAGAGCTTTCCTGTGTATTTTATTTTTGTAATTGCTGTTATCTGCTTAAAGTTTCTTTCGTGTATCTGCCTGTTCGTGTAACGTAACATTCTCCACGGCATGTGAATCTTACAAAGTGACTCTTTTTATTTTAAACACACTCTATACGGTATGCACTAGCAATGTTCACAATTTGAGCCAAGTGGGAGCCTGCGGGCTTTCCTCGCGAGTTGGAGAAACAGCAATTGCAGCGAGAAGTTCGCAGAAATTGTACATTTGCACGTTTGTGCATACAGGGTGATTCAGCAGAAGCGGAACATCGATGTAATTGTTAGTTTCAAAGATGTAAGAGGTACGTTCCCTCGAACTGCATTCAAAGGTAATTACGATGCACAAAGGATACATTTCTCGGATTAGTAAATATTATCGATCACCATTGAAACATAAATGCAACCAGA
This sequence comes from Ptiloglossa arizonensis, assembly GCF_051014685.1. Classification (NCBI taxonomy): domain Eukaryota; kingdom Metazoa; phylum Arthropoda; class Insecta; order Hymenoptera; family Colletidae; genus Ptiloglossa; species Ptiloglossa arizonensis. The sequence continues at coordinate 20,287,149 of NC_135052.1, forward strand.
GCAGAAATTATCCTGAAACGTTGCTCCAATTTTCCAGAATAATCACTTGTGAAATTTTCAGAGACAAAGTGAACCGCAAAAGTCACCCAAAATCCAATAGAAACAAATACAAAGCATCGACCTTGAAACAAATTCAATCGTTGAAGTTTGGTCGTAGATTCAACGTGATATTTCAACTCGTAAATGATATTCACGGCATCCTCAGACACCCTGTATACACCACAATAGTACCACATGGAGCCTACCTAACTTCGCTCAGATTACATGAATATTCCGGCCCACTTTGCACTAACAAAGTTTCGTTTCCTCGGCCACGAGACTCGAATTTACATTTATGTCCGTGACAGAAACGGAAAAGTAGCGTTAATGTTCGAAACTCGTGTCTCCACTGGAAATATAAATACCACGGCTGGCAAAGACGATTGAAGATCGAAAAATGAAAGCGACTTCCGGGGTTTCTTTTTCGTCGCTGGAATCGATGAACAAAAAAAAAGAAAAATTTTTTTTTCGCTATTTCACGTTGCACCCCGTCGTCCAATGGCTCCCAATTTCGTCTCGCGCGCGACGGGGTACACGCGCTCGCAATTTACTACTTAATCAAACGCCTGGGTAAAAAGCCCGCCTAATTAGACAAGCAGCTGAAAGGCGTGCATTTACTTTGACACGTGTATCGAACTAGGCCATTGCGAGGGAACACCGTCGCCGAGCTCGAAAACTTTCCTTACCGGACTCGACGCAACTTGCCTCTCGCTCTGCTCTGATAATTAAATTTCGAACGACTTACGTGGTTTCGTTCGATGAAAACGTCAAAATTTAACAATCTGGAGGGGGGGGGGGGGTACAGAGGAATAATCGTTAATGATGTAAAAATACTATTCTATGGATTTACAATTTAGAAGTATTCATTACTGACTCAAAAATACTATTTTACGAATTTTTAATTTAGAAATAATTAACAATGACTCCAAAATACTATTTTATGAATGTTCAATATAGAAGTAATCATTATTGACTCGAAAATACTATTTTACGAATTTTCGATTAAGAAGTAATCATTACTAACTCAAACATACTATTTTACGAGTTTTCAATTTAGAAATAATCATTATTGACTCGAAAATACTATTTTACGAATTTTCGATTAAGAAGTAATCATTACTAACTCAAAAATACTATTTTACGAATTTTCAATTTAGAAATAATCATTAGTGGCTCAAAAATACTATTTTATGAATTTTCTATTTAGAAGTAATCATTACTGACCCAAAAATACTATTTAATGAATTTTCAATTTAGAAGTAATCATTACTGATCCAAAAATGCTATTTAATGAATTTTTAATTTAGAAGTAATTATTACTGACCAAAAAATACTATTTTATGAATGTTCAATTTAGAAGTAATCATTACTGACCCAAAAATACTATTTAATGAACTTTCAATTTAGAAATAATTATCAATGGCCCAAAATACTATTTTATGAATGTTCTATTTAGAAGTAATCATTACTGACCCAAAAATACTACTTAATGAATTTTCAATTTAGAAATAATTATCAATGACCCAAAAAATACTATTTTATCATTATCTACGTAGAGATATTCATAAAGATCCATAAATATCTACTAACGTAATTTGCGCGTTGCCTTTGTATTTTAATAATCCTGGAAACAATATAACGTATTGAAAAATTGTATCGATTAATTTATATTTGAATGCATTTGTTCAATATGAAGAGAATCAACTCGCCTCTCGCTTCGCTTTTATAATTAAATTTCGAACGACTTACGTGACTCCATTCGGATGAAAATTTCTAGAATTAACAATTTAAAGGTGGTAGTGTGGTTTCGAGCGGATCTCGACGATTCGATTTCGTCTCAATTACTATTTACTTGTAGTCGCGTGCCATTCTGGATAGTGACCAATCGCGAAACTTTCGAAGATGTTTCCGCATTAGTATTTTACATCGAGCGAAAGAGAAGTACTTTTACTCGATGATTTTCCAAGTAGATAAATTGTCCGTTTGCGTAAGAAATTTATTTAAATTCTCGACGTTTCGGGTCTATTCTCGAGACCCTTTCTGGAGATACGAAATTAGAATAAATATAATAAAAATGGTAATAAGGTAGGGAAAAGGTTAGGGAAGCATAAGCATGGATACAGAAAAGACAAAATAAAGATTTGCTGGATAAATGAATCACAGAGTCGATAGAAAGTATAGATCACTCTTTGGATAGCAAGGATTAATTAACGATTAATTTGGAATTATTAACAATTAAGCGTGGTAGACTTCTAGAGCGAATTTTTATTAAATCGAAGTTTATTAAAACGCGAGCGTGCCCTAGTCACGAACGATAGTCGATTTTCATAGAAATGAAGCCCGGTATAAACCAATTTTTACACCACATTTTCGATTTATTTTTTAATATAGAATCACCCTGGTTTTTACGATCCAATATGTAACACTCTATATTCAATATCGATGATGCTCACTTCATCATTCTTATAAAGATGCTCGTAACATCGAAAAAGCAATACATAACAACGATAAAAAGCGATACAAATAATTCTTTCGAAAAGAGAAAATTTAACACATTTACCTAGAAAACTTTTTCGCCTCCTCAATAGTTTTCAAAGTAGCGTCAGAGATTTGAAGCTTTCAAAGTTTCTTTCGTTCTTCAAATTTAAATTTACATAACTAGAAAATAATAATACATATCTTTTATTTACATATCTTACATCTTATCTTTAATTTACATATAATTTTATTTTTAATTGTTCTACGAATCTGAGAAAAGAGTTAAAAATTTCTAGTCCACGAGCCGGTGGTTCATCCTTAAGAAAGTGATTCTTCTTCTTTGCTTGGTATAGTAACAATACGATGCAACGTGATTCGTGAAATCGATCGTACGAGCATCCCTCGCAAATCAAATTCACTTTCGTAACGGAAAAGTGTACGCGCGATAGATCTACGTGTCGTAAGCTCGAGGTCGCAAATTCAATATGACCATTAAGCTTCATTTCCACTGACAGTACCGTGTTACGACTGTGTATGGCTCGTGTTTCGTCACAACACGTAACACGAGTGTATTAATTCCCATTTGAACTTCATTCAGCCGTCAATTTTAATTTTCTCGTCCCGTGCTGGTCCCGTGTTCTTGGAGATTGAAACGAGTTTCCTCTAAACGACGATGAAATACTGAAGAGACATCGAAACATTGTTTCTGGATACTATAGTACAACTAAGTAAACTATGAAAGGAACGATACACACGCGACAAATGCATATTGTGCAAGTCTAAATAAATAAATAAATAAATAAATATATAAATATATATGTATAAATAATATATATATAAATATTTTTATCTTAGCTGAGTAATTTCTAGGATAGCCTTTCGAGAATCGTGCTCGAGTAATTCCATAATTCGATATTTCTCAGTTAAACAAATTAATACACATAATCTTCGCGATAAAACGTTCATCCTGGACACCTCGGTTAGTATCGTAGCTCCTCTTCGACTCGTAGAATGAAATTCCTTCCACGTCATCGACGAGAAGGATATTTACTTTGAAATGGTAAACGATCGGTGAAAATTGTCCTCAAGACTGCGGGAAATCGTTCGATGATCAAAATATTTTCCTTTCTACGTGGAAAACGAAGAAAAACAGGAAACTAGGACACGTGGGGAAATATTGAAGGTAAATATTGTTTCGTAAAATTGCTTCTACAACGAAAAGACCGAGCCGGGAGTAGAAATAACAATTATAATTATTATAATTCTCAACGGGTTCGTACTGATATTTCGAAATAACATGTTCCGATTAAGAGGGATGATTTTACCAACTGGAATGTAACACTGTGATGTAACACTATAATGTAACAATTGATCAAAATAACCGATGCAATTATCGAGAACACTGCAACACTGTACTGTAACACTATAATGTAACAATTGATCAAAATAACCGATGCAATTATCGAGAACACTGCAACACTGTACTGTAACACTATAATGTAACAATTGATCAAAATAACCGATGCAATTATCGAGAACACTGCAACACTGTACTGTAACACTATAATGTAACAATTGATCAAAATAACCGATGCAATTATTGAGAATTGCCCTCAGTTCTCGTTCTATCTGCTTTTCTAAATCGATTGGTCGCGCGAATTTTTTAGAACGTTCGATGGAAGATGTGTAAGTTCTCTAACGACCGAATATTAATGACGGTGGCCGTGTATCGGATGAAGAACGAAAATGCGGGAAGAAGAAACCCCGGACGAAGAAACACAAACGAGTGGGACTCCTTTTAGTAGAATTGGACCAGATCTCCCAGGGGTTTCGGAGTTTCCAGCGTTTGCGTTCGTTTGAAACGCGTGGGTGGATTCCACGGTGAAGAGTGGGGGGTGGAGGGGTGGTGGGCTTTGGAATTTTAATTAATGCGTCTACGTGGACAATATCTTAGAGCTACCTTCCTCCCTTCCGCATCACCGCCATCCTATTCGGAATATTAAAGCGAAACGGCTTAATTATTTATCCCAGTCCCCTTGTTTTTTCTTACTCGTTTACTTTTCTACTTGAATCCTCCACGCGCTTAAACGAACTTAACGAAACACTCGTCCTCGATGTGGTTCACTTCGTACCTTGTGTCCCGGTCATCCGTTTCGTTTTAATATTTACCTGGAAAATATATCCTTCAGCGAAATTTCCGCTCTTCGACTTCGTTCAACTCTGACGCGCGTGCTCGTTTATCCTGACGAATGATTATTAATGAAAATTAAAGTAGCACGGGATTGTCCAATTCGAAGAACGACGAGCTTGCTAGATATTTGTGTATGCAAATTAATAGTAATTTAATGAACACCGTGGGTCACCAGGAACTGATCGAGTTTCAAAGAAGGAAATGTATCGTTCAGTGTTAAATATTTGCGCATTGCGCGAGACGAACAATAATTCGGGATTTTACGATTTTTTAAATTTCGTTCGATTTTAAAGAAAAAAAAAATAATAACCGACATTTCTTGCTCGTAGATTCAAATTTTTCAAGTATTTCGAGCAACGTACGTTAAATAAGGTTTAAAGTCATTTCAAGGTTATTTCGAAGTTATTTCAAGATCATTTCAAGGTCATTTTTATTATAATCATATAGTACATTTGAATTTCTCAAGGACTGATAATTTGCTGTTAAATTACACTTAAATTACAGTCCTTTGCACGCAACAATTGACATCAAGAAAAAAATTCAGAAGCATGACATTGAAATAACTTTGAAAAGTAATTCAATAATTTCAAATTAAACAATGGAAAGAACCAAGAAAACAATTACTCCAGACTTGACTATACAATTACTTCTATTGGGTTGTTGGGAAAATAATTTCATTTTTTTTGGTGAAAATGAAACACGATTTTTTTAAAGCGTATAAACATTTTATTAAATTACATATTCTCCATATTGGAAAAAAAAATGATTTTCCGAACAACCCAATATATTATTTGATATAAAGTACTATTGCTGTTTTTCGCACCATATTTCTGACAAATAACTAGAATTTGTATACATATTTTTATATTTTTACCAGCAGGCAGGAACAAAACAAAATTGTAAGAATTTGAATTTTTAAGACTTGAATTCATTGTAGCACGCATAATTTTTTTTCAAAACTATTACGACAGTGCTCCCACGATCCTCTTTGGTAAAATACACGAATGTATTTGGTAAAATACAGACATGGAAAACGAAGGTTTTCCAATGTTTACGTTCAAATATAACAATTTATTCTCACGCTGCAACAATTCCACCTCGTCCCTCGAGATCGGAATCGTTGATGCATCGATTGGTCTTCTGGTCCCGGTTTCTCGAGAAAGAAAAAAAAAAGGGAAAAAAAAAAAAGGAAAGAAGGTGGAAGGTAGAAGGCTCTTATTTATTTATCTTTTCGGAAGCCAGAAGTAGGTTGCGGAATGGAGTGGCTCCACGGTAGCTACTAATTACCGCGCTTCGTGCATTCAGAAAGAGAATCAAGGAAAATAACAGAGAGGGGGGGAGGTGTGGGTCTCCCTGAATAAATCCTGGCCAACCGAACTCAATGCTCGGAAGACGCATTATAGAAAATCGGGGACAGGTGGTTCGGTTAAGGGAAAAGAACAACGTACGATTGTTCCCCGATGCGTCTTTTTCTCCAAAATCTCCTTCGTGATCGCAATTTGCGCTCGTGTTTACTTCCTCTCGATCTTTTCGTAGCAATTTAACTTCCGTATTAATTTGGTAACAATGGACAAGCTTTTAATTCGTCGTGATTTAATTCTACCTCGACAATTTATTAAACCGTGGAACGTGCAATGTGTCGAGTAAATTTTCCTCACGTACGTTAGTTGTTTCAGTAGCTTCTCAGAATGGTTATTATTCTTTTTCGTTGCTGTACATTCGGTACGAAGTTTATTTTCAGAAGGTAATTAAGGTTGAGATGTGTAGGGTGTGTTATTTAACACGATGGATGATTTATCAGATATTTGTAGTCTGTCGAAAATAGTTTTCGAAGTATTGATATCGAGTATGTAAGTGGGGATAATAGAAATTTCGAAAATATGTTTTTTTAATGAAAACTATGTCATCTTGAGTTTTTCGAATAGGTTCAGATATTTGTTGTATCGTAGGGGACATTGAGACGAATTTGAAAATCATGTATTATATTTTTATTAACACGCTATGGAGACAAAATATTTTCGTAGGAAACTTTTTTTCGTCAAATGATCGCAAATGGCTGAAAAATTATGTCTCGAGGATCAGTATTCTGTGTACTCTTCTGTGTAAAGAAACATTTAAGAAAAGAAAATTTTGTTACGTACACTTGCACAAAATATGAAGGGTTTGCTACGTGCAACGTATAAATTTTGTCACATAATTTTCTTGGAAATACAAGCGCGTGAAGTAGATGGATAAATGAAAAATGAAATACGAGTGAAAACTTTCGATGGATACTTTTCGATGGAACACCCCATAGAAACGTCCCGATCAAGAGGTTATTCAAAATATTATCGAGAGAGGTGCTCGTGGTATTGATTCTTCCAGGCATTGAGCGACGTTCCGCATTCTTTCCTTCTTTCAGTGAACGTTTTCGATTCAGAGCCCCGGCTCCATTGTCGCGAACATACTCCAGCTTGTAACTAAGGACGCAGTTGTCTCTTCTCAGAGCCATTCTCGCGATGCTCCGGTGAATTCTGTCGTTTCGAGGGAGTCGCATGCAAGCACTCTTTCACTACTCGAAGAAATCGAGCAAAACCAGGGAAAGTAGCAGGCAGCCCGTGGGAAACGAAGGCGTGGGCTTGAAATTCGAGAAACGACCTGGCTCGATACCGCGCGACGAAACCTTACAGCGAATTCTTATTATTTTTCGATTAACGGGATCGTCGGTGTTTTCGAGAAACGTGACATTTTCGCACGTGTGTCACAAAAACGCGCTATCTACGGGAGCTCGAGAAGCTCATAAAATGGAAGCTCAAGGTTTCATTCTCCGTATTTGACAGCTTCAAAAATTTGAAAATTTCGAAAGCTGTAAAAACGTTCGAAAGCTTTAAAAATTTTTGAAAGCTTCAAAAATTTGAAAATTTCAAATAATTTCGAAAGCTTGAACAAATTCCAGAAGCTTCAAATAATTTCGAAAGCTTTACCAAATCTTGAAAGCTTCGAAAGTTTTTAAGTTTCAAATAATTACGAAAGCTTTGTCAAATTTTGAAAGCTTCAAAAATTAAAAATTTTCAAATAATTTTGAAAGCTTTAACATATTTTGAAAGCTTCAAATAATTTCGAAAACATTACCAAATTTTGAAAGCTTCAAATAATTTCGAAAGCTTTAACATATTTTGAAAGCTTCAAATAATTTTCGAAATTTTAACAAACCTTGAAAGCTCCAAATAATTGTGAAATATTCTGGCCCGAAAAGTCAGGATAGAACTCTATTCAATATTAAAAAGCTCATAGACCGAGGGCTCACTTACGAATAGATGCAGTTTTAAAAGTTTTAATTGTAGCGCACTTTAAGTCTGGAAGCTCGATACGAAACAGGTACTCCCAACGAAAAACTCCGAAGTCGAAAGCTCGAAGTGAAATAGTTCCGGTCGCGAAACTATTGTTCGAAAAACGATCAATGTCAGAAAGCTCGCGGGCGGAGAACAACGCGTTTAAATAGATGTAAATTTGGAAGCTCAATGTCAGCACGTCTGGTCCCGACATCCAAAGATAAAACATCTTTGATAGCGAAAGCTGAATGCACAGAAATTCCGACAATCAAAGCTCAAGGTAAAAAAGCTCGAGGGTCGAAAGCCCATCGTTAGGGAGGTCTGGCCTTGAAAGTTGGCCGCTAAGAATTGTTGACCTTGAGAGTTTACTACCAAAAAGCTTCCACCCTTGAAATCTTAATATCTGAAAGCTCTGTCTCCTCGAAACGAAGGTCGAGAAACTCTAAAGTGTAACTTCCTAATATGCGTTAAATTTTATGCCAAGTATTCAATCGAAACGTTTCAATACGAAATCGATTTCACAAATGAAATTATTTCCAAAAATCTTCTACAAATTTTAAAAAATGTGCTTTCGTTCACCCTGGTTACCAATCGTGCTCGTTTGTGGTAAGTTCGATCGCTTTTGGTTGTTTCAATACAAAATCGATTTCACAAATGAAATTATTTCCAAAAATCTACAAATTTTTAAAAATGTGCTTTCGTTCACCCTGGTTACCAATCGTGCTCGTTTGTGGTTAGTTCGATCATTTTTGGATGTTTCTTTGACTTTCTCGTCTCTCGTCCGGTTCATAAATTTATTTCCTCGGGAAAGCAACTGGCACAGCCACGGAAAAAGTCGAAAGCACAGGGCAAATAGTTCAGGTGTGAAGATAACGTGTGCTGGCACCTGGGAAATCACTACCATTGTCCCGGCACAATAAAGACAACCCGGATGCGTCCAGGGAGTGTCAACTGTGTCAGATATCGGGGGAGGTGCACGGCTACACTGCGCAAAATGGAGGTGAATGTTCCCGGCGGTTAAAGAAACAAAATGACGCGATTTTACGTGCCATTAAACACGTAGACGAAAACGAATATTTTTGAGCGACGAATGGACGATGCTCGTCGAATTCGATGGCGTACAATATACAAATACACGATTAACTATGAAAATATCTTACTACTTTTAACGAAGAAAAATTGTTATTTATTCGGTGGTTACAATTGTTCTATATATTTTCAAAGTAGTGGAAGATATAAGTAACGTACACGAGAGATTGATCAAATATTATTGTGTTGTTCGGAAAGTCATTTTCCAGAATGGAGAATATATAATTTAATAGAATGTTTATACGCTCTAAAAACAATCGTATTTTATTTTCACCAAAAGAAGAAAAAAAACGAAACGACTTTCCGAATTTAAATAATTCTTAGGTTCGTTTCGTTAATTGTTATCACGTTTCCAATGACCCAAGATGTAAAATTTCGTGTTCCAAAAGCTTCGATTACTCGATTCGAATTTTTCGAAGCTCTCACCTCGAAAGCTCGAATTCACCAAAACCATTGGAACTCCACGTGCATCGAGCTTTGAAGCATCAAGCGTATTTCCCGCGAAAATTCAAAATCATCGAGAATCTTTCGTCTAGGTGTGTTGCATCCGCTCAAAAATTCACCCCCACTTGGTGTAATTATACTTACAATTATATCGTACAATTAATCGGTCTCGATTACCAAGAATGAACGCAAATAAAAAAAAAGAAATTCTCTAACAACGTTCCCCAAGTCCGTGTTCCGTTCTCCCAGAGACCTGAAACTCCTTTCCAGCTCCAAAATACGCGAGCTCGTTAAAAGTATACAAGCTCCAGTTGAGCCTGGAAGAAGCTCAAGGGCTTCGAAACATCCACGCTTCGGGTTTCGAAACGAATTATCATGCGAAACGGAAGACCTTAACGAAGGAGAGAATTACAGAACGATGGGGGGGGGGGAGGGGACGGTAGGAGTGGGGTTTTGAAATCATAATCGAGTCCAAGAGTCTCGTCTGTACACCCTCCTCCCCCTCCCCCATTTCACCCCCAACTTCTTGGTATCCCAAAGGCCCCCTTTTTAATCCAAGTTAAACGACCGCTTTAATTGCTCCGTTAGCCGATTTGCAATTTCGAACACGCAACTTTCAGCCCCTCGTTGTTTCCTTTCGCTCGTGGGGTGGGGTTTGGAATGGGCAGGGGGATGAATATCGAAGTACGCTCGTTATCTCGCCGCGATTAAATTAGAGAACGACTACTTCCTTTTACCAAGGACTTCCGTGGTCCCGAACCACGGTCCTTGGGCATTACGATGCCTTTAATTGACGTTCGAAGGTCCTGGGGACGATCGAGAGAGCTCGGGCGGTTCCACCGTCGCGAAACAACGAGGATCTCGTCGACTGGGCTACCCTTCGTTCGACGAACCGACGAGCTCTTTGATAGCGATGTTAATTCCTGCCGACGATGCTACCGCGATCGAGTATTTTCCGATGGTTCGTCGGTCTGCGAACGTTTTGCGGTCCGCGGCGATCACGATTGCAACGACCAACTCCGGGAAATTGAGAACGACGACGAAATAAGGGGAAACGAATTAGGAATCGATTAGAACCACGGGCACGTGTTAAACCTTTGACAAGCTCGGGATTAAAAGCACTCGTGGTCCACGAAACGGGAGGATTGTTATTCGGTGACGGGTTACCTGGAACTTTCTACTCACCAGACGAGAGCATATTTGTACCGTGTGTTTCGTGTGTTTCGTGTGTTGCGTTTGGTTGAATAGTTTTATTTTTCGAAACGATGGGAGAGAATTTTAGAATTTTTTGATTGTTCGATGTATCGGGGACGAAGGGTTGGTTGCACTGGTAGTAAACTGGTTTAAATACTGTAGAAATTATTATTATAAAATGTAGATGAATAAAGATTCAGTATGTACGTGAATTGAATGAGGTAGTAGTAGAAACGAAAAAAATTAACAAGGCACATCAATTATAACTACTTTGACTATGTATCAGGGATGAAGGGTTGGTTGGACTGATAGATGTAAATACTGTAGAAATTATTACTGATTATTATGAAATAAAGGTGAATAAAGTTTCAGGATATACGTGTATTGAAGAAGGTAGTAGTACAACAACAAAAAATTAACAAGGCACATAAATTATAACTACTTTGACTATGTATCAGGGATGAAGGGTTGATTGGACTGATAGATGTAAATACTGTAGAAATTATTATTGATTATTATGAAATAAAGGTGAATAAAGTTTCAGGATGTACGTGTATTTGTAATGAGGTACTAGTACAACCAAAAAAAATTAACAAGGCGATAATATAAATAATTTATGTTAATGGTTCATAATTAATCTGTGTGCACAATAATTTATAACATAAATTATAACTACTTTGACTATGTATCAGGGACGAAGGGTTGATTGGACTGATAGGTGTAAATACTGCAGAAATTATTATTATAAAATAAAGATGAATAAAGTTTCAGTATGTATGTGTAAACACGTACGTGAGCACATGAATTATAACAACGTTGACTACACTATTCTTATTTCACGTGACATGACACGCTATTTTCCAACAATGACTGATTTCAAACACGCTTCTCTCGCACCTTATATTCTTACACACGTTCGTTCCCTTTCATTCTAATGCTTAAACTTTCTCACTCCGTGCATCTGGTCTACGTTCGTCCAAAATTTCCCAGTCTGGCGCCATCTCAATTGCTCGTCTTTCACGCCTCGAGAACACTTCACTCGCTCGTCTATTCCAACCACTTTACATTCTCCCCGAACCACACGCAATTCCTTTCATTCTCACGCATTGCTACAATACATACATTGCAATAATGTATACCATTCTTAGGGTACAGTGCGTGTCTTATTTAATGTATCGTATATAAACTGTCCCAAACATCACCGGTCGATTTGAATTTCGCGCCATTTTTAAACCGTTGAACCGATTAATTTGAAACTCGACGTGTGTCATCCAGACAGATGGGAAATCAATCTTGGGGAAATACACGGTGAACGCGTAGAAAAAATACCGAGATGAATTTTGTATTTTTTTAAATAGAATACAGGGATGAATTTTGTATTTTCTTAAATAGAATCTCGAATTCTTTATGCTCAATTTCGATAAAATAACGTACTCCAAGTACAAAAGTACCGAGGTAGAATTAACCAGAACCATTTTCTAATTATCTGATATTATTCTTTATACTGTTACGAACAGAATGAAATATCTGAAAGATAATAAATTTTGTAATGTATCGTAGTACTTGTACAATTACAATACCTAATTTAATCGAAATCGAGCCTAAAAATTATACCTTCCGTTTATAAAGAGCAAAATTAATCTCTGTGCATCTTCTCTACATCTCCATCTACGAAAAGAAAACATTTATACTATATTGTGCGCTTTCTTAAACCCGATGAATTTCACAAGTAACATTGTTGCGTACTTTTTGACGTAACGAAGATATTCCGGACGCGTGAAACCCACTGCACAAGAGATCGTTCACCAACGAATATTTCGACGAGAAATTTCGAAGCGCGTTATGGCACGTAAACCAAAGTTATAATTTGTTACAGTACTACTTTGGCTCTCTTATCGTGTTTTGCACAAGCAACTCACCGTAGAGGGTGGATACGTATGGCCTTCATAAATAACTGTCCACTTTTAGAGGGCGTGTGTACATGTCGTTTATAAATGGCTGTCTACATTCAGAGGGTGTAAGATACGCTAAAAGTTAAGAGGGTGGTCAGGATTAAACGATCATCTTCGAGGTGACCTTTGCGAATTTACGCAAAAGAAATGATCAAGAAACGGAATATTTAACTTACATTATCATCGTGGAACTTTCGCAAACTTTTGATCGAGTCTCGATACTCTTATCGGTTAGAAAATACTCGTTACAAAAATACAAATCTCTCGATTGGATAAAAGAAGATGGAAAAAATGTAGGTCGTCGATTCTAAAGATCGAAAACACGGGACAGCACCGATTCGACCTCGTCGTTCGATAAATGCATCAAGTCCCGACAATCGTTCGTTAATTATGCAAGTGTTTTGTAATTCTTGTCAGAAAGTTATGCAACCGCGACGATGCAACATTGTTCGCGGAAATTCGTTCGATCGACACGCGCCATCGAATTTGAATCCCGCGGAACACCGATTGCTGGTTAACGGTTGATCGTTATTTTGTTCTTGATTTAATTCAACCAGTGACACATTTCGTTCACGTGGGCAGAAACAACGATCGAGAGTTTAATGAAGTCAATTAACGAGCCGGTTGTGTTCGTGCGCGTTCGCGTGCATTCGTTCGATTAACGGTTGTTTGAACTGGAAGAAATTACGAAATAATAAGGGAATAAAAGCGTCAATTGTCGAACGAGCTTCGATCGGAAGACCGACGGCTGCATAAATTACGGAACGAGGAGCTATTTTAATCGCGCGCCACGTGTCAAACATTATAAACGATCGTTGCGTGTCATCGTGCGGCATCACCGCGGCCACAATTCTACACGATGATACACGGAAGTTTACGAATCACCAGCGATTCGGTATTTTACGTTCGAGATCCGTTTGGTAATATTTATCAAATCGTTCTTCACTATGTAATCGTGAACATCGAATAATTTCTGGTCAGTTTTACACTCTTGGCACGTTTGAACAGTCGGTATGCAAATTTGGTTATAAAGGCATGCTTCTTCCGAAGTAATAAATTTATTTATTTTCTCGGTCTTTCGACCATTTGCTGGAACTCTTCGGGAGACACAAAGTGAAAATTAGAATATAATTCTATAGACGTAAGATAATAAATTTTCCATTTTCCTTTATTATTTCGCCGACCTCTATTATTATGTTTCGATGTAAAAATTCTTTTCATCGATGAAAAATTAATATTACTTTTTATATTCTAGAATTTTCAAACGTTGTATTATCAATTATGTTATAGAATTATCGATCGTGATACTATTATTTATATTATAAAATTATCATACGTTATATTTTCTTTTATATTTTCACCGTCAAAAAGTTAATATTACTTTTTATATTCCAGAATTTTCAAACGTTGTATTATCAATTACGTTATAGAATAATCGATCGTTATATTATTATATATATTATAAAATTATCAAACGTTATATTTTCACCGTCAAAAAATTAGTATTACTTTTTATATTCTAGAATTTTCAAACGTTGTATTATCAATTACGTTATAGAATTATCGATCGTTATATTATTATTTATATTATAAAATTATCAAACGTTATATTTTCTTTTATATTTTCACCGTCAAAATGTTAATATTACTTTTTATATTCCAGAATTTTCAAACGTTGTATTATCAATTACGTTATAGAATCATCGATCGTTATATTAATATATATATTATAAAATTATCAAACGTTATATTTTATTTTATATTTTCACCGTCAAAAAATTAGTATTACTTTTTATATTCTAGAATTTTCAAACGTTGTATTATCAATTACGTTATAGAATCATCGATCGTTATATTATTATATATATTATAAAATTATCAAACGTTATATTTTATTTTATATATTCACTATCAAAAAGTTAATATTACTTTTTATATTCCAGAATTTTCAAACGTTGTATTATCAATTACGTTACAGAATCATCGATCGTTATATTATAATTTATATTATAAAATTCTCAAACTTTATATTACCTTTCATATTGTAAAATTATCAAACGTTGTACTATACTTTATATAATACAATTCTTTTATTATTTTTAGTGTTTGTCTCCCGAAAACGTTTAGTAAATGACCGTAACCAAATACCGCGCACAGTGACTGTATTGTAACAATTTCACCCGAAAGTGAACTCTTCGCATCTAAAGAATGCGGCACGAAGCAGAAGGTATTACCTCGTCTCGACCATAACGTACCGCCATAAATGAAACGCAAATCAAAATCCGTTTTATGTCCCCGATTGCTGTCCGCATGAAACTAAGAAAGAAAATAATGAAATTGCGCAATACGACCGCGATCGTTCTGAAATAAATCCCCGGCGGAGGAGGTTGAACAATACTCGCCTCGGCCACAGGAAACGTCTACGCGGATCCTGGTAACAATAAAAAGCGAAAATAAAATTCCGCAGCTTTAAGAAGGGGATTCCCGAGCAGCGATAAAATTCGACGACCGCGAAAGTCGTGAAGGGGTGTAGCTCCTTTCTCTACATCGACTATTTCTTTCCCGCTGCAATCAGTCCGCGCACGTATTGCTCCCTCGTAGAAGTGTGTAACAAAAGCCCGGTAAGACGCTGTTCGCGGATATGTGCTTAGAAGTTGGTCGTCTTCCGGTAAACGAAGCTAAAAAGGATCGTGGAAAAACGATAATGCATTTACCAGCGACCACGGGGAGAAGAAGCGGCGCTCCTCGTCGGCTAAACGAATTTACGAAGCAGTAATTTATCGTGAAACTCGCGTCTATAGCGTACGCCGACCTTTCATTCCTCGTGCCGTGGCTCCTCTTGGGGACTTTTCAATAAAATTATACAAATATTGTCGGCCGTGAAGTTTCCCCGAAGGCGTTTCAATTATCCACACTTTCGCGGATCGTGTTTCGTTTTGAACAAAGTTACCACCCTCACCGCCCCTTTGCGCGTCGAACGGGAGTATTTTTTTTTGTTTTTTTAATTACTTTCCTCACTTTCGTTGATACTCGATGTCGTCTGGGGAAAAACGAAAAGTTTCTCGCGAAGCATCGTGCTTCGCGTTTCGCTCATTCGTGTAATAATAACGACGCGTCCGGGGTCGTTAGACAGTCGAAACGTCGCGGGAGTCGTTTAATTGAACGACACCGAAGAGAGTGTGCGTATTGTGGCTCGAGACAGCTCGCGCATGCGCGTGTCGACAGTCCCTGCGCGTAGACCCCGTATGTGGACCCCGTGTACCGTGTGTGCGTCGTTGGTCGTACGAGACGCGTATTGTTTTCGATCAATTCAAATTACACGGATTGTTACTCAACGTTACAACGCTAGTCGCTGGTTCTTTTGATGAAAATGGAACACGATTTTTTTAGAGTGTATAAACATTTTATTAAATTATATATTCTCCATTTTGGAAAACGAAATGACTTTCCGAACAACCCAATATATTATTTGGTATAAAGTACTATTGCTGTTTTTCACACCATATTTCTGACGAATAACTAGATTTTGTGTAAGTATTTTTATATTTTTACCGGGAGCAGGAACAAAACAGGATTGTAAGAATTTGAATTCATAATAGCACGCATAATTTTTTTAAAATTGTTTTAACAGTGCTTCCAGGATCCTCTTTGGTAAAATACACGAATAATGTAGACATATAAAAATAACAAATATGTACGAGAGGTGTAAAGTTGTAATAATATTTTATATTTGTGTTCGGGAGAAAATGTAGTAAATGAAAGTAGTTTAAATATGTTTTAAAAACAAATAATTAAAAAATGTACATATGGGCAAACTCTGAACATCTGTAATTCCGTTTTCGTGCGAAAGATGAATCGAAGTTAACCGAGATTTAAATCGAAGACGGAATAGGTAATTAAACGAGTATTATGAAGAAATATTACATTCGAATAAACAAGTGTGGATAATTTCCCCATACTTTGTACTATTGCTATTAATACACGAACGAATTACAGATAGAAATATAAAACGATGTCCAAAAACAAATATTAACAACGCGAAGTGTATGTAGATCTGTAAAGGCAATACAACGTGAAAAAGTAAAGTCAATTTGAACATTGAAAATGGATAAAAAATGAATAAAAGAAAAAGTAAAAGGACATATTTACTAACTAGCAATTTTTTTCATCTTTTAATTCAATTTTTGCACGCAGTACGCGTTTTTTCAACGTGATCATACTTATAACTGTAACTGATATTACACTGTCAGTTAGAGTTACGATATAATAATATTACGTTTTTATTACGCACAGACGCACAGTAGTCGCAAAAGGAAATCCGATACAATGGGAACGAGAAATAAAATAATACAAGAGAGAAAGCGAGAACGATGTTATCCGTATTTGTTATTAAATTTAACCCTGGTAATAATACATATGATTTGTAAGCCTGTTGCAAAATTTATAACGCCAACTTCTGCATATCCGAAAGGCTTTTTAATTGTAACCATGCCCAGATCTTGTTACATTGTAATGAAATTGTGCTTTTATCTGGTACACGCTTTCGAGCTTACGCCCACATCGCATGCTCATTTTAGTCGGCGAAAGGAACATCGAAACTTTATTGCGGTTGTAACTTCCGGGCATTAACTTCGATATGTGTGTTTTATTCGCTGGAGTATTTGCGTTCGTAAAACTGCCTCTGTCTTCCACGAAATCGTCGAATTTCCTTCTAAAGGATAAATTTAGTCGGAAATAAAAATAGGTAAAGCTTTCTTTCTGGGTAAAAGTTTCGTTCCGGACAGGATGAAATAATGATAATACTTACTCAGAGACTTTTCGTCGAAACCGACGATTTTTGTCGAAACGAACGACATAAAAGTACTTTAACGAATGAAAGAGGATTTCAAGTAAGTTGACCGCGATGGAACTAATAATTTGATCATTCTGTAGAACATAGAGTTGATTTTATTTATTCGTAGACTTTGATCAAAGTTTCTGAGTATATTCTATACAATTGTAAGAACGAAAGCTTATTATGCAAAGTTTATGGTAGCCAGCAAAGAGGAAGTTTCAAATCTTGTTTAATTCGGCAATTAATGTCTGCTTCTGGACAGAAAGTTACTGAATTTTAATTTTTAAAATCGGATGTTTATTGTCTACAAAAATCGCGCGATATTCGAGTAAATTTTACATTATTCAAAAAGGAATCATGTTAGTATAAGTATAGAAGATTCTCTAGATTTCTTAGACCGTAAAAGGACCATTACAAATGACATTTTCAAAGTTAAAATAATCGCATTGAAACTATATTTATTATCTTTTACACTCCCATTGTTAAGGGTCGAAAAAATTTGAAGAAAAATCGCTCCACAAAAAACAATGATCACCTCTTATCTTTCACAATTCTTTCCAACACGTTTTTATTATTTTCAAAAATAAAAACTGTTTCAAACAAATCTCCAAGAAGATACACATTCGTCCTTTTTAAAAATAGTATACACATTTCAAACACACCTCAAAGAAAGTCAAATTCCCAAAGTAAATTCATATTAAATTGAATCGAGAAAAATTAAATCGAATCACATTTATCGTGTACTGGAACCGCACTGTCGCAATTCGACGAGTACAGCGACGCGTTCTCGTTAACTTTCCACCTACTTTCTCGCGATCAGCGTTGCCATAATTTCTGTTCGACCGTATTGTCGAAAGAAAGAACGAAGATCGGTTGCATTCGCGAGCCGACAATCGAACGTTTACCCGGCAGCTCGATTCGTTCGGCTTTTGCAGCGAGCGGCGTACGCGATGGAATTTATAATTAATTCGCAGTCGGCTGCAGCCTCGGTCTGTGTCGGAGCACTTTTCGCGGTCTGTGAGTGACGGACCGTAACTACTTGCGCGGAAGGCGCGCCTGAGCGCGTTCACGCGCGCGGAATTTGACAGAGCGTGCGGCCGTGTGACGAATTCAACGACAAGCGCGCGAAATCGGAGCGAGGGTTACACCAGGTCACCGTGAATTATTCAAAAAGGGTGAACGACGCGAGCTCACCGACGAAATGCCAGCGAAACGCGCCTCTAATTTAACGACCAACGTTGCTCCGGCTGCAATAAACCATACGTCACGCGTCAACCGAGTCTCGTGCGACCACTGTCACGAGTGTCGATTAACGATCAAGAAATATTGCGAGGGTTAATATACAGAGGGGTTAAATAGAGTTCAATCTTCGATAAACAACCGTTGAGAAATATTAAAACACAGTGGTTTGAACGATCACGAGTAGGATCACCCCCTGGGTCCAAAGTGACCCGTGATTTGATCTCACAGAAAATATTTGGGATGAAAATTATTGAATTTTATAGTGCTTTTTTTAATTTTTAAAGAGAGTTGTATTAAGGGTGTAAGTTTGTTTGGGTTCGAGAAGAGCTAAGAGTGTTAAAAATTGTAACGAAATTGATTACACGAATGATTGTGAAATGAATTATCACTAATCGAATATCGGTTATTGAGGAAATGCGAATCGAAGTGTGTCGATTGTAGCTATCGCGATACGAGCTTTGAAATTTTTTATGAAACTTTGTCAATATCCAGGAGCAATAGTTTGCGATCGATTGTATTCGAAGAAGGATAAAGTTTGTGGAAAGAACGTTTATGGAGCTGTTAAGTTTCGAGTGATGATTTCTGAATCGCGATCGACTCATCTGGTCGTGATTATTTTACGCGTAGAAAATGACGCGAGTATAAAATCGTGCGTTATTATTCTGTATGTATCGCGTCCCACGCGTACACCGATGACAAACAATGACTGGAACGGGGGGCATTTTGGCTCAACGATTGTTTTGCATAATGAAAATCGTCTGCATTCGCAGCTCGCGGACGTCATTTACGTAATATCTATATTTCCAAATGGTCAATTAACCGCGATTAAATCCCGTTTCGAGAAACAATTTTACATATTAACACAGAAATCGTTCGAGAACTATTTATCGCAATACAAGTAGGATAGATGTATCAATTATCGTCAATTTAAGCATACCGCTTAATTTCGTTCAATTATTTCAAAAGATACTTAACCTAAAAATCGTTCCAAATTGGAGCACAACGTTGCTTAACGTTTCCATTATTTGTGAAATTTTTCTTTACACATTTTTTACATTTAACTAATCGATTAACCAGTTAATCGAGAATGTACAATGAGTCCAATTGTATTTTTCTTTTTTTTATTGTAAAAACTTTAAAATACATGTAACTTATTGTTACCGAATGAATGACATTTTCAACTCCGTTCTCGATCAAACTCTGAATAAGTAATAGTTTCAAAATGTTCGTAATAATTTCATCAGCCGCTGTGTTTCGTTTAAATTAGAAACAATTCCTGTATTTCAAATATTCGCGCAGTGCAAATTCGAATAACGCGATCAACTTCTGGGGTTTATTACTCGTGGCCGGGTAGACCTAGCCCTACTCGTTTCGCGGGAGCAATTGTAAAAGGAACGTTATAAAAACGAGGATTGAAAAAAATGCATCGTTAAAATTTTATAACAACAATGTATATGTATACATGTATCGACTTTCGCGAGGGAAGAATCGCGAGCGTTCGTTCGTTGAAATTGTTTTGAAACGTTCGGTTATCGTTAAGGTACACGTATCGTATCCCCCTTAAACTCGTAGCGACGCGAACGTATGACATTTCGATACGTAAACTCTTCGCGCTTTATATTTTTCGATCCACGTGTGTGTTTCTTTTTTATTTTATAAACTCCTTACAGAAATAAAAACACATCGAAGATAGTTCCAAGTCCTACTTGGAAAATTTGCAGAAATTTTACGGAAAATTTTTACGTGTTCTCACGTGTGTGTTTCTTTTTTATTTTATAAACTCCTTACAGAAATAAAAACACATCGATGATAGTTCCAAGTCCTACTTGGAAAATTTGCAGAAATTTTACGGAAAATTTCTACGTGTTCTCACGTGTGTGTTTCTTTTTTATTTTATAAACTCCTTACAGAAATAAAAACACATCGATGATAGTTCCAAGTTCCATTTGAAAAATTTGCAAAAATTCCACAGAAAATTTCTACAACCGACAAACACAAACACACACGTGAAAACACGTGTGGGTTTTTTTTAATTTTATATATTCCTTACAGAAATAAAGACGCATCGATAATAGTTCCAAGTTCCATTTGGAAAATTTGCAGAAATTCCACGAAAAATTTCTACAACCGACAAACACAAACACACACGTGAAAACACGTGTATTTCTTTTTTTTTATATATACTTCTTACAGAAATAAAAACACACCCATAATAGTTCCAAGTTAGACTTGGAAAGTTTGCAGAAATTCTACGGAAAATTTCTACAACCGACAAACACAAACACACACGTGAAAACACGGGTGGGTTTCTTTTCATTTTATATATTCCTTACAGAAATGAAAATACACCTATAAAAGTTCCAAGTTCCATTTGAAAAATTTTCAAAAATTCTACGGAAAATTTCTACAACCGACAAACACAAACACACACGTGAAAACACGTTTTTTTTATATATACTTCTTACAGAAATAAAAACACACCGATAATGGTTCCAAGTTCCATTTGGAAAATTTGTAAAAATTCCACAGAAAATTTCTACGATCGATACACACAAACACACACACACACACAATCAAACGTTCGATCAAGCGTGAAATAAAAGTGTCTCCGATGGTTCGCGTATCATTCGAACGAATATTCCTGGGAACTTTAATATTCCGATAAATTCGTGTGTCGCTGAAAAAAAAAAGAAATAAAATACACGCACGCGCACATCGAGCAAAGTTGCGAACAGAAGCGAAAAATTGGTTCGCGGAGGTGGAATATGCAACGCCAATCAGGAAAATCAATTCAGATGCAACACGCACCGTTTCGCCGGATGCGGATAGTCTTCGAAATTCCCGGTCCGAAAATTTCAATTTTCCCTGTCAAACATTGTCACTCGAAACACCGGAATATTTTATTACCCATCGTCACGGGACGATTCATTTACGCGAAAGTGAAACTCGTTGTTCAACGAAAACCGAAATTCATAGATCCAGTGGAACGAGTAACCGCCCTTCAGCGAATAACGAGAAAATTTCCCTTTAATTGCGGCGCAACGTGAACCGATTGTACACTTCCGGGGAAAAATGAAGAAACGTTAGCTCGACGCGTGTTGTCGCGTGCGGTTGAGTTTGAACGAGAACGTTGAACGAACAGGGACAAATTGCTGTATTGCACCACACATTGTTACAATGGGTTACTATTTACAGGAAAATGTGATTTAAATAAGCAAGGGAAAAATTGAACGAAAATTTTGTTTCGTTAAGGAAGATGGAGACTTTATTTTACTCTCTTTCATAAAGGATGATTCTTGAGGTGAGTTTAAAATACTTTTCATTTTTTTGGAAATAAGGAGTATGTAACAAAGAATCTGAAAAAGTATAGAGGATGATCGGAGGAAGATTATTTAATTTTCTATGTAAAATTGAATTCTCTGTGAGACTTCATGTTGGAATAAGTACATAAGTAATGACCAGAGTATTTTCAAAACAATGTACTCTCTTGTTGGAATTTCTCATCTATATACTTGAGTTATCCTTGCAAATTTAATCCCTTGATAAAAAATTGTTCACTTTCGTCCGTGCTTTCGTAAATTTTCGAATTCTTCTTCGCAACCTCCAGACATTACATTCCATAATTTCTTAAAAACGTGTCTGTGACTAAACAGACTCCAAATCGCTGCTCCAAATTCAAAGTTCATCGGTGGACAATACAAAAGAATTGCTTACGAATAAAACATAAAACGGAGCCGGTTTCCAAAATGAGAATTTCAAATTTTATTGGAATCAATCGACACATATACGTACACATACTACATCCAAAAATACACACGACAAAATTGTTTACGAATGTAAAATGTGAATGTAAACCATAAATTGTGTATTCCATTGGAATCGATCGATGCGCACAATCAGGTGCATACGTAAACGCGACGAAAGAATTGCAAACTGTGTGCCCAAAATTCGAGCCCGGAAAAATATACTCCACGTTACAATAACCTTATTCCCTTTTCAAAAATTGCAAAAAAAAATCATCCACACGGAATATCTAACATTCCAAGAGTATCTTCTCGAGGATCATCCTCGATGATCGACGCTCGGCTAGTCTGGAAGGTCATCGCGAGCATCGTTGTAAATCCCGAGCGTGTCTCGTTAAGTGCAACGCGTATCGCGCGGCTGGCGAAATCGAGTGAATGCATCTCGAAGAGACCGCGGGGCGTTATATAATTCTTCGAAAGGGAGCACACGGAGATCTCGTACTCGTTCGAGCGGAAATCTCTCCTCTAACCGTCACCCCGCGACCCGTGCTTTCATTCGTCGACGTTTCCTTCGCAGCTCCGGGCGGCGAATCGACAATATTTATAATTAATTCGCCAGCGAGCGGATCGACGACGTGGCTCGTTTTATTTGTCGTCGAGGGGCGGGTTGGGTGGGGTACGGTGGCGGTGGCGGTGGTGGTGGTGGTGGTGGTGGCTCAGTGACCTGGCTCTGACCTGGTTTTCGAACCCCCGGATCGACCTTCCCGCCACCCACCTGCTCCCGGTTCGCTGCCAGCGGACCGAATTCCTGGTTTCCGCTGGCCTCTCGTCATTTCCTACGGTCGTCGACGCGTACGACGACCACCCACGACCGAGTCGGTCGTCGGCTGGGGCTCGACACGACGCGTTATTGTTGCCCGCGACGACCGGGGACGTGTCATTTAAATAAACAAGGAATACAATTGCATGGAAATTCACCTCCATTGGAGAAACAGACGGGGAGTTTATTCTACATTCTTCTACAAACGATATGATTCTTCTCGATCTGCGTCCGGAACGTGTTTTTAATCTTTTCGCGGACAAGGAACACTTAATTTTAGGTTTCCAGGGTAATCGGAGGGAAATGTATTGTTATATTTATTAGGACACTTTGCAATTAGTTTGAAGCTTTTATGATAGATATGTGTATGTGTCTGTGTGTGTGGGTCTGTATATACAAGTATTTGATCACCATGTTTTTTGTATCTAACAGAGAGTTTATTTTATATTCTTTAGAAATGATATAATTCCCCTCGATGCTCGTCTGAAATGTATTTTAATCTTCTTGGAGTAACACATATTGGAGAAATTTTTTTTAAAGTTTGCAGGGTAATCAGAGGGAAATATATTATTATATTTATTAGGACACTTTGCAATTAGTTTGAAGCTTTTATTATAGATATGTGTATGTGTCTGTGTGTGTGGGTCTGTATATACAAGTATTTGATCACCATGCCTTTTGTATCTGACAGAGAGTTTATTTTACATTCTTTTATAAATTATATAATTCCCCTCGATGCTCGTCTGAAACGTATTTTAATCTTTTTGCAGTAACACATACTGGAGAAACTTTTTTTAAAGTTTGCAGGGTAATCAGAGGGAAATGTATTATTATATTCATTAAAACACTTTGCAACTATTTTGAAGCTTTTATGATATATATGTAAATGTGTCTCTGTGTGTGTGTGTTTGTATATAGAAGTATTTAATCACCATGCTTTTTGTATCTAACAGAGAGTTTATTTTACATTCTTTTATAAATTATATAATTCCCCTCGATGCTCGTCTGAAACGTATTTTAATCTTTTTGCAGTAACACATAATGGAGAAACGTTTTTCCAGGGTAATCAGAGGGAAATATATTATTATATTCATAAAAACACTTTACAACTACTTTAAAGCTTTCATTATAGAAATGTATATATGTGTGTGCCTACATATATTGGGTTGTTCACAAAGTAATTTCGTTTTCCAAAATGTAGAATGTATAATTTACTAGAATGCATAATTTACTTATACACACTAAAACAATCGTGTTTCATTTTCACCGAAAAAAAACAAAAAAAAAACGAAATGACATTCCGGACAACCCAATATAAATATTTGGTCAGCATGCCTTTTGTATCTGACAGAGAGTTTATTTGACATTATTTCATAAACGATGCAATTCCTCTCCATGTTCATCCGAAATGTTTTTTAATCTCTCTACAAATTAGTAACACGCACCAGAGAAATAAAAAAAAAAAAAGTATGCGGAATAATCAGAGGGAAATATATTGTTATATTCGAAAGAACATTTCACAACTATTCCAAAGCTTTCGTAACAGAAAAAAGGTATATAAATATTCGATCACTCGGCCCTTTGCGTGCACATGTAACGAACATTAATAGAGCTTATTTAACTTTTCCGCGTAAAATTTACAATCTGAACGAGAGAGACGATCAGCTTGACGCTTTTTCTCGACGAGCCCCTCCCCTCTGGCCCTCCTCTCTGGCCCTCCTCTTTGGCCCTCTGGATACCGAGTTCCAACGCGATGTTCCGTAATCGATCGTTCGAGGGCTCCACTCTCGCTCCATTATAATTTGAAATTCTGCGCCAGAATTTTGTCCGGACCGCCAGCTTTCACAGGGGTCGCGACGCGGAAGGGATAAACGGAAACGGTCGTTCCTCGGGGATTAATGTAGGGCATCAGGAACAGGTGGGTCAAGAAGAATCTTTTATCGCGAATGTCGGATGGACGTTAGGCTCATTGGTTGGGACCAATCGACCGGGTTGAGAAACTCGTTAAAAATAATATATATATACTTATATACATACGTGTTACACGAATGTGCGAAATGGTTTTTAACCGAGTAGATTTTTAGGTAAATATATAGGGAGATTGATGTAATAAAAGAGGATGGGAGTATGTGGAAAAATGACATGGAAAATATGGAATTTGTCGATCGATCATTTTTTTAAGAATTTGCAGTGTTTAAAATTGTTTACTATTTATTTGTGAATAAAGGGAAGGGTGCGTAATGTTTTCTATACAGGGTGTTTCAAGATTGATGGTGAAATTTGGGGGTAATTTTATTTGAAACAATGAGTGGAAAATATTGGATTATATTTATCGATTGTTAATTTTTCTCTAGAATTTACACGTTACAATTTTTTACTATTTGTGATTCAATGTGATGGATACGTATGGTTTCCTGTACAATGTGTCCCAGGATTTATGATACAAGAGGGGATAATTCTACGTGAAAATATAAGTGGAAAATATAGAATTAAATTGTTGTTCGTGGTCGAATGTATTTTGACACAGACTATTGTTTCATTTCCCTAAAAATATTCTTTTTTTTTTAATTTATTTCAGAGAGCACGATTATGTATACAATAGAAGCATTTTCAACCATTCTTGCAACAATAAGGTAAACCTTGCAAATAACGTGTCTTACTTTCATTTATAAACTCCCTTCGAGCAGACAGTAACATATAATATTGATAAGCAATCGACATTATTTACAATATTAATACTATTTGTAAACATATATTTTCAATCATGATTCGTTCAACCACGACACAATTGATTCAAAGTATTTTGCGTTAAAGAAAGCACCCTGTATAAAATCTATAATACGATCCCATGTGGGACGTTACCCCCTCCATTGTTTTTTATTTCCATCGTGTGTAAATTCGCAGAATTGAAACAAGTTCATCGATATACCGATACGTGTCCCTGGGGTGACAATCCGTAAATTATTGTAATACTTTGGGGTATTAAATTTAATTAATAATTATTTCAAAAGAATAATTATTTATAGGAATATGCAATGTAGTGATTTGTGAAAGTGTACACGCTGTTTAATTTGCGATTGATAAACGTGAAAAATAAATATCGAAACACCTTTGAAGACGTGTCTTTAACGTGAAATGATTTCCCGTGGATTTTTCAATGTTCAAAGGCGTCTACAGATATTGAAGAAGCGAGGATCTATTAAATTGTAGGTAACAACCACTTTGAGTTGCAAACCGTTTCGTTCGAATGGAAACTCCAAGTCCTGAAAGAAGAGTCCAATTGGACACTTGCAAAGCGTAGCATAGAATTGCAGTTAATAGATATTTAAATAGTGCTTTCAGTTGAAATAAGTCTCGAGTTCCTATATATTATAGCGGCCCACTAACACCTTTTGATTTCTTCGTTCGATTATATTTACCAGGCAAGAGAACTTTTATCGTTAGGATAAGTGAGAGTCGTTCATAAAAGTCGTTAACATTACTCGTTGTTTGAAATAAATTGCAAATACGCCGTGCATCGATTTACCTCCATTCCCCTGTAGTTCCGAATCCAAACTACTTTTTAATCGTACGAACATAATTCTCACGTCCGTGGAAAGTTGCTCGGAAACTCTCGTCCAAAAGCACGGGACCAAAACTCCGGGGGCTTCCTATCATTTGCGTACGATAATGCGGAAAGTAAACTGTTGTTCAGAAAAAAGGTCGATGAAAAAATCTCGAGAATATCGGTAAACTTTTCTCATTTCCTAGCCGAGCGCAAAACACCATTAACGAGCATTAGCTACTTCCTTTCGCGAAAAGATAAGCTACCGGGAAAATTGCGGACTACGAACGTATCAAAAATGTCTTCTTCCCTGTAGATTCCAAATTCTGTGTGAAATATCGCTCCAATGTATTACAAATTTCTCGTTTCCTTATTTTACTTATTTTTCTCATTTTCCCTACTTTCCTGCATTCTTTATTTCCCTTACGTTCCTTAATTTCCTGACTTTCTCAATTTTCTAGATTTTCCTTACTTTCCTTACTTTCCTTACTTTTCTTACTTTCCTTACTTTTTAAATTTTCCTTACTTTCCTTACTTTTCTTACTTTTTAAATTTTCCTTAGTTTCCCTACTTTCCTTACTTTTCTTACTTTTTAAATTTTCCTTAATTTCCTTACTTTTTAAATTTTCCTTAATTTCCTTACATTTTAAATTTTCCTTAATTACCTTACTTTTCTTACTTTTTAAATTTTCCTTAATTTCCTTACTTTTCTTACTTTTCAAATTTTCCTTAATTTCCTTACTTTTCTTACTTTTTAAATTTTCCTTACTTTCCTTACTTTTCTTACTTTTTAAATTTTTCTTAATTTCCTTACTTTTCTTACTTTTCAAATTTTCCTTAATTTCCTTACTTTTCTTACTTTTTAAATTTTCCTTAATTTCCTTACTTTCCTTACTTTTTAAATTATCCTTAATTTCCTTACTTTCTAAATTTTCCTTAATTTCCTTACTTTTCTTACTTTTTAAATTTTCCTTAATTTCCTTACTTTTCTTACTTTTTAAATTTTCCTTAATTTCCTTATTTTCCTTACTTTTCTTACTTTTTAAATTTTTCTTAATTTCCTTACTTTCCTTACTTTCCTTACTTTTTAAATTTTCCTTAATTTCCTTACTTGCCTTATGTTACTTATTTTCCTATTTTTCTGATTTTTTTCGATTTTCTTTATTTCTCTTACTTCCCTTACTTTCTTATTTTTTAAATTTTCCTTACTTTCCTTAATTTCCTTACTTTCCTTACTTTCCTTACTTTCCTTACTTTCCTTACTTTCCTTACTTTCCTTACTTTCCTTACTTTCCTTACTTTCCTTACTTTCCTTACTTTCCTTACTTTCCTTACTTTCCTTACTTTCCTTACTTTCCTTACTTTCCTTACTTTCCTTACTTTCCTTACTTTCCTTACTTTCCTTACTTTCCTTACTTCCCTTACTTTCCTTACGTTTCTTATTTCCCTATTCTTCTGATTTCTCAATTTTCCTTATTTTTCTTACTTTCCATACTTTCCATATTTTCCATATTTTCCATATTTTCCATATTTTCCATATTTTCCATATTTTCCATATTTTCCATATTTTCCATATTTTCCATATTTTCCATATTTTCCATATTTTCCATACTTTCTCTACTTTCCTTACGTTCCTCACTTCCCTATTTTCCCATTTCCTGATTTTCCCAATTTTCCTTATTTTCCACCATACAACGAGCTCCCCAAATCTCCTCAATGCTCCTCGAGCGCGTCGAACCGCGGGAGAGAAAGAAATCTGACCACGGGTCCTCGAGCGTTGCAAATCGTTCCAAATTCCACTCGAAAGGCAACAGAACCGTCAAGAGACGGTATGTGCGCGCGCGTGTGTGTGTGTGTTTACGCAACGCGTTCTCCTTCACAATGTTTCGTGGTCCACGCTCGTTGCACAGAGCGAGCAAAATTCAAACACGAACACCGAGAACAAAAGCGCGGAACTGACGGCGAGAAGCCCCGCGTACGAATCCCAATCGCGAGGGAAATGGGCCAACGGAACGGAGCTTACAAAGTGGATGAAAGCTCCGTTCGTGGATAACGTGGACAAGAAATTGTCGAGTAATACGGCCGGGAGGCGTATTGGCAAGACGCGCACCGTGGAATTCAACCCCTCGTCTCATCCCGCTACGAACGTTCACGGAGACTTCGGATTGCACAGACGTTGAGAGTTGTAGGTCATTCGGAAAGAACGCGGGTTACTGGCTTCACGGGTATTATTATGTATTGTTATCGGCATCGATATTGGCATCGGCATTGTTATTTCCGGTGTTATTCCCCCCAACAATTTCGTATCGCGTTATCGGCCGTGTCTGAACTTCCATTAATTCGAAATAATGGAACGGTTTCTTCTTTTATCGAGAATTATATTCGACGAGGCTCGCACAAACATTTACCGATCTCGATATCAACATGAAAATTTTCTCGTAATTATAATCGTATCGGGAAACAACCGTGTAAAAATATAAAATTGTATCGGTAAACGAGAAAGATCCTCCCTGAATATTCCCTAGTCGTTGATTTTCGCACTAGATAATGTACGGTTGATACAGAGAATTCAAGTTTCGTGTTCATTGTATCGTACTTGCACCCAGAAGGGGGTTCAATTCGTTCAATTCGTGTTGCTTTCGACGAGAAATTATACCGAAGGTTCGTCTCTTAATCTCAATGAGAATATCAATAACAATCTGATGTTTAGTCGGATTTTGTGTTCATAGAACAAACTGGTATATTATATCGTAGAAGTGGGTACTGTGTTGCCTCGAGGTACAGAGGAAGAAGAACAGGATTGTGCTGGGTCGGACAATTAGCTCTTGTCGTTGACTAGGAAGTAGAATAGACCGGCATAATGACCGCCAAATAGGATAAACCCGCAGAATTCCGGCCAAGTGGGGTAAGACAGTATGTTTCCAGGCAAGTGGAGTCGAGTCACTGACCGTACAAATAAACCGGTAATTCATATCTGTAAACAAGTAATACCGGTTGGCACGTGACCGGGCAAGTACAATAGGACCGTGTGTTATCGGACGAGTAGAATCGCGCCGTAAATTCCGAGGGAGGCAAGATAGGAACGTAATCTATCAGAAAGCACGAAGAATGGGACTGTGGAGCCCTAAAAAGGTGAAATATGCTCAGCGGGGTTTGAGAGTAGTGTATAAGAAGAGTAGTGTATTGTCAGTCGAGGCTGGAGTTAAATTTTGGGATTCTAACTTTTCTTTTTTTTTTTTTACTGGGAAGGAATAAATGGATCGGGCTGAAAATTAGTGTATGTGTAGCTTGTTCGTCGTTGTTTAACGAGATGTAGTTATATTTGAGTAATCTATCAGAAAGCATGAAGAATGGGAGTAGTGTGTAAGAAGGTATTGTCAGTCGAGGCTGGAGTTAAATTTGGGATTATGACTTTTCTTGTTTTTTTTTTTTTTACTGGGAAGGAATAAATGGATCGGGCTGAAAATTAGTGTATGTGTAGCTTGTTCGTTGTTGTTTAACGAGATGTAGTTATATTTGAGTAATCTATCAGAAAGCATGAAGAATGGGAGTAGTGTGTAAGAAGGTATTGTCAGTCGAGGCTGGAGTTAAATTTGGGATTATGACTTTTCTTGTTTTTTTTTTTTTACTGGGAAGGAATAAATGGATCGGGCTGAAAATTAGTGTATGTGTAGCTTGTTCGTTGTTGTTTAACGAGATGTAGTTATATTTGAGTAATCTATCAGAAAGCATGAAGAATGGGAGTAGTGTGTAAGAACGTATTGTCAGTCGAGGCTGGAGTTAAATTTGGGATTCTAACTTTTCTTTTTTTTTTTTTACTGGGAAGGAATAAATGGATCGGGCTGAAAATTAGTGTATGTGTAGCTTGTTCGTTGTTGTTTAACGAGATGTAGTTATATTTGAGTAATCTATCAGAAAGCATGAAGAATGGGAGTAGTGTGTAAGAAGGTATTGTCAGTCGAGGCTGGAGTTAAATTTGGGATTATGACTTTTCTTGTTTTTTTTTTTTTACTGGGAAGGAATAAATGGATCGGGCTGAAAATTAGTGTATGTGTAGCTTGTTCGTTGTTGTTTAACGAGATGTAGTTATATTTGAGTAATCTATCAGAAAGCATGAAGAATGGGAGTAGTGTGTAAGAACGTATTGTCAGTCGAGGCTGGAGTTAAATTTGGGATTCTAACTTTTCTTTTTTTTTTTTTACTGGGAAGGAATAAATGGATCGGGCTGAAAATTAGTGTATGTGTAGCTTGTTCGTTGTTGTTTAACGAGATGTAGTTATATTTGAGTAATCTATCAGAAAGCATGAAGAATGGGAGTAGTGTGTAAGAAGGTATTGTCAGTCGAGGCTGGAATTAAATTTGGGATTATGACTTTTCTTGTTTTTTTTTTTTTACTGGGAAGGAATAAATGGATCGGGCTGAAAATTAGTGTATGTGTAGCTTGTTCGTTGTTGTTTAACGAGATGTAGTTATATTTGAGTAATCTATCAGAAAGCATGAAGAATGGGAGTAGTGTGTAAGAAGGTATTGTCAGTCGAGGCTGGAGTTAAATTTGGGATTATGACTTTTCTTGTTTTTTTTTTTACTGCGAAGGAATAAATGGATCGGGATGAAAATTAGTCTATATGTAGCTTGTTCAATGTTGTTTAACGAGATGTAGTTATATTTGTGAAATAATTTCTTTTTATTGTTTTTTTAAAATTCGAGATAAGATGAGGAACAACTGCTTTGATTTTGTGTAAACTACTTGTCTGATGGACAAGATCTGGATTGTGAAAATAAATTCGATGGATTGTGTAATTTTTTAGGTAGTTCACTGATAAATTTATTTAACAAATGCTTCTACAGTTGAAGAAAAAGAAAGAAGCTTATTGTTGAATCTTACTTTGATTCACGATTATAATTGTATCGCGTGGTGGACGAATTGGGCGATTGAATCGATTCAATTTGTTAAGATTGACTCAATAATGACAATAACAGTTCGTGTAATCGTGCACAAAGTCTCGTGGTTCGAAAAAGAATCCGAACGATATGACAGGTTGCTCAAGAAGGGAAAATGAAAAGAGAATAGAAATTGAAATAAAGGAAGATAGATTGCCAAAGGAGAAAACGAGGCAGGAAAACTCAAGGGAAATGAAGGGAAAGCGAAGGGACCAATAACAATGTAGAGACTCGTGCGAAACTGGTCGCCAAATGTGGCTCCGGGCTAAACAGGCCAAAACGAACCCTTGAGAGACAAGTTGACGAAGGAATAGACTGAAAGTTCTGAAAGAGTAAGAAAAATTAAGAGAATAAAAATTGAAGTATTTAACGAATCGAAAAAAAACAAAAATAAGAAAAACAATTTCGATAAACCGTGTACAAAGTTTTGATAAACCGATACAAATTTTTTATACACTTTACCCAATATTTTAATAAACTCTACAAAATTTCAATAGACTCTACCAAATTTTTTTTATTTTCCAAAAAAAATTCTCTATTTTCGTTTCTCTTCTAATTCGTTTCTCTTTCAACGCGATTGGAGCAAGAATCCGGCTCAATGGTGTGTATAATTTTAAATAAGTCGTTCACAACGTTCTTTTTTCAATTTAGGTATAATTATTCGCTAAATTCGACGACCAAGTTCCCAGGACCTCGACGACGAAATTTCGCCCACAATTTTGCGAAATGAGAAATGTAAGAAAAGGGAAGTGACAGTTCCGCGCACCGGGTTCATACCGCCTCTGCCGTTTCAAAAAATTCATTTTCAACCTGTTTCTGTATACTCTCGGTTCGTTTTGCCTCTTTTTACGTCTTCCGGTGTAATATAAGCAGCATTAGTGGCGATATTGAGCGTAACTATACGCTCGTCCACCAAACCCCATATCCATGGCCATAATTATTTTTAAAACTCGAAACCTTCGTCAAGGATTCAGAAAACCTAACCAACCCACAATTTAAACTTGTACATCTCGAAACGAATCGACAGAATACCCAATTTGATCCTTCGTTGTTATTTTGCAAAAATTCTCCGAGATATACTTTAGGTGAATCGTACGAAACTTTGACAAATAAATTTAATTGCTGTTTGCACTTTTGGCTCAAGCGGAGAATTACGTTCGAGATTTCGAAGAGTTCCAGGAGCTCCCTATCGGTGATATTTGCGTATGTGTGCACGTGTTAAGCGAGCGCGGTCGATCGACTCGCCAAACATAGCGTGAAACAGTTAATTTTGCGAATTTTGCAGAAAAATTTACGGGAGCATTCTCGAAGGAGTGTTACTGTAATTTTTGTTAAATTAAAGTTCGTTGTTAAGCACAGTGAAATTTCGTGGCGATCGTGCCACTGAAATGGTATTGTGTGCTTTGAGTAGAATTGGTACGTCCTTGATCAGACACGTTACACGTGAGTGTTTCTTTCGTAAGAAACTCCTTAAGTGTTCGGAGAAATCACTCGAGGAATGTAAAAGTGCTAGAGAGGAGACCTCGCTGGTGGATAGTCGCCAAATGTATGAAAACTGTGTTAACTCCGTATACTATATATAGATTGTTAGCTCAACAGATGTTACGTATTTACTTATCCGAGGGAAAAACTTGATTCTCGGTTATCTCCTTCTCGTCCTTTTGTCTACCTTTTCGTGGTGTGTATTTTTTCTTCCATATTTATTTTTTTATACTTCTCTACAGTTTGCGTATTTTTTCCGCATGTAAAACACATACACCGTGCATGAATTTTTTCTTAATTATGTACATTACCTCCAGTGTTCGAATAATAATTCCGATCCTTCCTACCGTAATAAATAATTTATACATTTTTACGAGAAGAGCACTTCTTTCTCAAAAAATGTGACTTCGTTTCACACTGCTCTTGCAACGAAGATTTTCCAATTTTTACTTAAATGTAAAATAATTTATTCATTCGCCGACCTCTTCTCGTAAATCGGTCTTTAAGTATCTTATACTCAATTATTTAACATTTGTTTTTTCCGTATTCCGGTGTATATAATTGTTGGAATTATATGTTCGCGTACTCTTATTTATTTTATGCGCACGTATATTTACGTGTACATCAAGAAAGATCTGGGATTAAAATTGAAACGTTCACACGTTTTTATACTGTATTGAATATTTGAATTATTATCCAATTCGTCCAAGAAACATTTCTTCTGACGTTTGCACAGGTGTCGGAATCGTTTGCGGATTTAATCGATTCCAAGTTACTAATAACGCGCAACACAGAAATTTGTTCTCAACTAAGGGGCTTCGGTGCAGGAGTTGGTTTCGAAATACTTGAAGGTACTGTAACAGTTGGCGGTTGTGCCTCGTGATAATTTAATTAAAATACCTTCAAGATTGATCAACATTCGAACCCGATATTCTCTTGTTAACGTATCACGGCATCGGGGCTGGAATAGGATTTATGCAACGAAATGACGAAAGCATAGGCACTCTCTGTCAATTCCACACCGCGCGCGACTTTATGAATATCGCTTTGACAGAAGTAGGTCGTTGTTGCCTCAATGGAAGGAATATTTTTTTTAATTCAGTTCGTATATTGTACATATTCTAACTTGTATCGACCAACGGCTCATACTATGACTTAGAGCACGCGTTAATGGCTGTCTTAGAGAAATCCGTACACTTTACCTTGCTAAGAATGCCTTGTTAACGACTGCTCTTAAATCACTAGGAATAGTTACACAAGACCATCGTTATATTGTTACAAATTCCATTCCGGAACTCTGGAAGCACCATTAAGCCCCCCCCATAAATTACAAAATATTTCCCAACCTCGAAACAACTTTGTTACAAATGTGCCACTTTGGATAACTTCGTTACGAGAGAGTTGTGGAAAAATGAAATGGCACCATAATAATTCCATTTCGAATTCGGTAATTATCGTACGTCGCCTGTTTTAAAACAAGTTAATTTTGTATTAATCTATCGTTAAAAATTGTCAAATGTGAACAAAGAGGAATCAACTCCGAAATAAAGAATTCTTTTTCTTATTATTATTATCATATGTCATATACTTGTCTGTCACTGTTATTCTAGGATTTTTCTCACTATTGTTACTGTCTCCAATAGTGATTCTATTTATACGTTTATGTGTATTTGTGGGTGGGGAACTTTTTCTGACGCGATGCCTGTTGTAGACATAATTATGGATACTATTGTAACTGTTTCTCGTTTCCATATTATTTTTATTTCGGTCGTCGATGGTGTGTGTTTTTCGTGACATTTTTCTGCTTATATTGTGTTTGTTCGTATCTGTTTAATATTGCCGTATCTAGAGGTAGATTTTCTTTGTATATTTGTCAATTACTGCAATGTCTGGTGTATTACGTATAGTAGCTTTATTATTATTATTGTTGTCGTCATTGTAGTAGTTATAGTTTACGTCGTCGCCATAGTCGTTGTCGTCGTCGTTGTAGTATTTGTTGCTGTCTTTGTCGTTGTAATAGTTGTTGTCATCGCCATGGTCATCGTCGTTGTCGTTGTAGTAGTGGTTATCGTCGTCGTTGTAATAGTGTCGTAGTCGTCGTTGTAGTAGTAGTAGACGTTATCGTCGTCGTTGTAATAATTGTCGTAGTCGTTGTTGTGGTAGTTGTTGTCGTCGTCGTTGTAGTAGTTGTCATCGTCGTCGTCGTCGTAGTAGTCGTTGTCGTCGTCGCCAAAGTCGTTATACAATAGTTATCGTCATCATCGTTGTCGTCATATTACTAATAATAGTAGTAGTTATCATCATCGTTGTAATAGTTGTCGTAGTTGTCGTCGTCGTGGTTATAATAATTGTCGTTGTAGTCGTCAACGTCGTTGTAGTAGTAGTTGTTGTCGTGGTCGCCAGAGTCGTCATACAATAGTTATCGTCATCATCGTCGTCGTCATATTACTAATAATAGTAGTAATTGTCATCATCGTTGTAATAGTTGTCGTCGTCGTGGTTATAATAATTGTCGTTGTAGTCGTCAACGTCGTTGTAGTCGTCAACGTCGTTGTAGTCGTCAACGTCGTTGTAGTCGTCAACCTCGTTGTAGTAGTAGTTGTTGTCGTGGTCGCCAGAGTTGTCATACAATAGTTATCGTCATCATCGTCGTCGTCATATTACTAATAATAGTAGTAGTTGACATCATCGTTGTAATAGTTGTCGTCGTCGTGGTTATAATATTTGTCGTTGTAATCGTCAACGTCGTTGTAGTAATAGTTGTCGTCCTGGTCAAAGTCGTTGTAGTTATTATCATCATCGTCGTCGTCACATTACTAATAATAGTAGTAGTTGTCATCATCGTTGTAATAGCTGTCGTAGTTGTTGTCGTCGTGGTTAAAATAATTGTCGTTGTAGTCGTCAACGTCGTTGTAGTAATAGTTCTTGTCGTCGTTGCCAGAGTCGTCATAGAATAATTATCGCCATCATCGTCGTCGTCACATTACTAATAATAGTATTAGTTGTCATCATCCTTGTAATAGTTGTCGTAGTTGTCGTCGTCGTGGTTATAATAATTGTCGTTGTAGTCGTCAACGTCGTTGCAGTAGTAGTTGTCGTCGTGGTCGCCAGAGTCGTCATACAATAGTTATTATCATCATCGTTGTAATAGTTGTCGTAGTTGTCGTCGTGGTTAAAATAATTGTCGTTGTAGTCGTCAACGTCGTTGTAGTACTTATTGTCGTCGTCGTCAAAGTCGTTGTACCTATTATCATCATCGTCGTGGTCGTATCAGCAGCAGTAGCAGTCGTCGTCGCTTTTGTTATCATCATCATCATCATTGTCGTCGTCGTCGTCGTGGTCGTTGCTGTTGCTGCAGTCGTTGTCGTTCAACATCCCCCAACAGCACACAACCGTACCACCCTCCTGTTCTTTCGACCCATCCTCCTTCTCGAACTTCTCCGATCGCGTTTCTCATAGTTCCCCTAAGCGCCGAGGTCAACGAGATAAAGGCTCGAACGTTATCTCGAGCGTTCGAACTCGGTTGTTCGCCGATGGTGAATCGAGCCGGGACTCGATGACCCGTAACTCTTCACCGAGTGGCGGGAACCTCTATCGGGGTCTGTTCGCCTCTGTATCGGGCATCTCGATTAACATTTTCGTTTATCTTCGCAATTACCGCGACGCTGTAAGCTGGTGAACCGCGCTCCGCGGTTTGCACGGCGTGTTTGACGGTAATCTCGGCGAATATTGGAATTCGATGCGCCGTCGTTGTACACAACGATGGCCGGCGCAGTCGGCTCGGATATCGTCTACGTAAACTCGGTTCGAATCGACGGCGGGATAACCGGAGATAATGATGCACCCGGAAGCCGTTCACCGTTATTTTCCCGGATGGTGCACCATGGAGACACACGAAGCGGGAACGGTGGAACAGAAATTTGAAAAACGAGAATCGACCAAGTAGAAAGGAAACGCGTTAACCTTCTTTGAAACACGTCTGGGTCTTTTCGGACCCGGAGAGTCCTTTGCATTGCTCGAATATACCGCTAGCACAACTTTCTTTGGAAATTAAGGGAGGTACGATAAAATGATGGAATTTTAATTAAAAATATTTGTCTTGGTTCGAATGAGACAGAAAGGAGGAAGGGAAAAAGAAACGCAAGACCTAACCCAGACCTAACCCAGACCCAAAGAGACTTAAAGAGTAAGAAAATTTTGATTCAGTTACATTAAGTTCGTTTCTTAGTTTTCGAACGAAAATGTACATTCCTGACTATTCATTTTTCGAATCGACAAGCTGCAATGTTACTTAGAATAAACATAAGGCAAGGTTTGAAATAAATCTCCAAGCAAGATGGATTGCATTAGATCTTAGAGCCAATGGGGATGATTCTTTCCGTTGCGATCGTGAGTGTATCTTCGTTGTTTACAATTGGAAGAATAGAAAAAAGCATGCATTGGCGGCGGAGAAAAAATCACACGATCGTAGGTTTTTCCTCGTTCCTTCGATTGAAAACAACGAAGACGAACACACGATCGCAGGGAAAAAATCGCACGTCTTCATCGACCCTAATCGAACTCCCCGCGTTCGATTTTGCGCAGTCGGTTTTTATTTTCATTGGCGCGTCGCGTCGAATTCAGGCCGCGTTCCTTTTGCCACTTTCCTCGCTTTCTTTCTCTTTCTTCCCTTCTCCTTCTCTGTTTTGTTTTCTTTGACGTTTCTTCTTTTTTTTCTTCCCCATTTTCCTACGGTCGTTTATCCGCGAGCCAAAAAATATGCCACGCCGTTGAGTCGAGACGTATCGACAGCTTGATATCGGGGAACCGAAGCGTGGGCTCGGATTGAAAAGTGGAAAGTGTGGCCGACTGGATTTTTATTTTACCCCGAAAATGGACGGGAAACAATGACGATCGCGACGGACGGACTACGAAATGCTCTTGACGTTCCCGAGTCCATTCCCCTGCCCCACGCCGGAAACTCGTTATTCAATCTTTTATCGTACGAAACGCGAGAATTGTCCCCCATTTGTGAACGCTCTGGTATTCGAACGTTCGGTTAATCGAATACAGCGTGAACTCGTGAAACGTTCTTATATCGAAGTAATATTATTTTTCTATTCAATTATTATTATTAGTATCATTATTATCGTGCGATTAAATTATTATTATTATGTATTACGGTGCTTATATCGAAATACGTTATTATTCTATTCAATTATTATTATTACTATCATTATTATCGTGCGATTAAATTATTATTATTAGGTATTATGGTGCTTATATCTAAATACATTATTATTCTATTCAATTATTATTATTACTATCATTATTATCGTGCGATTAAATTATTATTATGTATTGTGATGCTTATATCGAAATACATTATTA
The DNA here is from genome assembly GCF_051014685.1 of Ptiloglossa arizonensis. Lineage (NCBI taxonomy): Eukaryota > Metazoa > Arthropoda > Insecta > Hymenoptera > Colletidae > Ptiloglossa > Ptiloglossa arizonensis. The sequence continues at coordinate 20,325,823 of NC_135052.1, forward strand.
TTCTATTCAATTATTATTATTACTATCATTATTATCGTGAGATTAAATTATTATTATTATTATGTATTATGGTGCTTATGTCGAAATACATTATTATTCTATTCAATTATTATTATTACTATCATTATTATCGTGCGATTAAATTATTATTATTAGGTATTATGGTGCTTATATCGAAATACATTATTATTCTATTCAATTATTATTATTACTATCATTATTATCGTGAGATTAAATTATTATTACTATGTATTATGGTGCTCATATCTAAATACATTATTATTCTATTCAATTATTATTATTATTACTATCATTATTCGATTGAATCATTATGGTTACTGTTACTAATTATTTCTCTCTCGGGGAAAGGATCTCGTTTCTTGCAAATTTTACAGAAGATCGACAGTACGTTTTCATACAGTGGAAAATAGCGTAAATGTGTAGAGACGAAAGTCTAAGAAAATAATTTTAATTACATATGGAAGTAAAATGATTTTTCTTATAGATGAACGAAAGTTGGAAAAATAATTTTTGGGTAAATAGGAGAGAAAAGTAACGACTTCTATGGTAAATTGTGATTTTCTATATATAATGTAACATTCATTACCTTTACATTTTTATTTTAAGTCTACGAATAATTCGTCGAATTTTATGTCGATGTCTACAGCAATTTTGGTAAATTTTGAAAAATTTTGTTACACTTTAGGTAATTCAGCTTTCGCAATTAAATTCAAAATATACTCGTACATAGCGTAACAATTATAAAAAATATACTTTCTTTATCTCTGCTATTCGTTCCATAAAACAAATACTGTTAGCCTCGTAACACGTTGCTTCTCTGATAATTCGTACACAATTCCTTCTCGGGCAATTTACATTATTTTCATGGTTCATTTATTCTACACTTTCGATCTATTATCACCAACAGGATTCCACCTCCTGTCCGTTTATTAGCACTCTATATAATTACAAACGCAATTATAATCACTGGTCCGTGATCTTTCACCGGATCCATATCGTGCTTCTCAACGAAGATTTAAAGTCGAATCGATTTCACGCTCAATTTCCACGGTAGAATTCTTCCTTGTATATCCAGTGGATGCAATCTCCTCGTTGATAATGCGTGTCAGTGAGAAAGGTAATCTCTGTCGAGGATTAAATTTTCCGCGATGTTTTATACGCAGAACCTTAATATCTTCCGCTGTCGGTGAACGAGGCCGGAGAAATCAGAAATAATCTTCGAGAAGTGCGATAAATGGCCCGTAGTTTCTTCCTGACATCTCGAGAACAATACAACACCCTTCGAGTCCCTTGGCCCTCGGTCCTCCGACCCTTGGTCTCGAACTCTGCAATCTCGAACCTACGAACACCCGTTTCCACTATTCCTGGTGAAAATTGAAATTTATGGCAACAGACGAGAGGAAATATTATTTATCATTGCATCGTTCGAATACTGCTGGTATATTATTAAATTTGAATGTTTCGCAACAGTGTTCATATTCGTCCAAATTTCACGCAACAGGAAACAAATTGAAGCTCGATACGCACACTTTTTCATGCATCGATACCTCATTTCGAATTTTATCAATCGAATACCTCGATTTCATATTTCATACACACTTTTCGACATCGATGACCAATCGTTGAATCATCCCTTTCAGTAAGGGATAGAGTAATTTTTAAAATTTCTTCGTATTTGAAAAATAACGTGGTTTACATTCAGTAGTATTAAACATTTATAATATAACAAAAGTGTGAGTTCTCTCGAAAATAAACTTTGAAAAATTCTCTTCTCCAGAGAAATTCCCAAATCGTACATCATCGTTAATTTTATATATTTTTAAACAGGTTCTGGGTTCACGCGACGCGTACTTCTGTCACGAAAGAAAAATATTTGATTTTTTTTATTTCAGATGAAAAACAAGCTAGGTTACAAGCCGTTGACAGAAGAGCCCATAAATACTTATTAGTACGCGAGGACATTTATCATGTCGCGAAAAGTCGATGAATCGTAACAAAAAACGGAACAATTTATATCCTGGAATGTTAACGAATATATATATATATATATATATATATATATATATATATATATATATATACACGAAAAGTGACAAGAAATGTCGTCGAGGTTTCACGTTGGAGAAAAATTACCGAAAAGTATTTTTATTTTAACATTTTACTCCTCCCCTTTAATAAAAGGCCGCCATTGTTTCGAAAGTTTCGCTTCGTTACAGGGCTCGAGAGATCCGCTGGTCTCTTTTTCTTTGTTTTTTTTTTTATTTGTCACTCGTGCTACTTCGATGAAAGAATCGCGATGTGTTACCAACTCGGTGTAATTCGTTTCCGGTCGGAGAAACAAGAGAAAAGCGAATAAAATAATCCCGGTTGATCTCGTTACCAGCGAGCCTTTGAAAATCGAACTTTGTATCGTTCTCGTGAAATTTCCGATCGATAACTTTTTCCCGGATGCTTTCGACGTCTGTACCCAGTCGATGTATACTGAAACTTTGATCACGGATTCGAGCAATTTCCTTCGAACGAGCCCCTCGAATTGAATATTAAGTATCGTTTAATACAGATCGAGCACGCTCGACAAAGAAAAATGGAGTCTTCGAGACGCAGCGCTTTGTGCATCCAACACTCGCCAATAATTGACTGGTGCTTGCATAACCAATTGTCCTTGAAGTTTTCCATTGTCCCTGATCGGTTGTCCCCCCTCTGATTATAAAAAGATAGCCTTTGATCGTGGAGTCGCGTAATCGTACATCGTGAGCACTCTCGGGATACGATAAATTCGTGAACCGCCTTTGGTACGCTTCGAAGTATCGTGGAACGTTAATAATCAAGTTGAAGATTGTAGGAATTTATGGTAAGCGATAAGAGTGACTTGCGCGCGTTTATAGTGTACCACGACACGCGAGAAGCGTACACTGTTGCTTGAGAGATCGGAACTCTGTCAATCTTTGAATTGTTGTAACTTTGTGAAAAATAGTCCTATAATAATTTTTATTGGGTCATTTTAAAGAGGGAATCTTTTACTTTTTTTGAGATGAATTTATGATTCGTGAAAATTCCGGTGCACTTGGGAGCGATTAAAATAGCAAAGATGGTTTTCTAAAAAAAGTTAGGAAACTTCAAACTGATGTTGATTGGTCGGAAAATTTTTCACGTATCTGAAATTATAGTGTATTTAGAGAATGAAGTTTGTTCTTTATAATGACTCCTTGAAAGTTAGTGTACGATTTTTTTTCACTGTGTTACTATAGTTTGAACGAGAAGTGTCTCGTTGACATGGAAATGCAGTTCGGTGTTTATAATTGTAAAATTTGTAAGAACAACGAATAAATATTAATTAAACTTCTAAAGTAACAATTGGAATCGATCTTTGTAACATTCTGGTGATTGGAGCGATTTAGAGAAATTTCTCATCCGAATCGAACATACTTCTCGTTCTTGTGTCTAAAATGAAAGTGCAATTCTGTGTTACTCTGCTCGTCGTATTTTAATACACCGTATACTCCATATTGGAGATTAGATTAGTAACCTACTTTTAGAGAATCTTCACAGAGGAGTGTGTTCGGTGCAAACATTACTTTCTAAATTTTCAATTATCATAAAAGACCCAGTAAATGGTACAGCTTAAAACTGGACGAAGAAATGATTCGTTATCGTAGCGTAAAAATAGGAAGTTTCCATTCTCGATCAATTTCGTTAATACCAGTTAATTTAGAACTTATTCATTCGTTTATCCCCTAACTGACAACTAAATCCACTTACGTAACAAATAACACTCGAACGTTCGCTCCAAAATATTACACCAGTATCTTTAATCGAATCGAAGTTAAATTTAATCGCAACATCTGTGCAATGATACAATTATTAAGATAGAGCTGCACTTCTTCGTAACTTCCGCGATAAAGCTGTAATAATGGTAATAATTTAACACAGCATTTACGTCAGTTTCTGGTACATTACTGTCGTGATTTCTTCGGTGACCCGTGCATTAACCTCCCCGGAGGTTAGAATCGCCTGATCGAAATCTCACGAACCGTCGTTGAGTAGTATGTTCAGATGTAGCAGAGTCTCCTTACGCCACATTTATCTTCCTAGCCGCTTCCAATAAGTTGTTATCGAGGTTGAACTCAGACAGCGCAAGACGAATCTGTTCCCCGAAGATTACTTCTATTTTAAAGCTCGAGAACGGGTAAACGATATCTAATGAAAATGGCAAGACACGTAATTGACATTGAAAGGGATAACATTTTCTGCAGAAACGACACGCCATCTATTCTCATCGAATAGAAATTAGTAACTTTGTTCCAAGTACAAGTTCCAACGAACACTGCGAGCCTTTGCAGGAAATTAATAATTTTCAACAATTGGGATAAACTTTGACAGAGTTGCAAGAGAGATTCGTACGGATGAAATAGTAAAAGTACGATTAATCTTCTAACGTTGGTCTTTTAATGTCCATTATTTAATGTTAGTTAACCTTTTAATATTAATCCTTTGATATTAATCCTTTGATATTAATCCTTTAATGTTAAAAGATTTATTCGTTTTATGCTTTGACGGAATGGTAAGAGAGATTTATACGAATATGATACTGAAAATACGATTAATTCTTTAATGTTGGTCTTTTAATATTAATCCTTTAATATTAAAAGATTTACACATTTTGAGTCTCCCTTTCTACAAATTTCCATAATATTGAGCCAGGCCGCAAGTTCTTGCGCGTGCACGCTACCGCTTGCATTAAAAGTGATTTCTCTTTTTATTTCGTTCGTTCGCGGGAAAACTGTTTACCAACTTGCCCTCCGTCTTTTTCACTCCTTTGGCATTGCTCCGGGTAATTGCTCCCTCGCGGAACGAATTTTTTTTCGATATTTTCCTTCAAAGGCGGAATTATAATACCGGGATAAAATTAAAAAGTTGCTTTTAAAATAGCAAAACGGTATAGTTTTATTCCGTCCTGTATACTTTGAACAAGGTGCACGAATTTATGGTCCTATCCGATACTATTATACAATCCCCTTTCCATCTATATACGCAACTTTAGAAACCTGTATCTTGTTTAAAAATACAGTTAGTTAAGTATTGGTCAGATTGACGGATAGCGCAGTCATTTGCCTTTCAAATGAGCGCGAGAGAATTAAAATGCGATGATTTTCAACGATGTTATGGCCATTATAGTGGCACAGAATACTCGTCTGATCATAGACGGGATCATACTACTTGTCTGACCATGGGTTGTCTAATACTCCTTGGCTAACCACGAACGGTCTGATACTACTTGGCTGACCACGAACGGTCTGATACTACTTGTCTGACCATGGACAGTCTGACACTACTTGTCTGTCCATAGACGGTCCGATACTATTTGTCTGACAATGGACGGTATGATACTACTTGTCTGGTCACAGACGGTCTGATACTACTTGTCTGAACATGGACTGTCTAACTCTACTCGTCTGACAATGGACGGCCCGATGCTACTTGTCTGACCATGGACGGTTCAATGCTAATTGTCTGACTATGGTCGGTTCAATGCTACTTGTCTAACTATGGACGGCCCAATGCTACTTGTCTGATCATGGACGGTCTAACAATATTTGTCCAACATATGCGGTCTAATACTACTTTCCTGACCACAGACGGGATAAATTTACTTGTCTGGCCATAGACGGGGAAATACTACTTGTCTGATCGTGGACGGTCTGACACTACTTGTCCAACATAGACGTTCTAATACTACTTTTCTGACCACAGACAGTAAATTTACTTGTCTGGCCATAGATGGGGGTAATATTACTTGTCTGACCAGGAACGGCGATAATACCACTTATCTGGCCATGGACAATCGTCATTCTCAAATAAATATACATTACGTTACAATTACTGAACCACACTTCTAGTACAATACACAATTATTTCTTCCTCTTATCAATAAATCCAAAGTTATATTCCAAAAAAATTAATTTCAATCACACCTCGTCCGTTCCACAATCTTCTCTCATACTCGTTCATCATACTCGCTCGAAAAATTCCCCAAGCACGTAAAAACAATACAAAACCTCTGACACCCACACTGTGCGTGGAACGCCCATGTGCGTCCACCGCGTATACCTTTCACACGCAACTACCCCGTGTCCGCACACGGCGCGTGCCCCGTGCTTGTACCTTCCCAGAAAACTCGCAACGAGCTTCTGAACCCGAACAACCTGAAGCAGAAAAGTCCATCCCGGTTTCCCGTTTAACAAACACGAGTTCCACGAAACAAAGAAAGCCACGTGATCATATTTACCGCTTCGTTCTCGCGTTACTCTCTCCTCGAGGCCCCTTTTCACGACCCCTCGCCCCAAGTCCCGTCTCGTCACGCAGTGTTCTTCCGCTCGAGGACTTTGGAACACAAATTTATTTAACGTTTTTGCTCGCTTCTCTGTCAGGAGCAGCCACGTGCTTTTTCCCCGTCGTTGCTAATAAAAAGCGAGCACCCTCTCCCAGGGTTCTCTCTTCGGTCGGTTCTCATATTTCATCGTCTATTCAACGCCCACGCGGGATACGAGCGCGTTGCGAGCTTAATTCAGGCGTCCAGAGACCCTCGACCCCGCCCCGTGGTCCCTGCCCTCCCCCTTTCCACGTACAATTCTATATCCATCTCACGAGAACCGCGCGAGCGCGCTTCATTTCCTGAAGAAGTAACCAGGAAGTACGCCGGTACGCTTCACCTTCGGATATCGGTGTCCGGCGTTAAAGTGTCGGCGAGCGTAATCCATGATGGTCACGTCCTCTCTCCAGGGAAGGGGCGAATGGTTCCTGGAGCAACCACTCGCTAATCCTCCAGGAGTTAATTCCGTCGTTCTCGATTCCCCGACCGAGCCGAAACAACGCGTCGATGGACACGGCGGTGATAGAGTAGCACCGACGACTCTCGAAGTTTGTAAAGGTTTTTTCCTTCTTTTTTTTTTCTTTCTTTCGTTCTACATTTTTTTTTTTCTTCTTTTTTCTCTTTTCGACGACTTACACACCTTTTGTCGGCGAACGCCCCGAGCGTATCCAAATAAAGGATCGAGGGAGGGCGGTGGAGTTTTTTCTCGTTTCCTCGTTAGGGAATGGTCGAAATTCCGGCAACGCTTTCGAAAGGAGAGACACACTTCGTGATGGGGGAACTTAGGTTTTTAATGCACTGGGCGACGAGAACGCGCGATGGGGAAGCTTGAGGAATTTTAGTCGAGAGATTGGTGGTTTTAGCAAGTGGAGAAACCGTGGGGAGTATGTTTAGGAGTGAGATAGAGATTTGTGAATCTCTAGATTTTAAAAAATAGTGGGTCGTTCGGAAAGTCATTTCGTTTTCCAAAATGGAGATATATAATTTAATAAAATTTTTATACACTTTTAAAGAATCATATTTCATTTTTACCAAAGAAAACGAAATGACTTTCCAAAGAACCCATAATATTAAAAAGTGATCAAAATTTGAGTGACTTTGTCATTTGAAATATTAACAAAGCATTATTTTACATTTTCCAAGAAATTGTAAATTCACAATTCACCACAAATATGACGAGAAAATTATTAAAGAAGCGGACGAAACGATAAAATAACTCATTGGATGTATAAATTGAGCAAGTGAGAAAATTTTATTCAAGTGTGATACCTAATCCTGACAATAATCGTTATTGATTAGAATTTATCGAGATTATATTACGAAAGCTACAGATATATTTGTGTTTCGTTGATGATTAATATTCTGAGTCTGTGTCTAAGCCAATGCTCTCAGCCAATAAGAAAAATGCGTGTAATTCGAGGTAGAGAAACCAATCTGATTCGTCGAAAACTCACGATCTCCTCACGGTATCGTACATCGAAGACGAAATCAAAATCAGGGTCCGGGAAGACCCAGTCTCATCCGCGCGAAGGCTAACGGTAAGCGCGAGTGCTTCACGGACGCGTTTTCCGCTCGGTCGAGCCGACTGAACGGGACGAATAGCCTTGAATTTCACTCGAGGCCACGTTTTCCAGAGTTTCCCGCGTCGAATTCAATACCAGACTTATTGTGTGGCCGCACAATACCCGGAGGATTCGCGTACTCCGTCGGTAACGGTTCTAACGAGCGCTTCGGAAAAAAAGGAAAAAATAAAGTAGAGACAGGAGAGAGAGAGAGAGAGAGAGAGAGAGAGAGAGAGAGAGAGAGAGAGAGAAATAAAGACAGCTTGAAAACGAAGTAACAACTCGAGATCGAGTGATCGATTCACAAAGCTAGGTTAACTCGTCAAATTTTGGGAATTGAGAATCGTTTGATCGGATTGTGTCAACTAATTTCGTGGTAATTAAATAGAAACCTGGTTTAACATTGTTTCTTTTGATACAGCACGTGTAAGTTCATAGAAGCAGTAGATGTACAGTACGCGTGGCGAAAGAATGCATTTGGGTACTACAAGTGGCGCCACGTGCCACGAATTAACAACTTGAGATCCACAAAGCTAGGTTAACTCGTCGAATTTTGAGAATTGAGAATCGTTTGACAGGATTGTATCGTCTAATTTCGTGGTAATTAAATAGAAACCTGGTTTAACATTGTTTCTTTTGATACAGCACGTGTAAATTCATAGAAACTGAGGATGTACAGTATGCATGGCGAAAGAATGCATTTGGGTACTACAAGTGGCGCCACGTACCACGAATTAACAACTCGAGTGATCGATCTACAAAGTTAGGTTAACTCGTCGAATTTTAAATTCGATTGAGAATTGTTTGATCGAATTGTGTCGCTTAATTTCGTGGTAATTAAATAGAAACGCGGTTTAACATTGTTTCTTCCGATACAGTACGTGTAAATTCAAAAAAACCGTGGATGTACAGTATACGTGACGAAAGAATGCATTTGAGTACCACAAGTGGCGCCACATGCGACGAATTTTCGAACCTTTGACCCAGCTGCCATTGACGTTTCTATACTACGAGGAAATGGAAAGCTGTCACTTGGATTGATTCTTTTTCTATGAAGATTCTTCATACTGGAATGTACTCCGCTGAATAGTTTCAGTATTTAGGTTTTAGGTCAACTCTAAAAAAGTTCTTCTCCATAATGATCTTTGTAAACACAAAAACTTTTCTATAAAGCACGATATTCGTAAGTTCTTAACCTGAAATTTGAATTTTTTCGTTCGTGAATACGTAAACACGCCAGAATTTGATGACAAAAGATGAACCTCAGAAAACACGAAGATAGTGCTATGTGTGATAAAGTAGATACACGATGAAAACGATGAAAATCTCCGTTATAAGTACACATGTATATTTTCCAAGTACTCGTACAACATACTAATATATTCCACTGAAATGAATATTCTACATGTAAATCATTCGTTATCGGAATGACCTACTATTCGGTCGTTTCGTTATCTGAACCAACGTGTGCCTGTAGAATGTCCCTTCTTCTATCGAAACCATCATCTGTAACAGCTATCGTCAATTTCGATCGTAATAATTCTGTATAAAATTGGCAACGATCGCCCATGGAGCCATTAAAGCGGGAATAAAGTGAAAAATTCAGGAAGCAACGAACTCTTAAATTTATTATCTCGTACCAATACCATTAATTCCGTTATCTTTATCTTTAGTGGCTACCTGCCATTTAATTCTCCATACAATGGTTCTGTTATCTGAACGCGACATACCATTGTAGAATGTCCCATCTTCCATCGAAACCTTCGTGTATAACAGTTATCACAAATTTCGATCGCAATAATTTTGTACAAAATTGGCAATCTACCCGTTTGTATATAACACGACTAAACTGCAAGTACATTAAAAACTTTGGAAAGTAATCGATTCAAAAATTGCCCATTTTGTATCTGTGCCATTAATTACGTTATCATTATTTTTAACCATTATCCACCGTTCAGTTTTCTTGATTCCATTACAAAAACCAGGACTACGTACGATCTGATTGGTTATTACTGCATTTTGCGAAGAAAATTTTCGAGTCGCTGCATGTAATGCGAACTATAGGAACGAGACACGATATTTCGTATAATTCACGAGTTGGGAAGTAACGGTAGTGTCGTGGACGTGGTAAAAATATATGACAGCGATAGGGGGCTTAGGTGAGGTCTACTAAAAAGAATTGTGCGGTTTAGCAGCGGCGAAGATACGGTACACGTGACTTTTTCAGAAAATCGTTTTCTCGATATATTATTTCGTTACGTCTATTATCGAAATTTACGACACTTTTCTCGAAACGTAAAATATCGTTGTACTTTCCACAACAGAGATTCGATCGTTTCCTCGAAATACGATAAGAACTTCGTTGTACGATCCAATACAGAGTGAAAAATGTTCGCATAAGAGAATTTTCAAACAAGTAGTTAGCACTGAAGTTTATTCGATATTCGAGTCAAAGTGAACCGAAACGAATACAATCTGTAGTAGATAATTTCGTATGTGGAATACAAAATAAAGAAGAAAAATATTCTTCGATCCTCTTTAAAGGAATAAAACCTATGGATCACGAATTCATTTACAATTTTTATTGCATTAAAATATTATAATAGGAAATATACTATTCGTATAAAGGAACTTTTACATAACAGAATTTGTCATTATTTGCAACTGTGATAAGAAATATACTGTTCGTATAATATAACTGTTACATAACAGAATTTGTCATTATTTGCAACTATAATAAGAAATATACTGTTCGTATAATATAACTGTTACATAACAGAATTTGTCATTATTTGCAACTATAATAAGAAATATACTGTTCGTATAATATAACTGTTACATAACAGAATATTCATCCTAATGATTCACTTTGTTATTATTATCTGAAACATTAAATATATTACAATATTTAATAAAACCTGTAGTAAAACTTTGATATAAATAATGAAACTTTTTCGTAACAGATGATATAAATAACAAAACTTTCACATAACAAATGATATAAATAATAAAACTTTCACATAATAAAATGTTCATATAATAAAACTTTCACGTAACAGAATATTCATATAATAAAACTTTCACGTAACAGAATATTCATATAATAAAACTTTCACGTAAGAGAATGTTCATATAATAAAACTTTCACGTAACAGTATGTTCATATAATAAAACTTTCACGTAACAGAATGTTCATATAATAGAACTTTCGAATATAACCGAATATAATAAAATTTTCACGTAACAATAAATAACAAAACTTTCACATAATAAAATGTTCATATAATAAAACTTTCACGTAAGAGAATGTTCATATAATAGAACTTTCGAATATAACCGAATATAATAAAATTTTCACGTAACAATAAATAATAAAACTTTCACATAATAAAATGTTCATATAATAAAACTTTCACATAATAAAATGTTCATATAATAAAACTTTCACATAATAAAATGTTCATATAATAAAACTTTCACGTAAGAGAATGTTCATATAATAAAACTTTCACGTAAGAGCATATTCATATAATAAAACTTTCACGTAATAAAATGTTCATATAATAAAACTTTCACATAATAAAATGTTCATATAATAAAACTTTCACATAATAAAATGTTCATATAATAAAACTTTCACATAATAAAATGTTCATATAATAAAACTTTCACATAATAAAATGTTCATATTCACGTAACAGAATATTCATATAATAAAACTTTCACGTAACAGTATGTTCATATAATAGAACTTTCACGTAAGAGAATGTTCATATAATAAAACTTTCACGTAAGAGAATATTCATATAATAAAACTTTCACGTAACAGAATATTCATATAATAAAACTTTCACGTAACAGTATGTTCATATAATAAAAGTTTCACGTAACAGAATGTTCATATAGTAGAACTTTCATGTGTTCATATAACGGAGGTTCTACCATACTTGCATCGGATCCGAACGTCAGGTGTTCTGACAGTAGTTTCCATACGCTCGATTCCATCGTTGGTTCTCGATGCACTTCGGTCGTGGACGAGATATAACGAACACGGATGGACCAGATGATACCGTGTCTCCGCGAGGGGAGCATTACAACGAGTATGTAAATTTCCCTGACGAGAAAAAGAGGGAGCACAAGACGGAAACGCGGAGCACCAGTTGGCCAGGAATTTATTCCTTTGGATTTTCCTCGCGACTCTCTCTTTGACGACGAAGGACTCGGTACACTTCACCGTATTATAATACTTTGCACAGGATTTTGCACTCTGCGTACTCCCTGGCACTTTTTCCACCCGAAAGGACTCCATCTCGATGGCATCCACCAGAGTTTTGGAGCCACGAAATTTCGCAATGTCGGTTCCAGACACTTACAATTTATCTCGTAAGAGCGTATGGAAAACATGGTTGAAAATTAATACTAAATGTAAAAAAGACTGATAATTTAAGTGGTAAGCTGGGGTCAGGCTCCAATGAATTTTGTTATTTTAAAAAATTCAATTTATTCGTTTTTTTTAAATAGGTTAGTAAGAGTTATTCGTAACGAGAGATTTTGTTTTCATACAAATTTCTACTAGTATTTGAATAATTATATCGGGTCTTGCAGACTCTACCATAAGTGTATGTGAAAAAGTGACCACTTTGCCAATGAATGTTTAAACATATACAGTGTTCTGGAGTATCGTGTTGGTTAAAGTTCTTTTAAATTCGTTTGCGTCACCGAAGGGAACAGAGTTTTCCAAGGTGAGTGCTGCATATGCAAAACAGTTGGAAGTTTGAGAATGGAAAGCGAAAAAAACGCAAAGAAGCGAAAAAAGCATCAACCTATCGACTTAATCGTTCCAGTCTTCTGATGGAAATTCAATGGAAAATGGTCCATAATGAAGCACAAAATTAAGAGGAAACGTATTTCAAAATTAAGAACTCTAATAGAAAATGGAGGTCAAGTTACGATCGCTAATGGAGGAGATTGAAAAGAAAACGTTTTTTAAAATTAAGAACCCCAGTAGACCGTATTCGACAAATATGGAGGTCAAGTAAAAATTCAAATATGGAGACTCTGTCAAGCTGTGTTTAATAATGGAGAAAATTAGGTTCGTTATTAAGTAAAAACGTATTAGCGTTCTGTATCGTATAATAATTTTTACAAATAAAAAAGGATGTTAAAAAATACCCATTTCTTGCACTGGAAGGAAATAAAAAAAAAAATTCGTACACAATCCTGCACGAGTGTCTCCCAATGAAGAAAAAAGTATATTTCGATTCAGGTGATGCCAAAAATTCATTCTTCATTATTCATAAGAAGTGTCGTGTGTATCTATTGTGCACTTAAAACAATCAATACACTTATTTAATTTATAAAGCACCAATATCTTCTTGTGTAAAACTGACTGTAAAATGTTCTCACTCGCTCGTGGCACGTTACGTTTCTCGAGCAACGATTGTTCGTTAATCGCTCGAAAAACTCTGCGCGCGTCAATTTTTTACTCCTCCGTGTTCTCGACGCGTTTCAGACTCTTTTAAACAATCGTTGCACAGATTGACGTGGAAGCTTCGAAACACTGTTACAATTACCACTCCTTTTTCGCGCGAAAAGTGTTCTTCGAATCGCGACGAAAAAACTCACTACTCGAGAATCGTTTATCATAAATACAATTGCGGTGAAATTTCGCTGGAAACGTTTCGACGACGATCTACGTGGGCGCCCAGAACGCGATAAAATAACATTGGCGCGTGTATAAATGCGATCAGCTCGTGGTCGATGACCATCGATCCGTGAGAACGAATCGATAACGGGGTGTCGTCGAGATCCGAACCAAACCGAATGAAATTCTACCGATGTGTCCTCTCGGAACGGTATTGCAATAGAAAACCACAACAGTATTTAAATTTCCCACGCGCAGCGTTTCCGCGGCGATTAACTTCGTCGAATTTCTATTTTTGCGACCCGGCTCGCGAATTTCAAATTCTTCTCGTAATGCGATTTCTTGTGACGCAATTCAATTCTTCTTCGCGTAACGAATCTTCACGATTTGATGAAAATTTAACAGGATTTGAAATTTTCGATTCTCGTGGACAATTCTGCTGATTTTATTAAATCTCTGGTAATTTTTTTTTTTGTTGCAATCGAGTCTTGGGGTTTATTATATTCTTGCAAAGGGGTGTGGAAAATTTTTTGTATTTTGAGGATAAATTTTACTAAGTTATCATTCTTCCAGAGAAATTTTCAATTTTCCAATTTTTCGAAGTTGGAATTTTCAACAATTTTCGTGAATTTTCTAACTATGGATATTTTTAATTCTTTTTTTCTAGTTGGATGTAAAAATTTCTCAGAATAAAGATCGTTTATGTTTTTACAATGAAGCGTAAACATTTTTCCATATTTCGCGGATAAATTTGACTAATTTATCATTCTTCCAGAGAAATTTTCAATTTTCCAATTTTTCGAAGTTGGAATTTTCAACAATTTTCGTGAATTTTCTAACTATGGATATTTTTAATTCTTTTTTCTAGTTGGATGTAAAAATTTCTCAGAATAAAGATCGTTTATGTTTTTACAATGAAGCGTAAACATTTTTCCATATTTCGCGGATAAATTTGACTAATTTATCATTCTTCCAGAGAAATCCAATTTTCCAGTTTTCTAATTTTTCGAAGTTGGACTTTCAAAAATTTTCCCCATTTTTCTAACTATAGATATTTCTAATTTTCATTTCCAGTCGGATGTAAAAATGTCTCAGAATCAGGATTGTTCATGTTTTCACAATCGAGTGTAGAAATTTTTCCATATTTCGCGGATAAATTTGACTAATTTATCATTCTTTCAGAGAAATCTTCAATTTTCCAGTTTTCTAATTTTTCGAAGTTGGACTTTCAACAATTTTCCCCATTTTTCTAACAATAAATATTCCTAATTCTTTCCCCGAGTAGAGTGTAAAAATCTCTCAAAATCAAGATCGTTTACATTTTCACAATGAACCGTAGAAATTTTTCCACATTTCGCGATCAATTCGGCAATGTTTGCAATTTAAGCAGCAACCAATCACTTTGTAAACATCGTAGCCACGTTTCTACGAACTTTCGCAAATTTCACGAGCGATTTATCGAGAAATATCGCAAATTTCCCATGTTTACGCGACCAATTTGTCAACTTTGTCAACTTTGTCAACTTTGTCAACTTTGTCAACTTTGTCAACTTTGTCAACTTTGTCAACTTTGCACAACACCGTGAGTCTCCCATTTGTTGCAACGTACCATTGTCGCCTGTACAATACACACCGGTCTTGTTTTCCCTACTGTTCGTGATTTCCCTCTACGAACCCGTGCTCTCAATTTTCGCGAGACATTACAAATTCTTCATCCGCGTTCTCGCGGCTAATCTCCGTCTTGTCGATCAACGAATTCGCGAATCATCGATTTCTACTATCGAAAAGAGAAAACTCTGCGAGCTTTGCGCGACTGCTCATTAGCATTAATCACGAGCGGCTTTTATCGCCTGGCGCGAGTCACCATTTGTCGTTCGGCTCGGTTTAACGCTTTAAAATATCCCGCGAACCGGTGTTGAATAACGAGAACGTTTTTACACCCTCACCGGTGAGATTTCATTTTTTCTTTTTTTTCTTTTTTTCTCTCTCTCTCTCGCGGAGAGGAAGCCTCATTATAGTCCACGATCCTGCAGCCGCTGTAATTCTCCCTTTCAGGTGAACGAAGGAAAAGAGAAGCGTGACCTCGATCCGTCGCGGCGGGGTGTCGGGCATCCTGGTGGAGATATCCTCGCGTTTTTTTTTCTTCTTCTTTTTTTTGTCATCCAATATTCTTAATCCGGCCTGATCTCTTTTGATTAGCCGCCGTGAAAAGCACCTTTTCATCTCGGATTCCCCGACACCTGGCCGTGCCTCGTTTGTTCGCAGGGCTTTTGACGTGGCTGCCGTTCGCGAATCAATTGTGCGTTCGTATTCGAAACTTTGAATAAGTCTGACGCGAGACTCGCGCCGTGTGCCTCGAGAGAAATTAAAAACGAACATCAGGGGCAGGTGGTGCTGCTCGAAACTAGTAGAAATATCTCGGTAAACGTGGCTTCGAATATCATTCGTTGAATAGTTGCGAAATATTTTTAACAATCGAGAAAAATACACTGTATCAAGAAATTTTCGAATGTGGATGAGAGTCACTTTTCCTGTTTAAATATGTGGAGTCTAGTGGGAATTACTTCGAGGCAGACGTAGATTTTGACGAAGAACGAGATAAGTAATTCTGGTTGTAATTTTCTACGAATTGTTCGAAGACGCGTTCGTGATAGTGATAGTGTAATTGAACGATGGGAAAGTTTCCCGGGTTAGAAAAGACCCAGGCGTTGGACGACTGGTGTGAAGAATCCACGAGCAACGGACGAGTGAACGGAGAAAAGTCGGGGATGAGAGTTTATCGCGCGTGATACTTCACGTGAAAAGGGGGACAATAATTTCGAACGACTTGCGTTACGTTCGGCAGTGAAAGAAGTGGGCAGTTCCTCGTAGCCCGGAACGGTTAAAGTGGACCGTAAGCTCGCCTTTTATTAAGAGTTCGCGGAGATTCTATCCGGCTTTACAAGTTCTTTTTATTGCAGCGTGTATAGAAACGACACGGTGAGTCGGTTACTACCGGATCGTGTGCGATCGGATAAGTAGAATAGGATCGTCCACGGTGGGCAAAGTAACGGGGACTACTCGTCTGATCATTGACGGGGGTCATACTACTTGTCTGACCGCATACGGGGTAAATATACTTGTCTGACCATAGACGAAGGTCATACTACTTGTCTGACCGCATACGGGGTAAATATACTTGTCTGACCATGGACGAAGACCATACTACTTGTCTGGCCATAGACGACTCCTACTATTTGTCTGACCATAGACGGGATAAATCCACTTATTGGACTGTAGGCGGTTGAATTTACTTGCCTTGCCACAGAGCGGGTAATACTACTTGTCTGACCATGTACGAGTTAAATCTACTTGTCTTGCCATAGACAATAATACTACTTGTCTGGCCATGGACCAGTTAAATATACTTGTCTTGCAATCGACGATAATACTACTTGTCTGACCATAGACCAGTTAAATCTACTTGTCTTGCCGTCGACGACAATATTACTTGTCTGACCATGGACGAGGTTAACCTACTTGCCTTGTCATAGATGGTAATACTACTTGTCTGACCATGAACGAGGTAAATCTACTTGTCTTGCCATAGACTGTAATACTACTTGTCTGACTATGGATGAGTTAAATCTACTTGTCTGATCACAGACGGGGTAAATCTCCTTATCGAACCATAGATGGATAAATTTACTTATGTGGCCGTTTAGGAGGAAAATATACTTGTCTGACCGAGTACGAGGAAAATCTACTTGTCTTGCCATCGATGGTAATATTATTTGTCTGACTATGGGCAAGGTAAATCTACTCGCCTGGCCATAGGCGGATAAATCCACTTGTCTGGCCATAGGCAGGTCAAATCTACTTATCGAACCATAGACGGGTAAATTCACTTGTCTGGCCACATACGGGACGAATCTACTTGTCTGGCCATGGACGAGGTAAATATACTTGTCTGGCCATAGGCAGGGCAAATCTACTTGTCTTGATACCGAACGGGGCAATGATACCTGTCTGACCATGGGCGGGTAAACCTACTTGTCTGTCCATGGACGTGATAAATCTACTTGTCTGACCATGGACGGGTAAATCTACTTGTCTGTCCATGGACGTGATAAATCTACTTGTCTGACCATAGAAGTAAAACGGAGTAATAAATAA
This sequence comes from Ptiloglossa arizonensis, assembly GCF_051014685.1. Taxonomy (NCBI): domain Eukaryota; kingdom Metazoa; phylum Arthropoda; class Insecta; order Hymenoptera; family Colletidae; genus Ptiloglossa; species Ptiloglossa arizonensis. The sequence goes on from NC_135052.1 coordinate 20,343,575, forward strand.
TTGGACGAGTAAAATACGGCCTCAGGTGTATCGAACACAAAAATAATTTCACACTCGCTCTTTTTGCATTGAAAACCCACCAACCGAGGAAGAGTGCTCACTTAACGGTCATTTGAATTAATGTAAAGCTTACTACCATTAATGTAATTGATGTCTTAAAAGAAAAAAAACGATATTTATAAAAGATGAACTGCGTCTGCATTCTTCTCAGTCTCGTGATACATTGTGTAGTTGGGATCGTTATATCTCCCGCTTTGTGCGGAACGCAGTTGAAAGGAATATTGACAGATTATGGATTCTTTTGTATCGAAATTGCATCCGCAATAGGTCTTCGTTATATACAATTACACGACGTCGATAGGAACAGTTCAGCCGTAGCAGAGGACGCGGATAGTAATTTATTTAACTCGTCGAAGCACGGCGTCGTACGTTTTGGCAGGCGGACAATATTTTTCAAGTAGCTGCGGCCGAGAGAACAATTTCCTTGTCCCCGTTTCCCGGCATTGAATATTTGTCGCGCTCCTAAATATTTTGGCACCAACAACACGTTTTTCCGTCCATCGCTTCCGCCACGCATTTATCACTCCGGTTTCTTTCCGAGGGTATGTGTCTTCGCTTCGCGTCTCGCGAAGGGAATAAAGAATTCATGGGTCGCAAAAAATGTCGCGGCGTGAAACGGGAACGCAGACCAGGGACACAATGAGAGAGAGAGAGAGAGAGAGAGAGAGAGAGAGAGAGAGAGAGAGAGAGAGAGAGAGAAGAAGAGAGAATAAAGCGAGCGCGAAACCAAAGGAACACGGAGGATCGCGACAAGTTCGGATTAACTATTCTCTAACGGCCAGAAAACTCTGACGAGTATTTAACTTTGATGGGATTCATCGCTCGCCTGTCGTGCATTAACCGAGCGCGGAAATTGCAAATTTTGTGCCATAAGTTTTTATTCTACACCGACATCGTGTAACGCGAATCGATGGAAATATCGCTGCGCGGACTATTCTTCTTAAATTCTACCTCGATTCTGGTCCTATTCCGAATACAATTCTATTCAAAGTTCAAAGTTCTTTCAGACTTTGTCGAGTTCTACTCAAATTCGATCAGTATTCGAACAGTCGAATTTTATGAAAATTTTCTGAAATTCTACTCGATTCTAATGATATTGTACGGAATGCCATTTGGTACTACTCAAGTTTCGTTTAAATTCTACTCAAATTCTACTCGAACTCCCTGTAAAGACTACTCATATTTTACTGGAAATTCAATTTAATTCCAGCGAGTTTCTTTCTCCTAATTTTATCCCATCTTATTTAATCTTTATCGAAATTGATTATAGGTTTGTTCAATATCTAAACAGAGTTACTCGTATTATTCGAATCTACTTAAAATCTACTCCGATTCGTGTATCATTCGAACTTACTCAAAATCTACTTCGATTCGACTGGTATTATTCGAACTTATTCCAAATCTACTCCAAATTAATTCGTACTACTCAAGTTTTGTTTAAATCCTACTCAAGTTCTACTCGAACTCCCCAGAAAGACTACTCATACTTTACTGGAAATTCAATTTAATTCTACCTAGTTTCTTTCTCCGAATTCTATCCCATCTTATTTAATCTTTATCGAAATCGATTATAGGTTTATTTAGTATCTAAACAGAGTTACTCGTATTATTCAAATTCACTCAAAATCTACTCCGATTCGTATATCATTCGAACTTATTCAAAATCTACTCCGATTCAACTCGTATTATACGAACTTACTCCAAATCTAGTCCAACTTAATTCATACTACTCAAGTTTCGTTTAAATCCTACTCAAGTTCTACTCGCACCCCGCAGAAAGACTACTCATATTTTACTGGAAATTCAATTTAATTCCACCTAGTTTTTTTCTCCGAATTCTATCCCATCTTATTTAATCTTTATCGAAATTGATTATAGGTTTGTTTATTGATATTTATTTAATATCTAAACAGAGTTACTTGTATTATTCGAATCTACTCAAAATCTACTCCGACTCATGTATCATTCCCCAATATCTACTCCGATTCAACTCGTATTATACGAACTTACTCCGAATCAACTCCAACTTAATTCGTATCATTAAAACTCTACTCAATTTCGTTTCGTATTCCACTCCAGATCCGTTGGAGGTTTAATCGAGATCTGCTCGCAATTCGTTCGAATTCTACCGCAATTTGGGTCCGTGGGCGCAACATCTAGGTGATCTTTATTTGCAACACACGGGCCATCGTTTCCTCGAGAAAGCGTTCCCCCGACGATATATCAAAGACACGGTCAACGTAAACGTCCTGTTCACTCGCCCCTTTTTCTCTCCCTCGATAGAGCTTTCAGCGGTCGCAGCACTCCACTAGCTCCTCCTTTGTGAAACGCGTTCGTTCGTGTTCCCACGGATTCTTAACCGACACATTCGAATGCCGACCACGATTCCGGTTCTTGATCTTTATCCATTTATACGTCCACGAAAGCCCGCGCGAAAAGCGCACGTGGTTTGAATTGTCGTCGCCATGAAACGCGAGACGATGGAGAACCGTCAGACCCCACGAATCTTTTCTCACGACGGAACACTGGTTCTGGATTACACAAATCGCATCACGAACCGCGCTTTAACAACTGCAAAGTCAACGCAAACACCTATTAACGATCCTGGTCGCTTCGAGACACTTGATAACGGAGCCTCGACGAAGGATTACTACCAACAGGGACGCAGTAAAACAGAAATTCATGGTCAACAAATTACTCCATAGTCCACGCGTTATCGTTCATGATTGGGATAATAGATAATGGGAACTGGTGGCTAGAAATTACGAAATCTTGCTGAAGGTGTTGATTCGAGACCCTGGATCGAAAAATTAAGTTTGAATACTACGTTGCACAATGTGAATTATTGGAAACCTAATCCTTACGAAGATCGTCGAGACACTTTTATGGAATTTGAGCGACATAGTTCTTTATGAAGACGTTTCGTGAGTTTTTAGTCGTTTGTAATTTACTTTGGATATTAATTAACTCTGTAACCGAGAAATAATTTCATTTTTGATAGATAACATTGATACAACAGCCTTGAGATTATTAAAAATTAATAGACTGAGATTGGAGGAGAGAGAGAGTTAATTTTGGTTAAAATTCTGTTACAGTTTATGTGAATATTTTTGAAAAATGTGTACCATTGGGAATTGTTTTTGAAAATAGTCCTTGTGTGAGGTATTTTAAAATTCGGATACTAAATATTGTATGGAAATAATTATTTCGTAAGTTCATTGAAACAAATTTTATAAAAGCAGGAACGTTATTTTACGATAGTTATTATCTGTTACATAGATTGTAGTTTTATTTGACAATATAATATATTGCATACAATATAGAGGTATATTATTAATATATTTTATATTAGAAATATAATAGTTCTGCAAGAGACACTGAAAAGGAATGAGAACTTTCAAAACGTAACAACTAAAGAAAATTTATTTTTATAATTCGATAGAAGTAAAATACGTAGTATTCTTCGTGAAATAAAATACAAAACATATTTTTTATTTGGTTTTATTTAAACGGTATATATACATTATTTAATAAAATGCACGCAATAATACAATATATATTGTAAATACAATAATTCCCGTTTTATGCGACAATATTTGGACCATCGATTCAATTAAAAGCAGAGTTGATATCAACAGTGCCCATACATTTAACGACTGTATCGTTGCAAATGTTCGAATTACTGAATGTCCATTTAGAAACGTGTTTTCAATACTTCAACGTGTAAAAAATACAAAAAAAAAAAAACGGAAACCGATGTTTTAACCTAATTCGTATCTAGGCATATCGTACCCGTATTTACAGGATCTAACCAATATATTCGAATAAACAGTCTCTGTTTCCATCAACAATTCAAGAATCATAACATAAGTAATGTATTTATTAAGAAAAGAAATTGTTGATTAAACATTTCAGAACATACATTAGTTATATAATTAGTCGGCACATAAAAATTATTATACTCTTCAGTAGTTTAATTCAAAAATTATTACATACTTTTGTTAAAATATTACTAATACGGATTTTTTTAAAATACTACTATGTACTTTCGTTAAAATATTACTAATACATACATTATTAGGTTGTTCGGAAACTCATTTCGTTTTTTTCGATGAAAATAAAACACGATTATTTTAGAGTGTACAAACACTTTATTAAATTATATATTCTCCATTTTGGAAAACGAAATAATTTTCCGAACAACTCAATAATTAAAATACTCCTAATACACACATTCGTAAAGTTCCTCCGCTGGACAAAATTAATCAAAACAGAATTTTCAAGCATATATCGTTTCTTCATCACATGCTCCAAAACTTTCTCGTTCGAACCCCACTTGGATCAAAAGGTCCCATCGGTAATTTATTAACACAATTTCACCGGACGTTTTGTAATCGAATAGCATTTGAATAGACTTTGAATAGTCAAGTAACCGAATATCATTTGAATAGACTTTGAATAGCCAAGTAACCGAATATCATTTGAATAGACTTTGAATAGCCAAGTAACCGAATATCATTTGAATAGACTTTGAATAGTCAAGTAACCGAATATCATTTGAATAGACTTTGAATAGTCAAGTAACCGAACATCATTTGAATAGACTTTGTATAATGACGTACTCAAATAGAATTTGAATAGTCAAGTATTCCAATAGACTAACACAATCACCGTAAGACCGGTGATTCGAGAGTCAACCGAACCACGAACGTCCAAAAAAAAAAAAATCAACGAAACGTTAGAGAAAGGGACCAACGGAACGGAAACAAAATTAGTGCGATGCACCGACGAAATAAACATCCGGCGTAGGAAAAGTTTCGCGAGAAACAGTCGAGGGATTAGCAATTCCGAGGCCGACATTGAGCGACGGAAGTTCCGGGGCGAAACACGTCGAGCTGAAATTCCGCGCGTAGCCAAGCTCTCCGCGAACGACTCGCGGGCAAGTTTTAATGACGTCCTCCCTCCCCCTCCGCCCCCACCACGAACCGTCTGCCCCAATGGTGGGGCCTTTTCACCGTCGAAGCCCTGTGGCAGCGAGAGCTTTGCGGGCACGTTCACCCGACTCCGTCGGGGAAACGCGCAAAAGGATTTCGGAATCCCAGCGTTCGAGCAATTAACGCTGTTGGACTCATTACCGGCCAAACGGCGTGTCACTCGTTGTTAGAAACGTTGTCATCATTGGCCAGCAGGCTGGCCTGCTTTCCCGCTGGCTCGATCACAGTGTCCCCCCCCCCCCCTCCCTCTATGCCTCAATCGTTCCCACCGACCACCCTCTCCTATCCACCCTTATTCAGCCTACGTCCGATGGTCGGTCCGACAAACGATTTCGCGCAGATCAAAACGGTCTGCCCCGTGCAGAGTTCGGAACGGGACAGGATCATTTTGGCCGCGATAGGAAACTCGTTTCGAGTAGGATTGGAATTATCGGGTTTGTCCACAGTCGAACATTCGGACGTTTCAGAGATTCGTACGGTTGGCGAGTCTCGTACCAGTGGTGTACTCGAATACTGGATTATTCGAATTCTATTCGAGTAGTCTGCGAGTACTTGTTTCTTCAAATTCTAATCGAGTAAGTCTATTCGAATACTTGGGAATTTAAATTCTATTCGAATAGTCTGCGAGTACTTGTTTCTTCAAATTCTAATCGAATATGTGTATTCGAATACTTGGGAATTTAAATTCTATTCGAATAGTCTGCGAGTACTTGTTTCTTCAAATTCTAATCGAACAAGTCTATTCGAATACTTGGGAATTTGAATTCTATTGGAATACTTGGGAATTTTAATTTTATTCAAATACTTGACCATTCGAATTCTATTGGAATAGTCTGCAAGTACTTGTTTCTTCAAATTCTAATCGAATATGTCTATTCGAAAACTTGGGAATTTGAATTCTATTGGAATATTTGGAAATTTAAATTTTATTCAAATACTTGACCATTCGAATTCTATTCGAATAATTAACTATTCAAATTCTATTCGAGTATTTGATTATTCAATGTCTATGCAAATGATATTCGGTTACTTGACTATTCAAAGTCTATTCAAATGCTATTCGATTACAAAAATTTTCAAATTCTATTCGAATAAGTCTATTCGAATACTTGACTATTCAAATTCTATTTGAGTACTTAATTATTCAAAGTCTATTCAAATGATATTCGGTTACTTGACTATTCAAAGTCTATTCAAATGATATTCGGTTACTTGACTATTCAAATTCTATTCAAATGCTATTCGATTACGAAACTCTTCAAATTCTATTCGAATAAGTCACTACTCGAAATGCTTAATGTCTAAACTTAATTCGAATAGTATTCGCATACTTTATTACTTAAATTCTACTCGAATAGTATTCGAATACTCGCGTGCTCGAGTAGACAGTTGATCGTAATTCATTGCAAAACGGATTCGTCTACTCGATTATAGGATGAACAAGTAAAAATTTCCTTATTCATTAATTATCAAGTTACAAAATAGTTTCATGTTATTATTTTAACCATCTATAAAATTATTCGTTCTTTGAGCAATGTAGAACACTTTACCACGTGTTGAAACTTGAGTGTTCAAATACTCCAAATCCCAGTTCTACTTTTAAGCGCGATAAATGTATATTTAATCTTCAGAATGCTTCGCACAGGGACTGTCAAGCCGATTTTGTAGAATCTTCCCTAAAGAGACGAGCTTTTCCTATAATCTTGTTCCTTCTGAGGTAGAAACATTATTCTAGACTCACACAATTGTGCTTTGAAACTTGGAATTTCTAGGATTGGTGTCTAGATGTCATTAGTGAATAAATTACTCGAAATATTCTAAGATTGCAAATGTGATTAAATTTTAAAATTGCTTCTGCATTGGTGTCCATTAAAGATTCGAACTATTAACAGAGATCGAAATAGGATACCGAGTAATTGTACAATTTCTAGAGAACGGGTATAATACCATTCTCTCTTTAACCATACTTAGCGATGCAACGATGTTTAGATAACGTGTATTTAAAGCAATTAACCTGCACGATATTCAATGCTAAGAAATCCATTTGAAGTGTTCTTAGAGTCGATGAAGATTTAATTTTCTATCCTGTTTCTGAAACTTGCGCGTAATTTAATTGACAACTCAATTTGCGAAGTTTTGAGTTGAGTATGATTTAAAATCCCACTTCTGAACCTGTAACTACAGGTTTAACTTGAATTAAAATCTCGCTTCGATCCACTATTGATTACCACGAGAACTGTTTTGTTGTACGATTAATAGAGATCGAAACAGAATACTAATTGGATGCAGAAGTATAAGTAGGATCATCTGTTGAGCCTCACCACGCGACGTAATGTGTTCAAAGGACGTGATTTATTCGATTCAATTAAATTGCATAATGCTTAATGCAGAGTAATCCGTCTGAATCGTTTTACCACATTATAATTTTATCCCAGTTAAAATTGACGCGCGTCGTACGGTATACATTAATGTTCAATTATATACAAAAAATTGGTACTGTTCACATATAGTGAGGGCTGGTGGTGAATTCGTTCTGATAATCGACCTCTTTTATCTCGAGCTAGGATCCAACCATGTGTGATCAATTCGATAAGGAGAATGAACGAAATATTTTAGGAGTGAGCGCAACAGCGATCGAATCACTTACGATTGTATCAATGTATCAGTAATAGGAACTATACTTTTATATATCTCATTCTATCTTCATGAGAGTATCATCAACGAATTGGTGACATTCTTCCGATGAAAATGAGACCAAACACGACCCTATTCGGACTATTTTCAGTTACTCGTTATTTAAATCGCTTTCGAAAAGAATTGAAAAAAAATTTTATGTAATTTTTGTGTCGTTAAAAATTGTCCGAATGTGGTCGTGTTTGTACTTATTTTTAACGGCACAATCTCGGTAATCTATTGATAATATTCTCACGAAGATGTCATGCCAAATATAGAAATAGTACTAGGTGTGATTCTTTTGCATATATCCGGGCAAAATTTTCACATACAATCCAGTACTGCCATAACACGTTTCTCGTTGTTTACGTGTGACTTCTGCTGTACGGTATGGTACGTTATTTAATGTTAAGGTGTTCATTTACACGGTATTTTTGAATCGTACATGAAATTTAATATACATTTTACTTCTGCATCACGAAAATGAAATTTAATTTAAAATCCTACTTACGAAGTTGCAGATGGAATTTTATCTAGAATACAATTTTTGAAGTTCGAAATTTAATTTAAAATTGCGTTTACGAAGTTGTAGGTGGAATTTCAAATTCAATTTCTAAAGTTAGACGATGGAATTTTATTTAAAATCCCACCAGTGAGTCGTAGTTTGGTATGAGAACTGGTTTAATGAACAATTAACAGGGACAAGGTACATTGGATACTGAGTCACGAACACGACCTTATGGTTGACTAGGCGATGCATCATTTTTAACATACTGATGTAAATTTGCTTGCATTCTATGCATATTTTTTCTTTCGCTGTAGGTTATCAGTTAATAAGTGTGCAGGAGGAGTCCTTTATTTCATCGTTAAGAGTAACTGTGTTTTAATAATATTATTAAAAATCAGAAAGTCGCTCTTAATGACCAAAGAAAAGACAAATAAAAGACCAAAGAAAAGTTTATCGATAGTATAACATTCTGATATATAGCAAGAAAATAGCCTTGATGGGAAATTGAAACATTACACAAGTTGGTGCAACACGTAACATCAATCGAACCGACAACCTCGATAATTGAAAATCCTGAATGAAAGCGATATCGTGTAACAGGAATTACTGTGACGTTAAGGAAGTCGAATGAAACGAGCTCTTACATTGTCGAACACAGGAAGCTGATGTGTATAAATTTCGTCTCGTCGCCTTTACCGCGCTGCTACATACGTACTCGCTTAGGAAAAATATTTCTCCTGAAAGCAACGTTCCATTTCCCCGTAGGAAAAATTCCATTACCCTGCGAAAGTTCTACAAGAATCTACGGGGTCGTGACTGAATTTTTGTAAGTTTTACGAAATTTCCGCATCGGTTGCTTTAAAAGGAACAAGAAAAACGTTCGCGGTGCACTGTTACTTCGAAGAAAAAAAAAGGCGAAGCAATTTCCACAGGAAGGATCAGAATCGACTTTTTGGAGTAAGATTATTAAAATTAGAGTACTTTTGTATGGAACTTCGAGTAATTTGAACATCTGAACATTGGATTCATTTCAAATCGACTTACTTGGAACTGACTCGATTGAAGTTGGCTCAGTATCGATCGAATTACTCGAACTTGACTCACTCGAGCTCAATTTGTTTGAACTTGAATTACTCGAACTTGACTCGCTCGAGTTCAGTTTACTTAAGCTTGAACTAAACTCGATCAAGCTCCATTTACTTGAACTTGACTCGCTCGAGCTCAATTTTCTTGAACTTAGTTCACTCGACTTCAATTTTCTTGAACTTGAATAGTTTGGCCTTGACTCACTCGAGCTCAATTTTCTTAAGCTTGAACTGGACTCGCTCTAGCTCAATTTGCTTAAGCTTGAACTTGACTCGCTCGAGCTCAATTTTCTTGAACTTGGTTCACTCGAGTTCAATTTTCTTGAACTTGAATAGTTTGGCCTTGACTCACTCGAGCTCAATTTTCTTAAGCTTGAACTTGACTCGCTCTAGCTCAATTTGCTTAAGCTTGAACTTGACTTGCTCTAGCTCAATTTGCTTAAGCTTGAACTTGACTCGCTCTAGCTCAATTTGCTTAAGCTTGAACTTGACTCGCTCGAGCTCAATTTTCTTGAACTTGGTTGTTCACTCGACTTCAATTTTCTTGAACTTGAATAGTTTGGCCTTGACTCACTCGAGCTCAATTTTCTTAAGCTTGAACTTGACTCGCTCTAGCTCAATTTGCTTAAGCTTGAACTTGACTCGCTCCAGCTCAATTTGCTCGAACTTGACTTACTCGTGCTTGACTTGTTTGAGCTTAACTTTCTTGAAGTTTCTTGCCTCTGAACCTCTCGTACTCGATCCAGACCTAAGACAGTCTCATCTTAGAACCTTCGACAGTTACAAACTGTGAATATTTATTTAACTTTCTACTGCTCAATGCTCAATAATGGCTGATATACAAATCCATATCATTATATACCGATTTTTCACATGCCATCTTTCAATAATTGCACTTATAATTTTAAAAATATTTTTGAGTTCCTCTCATACTTAAAATCTTTTTAATTTACTTAACGACAAAGTACTTTTTTTTAATTAAACAACAAGTCAATCAATATTGATTCATAACACTTATTACTCTTGTGACGATACTATTGTATAATATCATTGGAAAATTTTCCTATAAATAAATATAACAACGTGAATTATTCTCATTGGATAAACGATATCAAAATGGTAAATTATGCACGGTAAAGATACATATAATATATTTAGGACATTTATTAATTATAAACATACACCGACGAATTGTTACGATTCCTCAAGACTATTTTAAGTAACTTAAAAGCTAAAAACACACGTGATTTCTTGAATCCTTCAAGAAATAACTACACATAGTTTCAACAAATGAAATTCTTTCGAAAACCCAGTAACAGATTGCAATTAATTCTTCGTTTATTCCTCAAAGAGGGGACTCTTCTCCCTTTAATGACCACTGTCACCACGAGTTTCGTGGCCATTTCGACGCCTTGTATTTTATTTGTTTGTCGTTTACGATCACGACGTGCCGTTCGAGAGGCAAAGGGTGCGACCAAGTGAAACTTGACAGACGTGTCCCGTCGCCGATTGCCTAGACGACAATCGTATCCAACGTTCTGACGTTTATTGTTTCGGTTAATGGGGAAACTGTAGCCGGGAGTCAGTCCCGACGATCAACGTAGCGCAATAACAGGAGACGGCCGTAAGAAATTCAATTACGCCATTGCCGGTGGAAAAGCACGGGACACCTTCAGTTTGCCTCCGGGCAGTGTATTTACCGACTGTTTGCCAAGGAAACGTCCCACCGTTGTCCGTGCAATTACCAACGGAACACGTGATCGCCTGGGAAAAATATCGCCCGTCGACGAATCCAAGGATAATTGCGATTTCACGTTCCGGGAAATGTGACTGTGCATTAATAAACCTTGCGAAATTCATCGAGATTCAATCTCCACTTTTCCGCGGACTTTCTAACGAACCGTTTATATCAGACTATATTTGTACTACTTTCTTAGTGAAAATTCCTTTTTTTTTCCTATTATTACTGGAAATACAGCAATATTCAATATTCATACAGCAATTCAACCGTTGAAGATATTAACTGCAAAATATAGTAATAACGAACTACACGAAATAAAAACTATATTCAAGTTCCAGAAATTTGGAAACATTCGTGGAAAAATTAAAGTAAATGTATCACCGTAGATGCTCGACTGTTATAAATAATTAAGAACACCGAGAACGTCGCAGCGTGGATAAAAGTTGAAAAGTTTGCGCGTGAAAGAGAGAAGAGACAGTGACGATTGATCGTTCTTAGAACCGACAGAGAGTGGAAGTTTAAAATTCGTGAGAAATGAATGTAGAACTGCGCAAACGATGCAAGCGTCAGGTTCGTTCCCGCGAACAAGAAGTTTTCATTTTCCGTGCAATTTACCGATAGAAACTGTTCGATTATACGGTACCGTGTTGCGTTCGTCCGATCACGCGTGTCCTGTTCTACTCGCCCAGTCACGTATACTCGATTCTACTCGTCTGTCTCGCGTTGATCTATTCTACTGTCTTCGTACACCACTTTCACGCTAGCTCGAACCACGCTCATTGCTGGGTTACTTCGTTATTAATATAGTCTAACGCGTGATGGAGAATGGGTTAGTTTTCCCACGTGGTGTCGAAGCTTCGTCTCTGTGGTCCGTATCGAGAAAAAAAAAGAATAATTTATACGATGTCTGATGATTTTCGACACGGTTTTTTTTAGAATAACATATTTTTTGTTATATTTTCTTATACACCGTTTTGCAATACCGTCTTACTTTAGAAAAAATCACACTCGTCCCAACGAAATCTTTTACACGTTTCTTCGTCTTTCTTTTGTTTTCCACGCTGGTAAAAAATAATATTTAGTTTTTTAATGAATTTAGATACCGACGCGATAAATTCTTATCGCTACACTGCTCTGTTGCAAGTGTCCGAGATCATGTGTTCTTTCTTTCGTTCGTTGAGAAACTTCCGTATCGAGCAGCTCGATCGTCGATGGTTCAATTTCGCATATTCGTACGGTGAAACGATATCGAAAAGTTTGCGTATGTTAGAATTTCGAGAACCTAAAGATACCGTAAAGCAAAGATCCAGCTGTTACGGACACTCTGGAATCCCGGGAGCTTGGGAACCTTTGGAAATCTAAAATTCATGAAAACATAAAAGGAGATAGAAGTTCTAGGAATTCAATGGCAATGGAGGTCGGGAATGAAATTTATTTCAAGTACTTCGGTACTTCGGAACAAAAATCTTAAAATTCATGGAAAATTCACAAAAATGACGAATTTTCCGAGGGGCTTGAAATTTCGAAGATATTTTCGCTGATTGTGATTTAAAATTAGGGAATTGAGAATTATACTTGCGAAGGGACGATCTATTTTTCAATCTTTCGTATATAATACGAATATAATAATTATTTCGTATTGTAATGATTTATTCGAGTTTCCTGGGGCTGGAGACATCTGGAAGAAAAATTTACCATCGCATAATAATTTCTAGCAACGTCACTACGATCCACCGGTAATTCTTTACGAGGTATACGGTACATAGAAAAGTCGTTGCCGTTTGAAGTTAAAAATGTCATTCTGGACGCAAGATTTTTCACCCTAGACGTAAAATACGATCGACGAACAGCACGACCGAGAACGCGGTATGAAAATACGAAGTCGAAGCGTTTATATTTTGAGAAACTCGGTCCCGCGGTAAACGAGTTCGAACTGTCAAGCGAGCAATCTGACACGCGCTCGAAAATATTCCGCAACTTGGTTATTTGTTCGGTGTTTCCGACCGAAGTTTCAGCAACACATACTCAAACAATTAAACATTTTATAAAAAGGGGAAACGAAATGTATTTTTCAATTTGTCGGACTCCTTTATCCTTTCTTACCAATCATATTTTTCAATTTTTCGAAATTCCTCCGTTCCTTTCTCACGAAACATATTTTTAATTTTTTGAAACAAGTCCATCCCCTTCTTACGAACTATATTTTTCAATTTTTTGAAACTCCTCCATCCCTTTCTAATCAAATATATTTTTCAATTTTTCGAAACTCGTCCATCCCCTTCTCACCAATCATATTTTTAATTTTTTGAAACTCGTCCATCCCCTTCTTACGAACTATATTTTAAAATTTTTTGAAACTCCTCCATCCCTTTCTAATCAATCATATTTTTCAATTTTTCGAAACACGTCCATCCCCTTCTCACCAATCATATTTTTAATTTTTTGAAACTCGTCCATCCCCTTCTTACGAACTATATTTTTCAATTTTTTGAAACTCCTCCATCCCTTTCTAATCAATCATATTTTTTAATTTTTTGAAACTCGTCCATCCCCTTCTCCTGAACCATATTTTTCAATTTTTTGATACTCCTCCATCCCCTTCTCCTAAACCATATTTTTCAATTTTTTTTAAACTTCTCCATCTCCTTCTCACAAACCATATTTTCAATTTTTTGAAATTCCTCCATCCTCTTCTCACCAATCATATTTTTCAATTTTTTGATACTCCTCCATCCCCTTGTCCTGAACCATACTTTTCAATTTTTTAAAAATCTTCTCCATCCCCTTCTCACGAATCCTATTTTTCAATTTTCCAAACCTCCTCCATCCCTTTCTCGCGAACCATATTTTGCAATTTTTTGAAACTTTTCCATCCCCTTCTCCTGAACCATATTTTTCAATTTTTTTAAAACTCCTCCATCCCCTTCCGACGAACCATATTTTCAATTTTTTGAAATTCCTCCATCCCCTTCTCACCAATCACATTTTTCAATTTTTTGATACTCCTCCATCCCCTTCTCCTGAACCATATTCACAATTTTTTTAAAAACCCCTCTTCAAAATTCCAAAATCCGTAACGACAAAGTATCTAAAATTCCCCCCGGTTCGATGTAAGAAAAAATCTCACAAATCCAACGTCGTGTCCGAACCGTTCGTAAATTCACCCTCTTTGATAACTCTCGTTGGTTCTTTCGCCGCCCCTTTCTCCGCGCGACCACAAGATGTTACGAAAATCCGTGTGGCTGGATGTTACGACACACTTACACCCGACACATTTTATTAGCGGGGCTTATTAGGTTACCAGATCCATCTCGTAGTGGGTGGATACATAACTCGATGAGGGAGCACGGGTGTACGGTGGTGAGGGGTGGGTTACGAAGGGGGACGGAGGGACTGTTAGAGGACGAGAAAAGGGAGGAACGCTAGGTAGGAGGGTGTAGAGCAGGTGAATCCGGGTCACGCCGGGCCAGGAAGCAGTGACACCAAACCCACCCCCTCGGGCCACCCTTCGCGAACTGGGTCACCTTTCACCCTTATTCCCTTCCTTTGCTCGCGATTCGTCGTTTCCGATCGTCTCGTTCCACCGGGAAGACGAAGAGTCTCGCGTTCCTTTTTTTTTCATCCTTTTTTCTTCTTTCATCCGCCAGCGATCTCCTTTGTGGCTTATGGGGGTGAGCGAAGGGGAGAAAGAGCAGGATGGTACGATAGCGTATAAAATTACACGGGGCGTGATAATTCGACGATTCGCGCGTACGATCAAGTGTATTGTTTCGAATCGTTGGAATTTCAGGGGTGGGGGTAGATTCTGGCGCGCGTTATCATAATCGTTCGTTCTTATAAATTATACATAACGTGGTATCGGTGTTGTTACAAACCCTCGCGAAATTTTCATTCCGCGAGATTCGACGAAGCGACTCGCTGAGACACGAATCGTCGAGTCGAGAATAAATTTATAGGGTACGCGGATATTTGATCGTTTTCTAGTGGAAGGATTGCAAGCGTGTTTGAGCGGTTCTTTGTAAGGATATGTACAGGGTGTTTCAAGATTTAATTGTGTGGAAATATTTTATGAGTATCGCTAAGGAAAAAGTGTCCTGTACACATAGTCTAATAAACGCTTCGTTAGAAAGATATAACAAAAGTATGAGATGATACTTTTCTTCGACCTCGTAAATGTACAGGGTGTTTCAGAATTTAACAGTGTGGAAATATTTTATAAGTATCACTAAAGAAAAAGTGTCTTATAAATATAGTCTAATAAACGCTTCGTTAGAAAGTTATAACAGAAGTATGAGATGATACTTTTCTTCGACTCGTAAATGTACAGGGTGTTTCAGAATTTAATAGTGTGGAAATATTTTATGAATATCACTAAGGAAAAAATGTCCTGTACACATAGTCTAATAAAGGCTTCGTTAGAAAGTTATAACAAAAATATGAGGTGATAATTTTCTTCGGCCTCGTAAATGTACAGGGTGTTTCAGAATTTAAGAGTGTGGAAATATTTTATGAGTATCACTGAAGAAAAAATGTCTTATAAACATAGTCTAATAAACGCTTCGTTAGAAAGTTATAACAGAAGTATGAGGTGATACTTTTCTTCGGCCTCGTAAATGTACAGGGTGTTTCAGGATTTAACAGTGTGGAAATATTTTATGAGTATCACTAAAGAAAAAATGTTCTGTACACATAGTCTAATAAAAGCTTCGTTGAAAAGTTATAACAAAAGTATGAGATGATACTTTTCTTCGACTCGTAAATGTACAGGGTGTTTCAGAATTTAAAAGTGTGGAAATATTTTATGAGTATCACTAAGGAAAAATGTCTTATAAACATAGTCTAATAAACGCATCCTTAAAAAGTTATAAAGTATGAAATTGTAAAGAACTTCCTCTTGGTAGATTATAGTATAAAACTACTTCGATGATATTTATGCGTCTCGTGCTTACTACAAGTATTTGAAGTTCCTGTAATTGATAGATGTAACTTTTATTAAACTACTTTATTTCAAAATAATGGCCATAGTTGTCGATACAACACTCACATCGCTGAAGAATCTTCGGTTGTACAAGTAATTGATAGTTACTACTATTAATAAAAGCGATATCTAGTAAACATAATGTATAGAAACAAATATCATGTTTATATACTTTAGATATATTTATACTTAGATTATATTTATGCTTGGATTTATTTCTATGCTACAATGTACTAACTAAAGGAAAGTTTGTTATGATTTTATATTTTTCTTACAATTTTTTAACGAAGCGTTTATTCGACTATATATGTAAGACTTTTTCTTCTTATTTCTACTCACAGAACTACTCAGAGTCTTGTTCTGTCTAATTAATCGCGTGCAACGAGACATCATAATTGTATTTGTTAAAATACTTTGAATCGCGATATTTCTTTTTCGTAGAGTGAAAAGAAACACAAGGTATGCTTCTACACTTGACCTTGCCCGACTGAATTTATTTTTAGTATTTTATTCAATTTTTGTTAAAACCTTTTCTTTCTTCGCAGATACTCTAGTTTCGAGAACTCGAATTTCAGGGAATTTTCTCTTTGTGCACGATGTATTTATATTTTAATTAAAATTTGTAGAACTAAGAGTTGGGCTCTTACAAAATTTCGAAAGTATTCACTTGTGAGTATTCTACAATTTTTTAATGCGCAAGAAGAATGTTATTTTTGATATTGGACAGTTAAATTTATTACAAAGGACGAAGAATAATTAAACACTTTTTCTTCTAAATAGTGAACAAGGGAAACACAAGGCAGCACCCGGTATATAACCACGAAAATCAACAAATACTGCGCGACAGAACGAAAAAGCGACGGTTCTGTTTCGTTGGTCTTGCAAATGAACGTTTTAATCGTATTGGCGCGTGTACTCTAACATAGTTTGAAACTATTTTGAATAAATGGCTCTCGTGCCCCAAGAATATGAGAACACAGGCAGAAGCCTGGTCTACGTATACGAATCTAATTTCACGATCCAATACTCGACACTGTTCCTAACAAATCATTCCCGAGCATAAATGAATCAAACCACCGAAATAATTTTAACTACCATAATTTCGATTAATTCTTCGTTCTCAATACTTAGTAACAATTCATTTCTCGTTTCTGGTGTACATCCATTTAAAATTGTTCCATTCTTGTTTATATAAATTCCTATTGTCTCCGAATTATTCACGATGTACATTGACAAATTGAGTGAAGAACCAATAAAATTTATTTTAATCTCGATCTCTTTTTCAGATCGATCACAATACAATGATCACAATTTTCGTTACCAGGTGCTCTAAATTTATTGTAACGCACAAGAAAAATCGGTACAGTCGAAACATCGTGTAATTAAATTTAATTGGAAAGCACTAGAGTTAAAAAAAATTCATTAATTGATAGCAATTGGACACAGTTATCGCCGACTCGGGTTTCCGTGTAAGTCGAGACGAAGTTTCTACGAACGACTTCTCATTAGCCGGGAAATGTAAATTGCATGTGCACGAGAAAAATAACGATACTGCACTTTCTGTAATGAACTCGACAACTGATAAGCGGACGGAACGAAGACACGTATACGCCGACGTTTCGTTCGTTTTAAGAAGGTAATTTCGATTTAAACGAAAATTCACAGATAATTTCTCGTTGAACTTTCCAACGAATTTTGTTGAGAAAAAAAATAGTTCGATTCTTCCAGAAACTATTTATCTTGCCCTGAATGTCGACACGCAGACATTACATACATATCGAGTTTCGTTTGTTCTACGCTACATAAAGTGTCTGACCATGTACCGCCATGTTTCACTTGCTCGGTTGTTTCTTATTGTTAGCCTATTCTACCGAATCGATAACTTATTATTCTCTCTGGTCTGGACAATACTGGCTTAACCTACTGTTACACCCATGTAATGGCCCATTATTCCGTTCCTTTACCGCGTCTATACCGAGCTGTTGGTATCTATTATTCTGTTTTCGTACTATCTCCTCCAGGCAGAAAATCACTGCGCCTCTCGAAGGGTCTGACTACGAATGCCATTATTCCACTTATTACTCCGATAGTACACAATTCTCTTTCACTTGTTGCAATTTTTCTGTTCACGAGACACAAGATGCTTCGAGGGGAGTAAATATTTAGTAACGTACTCCCAATTTTATTTTCACGCGAGAATCATTATTCTTTAAAATAAAAATTCTCACATTATCTCAAATATTTTTTATTCAATTCATATCACGATGTATCTTCATTCCATCGAATGCGATATTAAAATTGAATACCGCAGAAAATGTTCACTAATCGCGAAAGAAATCTACAAACGTAGAAAATATTTTCGATATTCATTTTTAACGATCGAATCTAGAAATGATAAAACGATCGCGAAACGTGCAAAAAATATTACACGGACGTGGAAAATATTTTCGATATTCATTTCTCATAATCGAATTTAGAAATCGTAAAATGATCGCGAAACGTGCAAAAAATGTTACACAAACGTATCCACGGTATTCATTATTCATTTTTAATAATCAAATTTCGAAATTATAAAATGATCACGAAACGTGCAAAAAATGTAACACAAACGTATCCACGATATTCATTCTTAACAATCAAATTTCAAAATTATAAAATGATCGCGAAACGTGCAAAAAATATTTAAAGCCTAAAAAATATCTTCGATGTTCAATTTCAATCGTTAAATTTACTAACCATAAAATTACCACTAACGTTGCAAGAAATATTACACGAGGATAGAAAATAAGTTGCAAATATTCTTGTAGAATTTACGAACAGGGAAAACGATCGAAAATGTTCGTTAATCTGATTCCGTTCGATGAACTCGAGTCGCCGGGCTGTCAGTAATATTATATCGACGATTTAATCAATAATAGCACCTGCACACCTATATCTCAGCGCGGCAGGAGTTGCTATAATTAATGCAGCCATGCGCCGGCGGCCTATCCGAAGAAAATCCACCGACCACGTTCAGGATTCCCCAGAAATTAATCTTGACCTGACGTCAGAGCCGCGTTTCACTTCGTACGTAACGTTCTAAAGCGAGTTATCTTCGAGTCCCGATAGGTCCCGACTGATTCGCTTCCCTCGAACGCGATTCGACTCCCTAATCCACGAAGCACGTTTCTCAAGTTGAACGCATCGAGTGTCCCTTTTTTACTCGCGATACCGCTGAATACACGAGACGAAGTTTAATACTTCCTCTGAGCGGAGAATCGTCAAATGACGTTGTTTTAATATATCGGGTTGTTGGGAAAGTAATTTCGTTTTTCAAAATGGAGAATATATAATTTAATAAAATGTTTGGACGTTGTAAAAAAATTGCGTTTCATTTTCACCGAAAAATGAGATGACTTTTAGAACGAGCTAATAGTATGCATATATAGAATATATGTACGTGGTAAGAGTATTGAAAATTGTTTAACGTACGATTGAATGGAATTTAAGTGTGATGATAGAAATGTTGAAAATATTAATTTTGTCAAATATAGATTATTCAAGATTTTAGCTTGTATATTTGTTAAGTGTGACCGAGGCAAAGAAAAGAGTACTGTATGTACGTTGTAATAATATCTACAATTTTTTATTACACGTGGTCGAAGGAAACGTAACTGTAATAATAAGAATTTTGAAAATATTGATGAAATAAAGATCGTTTCAATATTTTTTAACTGCAATCGAGCCAAAGAAAAGAATATATACTGTACACGTGTATATGGTAATAATATTCATGAGTTCTGGTTACACGTGATTGAAAAGATGATAATAGAAATTTTGAAAATACTAATTTCGTTAAATAACGGCCGGTTCGACATTTTTCAAGTACGGTCGAGCCAAATAAAATATTTAAAAACACGTAGAATTTCCTCTATAAATTGATCACCTCAGTCGAACAGGTAATCCGTTAATTATTTTTCATAATGGCATAGAAAAACTTCAAGCACCCAAAAACTTCTAGTTTCGAACCCATTACCTTTTAAGGCAAGTTTTATATGGTCGAACGCTTCGATTCACTGCATTTCCCTTGCTCGTCGGATTATTCAAAACTCGTTAGTCCGTATAATCGCAACGCCATATATAGAGGGAAATTTCAAATTTCGAAACGAATATAGGATTATTTAAGTAGTCGAGAATGTCTGACGATGTAACTAGACATTTTTTTATCTGTACTAACACGAATAGGATTTAGAATAGTTTTTTTTTGTAGAAATTTAATACTCTGGACCAAAATATTAGCATTTGTATACATCTTGTACACAGTGTCGGTGAAGTTATTGAGAAGTTCATCGTGAAATTCACCGTGTTGTTTGTAAATTTATTCTGCGTAAATAATCGAAGCGAACAACTCGGTGATCGCAAATTACGCGACGTCTGGGTCGAAGCAGCCCAGTGGTAATCTCAGTTTTCCTTTAAAGTCCACTTAATTCGAATTTTATTACAAAGACGACCGAGTAATCGAGATACATATCGCGTACGCCATAAAGCGTAATACCTCGACGAGGTGTAATAACGTTTTATTCTCTCGGCAGGGAGGCAGCAAACACTGATATTGCTTCTTACCTCGCGGGGAGCGAAATTGAATGCATCGTGCTTGCGTTTGCGTAACCTTGTCAACGGTTCTTATATATCTACTAAGTTACGCTCACCTTTACGATGTATCGCGCGAAGAAAAAATTCAATTGTCTGAATAGACTCGAAGGAGGCTCGAGAACGTGGAAAGTGGAAATTATTACTTCCATTTAAAACATTAAGTTCGATAGAAATTGCCATTAAGAAACCTCTGAGATACTATAGGTAGCTAATGCTCTACTCTTTATTCTCTACTCTTTACTCTCTACTCTAAATTCTCTATCCTCTACTCTCTACTTTCAGTTCTCTATCCTCTACTCTCTACTTTCAATTTTTTGTCCTCTACTCTCTACTCTCAGTTCTCTAGCCTCTACTCTCTACTCTCAATTTTCTGTCCTCTACTCTCTACTCTCAGTCCTATATCCTCTAGTCACTAATTTCTACTCTCTACTTTGTATTCCTTATTTTCTATTCTACCTAATACTCTACTCTTTATTCTTTACTCTTTACTCTCTACTATAAATTCTCTATCCACTACTCTCTACTTTCAGTTCTTTATTCTCTACTCTCTACTTTCAGTTCTCTGTCCTCTACTTTCTACTTTCAATTTTTTGTCCTCTACTCTCTACTCTCAGTTCTCTATCTTCTACTCTCTACTTTCAGTTCTCTATCCTCTACTCTCTATTTTCAATTCTCTATCCTCGACACTGTACCGTCCAGTCACTAATTTCTACTCTCTACTTTGTATTCCTTATTTTCTAATCCCTACTCTCTACTCCTCATCCTCAATTTTTTACTCTTTACTTTTAATTCTCTAGCACCAACTCTGAACTTCTTATTCCAGATTCTCTACGCTTTAAATTACATTTTTCACTCCCTACTCTCAATTCTCTATCGTCCAACTCTATACTTCTTATTCATTACTCCGTATTTCTTACTCTTTGCTCCCTAGCCTTTACATTTTACTCCTTACTCTCTGCTTCCTACTTTTTCCTCTCTACTCACTAGCTTCTATTCTCTATTTTTTACCCCCAACTCTCTATTACCCACTCGCTACTATCTATTCCCTATTCTCTACTCACTACTCCGTACTCCCTACTCCCTCTTCTCCATCCCCCGCTTCCTGCACTCCGTGTTCCATACTCTTGAACAAACCCTTCCCCAAATTACCCATGTATCTACCCTCGAATATTCATGTCCCTAGTATTTTTCACAAAACCCCCAACTCTCTATTACCCACTCGCTACTCTCTATTCCCCATTTCCTACTCCCTACTCACTACTTCGTACTCCCCACTCCCTCTCCTCCATTCCCCGCTTCCTGCACTCCCTGTTCCGTACTCTTGAACAAACCCTTCCACAAATTACCCGTGCATCCGCCCTCGAATATTCATGTCCCTGGTATTCGTTCGCGAAACACACACCGAAGTAATTATTGCACTTCCGTCGAGTTGCATAATTCCAACCGGTCACATCGGACGTTAATGACCGCGGAAAGAAACGGACGTTAAAATTGGCCGCAATTCTGACCGACCAACGGTGAATTCATTCGCACAGGTTAATAAAACCATCGCCGTACACCGCTCTCCAATTACATGTAATTTCGCCCGCGGCCTATCGCGATACAGGAGCCCGCGTATTATTCCTCCGGCCGGAATCCCGATCCATAATGAAAAGCAGGTAACAAAGCGTGGGAAACGTGGATGCATCGGTACAAACCGATGCCCCACTTTTACACACGGATTTCCATATACTAATAACGTGACCGCTGGGGCATGCATAACGCAGGTTACGCGGTTCAATGATTACGAAGGAGCGGCTCAAACGGGAAACGGGGAGGACGGGGAGGGGGGGGGGGGGGGGGAAGGAACCTCCCTTCGGGAAGCTTAAAATTTTCTTCCACGCGAGATTGGTACGAGGTTTCGCTCAGTCGATATTCAGTCGGTATCGACACGCTCGACGAAAGACTCGCGAATTTCTCGAGCGTATCACACGGAACATTCTTTTCCGCGTCATCGGGCAGCTAACCGCGTCTTCACCAGCCCTTTCACCGCCCGAGATTGCCCTTATGTAAATACAACGCGTTCGCGGGTTATTGCGACCCTTTGATCGAAGGGAGAGACTTCGAGGGTAACTTCGCGTGGAAACGAGGGAAAAGAACACGAGCCTTAGATTTAATTCCATGTAACGTCGGTGAAGGTACACAACTTATTGAAAGTTCGAGATTTGATAACGTCCCGGGGGATAATACATAATCCGAGAACGTAACGATGAACGGGAGGTTTTCAGGTTGCAATGGAATCGTACGAATTTTTAGAACACTCGATATCGACGAAGACTGAAGTTTATTGTATTTCATTGTAAGATATTGTGTGTTTTTCTATTTGTATGCGTATGTGTACTTGAAATACTTTCAATAGATTTTTCCATTATTTTTTAATACAGATTTTTTGTATTTTGGTACTTTAAAGGGTTTGTTAATAAGAGTCTGTTTGATCAAGTATTGTTTCTTTTTCTACTTATTTATTCGTGTAATTTTATTTCCACTTCATATTATTCATACGGTTGCTTCGATTAACAAACCATATGCTTAATTTCAGAGAAAGCAAATCTTCCTTTTGAAAAATTAAAGAGCCAATATTCCTTCGAATATTCGCCATCAAGTACTTTCTAAATAATTATAGAAATTTTTGTACCTAACTCTCAGAGTAAACACAGTTGGTTCGCAATTGTTGCAAGGATTACGCAGTTTGCCGAGAACATTCGTCACACGTTTATTAATCGACCGATAAATCATTCGAGACGAGTTTTAAAGTCTCAACACGCATTACCACAAACGACAACGCTCTCAATATTTTCAAATGGTCAGCCAAGATTAAATCGACAGCTGATAAATCCTATTGAGCGTCCAATGGTGGCCGATCCTGAATGTTGCAATCCCAGTGGGCTTTATTCAAAAATCCACGCGATTAATCGATACCTGGTGCACATAAAGCTCGTGAATGTAGAAAATTAAACCTTAAAATTTCCGAAATGTGTGCGTCCAGTTGTATAATTTTATTCGTAGATAACTCGATCGTATACACGTTTCCAACACAATGTTACCTGACATCGAATGTCCACCGTGTTTATACGAGTTCATCTCGCAAGCCATCGTGCAACATCCGCCAATGATGCATAGGGTATGCAAGAACCTATTCAGCTATTGAAACCATACACCTTTGGAAACGAAACAGCGTTGGACCAACTGCGCTCAAAATATACTCTAAACGCGTTGATATCAACGTATATATGTACGTAATTATTACTGCAAAAGAAATTCTTGATTAACATCCTCGAAATGTATATTTACATTCGTGTTGCGTTCACGAACAACACGAATCAATATCATTGCAAGTTTTCCTTCTCTTCGATAGACAAGTTACATCTCGTCGAAGTCTTGATGTAGTGTCAAGATTTTTTAATATTAATGTCAACTCAGGGATGGAGCCATCTCGTGATAATAGTGGTCGGTTTTAAAATTTTTCAACAACGAACCGGTGAAGTAATATTTACACTGAATGGTGATTCTTTTATGAAGAATTTTGAGGTATTGAAAGTGTCTAGTATTTATAATTCGATATTAAATATGTCAATTATGTCAATTGTCGCTCAATTTAAGAATTGTTACGTACCACATATCGATGAGTGTTATTGAATCGATTGACAGTCGAAATATTTCTCTATTTCCACATTTTCTCTCATTCTCTTCGAACTATATTAGTGTTACACTTGTCTGACAAATCACGATCCTCTTTCACTTATCCTTTTCACTTGTTAAACAACTTTCTGTTTCCGATATTTTCTACCCGCCGTAGTTTCAAAAATTCAACTGGAATTTATTACGAATGAATTACGAACAGAACGAGAATTCGATCGACGTTCGTTTCTCACTCGTGGAAAGATTAATTAGTCGTCGAGGTTAACGACGTAGTTCTGTCGCCGGCGTTTACAGGCCAGCGGAATAAACGAGCAAATAGAAAAATCAGTGACAAGAGCTATTTATCAACGGAACGAAATGCATTTTCGTTTGTTCTTTGATAGCCAGACATCGATACGAAACGTAACACGGTGAATGGTTCCAGTAAAATCGAAAAGCCTCGATACGCACTGAACATCGAAACGCGACATAATTACGTGGTTTCGGGCGGCTAATTAACGGGCGAAATTAATTAGAAAACTCTCCCGACCCGATCGTTATCCTCTCCGTGAACGAGATCCGTTTCGTGCTGCTCTTCCGCAGGGCGGAAAGAGGGCCGCGTCAAAAGGTACGCGGCAACGATTTTTCGATTCAAAACTCGGCAAGAACATTATTCGGCTGGCTGAGATTTTGCATAAGTTAATTGCCAGTGGGATTATACGCGGGTATCGAATATAAAGAAAGGCAAGGGGGAAGGGGAGGCTGCGAGGATATTAACGTTGGATGACGCTGGCGGCTTTAAACCAACTATGGAGCGCCGATGAAAGACGTGAAATTAAATGAAAAACAGATTACACGAACCGTGATTCTGGTAACCGGGCTGCAACGGTGACCGAGAACAAAATGAATCGGAAATATTACTGTCGACTCGGGGGATGAGGCTATCTCGTGATAATTATGGTTGGTTTTGACATTTTTTAACATAGAACCGGTGAAGTAATATTTACATTGAATGGTGATTCTTTTTTTGAAGAATTTCGAGGCATTGAAAGTGTCAAGGTTTTTTGATGTTAGTGTTGACTTAAGGGATGAAGCTATCTCGTGATAATTATGGTTGGTTTTGACATTTTTTAACATAGAACCGGTGAAGTAATATTTACATTGAATGGTGATTCTTTTTTTGAAGAATTTCGAGGCATTGAAAGTGTCAAGGTTTTTTGATGTTAGTGTTGACTTAAGGGATGAAGCTATCTCGTGATAATTATGGTTGGTTTTGACATTTTTTAACAACGAACCGGTGAAGTAATATTTACATTGAATGGTGATTCTTTTTTTGAAGAAGAATTTCGAGGGATTGAAAGTGTCAAGGTTTTTTGATATTAGTGTCGATTCGAGGGATGAAGCTATCTCGTGATAATTATGGTTGGTTTTGACATTTTTTAACATAGAACCGGTGAAGTAATATTTACATTGAATGGTGATTCTTTTTTTGAAGAATTTCGAGGCATTGAAAGTGTCAAGGTTTTTTGATGTTAGTGTTGACTTAAGGGATGAAGCTATCTCGTGATAATTATGGTTGGTTTTGACATTTTTTAACAACGAACCGGTGAAGTAATATTTACATTGAATGGTGATTCTTTTTTTGAAGAAGAATTTTGAGGCATTGAAAGTGTCAAGGTTTTTTGATGTTAGTGTCGATTCGAGGGATGAAGCTATCTCGTGATAATTAGGGTTGGTTTTGACATTTTTTAACATAGAACCGGTGAAGTAATATTTACTTTGAATGGTGATTCTTTTTTTGAAGAATTTCGAGGCATTGAAAGTGTCAAGGTTTTTTGATGTTAGTGTTGACTTAAGGGATGAAGCTATCTCGTGATAATTATGGTTGGTTTTGACATTTTTTAACAACGAACCGGTGAAGTAATATTTACATTGAATGGTGATTCTTTTTTTGAAGAAGAATTTCGAGGGATTGAAAGTGTCAAGGTTTTTTGATATTAGTGTCGATTCGAGGGATGAAGCTATCTCGTGATAATTATGGTTGGTTTTGACATTTTTTAACAACGAACCGGTGAAGTAATATTTACATTGAATGGTAATTCTTTTTTTGAAGAATTTCGAGGCATTGAAAGTGTCAAGGTTTTTTGATGTTAGTGTCGATTCGAGGGATGAAGCTATCTCGTGATAATTAGGGTTGGTTTTGACATTTTTTAACAACGAACCGGTGAAGTAATATTTACATTGAATGGTAATTCTTTTTTTGAAGAATTTCGAGGCATTGAAAGTGTCAAGGTTTTTTGATGTTAGTGTCGATTCGAGGGATGAAGCTATCTCGTGATAATTAGGGTTGGTTTTGACATTTTTTAACAACGAACCGGTGAAGTAATATTTACTTTGAATGGTGATTCTTTTTTTGAAGAAGAATTTTGAGGCATTGAAAGTGTCAAGGTTTTTTGATGTTAGTGTCAATTTAAGGGATGAAACTATCTCGTGACAATAGTGGTTGGTTTTGAAATTTTTTAACGAACCGGTGAATATTTATATTGAATATTCATGGTAATTGTGATTTTTTACGAAGAATTCTAAAGCATTGAAATTTTCAAATATTTTTAATACTGATGTCAACTCAAAGAATTACATCCCACTTTGCGTTGATTATATAATTCTCCTTTTAATATTACCAGTAATTATTTATGAAAATTTGATTGGTTGTACTGACAAGATTTATTGATCAAAATAAATTCTATCGACGATTCGACCGAATAAAAATTCTATTGAGGAGAAATTATAGATAGTATAAAGTGAATAAAAAACGTAAAAATAGAAAATATAAATCAGAAATAATTTTAACTGGTTCCATGAATTAAGTAATTCGCCTAAAAGTAAAAATAAATTATGGTGTAGAGTATTGTAACGAATAAAGTAATAATAATTCGTAATTTAGGTTTGTCCTTTTATGTACAATATTTTAAATATCCCATAAAATGTTGCTAAAGATAAGTTCTTGTTTTGCATTAGTTAAATACTATTCACTCACACATCTTCCCAGTTTCATTCATTTTATTCATATTATTTCTCATTCATATTTTTTGTATTTATTTATACACATTTCAGGTTTCCTATATTATTATTTTCCCTGAAGAGGGTAAGCTCCACTTGACCGAAACGTCGAGAGTATTTTTTTGTATGGGTAAAGTTTGCTCACATGTCCAAACAAATTGGATGCCTTTATTGCTTTTTTAGATCAACGATATCGTGAGCGAAAAATGTTAGACGTTTCGCTCCTTCAAATTTTCCAAAATTTGGCATTATGATATACAAATTTTACATAACTTATATTATTCTTTTCAATCGCGAAATTCATCCATCAAACCTGGCCTGTATATCGTGTTATTTTCTAGTAATATATACATATTTCTGTCATGTTAACATCTATAATATTTGTTACCATTTCGTTTCAATACATTTTACATTAGAATAACTTTCTCTTACTTTACATGCATTAAAGTATCTTTATGTTATCTTATATTAGAATAACCTTCTCTTACTTTGTATCTATTAAAATAACTTTCTAATTTTCTATTAGAACAATTTCTCGATTTTCGAAGGATTCCTTTTATCTGTTAACAGTAGTTTCTAGATTGC
The DNA here is from genome assembly GCF_051014685.1 of Ptiloglossa arizonensis. Classification (NCBI taxonomy): domain Eukaryota; kingdom Metazoa; phylum Arthropoda; class Insecta; order Hymenoptera; family Colletidae; genus Ptiloglossa; species Ptiloglossa arizonensis. The sequence continues at coordinate 20,371,548 of NC_135052.1, forward strand.
TGTAACAAGTCATGCTAATAACCAGTACGCGCATACGTAACCTGATAAAGCATTATTCAATGGATATCGAATACGTGTGCAAATCAGTCTGATACTCTGTTATCTATTTATCACTTGGCAGACTTTGAAAATCCAGAGTAATTCGTCTTTCAAATTAGGTTCCTCGACTCTTTACACTGATCTGTTTCTTTGATATACGTTTCCAATTTTTTTAATTTAACTTTTCAGACGATTACGATATTCATTGCTCGGATAAGACACTAGTTCACTCTGATAACAGTACATTTGTTCAATTATTTAAAACACAAATATCCCTATATAAAAATTGATCAAATAATAACTAGTAGTATAAAGTCTCAAACAATCCTTTTTATGTAATGTCAAGTCATCTTCGGTAAGAAATAACATAAAATTATACAGTCATAAGATAAAACGAAGGAAATTGTAATCTACGTAAGATAAAATAAAGAACACGAAGAGTGACAAAATACCTACTAAATTATATTATAAAAAGGTAGAATAAAAATTAGAAAAAGTAAAAGCATGAGTGGAATTAGATATGATGTGAATTATACAAATTAAAATATACATATATATGAAAATATGTAGAATGTGAATCCAAAACACAAATTATCATTGAGTCGAGTGAAAATTATTTATACACAACTTACAATTATGCATATTTCTTTTTGTACATAATTTGAAATCTCACCACAAGCAATGTTCTTTTGTAATATTGGACTTTACTTAGTATAATTCACAATAACTTTTATACCGTTCGATACAAAAATTCCTCGAAAGAATCGAAGAAAATTTTTCACTTATCTACGTGTGCATGTTATCAATGATCGACTTTCCGCTTTTATTACTATTCCAGAAGAGTATCGTGTACTGATTTCCAATTCCCTGTTCCTGGTTTACTTTCCTTTAACATTTCGTACAGGATTTCTGCATACATATTGCTTCTACAAGATATTACGTTTTCTTACCTCGTACCTGCGAGATTCATTCCGCAAATAGATAAACATGCAAATGAGCACCCCGAAGGGTTAAGGTTTCTTTGTTCACTTTGACGCGTAGTGTAAGTATTCGAAATTTGGAGTAACCTTTTTCCGCTACACTGTGCAAATGCTGGATCATGTAAATTCCCCTTATCGAACAGAGGGTAGACTAAACGGCTCTCGAAACGTTAAGGGCTTCGAAGTTTCGCGTGAAACTTTCCAGGGAGCCATGGATCTGCGAACTTACAGGTTTTGCAACATCTAAGAGAGCTTCAATGGATATCGAAAATTTCGTTCTTAAAATTGTCGACTGTCCCATCGATCTGCATGTATTTGCAATGCTCTTGACTTTACAATATTGAAATTCTTTTCTGCGAACGTGGACAGTCTCGAGTGCTTTTTGTTTAATACTAATACCATATATTGTAGAAAGAGAAAAAGAAAAGTTTATTTAATACGCGAGTACGTACACGCACACGTAATACGTATTCTATGGAGAAGAAGAAATCTCACTCGACAAATTTATTAAAATAAAATTAGACAACCGTCGCGAGGCAAACTCATTCGACGCTGTTATATTATTTACGCGTTGTAACGCGTTAGAAAAAAAATTTTATTCGAGATTGTTTTCTCTTTCTCACTACAATACAAGAACATAAGTGGAGACACTATCATTTGTCTATGAATTCGTGTAACTCGAGACCGTGTCGCTCGAGGACTCACTCTACCCACTCTACTCACTCTACTCTACTCACTCTACTCACTCTACTCACTCTACTCACTCTACTCACTCTACTCATTCTACTCATTCTACTCACTCTACTCACTCTACTTACTTTACTCACTCTACTCACTCTACTCACTCTACTCACACTACTCTACTCACTCTACTCACTCTACTCTGCTCACTCTACTCACTCTACTCTGCTCACTCTACTCACTTTACTCACACTACTCTACTCACTCTACTCTGCTCACTCTACTCTGCTCACTCTACTCTACTCACTCTACTCTGCTCACTCTACTCTGCTCACTCTACTCTACTCACTCTGCTCTTCTCACTCTACTCCACTCACTCTACTCTACTCACTCTATTCACGTCTCTCTACTCGCTCTACTCTACTCACTCTATTCACGTCTCTCTACTCGCTCTACTCTACTCACTCTGCTCGTGTAACCAAATACACGAGTGTCTTTTGATACTGATTCGCATAGTTCGTTTGTAATAACAATTATCGAGACGAAGTCGCGATTCCGGGAGACGCGCCTCGGCGTCGATGCAATTCCTTGACAATCGTCAAAATTCAGTTTCTATGTGCCCCAGGAACATGTAGGAGACGTTGATTGCAAATTGGAGCCGAGTTCAAAGTAACCAGGATTCGCGGTTAATGTCAAACGCGACTGGATGTAATTTCAGACGCTGGAAACGATGTTCATAGCGATACCGGCAATTCGGGATTAATTGAAATTCAAGCGAACGAACGAAAAAACGTATCGCTGTTTCGTGACGCGCAATAACCTTGTTGGAGCTTTAATTACGGTTCGCATAATTGGTTTCAATCCGATACATCGTCGTTCAATTCCTAGTTAAATATTTTCCATTTCGTTGAATTTCGTGAGAGAAAACTTTGACAAACTTTTATTATTACTTCGATGGTAAAAAATCTTGAAAATATTCTCTCGTATTTGGACTTTTCTACCCATATTCAAACATACGTTCATTAAAGAATGATTTTTAATAGTAAAAATTCCATGATCATGGTATCTTGAAGAACAAATTTTGTTGAAAATTTGTTCCATTACGATTCTTTCCTTCCTTGTACGAAATATAGAAATACAAAGATGTGTATAAAATACAAAAGAAACGTAAATGTTATAAAGTAAGAGTAGTGCATTCGAGAAGAGAAAAGCAGAAGATGAATTATTAAAGGAATAAAAAAGTTTTCACTTTATACTCTTGTGCATCACGAGCAGGAACAGTATTGCACAAAGTCGATAGACTTTGCTCCAATAGTAATTCTCCTTCAAAAAATAACTTGTCAAAGAATATCTAATTGCAAGAATATTCACTGTCGAGGTAACTACAAGACAAAAGAAGATCAAGAATCTGCCTTTCTTTTCATTACTAATACTATTCACCAATCTTCAAAAAATTTAATCTGAAATATCTCTTTCGACAGTCGAGCTCCAAAAGAAAAAAATATACAAAGAAAATCAACTTTTGCAAAAGTGCTCGACCCTGATGTCTCCCTTAAGTATATTCTACCTTATCATAGTTGCACAATCCATCATAATTCTATTATATTTGTCTCGTTCGCAATCGACTGTCATCTCCACATAGTATTTTTTGCACGAACTGTCCCACTTCGAATTGTCCGGCTACACTTCTTTCTATTATTACAGCACGAGGACGTCTGGCTCGTTCGATTGAACACGAACAGTTATATTCTACTTAAATACCAATCTACCTAACTTCCATAAACGAGTAACCATTCCTCATTGAATCGTCCGACTTTTCACGATCCTCTTCTACTGCCACGAACAATCCCTGTCCTCTTGGTTCGAAGACACACGGTTCTGTTCTACTTATGGATTGGCCCAGCTCCTCCACGTGAAAAGCACTTCCCTTTTTCAAAAGGTCTGACTTGGTACGATCCTCCAACACTGGCACGAACAGGCAGCTTCCGTTCGTCCAACGATGCATAATCTTATTCCATTCACGAACTATGTCTACCTGATCCTTCCAATGGAATGCAGCCAATTCTTGGCTGTCCGTGTGTTTTTTTTTCTTCTTTTATCCAACGTAAAGATTCTGTGTTCGAGGAACAGTTGCACAGTTCCACTCGATTTAAAAATATTCGATAAGCGTCTTCCTTCGCCGAATAAAGCGTGCTAGCTTTATCAAAGTTGTGTGGCAACGAACGATCCTCTTCCACGACAATGAAGATTTCCGTGGTTCATTTCTCGGCTCTATTGTACTTGGAAATGTCTGTTCTACCTGAGAACATATTATACATTCTACACGAGAATACCTATTCTACTTGGGAAGTATCTGCTCCATTTGGATTTCTCTGATGTGAAGCACCGATTCTTTTTCATACACCTGACTACGTATTATTCTCTTCTACTGACACATCGAGAAGAAACTTTCAAATTATTGAATCGAATCTGAAAATTGTCACTAAGAATAAATTTTATCCCTCCAATTTCCCTGTGTCTACTATATGGACTGTTCTACTCTGATTAAAGAATATTCTCCAAGTGAAAAATATTTACAGACTATCGGTAACTTTTTCCTCCGAATGAAGAACAATTGAAGATGTGATTATCCGCTTCGAACAAAGGACACAATTGTATTTACCTTTTCGTGGATTCTTTTCTACAGAATTTCGATTTAACACAATCCAGAAAAAAAAGAACCAAGACTTAGACGATAACTTGTTTCTCTCTACACACTGTACTCCGAGTCTTGACTTCCACGTGAAGACAGAATCGAGTGTAATACCACGCTTTGAGTCGATCGTTTATGCTCAATCCTCTTACAACTATAAGCACTTGGTCTACTCGTCCGACCGTGCACAGTTTCATTCTACTTGACAAACGATGAACATCGCTTCCGATGACCAGAGAGAGGAAACGGGACGAAGAATCAACGTTCGTAACGAACAAATGAAAGCACCGTGGGGGTTTCTCTGACGGATTCGTCGCCATTTGGTAGTAGTCGTCGCGATGACGGAAAAGGCTTCCGTGGTAGGACGACCGGAAGTTGGCCAGGAGGGTAGACAGGCTCGAATGAATAATAACGGGACCGTAGCGAGTGGTTTGTCGTCGAAACTAACTAAGGTCTCCAGGAGCTCATTTCGCAGCGCGCCGCGTAATTTAATTTCCGTGCAGCGATTTCTCCATTCCTTCTAAATGTATCTTGCCTCCGCATCGAAACCTGACCCGCTCGGAGATATTATTCCCCGAGATATTATTCCTCGTGTTCCCGGTTGGAAAATTAATTTCATCGATTACCGACGTTATCCAGTTTCGTTCGCTCGGCTAGGCGTTTCGGTATTTCGACCGACTTGAAATCTTGGCGAGAGCACACCTCCACCTTGCGTTTCGAACACCGAGGTTTCATTGTTCATTGTTCGCGAGAGAATTGATTTTTTTGGGACTCTGGTGTTTAGTCTTCATTTTCTGATCGCTAGTCTTTGGCGATCTCTATTCTCTATTCTGTATCGTTTATTCTCTGCTCACGGTGCAGAGTAGTATAGGGTAGGAATAGAGCAACTATTTTGTGCTCAGAGTATTGAGTAGGAGTAGAGAGTTCTATTCTCTGCTCAGAGTATTGAATAGGAGTAGAAAGTTCTATTCTCTGCTCACAGTACAGAGTAGTATAGAGTAGGAATAGAGCACCTATTTTGTGCTCAGAGTATAGAGTAGGAGTAGAGAGTTCTATTCTCTACTTAGAGTATTGAGTAGGAGTAGAGCGTTCTATTCTCTGCTCAAAGTATTGAATAGGAGTAGAAAGTTCTATTCTCTGCTCAGAGTATTGAGTAGGAGTAGAGAGTTCTATTCTCTACTTACAGTATACAGTAGAAATTGAGAGTTCTATTCTCTGCTTAGAGTATTGAGTACTAGTAGAGAGTTCTGTTCTCTACTCAGAGTATTGTATAGGAAGAGAGAGTTCTATTCTCTACTCAGAGTATAGAGTAGAAATTGAGAATTCTATTCTCTACTCAGAGTATTGAATAGGAATAAAGAGTTCTATTCTCTACTCAGAGTATAGAACACACATTGAGAACTCTATTCTCTACTCAGAGTATAAAGTAGAAATTGAAAGTTCTACTCTCCACTCACAATAGAGTAGAAATTGAGAGTTCTGTTCCCTATTCACAATGTAGAGTAGGAATAAATTACTCTGTTTTCTACTTTTTATTATGTAGTACCTACTCTTTTCTCCCTATTACGTAGTGTATACTTTCTACTCTTTCTCCTGTACAGTTTCTACTCACTATTCTCTATTATCCACTCACCCACTCACCCACTACCCATAATTCCATATTAATCTATTCATTCGTACAATACAAGTAAAATGTCCACCCCTTGGGAGAAATCTTCTCTAACTTCTTATAATCAATTTTCATTGGTCGCTAGAACAATGAGCATCTTAAATACGCCAATTATACTAGGTTGTTCGATAAGTTTCGTCGTTTCTTTCACTGTAAAAAAATACAATGACGCTTCAACTTCGGACAACTGCAAATATACGAACTAATCGACAAATCTACATGAAACTTCGCACACGTTCACCAAACAACAGTACCGTCTTTAAAAATAAAAATAAAAAATAAAACGACAAACCTAGTAGCTCCATTTCTTATCGAACGACAAAACAAATCGAGCAATCTATTACATTCTTCTGTTTCGTTCCCTTTTCTAGTGGAGGCAAACCTGGATGGAATATCGAAGTACCGGAACGTTGTTTCGCATAAATTTCCGTTTCGTTCGTAATAATTTGCAAACGAACTTTCATTTTGCAATTGAAGTTGTATCCCCCGAGGAGGGTCCGCGGCCAGAACGGTGACACGGGATTACAATTTACCTCGTGTCGTCGGGTGACCAATCACCGTGCTACGTGTCTCTGCGAAAAAGCTGAAAGCTTCAAGTAGTCCGAAATTCAGTTTTCCGTGGAAAATGGTGCACGAAACGAGGTTGGTGGGGATCCGCGCGGCCAGATACTCCCCAAGTAACTCTTTCTTAATCTCTCGGGGGAGAAAAAATCTGATCCACGGGACAAGAGGAGGGGTGAACGTGGAGGAGGGGCGTCCCTTTCGAATCGACGACGATACGAAAATTGGATTGCGCCATTGGCGGTGGATGTGCTCGATGTCGCGGCAACCGAAACGTTTTCGCGCGAAAAAGCCCGAATACTCGTCACACCGGTAGCGAATGAAATTTGCGCGCGCGTAAAAAGAGAAAAGCAACCTACCCGAGGAATCTCGGCAAAGCAGACGATTCGTTGCCTTCGGGACCGTGACGATTCGTGTCTCCCTTTCAAACGTTTGCATTCGATTTGAAAGAGTTGTCGCAGCATGGGCCGACGACTCGATGATTCAGTGATCTCTTTCTACAGTTTTTTTTAATGGAGAATTTTATTCGTGCTACGTAACTGCTTCTGTAGAAAAATTACACTCGTGAATAGTTAATTCTATCAGGTTGCTGGATACTCTTCTTAGTACTTATTTGGAATATTTAACGTTTCAACGAGGCTGGCTGGAAACGTTACAGCGAAATTTTAAACGTTAAATGCGTTTGTCCGTTCGTGTACTTTTAACGTAATTTTTTAGAAACTGTTTTTTTTTCTAACTTGAGTATCTATTCTTGGAAAGTGTCCAGTTGGCTCGAAACCTTATATTCAGAGTAAGATTCTCCATTTAAAAATTTGAATTTTATTCAATTTTGATGTTTTATTACTATTACGAATATTAAATATACACACGGAGAACGGATACATTAATACATGGAAAATAAATATTTCTTCATGGAAGTACGAAAGGAAAAATATTATACTTTCTTTTCGTAGATATTATATTTCTTCTCTTTTACACTTATTGTCTTACCTGAAAATTCAAATTTTATCCAACTCCGATCCTGCACTGTATTAATTACCGTTACGATTATTAAACATACACGAGAAAGAGATTATTAAACATACATTAATACGTGTAAAATAAAATATAAAAGAAAAAGTATTCTCATCTTTCCTTTTTGTATATATTTTATTTTTCCTCTTTTACATTTATTTATATTTCTGTCGTCGCGATCGATCTATATACCGAATTTGTATTGTTATCGATTTAAAAATTGAAAGCTTAATACGTAGAGGCGATTGGCTACGGTACAACCGGGCCTGTGAAAAACGATAACGTTCCCAATCTCCATTCGAAGACAAATTAACGAGAAAGAGAGAAAGCCTCGTAGCTTTGTAAAAGGATCGAAGCCATTGTTCCGGCAAAGTAGTCGCCGACAGGGAGAAAAGAAAGAAAACCACTCCATTCCAGATTGCAGTAAATCACACCTTTAAATCTCGCATCAAAGCGACTCCCTTTGACTTGGAGCTTTCTCACCGCACGTTGAAAAGGGGGCCAGACTTACCCGAAGATCGAATAATTAACCGAAGAGGACGTCGACGGGCTTCATCGACGGTTATCGATTTATTATTTGGTCCAAGAGGCTGCACTTGGTTCGAAGTCTGTTTGAGAACACTGGAATCGAGAACGAGTTTACGATGTGTCGCTGTCCACGACAGAACAAACTTTTTCGTGCTTTAAAGGAATCAATTACTATCGAGGAAGATATCAAGGCCTTTTCTTATTTTCCTTAATTGGCTGCAAACAATGGGGACAGGGTTTCTCTTTTGTTTCTTTTTAATGAATTTAACTCTTCCTCCTTTTTCATTGTTTCTATCCTTCTTTGACTTTTATTACTTTTTCCTTAACTATTCTCCAATGATGTTCTTCAACGTTAGTTAATTTCTTGTTTGCTCTCATTCGAGAATTTCTCGATGAAATTTCAGATATTTATTTTCTTCTTCAATTTAAATTATAACAAACCCAAATTATTTATCGTGATAATATATTATCGTGATAATATTCTTTGAAATTCTTTAACGTTGTTAATTTCTTGTTTGCTCTCATTCGAGAATTTGTCGATGAAATTTCGGGTATTTATTTTCTTCTTCTTCAATTTAGATTATAACAAACACAAATTACTTATCGTGATAATATTCTTTGAAATTCTTTAACGTTGTTAATTTCTTGTTTGTTCTCATTCGAGAATTTCTCGATGAAATTTCAGATATTTATTTTCTTCTTCAATTTAGATTATAACAAACCCAAATTATTTATCGTGATAATATATTATCGTGATAATATTCTTTGAAATTTTTTAACGTTGTTAATTTCTTGTTTGTTCTCATTCGAAAATTTGTCGATGAAATTTCGGGTATTTATGTCTTCTTCTTCAATTTAGATTATAACAAACCCAAACTACTTACCGTAATAATATTCTTTGAAATTCTTTAACGTTGTTAATTTCTTGTTTGCTCTCATTCGACAACTTGTCGATGAAATTTCAGATATTTATTTTCTTCTTCAATTTAGATTATAACAAACCCAAATTACTTATCGCAATAATATATCAATAATATATTAATGAAAAAAAGATTATTATTATGATGATATTCTTTGAAATTCCATCTATCGTGTCACATCGTCGTAGCAATTTAATTTACGACCTTTCTATAATATATCTCGTGCTCTGCTATACTTTACTTAATTTCGAAGAAAAGCTCTACTCACGGCATAATTGAACGTTACAAGTCTCTCTTGGTTCGAAAAGACCCGGCAGCGGTACGACGAGGATTAATCACGTTCATCGAGAACGAAACGGTGAACACCTGGTCCTGGTTCACGGTAAACGTTGCAAAGTGACTTCAATTAGGGGCCATTATGGCCTCGACCCGTAGGCCGGATAACGCGATTCCACGAAACGCGTTGTGTTATTCCGCCAGATTATGGAACGCTATTGCCGAGAGAGTGTCGATGTCAGGTGTTCGTTCGCATTTCCTGTGAAATGCTGTTTAGTTCGACTATACCTAAATTCCTAAACGGTTTACTCTATCCACGGTTTCGAACAATTTGATTAACCCTCGAAGTACCATGTCTGGGTCTTTTCGAACCCAGACAGACTTTTATATCGTACGAAGAATAGAATTTTTATTCAATGATACATTTTTTACGACGACACAAAATATGATGTAAAATCAACTGAATTTAATTCCATATTAAATTAATTTAAGTGTACCGTTACTTGTACTCTTTCCTTTCGATAAAGCAAAAAAATACAAAGAATAGAATTTTTACTCGATGATATTTATTTTTTACGACGATATAGCGTATGATATAAAATCAACAGAATTTAATTGCACATCACACTACTTTAAGTGTATCGTTACTTTTATTCTTTCCTTTCAATAAAACAAAAAAATACAAAGAATAGAATTTTTATTCAGTCATATATTTTTTACGACGATACAAAATATGATGTAAAATCAACTGAATTTAATTCCATATTAAATTAATTTAAATGTACCGTTACTTATACTCTTTCCTTTCGATAAAGCAAAAAAATACAAAGAATATAATTTTTACTCGATAATATTTATTTTTTACGACGATTTAGCATAAGGTATAAAATCAACAGAATTTAATTGCACATCACACTACTTTAAGTGTATCGTTACTTTTATTCTTTCCTTTCAATAAAGCAAAGAAATACAAAGAATAGAATTTTTACTCGTTGATATTTATTTTTTACGACAATATAAAATATGATAAAAAGTCAACAAAATTCAAGTATTACAATAATTTAAATGTACCGTTACTCGTACTCTTTCCTTTCCTCGTCAAAGCAAACAGTTGGAAAGATTTATTTTTTATTGGTTCCGAGAGTGAATAATTGAAACGTGTAACAAAATTGTTCACTATTTTGGCCTCTGTTTACGACTATTTTTAAATCGTAAATCGGCTAGAAATACTTATCTCGGCTAGAAAATATCCAAATACCATGGAACGTTTATCGAGTACCAAGAATATTTCACTAACCCGTGTTTCCAACGGTAAAACTACAATAAAAAAAAAAATAAAATGAAGTTTCTTGTTTATTCGCAGAATGTCTAACGAGAACGCGCCAGTCTGCGGCTGCGGGAAGGTTGTCGAGATATCGAAATCTCGAAACGGGGCGCTGTCCTCGAAGAAGGTGACACTCAAGTTACAAAAGTCGAAGGGTGGAAAATCGGAGGTATGGCCCGTGAAGAAGCAGCAAGACGAGGCTCGTTCGAAGAACAAAACTTCCGAGACTGGAAGCAGCAGTTCTGTCGCGGAGCAAGCGAGACAAACAACGAAAAGCAGCAAATACGAGAAACGATTGAATCACTGGAGGAGGACCAGAAGCGCCGATAGAATGGAGTCACATTACACTTACATAGGTCAGTATCGTAACACGTTATCAATTTTATTAATTATTTCGTCCACGGACCCGGATCCCCGCACTGTTTAACGTTTCGTGGAAAAAGTTCGATTCGATACTAAACGTTCGAAGCACAAGTTGGAAATATAAAATGCACTTGGCAGTTAGAAATAACGAAAGTTTTTCATCGAAAGAAGTAAATGCACTTTGGTGGTCATAGAAAATTTTCTCACGATTGTTAAACCAAAGTGGCAGAAATCACAACCGAGGCAATGACTAAACTTTCTTGTACATGATAATCGAAATGTAGTATTTTTATGATAATATTAAAAATACGTGTACGAGAGCGAAAAATTTTCCTAACTGGGTAAAATATTCAATCAAGGCTGATGGAATGTAGATTAAATGTTAAAATTATTTCAGAAATATTCAGATCGTTGTGACGTACGTTTGTGAAATATCTGATGAATTATTTTACGAAAGGAATGTAATTTTGTTCGCCCGGTCGTACTAATTATTATTTCAGTCAAATATGGAAAAAGAAGAATTTTCACCTTCTGGTTAAAAGAAAAATATTATAAGTTGAAATTGTAATATGGGATATTTCACAATGAACAAAAAAAAATTTCATCATCCAATGGAGTAAATGTCATTCCATTCGAATAAAAGTCTGCTTGTCTCCACAGTAGAGAAATCCAATGGGTATTTAAAAGTGCAGCCTGCGTAGAAACTTTTAATCAAATTAATGGAAATAAAAGTACCAGATTGGAAGTATAAATTATAAAAAAAGAAGTCTGGAACTCGGGAAAAGTTTAATAAAATCGACCTGGTAGCCAATGTGTTGAACGATGGTGACACCAATGAGAAACGTTTGTAAAGTATCAGATGTTAATTTTAACGAAAGTTCGCAGATTTGTGCAGCAGCTAAAAACGAAAGACGTATACTTTTCCGAATGACGAAAATTCACGTTCAAATAGTAAAATACTCGTCAAAGTTTCAACTCTCTAATTATATCTGCAAAACTGTCGGAGATGCAACTAAATTTTTCGAACAAATTTTTTACGATACTTTTTAGAAAATAATATGACGTTTCACCAACGAGCAAATCGATGAAAAAGTTTTTATCTTACTCTTCGCAACTATTATTTTCAGTTGTCTATTCAAAGGCAGTTGTAGAATTTGGTATCGATAGCTCCTAATTAGTAGAATCCAATCTGAAGGACCACCTGAATTGTGAAACTCGATATCGACGTATATTCGAGTTATAGACCGCGGTATCGACGGTTCTTAAGTAGTAAAATTCTGTATCGGTGATTGCAAAGTCGTAAGACAAAAGTTTGAAGAACTCTCGAGTCGTAGAATCCAATATCGACGTCTGCCGAAACGTAGAATGCTCTGTAGTTCGCTCTCGAGACGTAATACTTATGTACAGTACCGTGCAAAAGTCTTGGCCAGCCTAACCAAAAATAATACGTTACTTCGCGAATAAATTTAAAGACACCGGGTGTTATTTCGATTCGGTTATTATTTTTCAATAGCATTTCTACCCGATAATTAGAAACTATGGAACAATTTAAGAAAAAGAAACAATATTTTGCGTGACGAGTAATTTTGAATGATTTTTTTATATTTTTGCCATTCTGACGAAAATATTACAGTGAAATTTCGAGGAAAATAAAAATAGAAGGAATAGGTTTACGTACAATGCACTTTGATTATGTATAAATTATAATTTTTCAATTATCATATTTTCTGTAGATTTTTTACCAATGTTTTTGTTATATATCAATAACACTGACTTGTTATTATTATTACTTTCTTCCCCTCGTACTTTCTCTCGTTGCACACGTACAATATAAAAATAGTTGTCCCGGGATAATAAATTCACTGCAGAATTTTCCAAAGAGAGTAAACAAAATAGAACAAATGGTCTAAATATTGTAACAAATACTGAACATTCTTACTTATAATTCCAGTACAAATGTTTCCAAAATAAATATCTTAATTGCTTCTACGATAACAACGCTACAATTCTCCACAGAAAATAAACAAGATAGAACACATGGTCTACATTTTCAAGCAAACATTGAATATTCTTCCCAACAATTCCAGTTCGAATATTTCTAAAATAAATACCCAAATTGCTACTACGATTTTCGAGCAAATATTTAATAATCTTCCCTACAATTCCAATACGAATGTTTTTAAAATAAATATCCCAATTGCTGCTACGATAACAACAGTATCGTAGCTCCGAGACTTTTGCACAGCACTGTAGACGACATCCAAGTCGCAAAATCCGATATCCCATCGATCCCAGACCGTAAGACCCCCACCTGAATTTATTTCCAGCAGCGAATAATTAATTAGCAAAGTTTGCTTAAAATTTGCGCAGATTCTGCGTCTAGCATACTTGCCAGTGGATATCGGGACAATGCTATACCGGAGGCCCTGTACGCCATCATTTCAGACACGACGAACCCAAATGCCAACGAAACCGGAAATAGTCAATTAAATGCCCAAAGTAGATCGCAACCCGTTTACGCCATTCCGTCTATGGTATCGCCGCCACCCACCTACGATGTAGCGATCTCGAAAACGTGGCAGGTGAGTGGATTATTAATAGTCACGAATCGAGAATAGGACACTGAACGGAAAATATCGACAGACACGGTTAAACGAATCACGCGTAATTGTTTCTCTTGAAATTTCCACGTTTTGTTTCTCTTTCAGCCGTGTATTATTATTCGTTGGACAAAAGTACGAATCTGTACATTAAAACGAGTGAAATATGTTCGATAAACGTATATCCTGTGTACTTTGGTTTTCGAATTTTGGACGATTGAAGAAAATGTTAGGTGTAAACGAATAGTGGAATTGTTTCTATTGAAATTTCCACGTTTTGTTTCTCTTTCAGCCGTGTATTATTATTCGTTGGACAAAGGTACGAATCTGTACATTAAAACGAGTGAAATATGTTCGATAAACGTATATCCTGTGTACTTTGGTTTTCGAATTTTGGACGATTGAAGAAAATGTTAGGTGTAAACGAATAGTGGAATTGTTTCTCTTGAAATTTCCACGCTTTGTTTCTCTTTCAGCCGTGTATTATTATTCGTTGGGCAAAGGTACGAATCTGTACATTAAAACGAGTAAAATATGTTCGATAAACGTATATCCTGTGTACCTTGGTTTTTGAAATTTGGACGATTGAAAAAATTGTTAGGTGTAAACAAATAATGGTATTTCTTTCAGAGGTCAACTTCTCAACTGCGCACAGTACATAGATTCCAATGAATACACGATAGATTTTTAATAGAATTTGAATTCGAGAGGATATTTTGAATATTTTTTTTAATCATACGTAACTCGAAAAATAAGACGTAGGATATGCGTTTGTAGGATATTTTTTTATTTATTTTAGTGGGTAGATTCATCGCCTGAAGTAGGGATATGTATTGTTGAATCACTCTGTATATGGTAAAATTTCCTGAACAATCTTAAAATCACGTTACTACGATGCTGGTAGAATTAAATTTTCAATGAAATATACTTTTACTCTAACAAATGTAATCAAAGATTTATCACAGGAAGCAACGAAGAAATTGTAGAGACTCGTGGAATACACAAGATAAGGGTAATTAATAATCGATTTACAGGAAAAAGTGGGCAAAATGGAATATGGTAGTGTGATGTTTACGATGAAATTAATTGCAATGCGATACACGGGTAATTATTAATGGTTGTAGAACGAATAAATGGAAAAGTTCGTAATTTTAAATACAGAATGTAATAATTATAATTCAAATGAATTGTGTACATTCGAATATAATATACAATTTGGGTTAAATTTCATAAATGTTACCAATACCTTATTTTCTATAGGATTATAAACGTGAAAAGCACAAACATGATAATACTAATGGAAAATTAATGAGCGTAGAGGAACGGTCAGTATAGATGCCAAAGAGGATTAAACAACAATGCATTAAACTTGCTTCCTATGACTATTATTAATCCAATGTACTTTGCATATTTAACAAGAACGTGCATCTTTAAGTGGTAAAGTACTAAAGTACGTATTACACGTTAACCTAATAGTTGGAAAATGTTTAGAGATGTTTAGTCTTGCAGAGAATAATGCAATAACGATAATAATTTCTTCCACTTATTAATTTAATTGGTATAGAAATATTCAACGAATCGTTACAATAAAAACGCAAGTAAATAAATGGAAGAAGTATATAAATTTCAAGAAACAAAATCTACTCTCGGTCTCGACAAAAGTGACCCTTCCATTCTACAATAAAAATAATTATTCGTCCCATTACACATGTAAAATCTTTGACTAAGAAACCATAATCATCCGCGAAAGAAAAGAGCAATGAAAATTACAACCGGTTCAGTCGAATGGTTCTCAAACATCTCTTACACGATATTAGCACGAAACATCTCTTACCCGATATTAGCACGAAACATCTCTTACACGATATTAGCACGAAACATCTCTTACACGATATTAGCACGAAACATCTCTTACACGATATTAGCACGAAACATCTCTTACACGATATTAGCACGAATCATCTCTTACACGATATTAGCACGAAACATCTCTTACACGATATTAGCACGAATCATCTCTTACACGACATTCGCACGAAACATCTCTTACACGATATTAGCACGACACATCTCTTACACGACATTCGCACGAAACATCTCTTACACGACATTCGCACGAAACATCTCTTACACGATATTAGCACGAAACATCTCTTACACAATATTAGCATAAAACATCTCTTACAAGATATTAGCACGAAACATCTCTTACACGATATTAGCACGAAACATCTCTTACACGATATTAGCACGAAACATCTCTTACACGATATTAGCACAAAACATCTCTTACACGATATTAGCACGAAACATCTCTTACACGATATTCGCACGAAACATCTCTTACACGATATTAGCATAACACATCTCTTACATGATATTCGCACAACACATCTCTTACACTATATTAGCACGAAACATATCTTACACGATATTAGCACGAAACATCTCTTACACGATATTAGCACGAAACACTCTAACAGAGATTTCGATATACCTGTGAAACGACAAATTGGAGACTGTGCG
Organism: Ptiloglossa arizonensis; assembly: GCF_051014685.1. NCBI lineage: Eukaryota > Metazoa > Arthropoda > Insecta > Hymenoptera > Colletidae > Ptiloglossa > Ptiloglossa arizonensis. The sequence goes on from NC_135052.1 coordinate 20,387,721, forward strand.
CGTGAAGTCACGCGGCGTGAAACGACCATCGAGTGAATGTGTCGGAGGAGCCACGAAATCAGAGACCTGTCACCGTTCGCGACACTTGAGGATTTAACTACCCAATAGTAATGGCCGTTCTCGGTCAGATGGTGTACACAGTGGCCACAGTAGCTCGAGAACGTACGTAGCCAGACTTGTTAGACAGTAGCCTGCAATTGACGAGCGTCCCTAAATTTTCTGTAAACGCGTCGACCTTTTGCTAATTGCGAACTTAAGCTGCTAATTGGATCGAAGGTCAGATTTGCAAACAGGATTACGTAACCCGAAGAACGAGAAACCCTTTGTCTCCCTGTTAAAGGGGGATTAATAATCGAGGTTGTAGATTGAATTTATTAAATCAATTTCACGTGTCAATTTCATGCACACGGAGCACGAATAATACATTTTGTTATCGCGTTGGAGAAGTCGAACGAGTTTTACATTTATTCGATACATTCTTCGAACTTTGAGCTCTACGACGCGAGATGCAAAATTTTTTCACGAAAAATTGTTTTTCCGGTGACGTTGAAATTTAACTTCCCCGCAGTTGAGAATTCTCTTTTCTTTATCCGATTATCGTGTTCCTTTTTTCCTTTAATAGTTCACATCGTCTCTGATATGGAAATTTAATATTGTTTAATCAATATTCTAACAGTTTACCGCGTCTTGGAGACGATCGCAGTAATCGAGAGCGTAGACTTTTGGTAATGTATAAAAATGATCCATCGAACGAAAATTAATAAAGTAGAATATATTTACTGTAATATTTAACATTCTACTAGAATTACTACTGTTAATTTCGAACACGAAAAGGAGCGAATATTTTCTCGAGAGAAATTCGTACATTTTTGAGAATCGTTCAAAGATTGATTTTTCTAATTTCCAGCTACTTTAAATATAGAATTCTAATTGTCATTGAACGATGATAAATCGTATCGATGATAATTCGGTATCCAATACTCGATGTAATTCAGTTGTCGTGATAAACTAAACGGAGTACTCGAGAAAAGGACTGGAGACATTAGACATGCTCGAGAGAACAAATTGAATCCTTGCTGACCAATCAAACTGAACGAGATCGTGCAAAAAAAAAAAAAAAAATAATAAGAACGACCATTGGCGAAATCTAAGGAACCGGGCCATTCTTCTCCAGCCACCTGAATTCAGTGTACCGAATTAAAATAACCGCAGAGTGGTTCGATCTAGAAAATCGATGAACCGACTACCCAGTGGCCGTCCTAATTCCCCAATAATTGCAAAAGAATTTTTTGCACAACAGTTCGCCGATTCGTTTTCTTCTTCGGTGATTTTTCACGAGGCTCGAATCTCGTGGCTCGATTTCCGCGAAAAATTCTCCGATCTTAGAAGAGTGGAAAGGTAAGACCGGAACTACTCGAGACCAGCATAACTCATGAAGCGCGTGTTATAAATGCGCAAAACGTGGTCTGGATACATTCAGTTCGAACTGCTCGAAGATTTTTAAAAAGGGACCGGATACCTCCGTGTGCCAGAAACGCCACTAATTTCCATCTAGAAGATGAAAGCAGTCAAGATTAAAATGCGACCTTCGATAAAGGTGTGACTATAGTACCGATAGAGGTTCATGATAATGATAGAGGTCTGTGATATTGATTGTTGTTTAACGACGACGCAACTGTCAATTGTTAATATTTGTTCGACCTGGAACGTAAAAATTGGTAGTCAATGAATAGTAATTTGAAAAATATAAAGAATAGTGATTTTTGAAACTGGTGTATTTAAAATTTATTTAAATTGAATAGGCGACTTAGAAAGGATACTGTGCAGAGAACTGAATATAAGAAAATGGAAAAATGATTGTGACACAACTGTCGATTGATGAAATTTATCCAAAGTTGAACATAAAAATTTATATCCAATGAACAATGATTTTTGATACTTTAAGCTAGTGATTTTTGTAAGTTTCTGTATTGAAAATTTTACCAAATGGAGAAAAGACACAAAGGGAGCACTATAAATGGTACTGTGGTACATTATAGTAGAGAGAATTGAATATAGGAAAATGAAAAAATGACACAAGTGTCAATAGACAAAATTCGTCCAACATGCAAACATAAATCGATATCCAATGAATAGCAATTTTAGCAATTTCAGAGTTGTTAAAATCTCTCAAACAAACTTAAAATCTTTACAAACTTCTTTATTGAAAATTAATCTCAAACGAGAAGACTTGACCGAATAAAAGAATACTGAAGGTACTAAAGTAGAAACTGAAAGTAGTACTGTAATATTTCACAAAGAACCAAATAGAAAAAAATGAACAAATTATAACGATTGTTCTAATCAACTTCGTGTTTCCAAAAAAAGTTTTCTAAAATAGTAACTAAAAGTGATACTAAAGTAGTAACTAAAAGTGATACTAAAGTAGTACTAAACATACTAAAAATAGTACTAAACTTACTAAAAATAATACTATGATACTCCACAAAGAACCAAATAGAGAAAACTGAACAAATTATAACGATTGTTCTAACCAACTTCGTGTTTCCAAAAAAAATCCTTCTAAAGTAGTAACTAAAAATGATACTAAAATAGTACTAAACATACTAAAAATAGTACTAAATTTACTAAAAATAGTATTGTGATACTCCACAAAGAACCAAATAGAGAAAAATGAACAAATCATAACGATTGTTCTAACCAACTTCGTGTTTCCAAAAAAAGTCTTCTAAAGTAGTAACTAAAAATGATACTAAAATAGTACTAAACTTACTAAAAATAGTACTATGATACTCCACAAAGAACCAAATAGAGAAAAATGAACAAATTATAACGATTGTTCTAACCAATTTAGTGTTTCCAAAAAAATTCTTCTAAAGTAGTAACTAAAAGTAATACTAAAATAGTACTATACTTACTAAAAATAGTACTATGATACTTCACAAAGAACCAAATAGAGAAAACTGAACAAATTATAACGATTGTTCTAACCAATTTAGTGTTTCCAAAAAAATTCTTCTAAAGTAGTAACTAAAAGTAATACTAAAATAGTACTAAACTTACTAAAAATAGTACTATGATACTTCACAAAGAACCAAATAGAGAAAAATGAACAAATTATAACGATTGTTCTAACCAACTTCGTGTTTCCAAAAAAAATCCTTCTAAAGTAGTAACTAAAAATGATACTAAAATAGTACTAAACATACTAAAAATAGTACTAAATTTACTGAAAATAGTACTGTGATACTCCACAAAGAACCAAATAGAGAAAAATGAACAAATCATAACGATTGTTCTAACCAACGTCGTGTTTCCAAAAAAATTCTTCTAAAGTAGTAACTAAAAATGATACTAAAATAGTACTAAACTTACTAAAAATAGTACTATGATACTCCACAAAGAACCAAATAGAGAAAAATGAACAAATTATAACGATTGTTCTAACCAACGTCGTGTTTCCAAAAAAATTCTTCTAAAGTAGTAACTAAAAGTAATACTAAAATAGTACTAAACTTACTAAAAATAGTACTGTGATACTCCCCAAAGCACCAACTAGAGAAAACTGAACAAATCATAACGATTGTTCTAACCAACGTCGTGTTTCCAAAAAAATTCTTCTAAAGTAGTAACTAAAAGTAATACTAAAATAGTACTAAATTTACTAAAAATAGTACTATGATACTCCACAAAGAACCAAATAGAGAAAAATGAACAAATTATAACGATTGTTCTAACCAATTTAGTGTTTCCAAAAAAATTCTTCTAAAGTAGTAACTAAAAGTAATACTAAAATAGTACTAAACTTACTAAAAATATTACTATGATACTTCACAAAGAACCAACTAGAGAAAAATGAACAAATTATCGCGATCGTTCTAACCAATTCTCCCGAAAAAATTTTCCTCGAGGATGAAAAGATGTAAGACCAATAAACAGTCGTTAAATCGAACAATGCCACTGGAATATTCGTCGTGGACTTCGGAGCCAATTTAAAGAAGACCGAGCACGAGAAAGTAAAAATTTGTGAAAATATTCGGATCCCGCGAGAATTCTTCGAGCGTGAAATAGGTAGGAGAGTGATGCACAACAGGCAAATTCGAGTCGCTAGCAAGTTCGAGAACCATTTTGCTTCTAGCTGGCCGCTCCGCATAGTTGTACGGCGCCTGGCGGCACATAAATTGTCGTGGCACATCGCGAGCATCCCCTACGAAAAACACTGTTACCCCACTGTCGACCCACTTGAAAGTCCCGGTGACGATGCCAGAACACTTCGAATTTCGCTGAGTCCGTGCCGTTCCATTCTCACCGCGTTTTATCGACTGGCATGGCTCGCAGTCGACTCGATACTCGGAAACTTCCCTCACACCGACGACTGTTCGACAAGTTTTGAATTAACCCGACGTTGAAATTCCTTGAATCCTCGAAGGAGCATCGTACGCCACAATTTCAACCAAACTGGTCCGCTCTCCTCGATTTCATTCGAGCGATACCTACGATCGAGAGACACGAAACTTAACGAGTCGTTCACGTAACCATTTTCGACGTGAACTCGATCGTCCTCGTCTCCCACGAGACGCGATTAAATCGACACCAAATTCGGAGAAAAATTCTGTAACCGATCGGTATAGCAATTAACGTTGAATACACGTTTCATCGTTTTTTTGAACCGTGACGCGTTAGAGACGCGTTTAACTTTGAATTTTAACGTACAGTATTGAAAATTTATTATACGATAATTAAGTATTTGTTTCAACGATTTAATAACCGAGTCATTCATTTAACAAACGGTCGTGTAATTCGTTCAACGATTTAATAATTAAGTCGTTTATTTTGGATCGAATCGAGTTGTTTGGGTAGATTTATTAGGAAAATATTATTCGATTAATGAATAATTTCAATGTACTTTGTGAAAAATGTAATTACTTTAGGAAAAATTCGTGTTTCGTTAATGGCGATTTTTAAGGTTGATAATTATATGATAATAAGGTAAAAGCATTCAGCGATTGATATAACGTTGGTACGACGATGAATTTTTATTTTATCAGCGTTATTTATTTTGCAACTTATCGCTCTGACGTCGACTCGTTAAAAAACTGTCAAAGAAGGAGAGAACACATTAGTATCCCGGTTTGATTAATGCAACGCTTGAAAAGAACTTTTTGAACTAATTATATCATTCGTCATGGAGTAACAGATTCCTCCGAACGTTGAACGTAAATTCAGCCACTGGCAAGAAGGTAAAGCAAACTAGTAATTAAAGGTGGACTTAATTGGTCTCGCTTTTTGTCGTCGGTTTGCTCGGTTAATTAAATATCCTTCCTACGTGGGTGGAAAATTTTCTAACGAGCGTGCGACGAGCCGCGATTATTTATCACGGTAATTCGTAATGTTTAGAACGGTTTTTCTATCGCGGGCCGTTTCGAACGACAAACAAGGACTTAACGCATTAACGACGGTGTGTTTTCAAGGGCACGTGACCTTCAGTTCCGTACATTATTCGGAATAATCGCTACAAACTCGAAAATAATAATATTTCCCGAAGGACTTTGGAAATTGTTATAAGTTTCTTAACCTTAAAACGTGGAATATTTTATTGAAGTATAAAATGTGTAATATTTCACAAAAATATGAAATGCGTAGTATTTGATAAAAGTATAAAATGTGTAGTATTTGATAAAAATGTAAAATGTGTAGTATTTTATAAAAGTGTGAAATGTGTAATATTTTATAAAGATATCAAATTTATAAAAATATAAAATATTACACATTTTGTCAAATATTACACATTATGTAAAATATTACACATTATATAAAATATTACGCATTTGATCAAATATTACGCATTTGATTAAATATTGCACATTCTATAAAATATTACACGTTTTGTGAAATATTACACATTATGTAAAATATTGCACATTTTGTAAAATATTACACATTATGTAAAATATTGCACATTATGTAAAATATTACACATTTTGTAAAATATTACATATTTTGTAAAATATCACACATTTTGTAAAATATTACACATTATGTAAAATATTGCACATTATGTAAAATATTACACATTTTGTAAAATATTACACATTGTGTAAAATATTACACATTTTGTGAAATATTACACATTTTGTAAAATATTACACATTATGTAAAATATTACACATTATATAAAATATTACGCATTTTATCAAATATTGCACATTCTATAAAATATTACACATTTTGTGAAATATTACACATTTTGTAAAATATTACACATTGTGTAAAATATTACACATTATATAAAATATTACACATTTTGTAAAATATTGCACATTTCATAAAATATTACACATTACGTAAAATATTCCATTATTACAAAACATCAAAATATTACACATTCCACAAAGTATCACACCTTGTGAAACATTACTCAATCGAAAACAAAAATGATTGAATTCCTTCTGGAAAAGTTGTAACGTTAAGACGGTTGTACGACGATTTATTTCCCCGTGTTTCCCCAAGCAAAGTCTTAATGCCGCGTAAACTGCGACGTCCGACAATCTTCATCGCGGCGGAGATTAATGCTTACACACCACGAGTGAAACAGTATAAAGTACCCGTGTCGAAAAGTTTCCACGGATTGATACGGAAACTTTCGAACGCGTTACACGTCCCGGGCGAGAAATTCCAACGGCGGTTCTTCCAAAATGCAGTCACGTATTCGCCGCCATCGAAGAAGGTAATTCAACTTCGCTATGAATCCTGTTTTCGCGACACTTTCTCGTTTTCGAACTGCCGTCACGCGCCCCCCGTAGAATCTCGAATAATATCCCAACGGGGGTAGAAACGTCGAAAAAGAAAAAAGAAAGAAAAAGAAAAAGAAAAAAAAGCAAAAAGGAACCCCTAAGTGATAAAATATATTTCACAGAAACGCACGCACGGTGGAGTGAAACATCGTCGTCGAAAGAACGCGAAAAGTGTCGCGCTTGAAGCTCGTAATGTAATACTTTCCACCGTGAATTCGTCCGAATTTATGGTCCGTCTACCCCCACCCCAACGGAATAAAATAAAAACAAATACACGTACGCTCCTCGTCGCGATTCGTTTCGAACGTTTTTCCCGAAAAACCTCGTAAATTCTAGCTCGTGCAACGCGAAGAACGAATTCAACCGCGAGTCGATTCACGTAATTATACCACGTGCTCTGTCATAGTGACTTCGATGCAACGGAGAGTAGGTTCTTCGAGAAGAATATTCGAAGAGGAAAATTGTAAATTTCATTCCATCGTTTCTGTACAGCTTCGAGAATATTATCATTCCTCTTTTCGTCGCAAAGACGGTCCCAATCGACAAATCAATATTTAAGAAATATTGATATGAGAAATTATAATTTTGTTATAAAAATTTTAAAAATTAATTTTTTAAATTAGACGGAATTCGATGTAAAGAGCATACCTCTCTCGAGTTAAAATAGAATTCAATTCTCCTTGTTATAATAAATAACGTTCAACTTATGATAAAAACTAAACATATTCGAATTGAACGATAAAGAAATTCTATACACTGGATGTATAATATAAAAGCAAACCTCTATTAAATCAAAAGTAAAATAAATTTCTTCGCGTTGCACGTAAGTAAATAAATAGGAGAAATATATATATATGAATCTCGAAAAATAAAATCTGGGAACACGGCGTGGCAATTTTTTTGAAAGGTTCCCAAGGAGATGAGAAATTCGAACAAAACAAATTCTCCCCTTGTGTTTGTCACGTTTACAGAGTCCTCGTTACATTTTCCTCGGAATTTCGATGACGCGACACATTCGTCCGTTCTGTTTTCACGTTTACAGAGTTCTCGTTACGTTTTCCTACGAATTTCGATCTCGCGGGCTCGTTTTTCGATTTTTCGATACCCACGGTACGAATAAAACCCAGAATCTAAATGACCGTGGAAACGGGATCGGAAGCAATTCTATCTTGGCCCAGTTTCACACCCCCGCATGATCGAAAAGCGTTAATACATTTCGTCGATCTGTCTCTGTGAAATCTTGGGAAGAATCCCCCCTCCAACCTCACATAACCTCTTAACGCGTTTCTTGCGTACAGAGATAACGACGAAGTCTCGTTTGCGCTTGATTTTCTTGCACGTGGGCCGAGTACGGTGAAAAACAACGAAAACGAGGCTAATTTTCAACTTCCAGCTTGGAATGGAAAGGATTTATTGATTATACTATCCGCAGAATGACTTTGAAGGGAAAGAAATAATGGCGGGAATTTCGAATACGTGATGTGGCGCGAAGAATTATTCTCAATGTGAATCTGTTTATAAAGATTATTGTTTTGATATGTGTTCATTGATGTACGTTTCTTTTAGAAATTTATTAAGAAAACTATCGTGTAAGCTTTCTCTTATTCTGTAAACAGTGATAACTATAATAGTAAGGAAAATAAAAATATTAATAAGAATGGTCCATTATCGTGACTGAATTGTATACAACATGAATTACAGTGTTGAGTAAATATAAAAATAAAGATGAATATACAGTGGCAAGATACAGTTCTATATGTTAACTTAACTTATAATTGTTAACTTTCAAAATGCAGTCACGTAAGCCATTAATTAACTTAACCTTAAATATGCGTAGGATGTGTCTCTTCGTATTTCATCGATCTGTAAATTTGTGCTTTGATTTTCTATCGATTATTATTATCATTGTTGTTATTATCAAAACTTTGGAACGCTATTCTCAATATTTCACGTATTACAACGCAAAGTTGTTACATTAATGCGCACTGACGAAGCACAGCAGAAGTTCGCCGCTAAACCTAACCTCGAAGTTTACTTCCTTGAAAGTAAATTAAAACATGTCAAAATGAAGGATCGAGGGAAAGTTAGTTAAACTGATAGTGGATAATGGATGTGCTGCAGCGTTTAACCTTTTCAGAGATTATTTCGCGCGAAGTGAAGAAAAATTCACATTGATATCGATCTGTGTTGTGCAATAATCCAACGACGATCGTGTTACGTTATCGAGAATCGTGAATATTTATTTAACGTTTCTGTTACAATTTTCAAATGAACTTAAACAATAAATGTACGTATGCACGCGATGATATCTCCGAAGAAGTTGAATACAAAAACGATTTAAAATATTTCACACGGTGACTCGAACGAATTACACCCGATCGAACGATCGTGGTGGAATTTTTCTTTTTTTTTTTTTTTTTTTATTTGTCTGGTTGCTTCCGTTTTTTAATTATTTTAATTGGAAATTCCGTGGACCGCGGTAACGGGTACTGCTCAATTTGTAAACGATCTACAATTTTTACCGTTCGATCCGATAAAAACAACGGCCATTTAAAAGCAGTTAGGAGGAAACGTTTCCAGTGTTGCTCTGAACCGAAAGGGCCCGGACGAAACGAAATTAAAATATTTCTTCCATTAGCGCGGGCTGAACGGTCGCTTTCCAGGCAAACGAGCCGTAAAATTCGCATCCAAGAACAAAAAGTATCCGTCGTCCGAGCGAATAAATTCCACTTTGGTACAGCGCGGCGGTCGATGATCGCGCGACCATTTTTCCGCGACGCGTGTAATCTCATTAAACTGATAAAACAAAATACCGAGGAAAATAGAAGCGTAAAGTTTCTCGGGGTGGGAGAATGTGGGCGATTATAGCCCGCTGGAAAATGTATCATAGTGCAATAATCTTAAAAACACACTCCCCCCTTCTCGTAATGACTTCCACTATGGGACTGTCAGTAAAAATCAAGAGAAATGAAAAAAGAGGGAAAGAAATGTACCTCTTATTGTTCGAGAGAGGAAATCTTTTTTTTTTCTTTAGCTTGAAACTGTTAGAAATTATACTGTCTGTAAAAATCAACAGAAATGAAAAAAGAGGGAAAAAAATGTACCTCTTATTGTTCAAGAATGGAAATCTTTTTTTTTTTCTTTAGCTTGAAACTATTAGAAGCTATACTGTCCATAAAAATCAACAGAAATGGAAAAAAGGGAAATAAATCTACCTCTTGTTGTTCGAGAATAGAAATCTTTTTTTTTCTTTAGCTTGAAACTATTAGAAGCTATTATAAATTGTATTTTTAAGTTCGAATATAGATTTTGTATAAAATTTATTAGTGAACAGTTACGTGTACTTATCTAATTGCATTGCACGTTCGTGTATAGTGATATTTGAGTTACGACATCACGAAATCGAAGAATATTGTTATTTTGATCTTTCGTTTTATTTACATTGCTTGTCTGTATCGCGTGATTGCGCTGGATAAAGAAATTTCAAAGATCAAAGGTCAAGCAAGAAATTAGGAGTGATGGATCGCTTCAACGATGATGCTCACGTTTCGCACGATTCTTTATCAAGCTTAACTATTTGACGTGTCAAGGGAATACGAGGCAACTGGAATCGTCTAAGTACGATATATTGTGAGGAGGAAAAAATTCACTTCAAGAAGTACTGTTGCGAACGAAGAGAACGTGAACAATGTCGATTAACGTTTCTTCGGTCGTGAATGACACGTTATTTTATGCAAATTAATTTATCTCGAAGCATTTCTCAATTCATGGTATCTATAATTTTAATTAAATTAAAAATACAAGAAACACAGGCTGAAGAAACCCAAAGTAAATTATTATACTAAAATAATATTAACTCATAGAATACTAAACTATCCTCTGATCTCTCTTTTTCTTCAATATCTATAACCATTCTACAATACTCCGAATCTTTGCTCCAACTTCGTACCTTCGTTAGCCCAATAACGTCTATTGAATACACATCGCCCAGATCGTGTACCACGAAAATTATTTAACTCCTACCCGCGTACTTTAAATTCTATAATAATTAATAACAGTGATACCGGTGATTTCGTAAAGTAATTAACACACGTACGAATACATCGTAGAAGGAAAGAGGTTTGCACACTGATTTATAACGTACAAGCACGGTACGTGTTCAGGAACACTCAGGATAATGAAGTTTCTCGTACATAGGCGATTCGATTTTAATATCGGATTAAAAGTCACATTTTCGCGAGCGTTTTACCCCTGGAAACGATCGAATTCGATCAATTTCAAAATCGCGCTACGAAAGAACGTAATCGTCGTCTGTCGCGTATCATTCGCGCGAGCAATTATCGAGCAATTTTTTCGGGGAAATTCTTTCGTGCGAACGATGACCCGTTAAATTAATTCGCCAGTTCTAATTAAACGCGCGTACAGCAGAGCAACGGGTAATTAATTCTGCTTCGAAAGTAAAATATAAATCTACTGCCATTGTGACGTTTAATGCGACGATGTGAATTCCTGCGCGAACAAAGACAACGATGATACCGTATCGAGGCCCGTGACATAAACGCGGAGAATCTTACCGACGTTTATTGTTCGTTATGGAACAACGGGAATCGAATGCTAGACTTCCCCGAGACGATGCAGATTCCCAGTTTTCAATAACTGAAACTAGACGCTGCGACGAAATTGGAACTTCCACGAGACAAATACTTAACAATGCGAATAACATGGAATATTAGTTGGACTATAATATTATATACTAATATTAATTAGTTGAACTATAATATTACATACACTGATATTAATTAGTTGAACTATATTATTATACACACTAATATTAATTAATTGAACTATAATATTATACACACTAATATTAATTAATTGAACTATAATATTATATACACTAATATTAATTAGTTGAACTATAATATTATATGCACTAATATTAATTAGTTGAAGTATAAGATTATAGACACTAATATTAATTAGTTTAACTATAATATTACATACACTAATATTAATTAGTTGAACTATAATATTATAGACACTAATATTAATTAGTTGAACTATAATATTATAGACACTATTATTAATTAGTTAAACTAGAATATACACTGATATTAATTAATTAAACTATACGAGAAAGTGTAAAATTAGAATGTATGCTTTGTATATTTATATATGTACTATTGTAAGTTAGGTCAATAGAACAATTGAATCATTTACACCATTTTGTACATGTATGTTTTTTTGTATGATCTTACGAGAATGTTATTATTATTATTATTATTTGTAATAGAAATTAGAACTACACATAGATGAACGTCTTGAATTACACATAGATCTACGTTTCATTTATAGTATTATATTTTGTATAAAATGTATCAGAGAGAGGTAATATTTTTAACTCGACAAAAGTTTCGAATAATGAATAAACGGTAAATAACTGTTTATAACTTTTGGTAACTTTCTGGATAAAAATTAGAATTTTCATTATGGAATGAAACATTTTACAATGAAGGAATAAAAATTTAACGGTTCAATTGGATAAATGACACTTCTTGTTCAAATAAAATGTTGCTCTTCTCTGAAATATATGTTTCGAATGGTAAAGATGGAAACATGAGACAAAGATAAATTACTATGTGTTATGCATATATGTATGTCATACTGCATTGAATTAAATTGAATTCCGAAGAGCAGCGATACATCAAAAATTTCAGTCGAAATGTCGTGAACTTGCAGAAGTAACTTTACAAAATAAAGAAGCCAAAAAATGGAAAACAAGCGCGGCGTCTCAATGGCGCCCTGAACGAGGTTTTTGCTTTTCAAACAATTGGCACGAGTTCAAATCCCGATCCAGAACAAAAAACTTTTTCCTTTCTTTTCCACGCTTCATCGCACTGTAAACAGCGATGACCTTCTCGCGGACATGGATTCAACCGTAAAAGAATAAATCAATTTTTACGACGCTCGAGTCCGAAACGAGACTGAGACTATTCGAATAATTTAACATTCAAGTATTTTATAGGTATTCGGGTGCTACGAATTAACTTCGAACGCGTAAGTATTCAAATATCATTTGAGTATTCACATATCATTATTCGAATATCATTTGAGTATTCACATATCATTACTCAAATATCATTTAAGTATTCACATATCATTATTCAAATATTATTTGAGTATTCACATATATTTAAATATTTTCGTTAAAATTTGAAGCGAAAATAAACCTTAAAAAAGAACGATGAACGTAAAGCATCTTACTTATGATCAATATCTTTCCACATAAATATTACTAATATTCAGATACTTAATCAGTGCACGAAATATTCGAATATTCGAGTATTCGAATAGTCAGACAATTGAATAGTGTTCGAATAGTATTTAAATAAGTAGATAACTCGAATACTGTTCGAACAGTATTCGAATAATCAGATAATCGAATACTATTTGAACAGTATTCGAATTACATTCGCTGAATATTTGAATAACCAAAGTATTCGAATATTCGTCTTCAGAAAATCTGACTAGTCACAACCTACTCAGATAATTGAATACTGTTCGAACAGTATTCGAATTACATTCGCTGAATATTTGAATAACCAAAGTATTGGAATATTCGTCTACAAAAAATCTGACTAGTCACAACCTACTCAGATAATTGAATACTGTTCGAACAGTATTCGAATTACATTCGCTGAATATTTGAATAACCAAAGTATTCGAATATTCCTCCACAAAAAATGTGACCTTGTCACAACCTTAGTCCTCGACCCATGCCCGGCATAAATGTGTTTCGGTAACCCAAGGATACACTATGTGTATCGTGCATATTCGATCAAATTTCCGGCGCAAGATTAAACAACATTTCCCGTTAAACTTCGTCCGAGAGTAATTAGTTGAATTACAGTGGCAAAGCCCCTGGCAGCGTCCTTCGAAATCAAAAGATTAAACAAAGCGTCGGTCGCATTCCTACTGTTCAACACGATTTCCATCTCGGCTTCCCAGAAATCCCACCAATTACCACGAAACAATATAATTATTACCAACTGCCAGCTGCCTCGTTATCGAATTATTTTTCCCAACAGTTAACTCTTGAACGAAATCCTCAACAGACTCATCGACGCAAAACCCTCCATTACATTCGCGTGAGAAATTCTTGAACGATATCTGATGTTTCCAGTGCAACAATTCGAGATAGCTTGCAAGCTGGGATGCATCCTTATGTGTACGAATTTACGTTGCATGCAATTGACCAAAGGTTGCATACCTTATGTAGACGTACCGAGTTTATTTCCATTTTACTCCTTCAGCTGCATCGTGTTTAACCCTGGTTCATTCCTCGGGTCCTTTCCGACCCGTGGTGTTCTGATAATATATTCTTCCCCTACAATCAAAGTTACTGTAATAAACACAACTGAATGCTCCTGGATTTCCTTAGTCCTTTCAGTGGATAACAAAGTTAAAAACATAGACATATAAATAGTGTCTAATTTTAATCTACGAATGCGAATTCTTCGTAAACTATCCTTTGTGTAAAAATAATTCAAACAAAAATTGAATCGTTTCGAGTAGAACATACTCTATTGTAATTAATTTCTCTGTACATAGACATCTAGAGATCGTGACATACGTTCTCTTAAATGAAATAATATAATTTTTAACAAAGCTTGTTATTTCTTATGAAAAAGTATCAATCATTTACATTGAATAATTTACTTAATTTAAAACATATTTCAATCGCAATATTCGATTCCCGTCCAAATCGCTTTTCATTCACACAACTGATAATTTCTAAGCATATATAAATTAAAATTTATATACAATTCGCACATATAAATTAAAACCAGACACCCGGTACAACAGTTCAGTTCCTACACCCGAAGAAATACAAGCGTTACGAAAAGAAAAATCGAATAAAAAACAAAAAGAATACCAAATTAGGTAACACCAAGAAATCGGAATCGACGAGCGGAGAGAAACAACGATCCTCGCGAAGAGAGCTCGGATCTCTTAACGAATGGTCTCTGATTTCAGTCTGGTCTGCCGCCGACCTACGAGGAGTACTTGTGTCACAAGGACACGATGTTAACGCGTTCCCACACACCGCCGCCACCGTGGTCCGATTCCGCGACGACGACGACGCTTAGCGCCCAGACGCGTCGCGAGCTCTTAGCGAGTCAACCGGAGCTCAGGGAGTATCTGGCGCAGTTGTCGCTCTCGCAGCACAACGATCGGTCCAGCGGTCATCATCAGCATCATCACCAGCAGGCCTCGGTGCTCAGGGACAGTAGCTACCTATCGAACCAGCAAGTCCCCAGGGAGAAGCAAGTCAGCAGGACGCAGAAACGCGCGCGAGCGATGCCACCTAGGTGAGTCACGTGACCGTGAGCGGGTGAGGGATAGGGTGGGGAGGGTTGTGGGTCTTCCGGGACCGGGACGAAGAGCTGCGAAATAATTCAACTGGTCGTTTTGGACGACCACGTGTATACGACACCCCAAGGACCTGTCCAAAGCTTAGCTGACGCGAGTGCAATTGTCAACGACGACTCTTTTCGAGCTTGCTCGTTCCGCAGCGCGAGAATTCGTCTCCGTGCACCGATTTCCGCACCCTTCACGACGCGAGATTCAAATCTTAACGACTGTTTCGCTCCTGAGAGAAAATTTCGATATTTGTCCCGCGCGTACGTTTCGTTATTTTATATAATGAAACACGAACAGGGGAGAAAAGAACATTTAGTAGTACTTTGTTAATTTTTGTCAGTGGATTCTTAATTTTGGAGAGCAAGTTTTGTAAGGAATAATCATGGAGTTATATTGGAACGTATTTCATTTCGATGTCTCGTGTATTTTTATATTCGTGGTTTTTACCCGTGAACTCTTAACGTGTAGGTGTTATTTAGAAGATTCTCGTTGCTCCACGGTAACCCAGAAGCTGTACGTTTTTCGTCCTAGTGGAGTAATCTTTCTTCTTTCAACGGAGAGGTTACAATATTTAATCGCGCAGATATCGAATAGAAGAATGAGAAGGATGGAAAAGTTTAATCTCGATTATCGAATTCGTTTCGAAAGCTCCGCGGTGGCAAAAATTGTGGCCCGTAAATTTTATGGAAATCCTCTCCGGGAATTTTGAAAAAAAACGAAAAACAACGAGGAATTTAAATTGAAAATTTCGTCGAGCACTGATTGATCCTTGGATGTGATTTTCAGATCGCAAAGCGAGAGTCGGGTACAGCAGCAAAGAATCTCAACGATGTACGATGACGGCGCGTTCTGCATGGAGACGACCGCGCTCCAATCGGCGGTCGAGGACGGAATCTCCTTGTGCAGTTTGATGTAAGATCACCGGATATACGGGGAACGAGACGGAATAGACGAAGGATTCCAGAGATCCGGGAAAATTGTATTCGAGCGCCAACTCTCATCGCGGTCGCTCGAAGCGAAGAATTTCATTGCGGGTGCAACGAAGCTCGTCGAAGTCGCGACGAGAAAATCTACGAACGACTTTCATGTAAACGATCTCATGTCCCAGCTTGCCCGTTCTTTTCTCGTCACGTTCGACGGAATCGAAACGCGAGTCGAACGAATCCGATTGTCCACGGTCGATTAAGGTGCCCCCAGACCAACGCGAACTGTACGCAGGGCAACGTAATACGGTAGTTCTCGACTGTATGCGAAGTAGCGGGACCGAAGATTCGTTTGTAAACGGGGTCGGTTGAGAATTCGTTCCAGGAACCGATATTCTTTGTCTTGAACAGAGATACAACCACGTTCGAACTGTTCGACGAGCAGAGTGAACGAAATACACCAGGAGCGAGTACAACGACGAGGAAGTCTCGTATTACTTCAAAGCGAGATTACCGAACTTTAAACCGAGGTTACCCGCGTATCGGTATGACGGTTTCTAATGCAAACTGGACAATTTTATATATCTCATCGTATCTACACGAGAAGTCCTGATGGAAAAATGAGAAAATTCAACCGGATTCGGACTGTGTTTACTTATACGTTGTGCAAATCGTTTTGCAAAATTTGAAATTACGTATAATCGAAAATAGTCCGAATATGGTCGTGTTTGGACTCGTTTTTCACGGGACAACCTCACCGATCGATTGATACTAATCTCGTAAAGATACTATGTCGTATATAAACATAATAATTTTCTTTAGTGGATGAAAATTGATCCCAGAGGAGTATCGTATCGTTCTTATTTCGAACGCCACTCGAATCGATTGGTCGTCGAGTTGAGAAAATATGAACAATGACGAGGATGATTCTGTTGCTTGTATCCGGGAAAAGTGTTCACTTATAGTCGAGCACTACTGTATTCGCAACGACAGTGAAATTTACGCGTGTCTTTACGTTAATTGTTTGTCGCCACTGGGAATATTTTACATTGATCTATGGGGGACTCAATTTTTTTTTTTTTGCAAGTTTAACAAACACTTCAACTACAAATAAGTAGAAAACGTCAAACACTCTTGTTTAATTTTTTTCTAACTTCAATCCATAATTTGTTCTTCTTTAATTGCGGTTTTATAACCATCACTCCAGTCACACAGACCAGGATAATTCTTAACAATTTCTCGTAACTTTTCTACGTTTATCGTGTCGTTTTCCAATCGCGAATTCAAAACTTTAGCGACGAGACTGTCTCAGAGAAATAAATAAACCACCACGAGGGAGAACGCTGAAAATTGACGATGTTTGCGAAAATTGTTCGCTTTGGTGCGAAAAGAAAACATACTCGCTGTCGCCACGAATATTTCGCGTTGGTCTGGGGGCCCTTTAATAAAGCTTCGTCTCGACTTGGGGGAAAAACGAACCGCTCGACGTCTTTCTCGGAGAAATTTCGAAAGTTCGGGACACTCGAAAATTTCAGGGAACCCGGGAGTTGGAAACTTTCCAGACACCCGAAACCATTGGAAATGTTCAAACTCTTTGGAAGTCCAGCCGCGAGAAGTTCCAGAGGAAAAGAGTTTAACCGCGAAAAATTCTCGGATTCGCGAAACTTTTGAGCGGCCGCGAACCGTAATTACCGTCTCACGTCGATTCTAAAAATTAATCATTTGCAGAGGACGCGATCTTCTCGTGCTCTACACGATTCATTCTAACGTTTTTTCGTCTTAAACTTTACGTGATCGACAAAATTTTATTCACGCAAACCTTAAAATTCTAACATTTTACGACTGGAAATTTAATTCAAAATTCTTAGCTTAAAAATACCACAAGTATCAGAATCGACATCAAGTCGACAATGTTTAAAAATTGCATTAATTACGAATTTTTCAAATCATTCGACTAAATTTTGTTTTCAAATTTTTCACTTTCAAGTAGACTTTTTCTGCGCTCCTAAATCTCCTAATCTAAACATGTGAGAGATGAAGATTAATTTTTCAATTCGACAACTCTCTGCTACAAAATGGTCCCTTGTGTCTAATACTAAAAATCAATCGAGATAACTTGGTTTTTGTACAATAAGAAATATTTTCCCAAAAGCGATCCAACAGTTTAAATTGAAAAACGTGTAAATCGCATAAATTCGCGAAGAGCGCCTTTTCCGCAAATTATTATTCTTACAACGCAAGCTGGTAACCTCTTCCGGTTCTGAACACTCTTCCAGCCGTCGATCTTCGAATGATCACCGTCATTCGCACAAATATTTCGTGAAACACCTTAACCAGAAACGCTGTCTCAAACGATTCTACCGCTCGAGTCACGATTTTTATTTGAACGAACTCGATCGCGCCGACCAATCGAGCGTAGACTGTTCGACTGTGAAAATTCTATACGTTACTCACGGTTCATAGACGAGCAATCACCTTTGTGTGCTCGGCGTTTCATCTTCGAGACGCGAGGAAAATCGTCCTGCACGCTGCGAATGATTTTCCACGTGACTTTCCTGGCTGGTCCAGGTTCTGCGCGGCTAATCGGAACCGAAATAAAAAAAAAGAAAATAATATAATTTATCGCATGGAAAAGCTTCTTTTTACGAACACTTACCATCCAACTTGCCAATATCGGATCAATCACGTCGACTGTTTTACCAACGTTCACTGTTTTACCCAGTGAACTTCACATTCCTTGTCTCGAAAATTAATCGCGAAAGTGCAACTGCAACAGTTTCGTTCGCGGTGTAAAGAGAAGGTGCAACGATTCGAAAACGTTGTGTATCCAGAAATACATAACGATCGTTTTGGGCCTAATTTTTAGAACGCGTAGAATCATTCCGTTCCTTCTCTATCGATAACTTATCAAATTGACTCGTGTCTTTTTATCAATTTAATCCGTACAGTATTATTATTATTATTATTTGCACGTGGCACGTTTCTGCAAACGTTTCGTGTAACTCGACGCCAATTCTGATGTTGGATCGTCCAACGTTCGCACGACGAATGCAATTTCAAATCGATACACGTGCACGATCACGTGAATCGGTTTCCAATTCAATCGTAACCTACCTGTACGTACGCTACGAATGAATTTTATGAATTTTTGGACAGGAGAGAGACACCATGGTGAAATTCTCGCGGTGTGTTTAACAATCGCGAGAAATTCTGAAAAGTTTCGATTTTTTTCGATTCTTCCACTCGATAGAAAATTTTCGTTGACGTAACGAATAATTTCACTCGCGGTGAAATCGATTAACGAAATCGTGTCACTTCAAAGACGATACCATAATTTTACTTCGAAAAAAGAGAATGTAGAATTTTGCTGGCGAAACGAATTCGAAATGTTTCAACGAATCACGCGCAGTCTCGATCGCGAACGAACTCGTGATAGATGATACTGATCGAACTCGTGATCGATGATACTGATCGAACGAGAAACGTAACGATCCACGACGACCATCATCGTGATCGCGAATCGTCTCGAAAAGGAATTAAAATTCGTCTTTTTAGTCCCGAAACTTTTAAGCACGTAATGAAATTACTTAAGGCCGCGCTCTGTGTTCACTAAAAAAATATATTCATGATCGTTACGTTAAATTATCAACAAACGAAAGCAATCGAACCTCTCTTCTATTAATTTTCTCGCGTAAAAACACACTTTTGTCCTTCTATTTTTTCGAATATATATATATATATACTTCATTTACCCCAAGATCGTCACTTTTTCCCTATACGTTGTAACGATTGATACAATGTTAAATATTAACGAATACGATTTGTTTTCGGCGATCGAAACGAGACAAGCGGACTCGCAACCCGTAGAAGCCGCGCCGGTGTGAAATTTTTATTTTTGTCACTGTAACGTTTAATACGAACGAATGTCAGTAGTTTGTTCTAGGTATCGTACGATTTAAGATGGTGGATTACGGGCGTCTAACGTGAAAACGGGAGATGGTATAAATTTCTGTACGAATGTAGGGATACACGAGCCAATGGTCGCTGTCCTGTTGTATATAAAACGTAATCAATTGTGAAACACGCGGTGAATTTTTTCTCGAGCTCCAATTGTGGATGGTCGGATCAACGGTCTGGTAATTGTTTGCAACGCCCCGAGAGTTTTTATAACCGAATGGAAAGTATCTTTCATCGAAACAGAGCAGAAAGAATTTCTGAACTATTTTTGCAGCGGACAATTTTCTCAGTCATACTGTGGGTAGAATGTTTCATTTGCAGGATATTTATGGAATTACGTTCGTTCGTTTGCGCCACCGTGTTGCTTGGAGCCAGATCGAATCGTTTCGTTTCCTGTCAGTCTGAACATTCGACGAAACAGAACGCGAGAGCACACTCGTTAATTTCGAAACACGGTTCCGCGATACAATATTCCAGACGTTTCGTTACACATAAATGTACGTGTACTTGCATGTGAAATACGTAATGTAACGTGTCCGTTAAGTAATCATCGATGATGATATAGTTTTACCGTTTCACTGGCCGAATGCTCGCGAAGAAATGCGGTGGAACGCTAATTATCAGGATAAATAGAGATCGATAGAGAGGAGTGGGTAACTTACGAGGAATCGACCCTTACTCGAACGATGTGATCCGAGTAAAGGGAAAATATAGTGTGTTAAGTGTATCTGATAAGTTGTATCCAATGTACAGGGTGTTTCGAACAGAAGTTAACAAATTTCTTCACGTAAACGGAAATATCTTGGGAATTCGATATTGTGCGAAAGTCTCGGACAATTCGGTAAATAATACGTCTTTGAGAACGAAATTCAAAGACATTGGATTGTTTATTGCGAGGAGAATTGTTATTCTACGTCCCAAAATGAATTTCGATCGAAATACGAAATTTTCAACAAAGAAAAATCAAAGTTTGCTAACCCCGCTCCGAAACACCCTGTAGTGAAAATAGTTTTACACGTTGAAGCGGTCGTCGGTTCAAGATCGACCATTCCGTGAAACGAAAACTCACCTACGATAAAAACGAATAATAAAAGATACCCAACGACTTGTCTGTCCAGGATCGATGGTCTCCGAACTCGATGAACCACTTCGGTGTCTGAGATACGTTAAAGTTCGGAGTGGAATCGATCCACGATAACTCTCGATGTGACAACATTGACGTGTGCTGTATCGTTAGGGAAATTTCAACTATGAATATTTATTTCGCAATTCCAGTGGCTATTTACCGCGTCGCCGTGTACGAGGCGTTTCGAGAACGTACACGCGCGCGTATACTTGAAACAGATTAATCGCTGATAATGTGTCTGTCTCGGTATTCCAACGCTGACGAAAGAAATCTCTGATGCGTCGAAAAACCAAAAAAAAAATACAAAAAACAAAAGAAAAAACCCCAAAAAAAAAAACAATAATAATCAACGTCTTGGTAACTGGCGTTTTACCGTAACACGATGAATTAACGAGACACTCGTTACACCAGATATTCGAACGAAACGAGTGTAACCCCATTTGGATTAAGAATCGGGCTATAAATTTTTCTACGCGAGTCGCTTCGTGTTCCTCGAGACACGCATTGGAACTCGGTACGAGATCGCATTACATAGAGGCGACCTGATCGTAGCTGCTAAACGTAATCGTAATTTTAATTTTAATCGCGACGATTGAACCGCGCGAAACTTATCGAGCCACTCGACGCACCGTATCAAACAGATACGGTGAAACGTAATCGAGTAACAGCGCCGCGTTAGGCGGCGCGCTATCGAATAGGCTGTCCTACGACATACAAAGCAGAAAGTAGCGTGTTAAGTCGATGTTTAAATGCAGAAGCATGTTAAACGTGTAGATTAGCGTAACGATGGTTGTCAGCGTCGACGCGTATTGCGTAGTGAACAACGTTCCAATTTTACGTGTAACTTAGACGGCAGTGGACTGTCGATTAGAACTTAAAAGAGTTCCCCTTTACGAGCGTGCGCAATGTACTGTACTTCGATCGACTGTTTCGCGTCGTAAGTAAACGTACTTGTAAATATACGGTGTTGTTCGTCGAACTCCAGAACGCTGTTCGAGA
Organism: Ptiloglossa arizonensis; assembly: GCF_051014685.1. NCBI lineage: Eukaryota > Metazoa > Arthropoda > Insecta > Hymenoptera > Colletidae > Ptiloglossa > Ptiloglossa arizonensis. Next base: position 20,409,944 of record NC_135052.1, read on the forward strand.
ATTTTGGAGACGTTTCGGAATCGTCTCGACGAGAGGGAATAATTGTACTTTGAGAAGAAACAAGTGAGAATTTATTATCATTCTCCTCAAGAATTACCAATTGGTAAATTGATCGTAAATTTCACCGATCGTTGTGTTTGGAACGGTTGGACGAGAATTGTGAATGGATACTCGAGTAATGGAGAACGAATAAGTTAGTGTGCTTGTACTCTGAGTATTTAGTTGAGTGCGCGCGTTAAAGTCTCCGTGATGGAAACCATGGAGAACTTGGCCAATCGAGTTTCCATCCACCTCGGAGACGTTCCCCGAAATTTAACAACAGCATTCTGCGAAAGATGTTTTACACTAATGTGTTGCTTCCGATCGTTCAATGGCACGAAACTGGATGTACGATATTCGTTACTCATTATTGTATATAACGATTGTCATCGTTTTACGGAGAATTTGACGTATGTACTCGTGTCGCAAACAGCGAATAATAATACGATTTATGGGTTCCCCTGTTCGATGGACACCGCGCCACCATGGGGAATGATGTTTCATGGGGAAACGAGTCGTTTTTTTTTAACGCTACCGAATAATTGAGAAACGTTGCTATTCTCGACACCAAATTAACTTAATCTTCTTTTTTTTACGTTCAATTAATTTACAATTAATTACCACGTGATATGAGTATTGATTAATTCACGTACGTTTGAAGTGCCGAGAAATAATTTCCTTCCGTGATATTTTTAAGTACAATTCGTACGATAGAGGACCGTGTGAAATTTAATAGATTTCTCTCGGTAATGTTGTATTAATTTATTATGCGATTGATATCCGAGTTTGTTACGAAATTATAGCGAAATTAAAGTATCGATAATTCCTCAACGCGTTAACGATGTACAAATATTATTTCGGTTCCTCGCTCGAAGTAATTACAAAATTCGAAAAACGATACATTGTTAACAATAACGCTGATCGAATAAGTGTTCCACGTGTCGCGATTGAGGGATTATCGCAATTCGAATCGATTCACCATAGAGACGTACACTTGCGCGCAACGTGAACCATCGAAATGTCAAATTTTCTAAAAATTCAGCTGTAACGAGACAGTATATATATTAATGTTCCAATGAAAGAATCGTGTAGATTTAGAATCCGCGGCGCTCGCCGCCTTTAAACAATCTAATGTTAGTAAACCTTCAGTCAAGTTTCACGCCGATGCAACACGCCGGTGATTTTTCTGTCCGCTGAGAATTTCGCTTTCAACGAAGTGCAGAGATAGACTTAACATCGAAACAAACGCCGGGTCATTATTGACCCGGGTCGTAATTGACCCGGGTCGTCATTGACCCGGGTCGTAATTGACCCGGGTCATTATTGACTAATCTGAATTTTCGGAGAAACGAAACGTCACTTTTGAGAATTTCGAAAAAATGAAAGAAAACAGCGGAGTCTAAAAATTTGTCAAAAATATCGCTTTTGAGAATTTTGAGAAATAAGAAACTACGTTCGTGCTCGAAAGAATTATCGTAGGGTGAATTACACTACTCCAAAGACGGGTGGAAGAAAATTATGTTACAGTCGGGAAATTATTGGTGCGTTATGGTCACTTCCCTCGCTAGAAATTAGTCTGTGTACGCGACAAAAATTATCCTCTGAGACATCAGAGGACACAGCAAATGGAGCGAACCTGGAGAAAGGAGACTGTAGACAGAGTGGTGGGGATAACGAAGTGGTGGGGAGGGTAACGTGGTGGGGAGGGTAACGTGGTGGGGATCGAAGTGACCTTGACCAGCCAATCGAGTCTGTCTCGATCCCGAGAGCAAAGAATGTATCTGCATTAATTTCTTTCTCTCGTCTTTAAAATCGAAGCTGTCTTTCGGAGACGAGTCTCAGCGACAGAAAAATCACTATGCGAGCTGACGTACGTCTAAGCGCACACGGTCGATCGTTTAAACGACAAGAGATGATAAATGTGAAGATGCATGCAATGCTGATGCATTAATGTGGGTTTGTTCTCCAGCTTCCACCGTCATAATCGCAGAGAAACGGAACTCAAAACTGGCAAAGAGCGAGAAATTTCTAAAATTTGTAGATCGAAGATTTATGTAAATTTGCAAAAGCGTAGCGACTCGTACGTCATTCGCGATACGAAAGTGTTTGCGTTGGATTGGTTCACGAATCGTGGTACTTCTCGAGGGAGGGGGAGGGGAATCTTTGGTTGAAAAATTATATACGCGAGGACTGATTTGAAACGCGAATTATTCAGCGAATTATTCTGCGAGCGAACCGAAGTGAATCGCTCGATGTGGATATAATAGGAGACGTAACGGTGGAGAAAAGGTTTCTGAATTGACATCGGAGTTGAAAAGAATAGCATTGTAAGTAAGTAAAGCCTACAATGGTATCTCGTAGATGCATTACTCTGACATAGAAATATTTTTCTCATCGTCGTGTAACTCGTATTATTTTCCGTGAATGTCGCCGACTTTTTCCTGCCGTCGAGCACAATGACACGTTCTAGATGTACAAGATTAAATGATGGAGCAGTCAAAATGTTCGTGATTAACAAGAAACTAATTATAACGTTCTCTCGGTACCGCATTAACGAAGAACTAAAGCTGAATTGCTATGTCATATTGTATGTTGTGTATATTATGAATGTTTAGAGGACCAAGAAATATACTGTACCGGTGTAAATCGAGTCCTGTCATTTCTCCCCTGCTCTCTTCACATACCAATCATTCACGTTTCATCATTATCAACGTCCATAAATAATTTCCATATATTTTCCAAGTTTTCCATTTTACTATTTTTACCTTACACCTTTAATAAAATTTTAACGATTTTTGACAAGTATAAAAATAATATTACACTTACAAGTATAAATAAGAGTAACTGATACATTACTCGAGTGACCTATTTATTTTTCTTATCCAACAATTGAGCAACATTTGAGATTACGTATTAGAGGAAACTGTTGAACGAAACTATTCGATTACGCAAAACATGGTATTAATTTACAGTTTCGTTATTTAATATCAATGGTCTCGATTCCACGGAGAATTAGGGTGGCAAAAGACCAGGATAACTATACAAAACGAGCACAAAGAGACAAGCAAGTGGAATGATGTAAAATGATCGCGCAGGCGTGACTTAAATACTTCAGCCCGCTACCGCAGACGCAGCGAACGTGTCTAATTTCACGATATCTAATTAAAGAATGACACACCTCCCGCAATAACTCAGACGGCTTCCCACATATACATATCAATTCAATTGGGACAATGGTCTCGAAAACCAATTTAACACCTCTTGGATGCATAGTGTATTATACGGGGTGGACCGATACAAATTTCCATCCGAAGTAACTCGTTGTTTAGTGATTTTATGAGAATTTGTTTTTACATAAAATATGTTGAACTCGAGTTACAAAACTCGTCCAATAAAAATATTAGTTTTTCGAAACATACAGGCGGTTTTGAATTTTTTTAACGATGATGTGTATTTCTTTTTTTAGTTCTGTTTTAGAATTACATGACTTGTGATAAGTGTAGTGACCTTCACTTTTAAAATATGCATTATTTCCTTAAACTTTAGTGTTCGTAGAGGAATCTCAATTTGAAGTATTGATAATGCTCCATGTGTTTTTATCGTCACCTGAAATATTCCAAAATGTTAAAATTTTATGTTTCGTAGAAAAGAGACTTTTTCTAAAATGAATAAACAACAGTTTATTTTTATGGTAACTGTTATTCACTCAACTGATGATAATTTTATTTATTTCTTAAGACGAAGGAATAATAATAATTAAGAACGTATTAATTGCAAGCTTCATATGTTGTTCGACATGTTTATTGTCTATAAGTAATACACTAAGAGAATAATGATTATCTTCATTTTATAAAAAATGAATCGTTCACATTTATAATTTATTTCATAGACGAGTACTAATAACAAATGTGGAACCTACTAATCTAAAATATTAACCTTAACGTGGGAAATAAATAGATTATTAAATAGAAAACCAAAAATAAAATTGTCTCAAATTGTAAATCACGACTTATTAAACATAAACTTACTGAATGCTCCAGTATTAATTTTCAGGTCGTAGATAATTTTTTGTACATCCATAATCCTTTAAAATCTCGCTATTCCTATTATGTGTGAATAAATACTTCTCAATTATTCATAAGAATAATAATTTATAATAAATCCTATCATAATGCATGGTGGATTATAAACAACAGAATTTTACTTTCAGGTATACTTTTGTATCGATTCCAAAGTAAATAGTATTTATATTCCACCAACAAAACTGTAGTTTTAACATAATACAAATATCTAGATTATTTTTATCCAATCCTGCAATTGGCACAAATTTTTCTCAACAATAAATATGGTAATCTCAATTCTTGCAGTAGACTTTGATAAAACAAATTTGATTTGATTGTTGCAATTGGCCATTTGAAACGAAAAATCGAACGATTATTATTCTTAAGAATTATTATTCTTTCATAAAATACTAACACAGTTTAGGTTAAATTCAACTACGACGTAGCACTAAAACTAGGAAAAAATCAGTCTTCGTTCATCGAACGAACGATCATTATACAACGAAGGATCAACCAATTTTTTTTTTCTTTTTTTTTTGCGCGCGTTAAAATCCAGGAACCTTGAGGCCGCTAGGCACACGAAAGATCCTCTCTTCCGGCGGAAGTTCTCCTATGAGAAACCTTTCCAAGCTCTGTCTAGCGGCTTTAGAGTGTCCAGTGCCGATGAAAGCGAATGTGGCGTCTCTGCCAGCGTACTCGAGTATCACATCAGAGCCACCTGGATGATTTTTTAAAAAGTCGGTGCAATCGTAAACGAAATCGTGAACAACGATCCAGCAATTGTCGAAGGTGTCATGCCAGGCGACTTCGTCCAAAGTGATCGTCTTCAACTCTTTCGAATCTTGCTTCGGGGATGTTCTCGACTCGTCTCTGCTCCGCTTCGACCCTCTTCGCGTTTGCTTCGAAGCGTCTTCCTTTTCGATATTCTCCTCTTCCAAATTCCGGAAATCCTCCCGCTGTGTCGTCGAGTCTCTCAAACCGAACGATTTGAAGGTCAGACTCAACAGATCCATGCTGTCGATCGATGCACTTTCGCTCGGTCTGAAAAAGAAGGGAAATATAGTAATCCCCGCTTATAAGAAACGAAATCGATTCAGTTTGTCATAGATTCAGGGAAAGGAATGTTCCTTTTCAAATATCGAAGTTTATTATTTTAGATAGATGGAGATTGGAACAAATACACCGAGAGTGATCGAGATAGACTAATAGTGCGAATAGAATATTAAGAAATAGAATGAACAAAAATTAAATTTTCATACTTAGCATTGTATCTTCGCGAACATATTGTCAATGAATTCGCGAGACTTTCCCAAGGAAAATGAGTCCAAACACGACCCCATTCGGATAATTTGTGATTACCAAAAATTTCAAATTTTTCAAAAATTCGAATAACATGTAATTGAAAGTAGTCCGAATATAATCGTGTTTGGACTCATTTTTATCGGGAGAACAGCACCAATCTATCGGAGGTATCCTCACGAAGGTATAATGAGAAATATACAAATTTCAACAGTATATGATGTTCGATCTCGCGAAAAGATCACTCGCATCGAAACAATTACGACAAGGACAATTCTCCGATCTGTTTATGTAAACGACAATGGTATATAAATGGAGATTACCATACTGGTTGTTTTCTCGTATTGTAGATGAAACAGATGATGAGAGTAATAAATATTATCCAGTTAGAAATGAATATAATAAAAATTTATAGTATGAATAAAATTTCTGGTGATATTTATTCCAAGACCGAGACAACTTTTTGAAAAACTTTAATGAGTTAGATATGTTAGAATCGACACTGAACGACCTTCGGAGAATGAACAAATTTCTGTGGAATAAATATTGACAATTTAATTTAATCACTTACGATACGAAGATACGTTGTTAAAAAACTCCACGAGTATGATATTGACACGCGACGTAAACATTATAATTTACAATATAAACATTCAATTTTAGATTATCAATGGAAGCCAGTGAAATTCGAATGTTTCGACCGAGAAAGGTTATCGCTTCCATTTTCAGAAGAATTATAAGCAATTTCACAAGAGACCCAATTGGTGTTTTATCATTCGAACAATATATTCCCATATTTACAGAGACGAGTCCAGAACAGTCAAAGACCAGCAGATTGCTAATTGTTCGATTCCGTCGCTTCAGTTACGCGGGAAACTTCGATACCAGTATTTGGAAATGAAATTAGCGAAATGAATTTCCATTTGATCGATCGTTAAATAATTGAACCACCTCTTGCAGAGCACACTACACTGCAAAGTTATAAGTAATTATCGAGTTATTATTTATGAAATTTACCAAGTGAAGATAATTTGGTATTTATAATTTTGTTTAAAATTTTATAAATATAATAATCGATATATAAATAAAAAATTTCGCACTGGGGGTTATTTTTAATGCAATAATGACACTAAGTAACTCGTCTAACAAAAGGTGGCTCAAAAATAGAGTATGTCTCATAATATATAGTGCAACGTGTGAAGGTGTGATTTTATGTGAAAAAATAAATCGAAATTACAGAATAAATCTTTTTTGTAAGAAGCTTCGTTTTCAAGAAAAAATATTTTGAGAATCAACTAAGAGCATGTATATACGATTAAAAGAACGTTTAGAAAAACTCAATGTAAATTACTATTTACGTTCATATTTATATATAGATCAACGACTTGACCCGTGTGTGATGCAATATTATGCGTCGCATGCAATTTCCTTATCTTCCTCTCGATATCAACTGTCTCTAAACAGTCGCAGAATGCTTCCATGTATAGACGTTCCCAATCGACAGAATGAACATTTTCAGCAATGGACTAGTCGATAAAAGAAATTAACAACGTTCGTCGAATGAGTATTATACTCCAGAAAAAAATAATTAAATTGCTCCTAGTATCAAAAAAAGGAGAAACACACCGCAAACCCTCTAATAATATTGAATTATATTGATACTCGAAAGAAAGATTACTTTCTTCTATTTTGTTTAGATTAAACATTATTTACAAATTCCTTTAACCAGGAAATAAAGAGGAGAATGACTCAGAGAATGAATCAAAGACGAGCAAAATTTTTATCTAAATGAAATTTTCGAATAAGGAATGAAAAATAAACAACATCCGTTATCCGTTGAATAAGAATTTAAATTTAAATTATAGTATCAAATATTTCGGAACAAACGAATGAAAATTGAATCATCAGATCGCAAAAATGTCACAAATAATGTTTACACATTGATTCAATTTCTCATCCATTAGATAACGTAGAATATAAATGATGCAACGAAAGATTGAATTGGAATAGAAATGTACAATTAAAAGAATCCACACGTTACTAATGTCTAAAATAGCTGACTGCTGTAACAAAAAGGATACAACAGTTTGTGGATCTAACACAGCTCTTCTCGACCCAAGATTATCTGCCGAGGATTCACTATAATAAACCGAATGGAACTAACTTACTTCGTCCTCCTTTGTCAGCCGAATTGGAAGCTTCTGTAACTGTTGCAGAACAGAATTGCAGATTCACTCGCTATGCACCTCGCGACAGATTCACTCTTGCGATAAATTAATATCTCAAGAGCCAGTTCGAGGAATAAACTCTGTAGAGAATTCTCTACACAAGTATGATTTACGCGTGTTGTAACCAAACCAAGTATATACATAAACAATGACGAATGTTCACGTTGCGATTTATCGTATTCTCGAATAAATGTGTAATTGACGTTTAAACGGAAGACAGAAGCTGTCAAGATATAATTAATACAATCTTGATGTTAACGTTGAGAGTCTTCTATCAATTTGTTGTTAGAAAATATGTTACGTATAACTGATACGTTAAGAATAGACGATTACAATATCTAAACGTGTTCTGTCAAAGTTCTAAGTTATACACTTAGAATTTTCTATTGCTTGACACATTCGTGATCGATATGTCTATGTGTGTTTGTACACTTAACGAAAACATGGTGAAACGATGTACGTCAAAAGAGATGGATAGTTACCAACTCTGACATCATCTGAATATTTCTCTGGTATTCTTGAAAGTCGACTCACTATGACGAACGATCAATTGATCGAGTCCAGGTGTCAGAGAGGTACCAAAGGGACTGTCCAAAATTCACGACTTACAATGTGCAACGAAACCGATTTCTAAAGTGCAACAATCCTCGCCTCGTCTATATACTTTGCACCCCAGTACTGACGTTTCGTCAGTAAATCAACAGGTAATCTCATCCTGGAGAAATTTTTCCAACACACCGCAGACTCGAAGATTCAATTTCGTTTCGTACGTGCAATCTCACCGAAAGACACCGAGACCGAGATTTGAGAAATCGACAATTACTTTGGCTGGTCCTCACAGCTCTCCTCCATTTTCTTGGCTACCTCTGTGGCTACCTACGCGCGTTCTCGTCGAAGTGACATTGCACGCAGCACTGAACGCCATCGAGAAATCGTTCCCCTCGAGGGAAAGAAAATAATTCTATTACCGGTTGAAACCCGATGCTTTCGTGCAAGGTGTTCACCTAGCCGCGCACTACCTCGGTAATTCAACACTGACGCGAGCGTAGGCTAGGTGCATGGTTATTTCAACCAGGTGGGATTCTTCCTCTAATAGTTTCCTGATGTTTGAAGAATTCTTAACATCAAACGATAATATGGTAGATAAAATCAAAAACGATAACGTTCGAGATTCTTCTTCTAATAGTTTCTTGATGTTTGGAGGATTGTTAATTTCAAACAATAATATGGTAAATAAAATTAAAAACGATCTGGAGGATTGTTCATTTTAGGTGACAATGTGGTACATAAAATTAAAAGAAATAACGTTTGAGATTTTTTTCTAATAATTTCCTCATGTATGGATCTAAACCGTATTTAGAGCTTATACACTTTGGATTTAGGTCCTCTTTAGATCTTGTATGATTAACAAAATCGAAACGTTATCGATTTTGATGCCCCACGTTGCGAATTGAAAATAAAAGAACCATTATTTGGAATTTTTGAATTTTCGATTATTTATCATTAATATCAACCGTAACTTCACTAACGACCTGAGGGATTTTCTCAGAATGGATCTTATCTCGTATATAGGAGAAAGTATTAGAAGTATACTATTAATCGATAATTGTGGTTTTTATTTAAATTTTCTGAAATTCGTACCAAAATTTCTATGTTCAAGTCAGTGTTTATATAAATATTCACAATCACCGTAACGTAACAATCTTCGACAAAAATTATAGAACCAGTATTCATATGTATCATTTCGAAATTATATTAATTATTAACCTGTACTTACCGATAGAAATTAATGTAGAGCTCAACTTCTTCTTTAAGAAACAATGCACTCATAAAACAGCATTAGTAACAATAACTGATTTCAAATAAAAAATTATTTGGAAAAATGTCTTTAATTACAATAAAACAAAAATGTAGATACTCTTTCCGTTTGCCAACGATCAGTACTTGAGAAGATACGCACCGATATTGTGATTAATCTTCGATTTATGTCACTAACAGTCCCGAGCAAAGTTTCTGTAATGTGCGTCTCTGCTACTAGCGACGAACTTTGATTAAGCTGATTCAACGAATCATCGTGGAGATCCCACTTCATAGATATCAGTAAAAATCCCGGGCTATAAACGCAGTAACTAAATGCGGAAGTAAAGATTGTAAAGAAAGCAAGAAACATGACAACTCGTTTTTATAGTTGCAAAGTGATTTCAATTTTAATAGAGGTAACAATTAATTTCGATCGAAATGCTTACGAAAAAACATGACTTCGGTAGTGTGAGACTAGGGCTACAATTTCGAAACTCTACGATCTGTACAAAAAATAAACATCGGAAAACAAAGAACGAAAAGGACTCCTTCGTCGCGTCCAGCGGAGGACTGTTAATTTTAAATTTAAACTAAGTTAGTTTTAAGGCCACGATACAAACATCTGTACTTTGCTGAGCAATTATCGAATCATTAGCTAATTTTTGCTCGCTTCCTTGAATCAAAGTCCAACCACCTCTGCTTGTTGCATAAGCAAGTGACCGGCCGTGTAACTGGTCCGAACGGTCAGTTGCCGGCTCTTCTGGTGCGCCTGCTTCCAGAGGTAATGTGTTGCGAACACAGAGGGAGGTGTTCCATCTCTGTCTCTGTGGAAGTCACCGATTGCAGGAGAGGACCCTCTCTACCATAATCCTTCGTAAGTTATGTCCACGTGAACTTGCGTGGCTCGCGACGCGGAGTTGTGGGGAAATGAGGCATTCCTTTGCGGCTCTATTTGTTCGACAATGAGATTGCTTGGCAGAACTAAACGAGGGAGATCAATGAAACTTTGATTCTATTTATCTTCCTCAGGGTCTCCGCTCGCAGCAACCTCCACGTGGTGAGACCTGGTAATGGGTATTACTCGCGACAAACAATTATTCTTCGTCGTGGGTAGTACCGAGCTGATTGGCTGCAAACTTGGAACAGTTGCTTGAGATATGAGAAAACTATTGACCATCAAACTTTCTTTCAGGGATATAAATTCCAATGAGATTGAAAAACTAGTTGGTCCAATTGGATAGTCGACGAATTACCACGAAGTCAACAAAAAATTATATTAATTTTCTAACTGTTATTTAGGGTTCCCTATCTTAGAATATAAGATATAGCAAAGCAAAAGTCTGAAATGAACTAAGGTCTTAGATAATTTTAAAGCCATTATGATATATCTATATTTGAAAGCATTTTTTTAATTTTATGTTGTTAGAATGTTTCAAGTTCCATCTGTGAGAATGAATGAGACTTATTATTACAATATTTTCTGACACTGATTAATTTGATAAATATATATTTTATACATAGAGACAATTTTTCTGAGATAACTACCTTCGACGACATCGGTTGTTCGATTCTATCTAATTCCCAAAATCGTAATTAACAAACGTACAGATTACTCTAAAACCACTGTTAGTTTGCAACGTCGGTATTTCAGATCGCGTAGCATCGGTTTCTAAATCATTCGATATCTGGGCACAGTTCTAAGAACGTCAATATTTAACTGTTGGTCGATACAGCAGATTCTCTTCATTACCACGAAACGTGTTACCATTCCATAGAAGAATTTCTATTTAACAACAACCAATACACGATACCGACCGAGAGAAACTCAGCACCTTCCGACCGGAAAATAAATTCTCATTCGAAAAAATTTTTTTCTTCGTAAAGAAAGAATTACACTAAAAAATCAATAATTCGTCCTTACAAATCATACAACAACAAAAAACAAACTGTAAAACCAGATTTTTCTTGCTACGGAGAAAGTATTGAAATAAACTATAATCGAAGAGTGTGCGATCGAATCTGAAATTTTGCGTGTAATTTTCGCGAAAGTTATTAATTATTTTAAATCGAATTATTTGTAATTTTGATTCGACGACGATTCGAATCGTCTCACGCAAGGGACGACAAAGTCACGGGTGACCCCCTTTCCCTTGTCGACAGTAAAATCTATTGAATTTTATGAAGCACATTACAGAAGTGGCTGCCTTCGATTTTCCGGTAAACGCCGCCGCGCCTCGATTTTCCAACCAGTGCGCACATATTCTACCCTACATTCGAAATATGTACTACATGGGTTACGCGACACGTACGTAAATGCGTTCCACCGTCTCCCCCTATTTTATACTCTTATTTATACACGGCACGTTACTTAGGGGAGGCAACGTTCTTCGAACTAAAATCTTGTTTTATTACGGGGAAAACAGCGGAACGCGAGACAAAATATTCCAACGGAGTACACACTTTCGTTCGGTGATGAAACAAGAAAACGTTTAGGTTCCTTTCGTAACGACGATGTTCGCGAGCTTTGTTGAAAAGTGTCGTTGCGAGTTTAAAATTCTTCGTTATGTCTCTTGTCAATCTTAAGAAATTGCAGTTACGTTCGAACATAATGGTAAATTAGAATTAATTCTAATAAATTAATATCAGAAATTAATCATTCTTGTAATTTTCTCTGCTGGAAGTCAATTGTTTATCTGTATTCGTACAGAGTGGGTTAACGAACTTGTATTTAAATAGATAGGAAATATTTGTCAAATAAATACGATGAACAAACGTAATATTTAATTCATAGTTTGAAAATGATTGTTTAATTTTTTTTAATTTTTTTCAGTTTCTTTCTTTTAATTTCTTCCTTTTTTAATTTCTGATCTAAGAAAATTTCGTAAATTTTGAGCTGAGAATCCCGGACAGCAATTTAGCAAGATTAAAATACGGTATAGCGCTTATGCTATATCTCTCAACACACATGTCTTCCATTGGTCGTGTAAATTCTGTTCAAATTATACCGGTCCAGCTGCGCTGTTATTAAGCTTAACCTATGACGACAGAAAGGAAGAGATAAACTCGTAGAAGAAAAAAAATTAAATAAAAGAGAAGATTCTGCGCTTCGAAGAATCACGAACAAGAGCATTCGAGGAAAATTAGGTTAAAATAAAGAGGAATGGTTCGAGATGAAGGCATCTCACGAGTACTAAACTATTCATAATATTCATGGTAAATTGAAACATTAAAAAGTAACAAACTTGTGAACAGTTCTGCACACTGTTTAAACAATTAGAAGATCCCTAGCTCCGAAATTCTACACGAGCAGTGTATTAATTAAAATTATAGATATATTCGATCGTGTACATGAAAGAAAACTCTTGAATTATTTCGTGTCAGTTTATAACAAAGTTTCGTAGTTAATCGTTCGTTATAAATGGACATGACTTCAGTGGCAACTCCTTCGTAACACGACTTATAGATTCTCAATTAACAAACTCAATTTGTTTCCTACTGTGACTTCATACCATTGGACTTTCGTCTTGTAGATTTCGTAACGCATGCTGAAGCAATAAACATAATAATTCTTTTGTTTTTCATAATCGTTTTAACTTCCTGTCGTACGATTCAATGGGCAAATAATTTTTCAAACGTATATTATTACATTCGTTTTTTATTGTTTGCGTATATAGTGTTTACGAAAAAATAACAAATTATACTTACAAATATTTAATGTATAAAATATTCTCGTGTTTCTAACGTTTCTTATTAAATATCATCACGAATCTAACTCGTCCTTGTCCAATTTGACATAAAGAACTTATGTCGAGTCGAATTAGTTATTAGATTATTTTACAATCGTTCGTAGTTCGATTTGTTTTTTAATTTTCTAATAAGTTTTATTTCGTCCCTGTACTTGGCAACGTTTCAAACTAACTTTGTCAAAAATCTTTATTACAATCGTTATTTGATATCCTTTTTCTTTCTTTCCTGTGTAAACATTTTTTATTTCATTGTACGCAAATGAAAATTTGTAGTGTTTGTTGAAAATCTTGTCAAATAGTCGATTCGTCGTGTTTCGATTAATACGTGTTGGTAAAAACGAAACCGTTACGCAAACATTAATATTGATATCAAATTATAACATTGCACAATTTTTATATGACTGTATCGCAGGTACGTTAATAATAACACAGTATTATTACTAATATTTGTTTCGATTACACGCAGCCTCCAGTAACTTACAAATTCATTCGATTAATTTTAGAGCTGGAGCAAATATTAATAATAATACTATTATTATTGGAAAAAAAAAATATTATCGAACAGAAGTCGGTCAATAATAGTTATTGTATACTTGATATTAAAGAAGTTCTAACCGTGAAACTATTACAAAATGAAATTGTATTCGATTTATTGTTTCATTTTGGTTTTGCACTTTTTGTTAGTCTAAAATCTTAAAAAAAAGTTCCAAAAATATTGAAATCTCAAAAACATCATAGTCCAGTTTTCTAAATATTCTGAATCGTAAAAATTCATTTCTTTATCTCCAAACCAGACAAACTCCTCGATCGTTTCCCCTCGACAATTAATAAAATTGTTCAAACCGCGATGAAACCGCACAGATTTTTCTACATCGAGTAAAAATACGATTTGAAAATATTATCGATAACTGATTCAGGAGGTGGATAGCGATATTTTTATGAAAAACAGTCAGCGACTTCTGGACGGGAGTTTTCGGAACTTCAACTGTTAAAATATTTTTAAACGATTACGAACCTTTCCCTGATCGGAAAATATGATCTATAAAACTGTGTCGACACGTGGGCACCGCTACATGTTATCTTTCCCCTTCTTTTTTTCCCATCTCTCACTTTTCTACGCATTTTCTTACCGACTTCCGTTTCACCCTCGAGATAAAACCGGTTTCCAATAATATTTTTAAATTATCATTTCAAACCCGAGGTAACTCGAAGTTAACTTAAATAAGAAACAAATAAACAAACAGTCCAAGACCGACAATGCGTCCTTTTTCTGTTCCTTGGATCGACGAGGAGTTATTTATTTATTTTGAAATTATATTTTCTTAAAAATCCATACGATTTTTACGTAAACGTACGTAGTTGATGCGGAACGCTGCAAGATCTCGACAAATAAATAACAAATTCTATTCGCTATCGTGCGAATTACTTCTTTGTACATAGATAGCAGCCATATTGTTTTTTGAGCTTCGATCGAAAATCCACGGATGAAAGAAAAATATTTTTGCTTTCGAAAGTGCTCGCGGTGGGTCGAATAATTAAATTTTTCAGCGAAGGTGAATTCAAAAGTTTTACTTCTCGATCGTTCGACAATGGTTTATCGTTGAATTTAATTTCCTTTTGGTGAAATTATTACATTCTCCCGTGGATAGGCAATATGGAACACGCATGTTTGATATTAATATTATTATATTAGATCTCTACCGTTACAAGTATTATTATATTGTATAATTTTACGCAGTTGTTATTGACGAAATTACACAGATGGAAATGAAAAAGAAAACCCTGATCCTATTAAAAAAATATAATAGAAATTCCTTCGTTCCCCTCGTTTCCAAACAAAATATGAATTTCCAACAGCAAAAATTCTTCCCATTTCTTTCACAAATTCCCCAAATATCCCATATGAAATCCTACTTTCTCAAATCGTTCCCTGTAACCATTTTCATTATTTACATATATGCCAATTTTACGCGGGGGATGTTCTACAAAAAAAAAAAAAACGCTCTTATTCGAAAACCTCTCAAAATCCAATATTCCGTATTACGATCAATCCTAGTTACTGCACAGTAAAAAATAAAAAAAAAGCAAAATTTCGATCTCGATGAAAGTTTGAAACTTATCGAGTAAATTCAAAATTCGACCGAATGTGTAACTTTATCTCGAACGAGGTTTCAACCGTGTTATACAATCTTACGACTTTTTTTTTTCTTTGTAACTACCCTGTAAATAAATAAATTAATAAATAAAATAAATAAAATTTGCTTTAATTCGCGAACTCAAAATTCGACCAAATAAAACATTTCGTTCCAAACGAGGTATCAATCGACCGTGTTATACATTTTTATGACTTATTTTTTTTCTTTTTATAATATATACCTCGAAAATAAATAAATGAATAAATAAAATAAATAAAATTGACCCAATTGCTTTAATTCGTAAACTCAAAATTCAACCGAAAGAAAAACCTTGTTCTAAACGAGATTTCGATTGTTCCATATTATATTTTTTTCTTTTCTTTGTATTTTAAGAATGTTATCCTGGAAATAAGCAAATTAATAAATAAAATTGACCCAATTGCTTTAAATCGTAAACTCAAAATTCAACCGAAAGAAAAACTTTCTTCCAAACGATGTTTCAATCGTTCCATATTATATTTTTTCGTTTCTTTGTATTCTAAAGGGTTCACTCCATAAATAAACAAACAAATAACTAAATAAACTAAATAAAATTGACCCAATTGCTTCAATTCGCCAACTTAAATTTCAACTGAAAGAAAAACTTTTCCCCAAACGATGTTTCAATCGTTCCATATTATACATTTTCTTTCTCTTTGTATTCTGAAGGGTTTACTCCATAAATAAACAAACCAATAACTAAATAAACTAAATAAAATTGACCCAATTGCTTCAATTCGCCAACTTAAATTTCAACTGAAAGAAAAACTTTTCCCCAAACGATGTTTCAATCGTTTCATATTATACATTTTCTTTCTCTTTGTATTCTAAAGGGTTTACTCCGCAAATAAACAAACAAATAACTAAATAAACTAAATAAAATTGACCCAATTGCTTCAATTCGCCAACTTAAATTTCAACTGAAAGAAAAACTTTTCCCCAAACGATATTTCAATCATTCAATATTATATTTCTTTCTTTTTCTTTCTATTCTAAAGTTTTCCCTCGTAACGAACCAACCGAACAAATAAAAAAAAAAAAAATAAATAAATAAAATAAGCTTCAATCAGCAAACGACAGTTGTAAAATGTTCGTCGTTCCGGCGGGTAATTTCCCGGCGTCGCGACGTCGTATCGCTCGAGTGAATCCCGCCCGAGTCGTCCGCGGCGCTCTCGACGAATCGCGGCCATCGGTATCGAACAGCGCATGTGTCCCGCGAGCGGCGTCGACGTGAGGCGCCACGACGCTGGCGTCGCACGGCGTCGAGGGCAGCGCCGACGGCGACGCACGACGAGGTGGATAGTCGCAATCATGCCACCACCCTGACGCACGTTCCCGTATCCACGGTGCGTGTACGTACGACGAACGCAAAGTGGGAGCCGAGAACACGAATCCTCCCCTACTACGGGCGAAAGAAAAGAAAAAGGAAAAGACAGGAAAAAAAAAGAAAAAGAAAAAAAACCGGAGAGAGATCGAGCGAAAGAGAGAAAGAGCGAAAGAGAGTGCGAGCGAGAGAGAGAGAGAGAGAGAGAAAGTCGAACGAACGCGCACGGTAAATTACGGTTGTCCCGCGTGAATCAACGTGTTATCGAAGACGAGCCAGTGGAAAGGTGGAACGCGAACGAGCACGCGAAAACCCCCGTGAAACACGAGAGCCGTACGAGGAGACCGGTGGGGACACGTCGAGTACGCCGAGCTACGATCCGGGGCGTCCCTCTACGAACGGAGCGTCGTGACGCCGCAACGCGGGGTGCACGGTACATCCCTCTGGTTGTTGTCTCGTCGACGACGTAACCGTGCCTCGTCCGTGAACGAGGAACCGACACCACGTATCGATGAAATTGCGCGTCGAGTGCGTGTGCAGGTCGCGGTTCGTTGCATGCGTGGCGCAGCTGCGGAGTGAGATTCGACGAGTGTCGTGCGCGACCACGGTGGTGCACGTGTGCACGTGCCGGTGACGAGGGTAGTAGAGAAAACGAGAGAGAGAGAAAAGGAAAAAAAAGAAGCAAAAGGGAGAAGACGAAAGGAAAAGAAAGGAAAAAGTAACAACGACCGATCGAAGATATCGTTTCGTCTGGTAATAATCCGTAGGAAAACTCACGGTGGAGTTCCACCGTTGTTTCCCGTTGGAGAGTGCGGTGTTACGAACGCGCAGCACGCTGGAGCGTACGTCTCGCACGTGTACCGCGGTGCCGCGCGCGATCGATCCGGAAGTGCGGACGCCGAACCACGCCGATCGTGCTCCAGGTGCGGGATTAGAGAACCTGAACGTTCCGTTGCGGAGCACGCGACCGTTGAAGAGAAACGTGGGAGCTTCCATCAGGGATACACCCGTGAAACGTTTCTCTAAGAGGTGCTGGCGGTGGTCGCCTCTAGCGAGCTTTCCGCTCTATTTCCGTGTGTTTTCTTTGGTGATGCCTGCAGCTGCGCCCGCACCGTCGATTTTTCCTCGTGTATTTTCGGATAGCGATTTTCGACCGAGATCTCTGGAGGAAATTCGCTGCTTCCCGAGGTCGCGGAATCGATACCAGGGGGGTAGGGAGGGAACGGTGGGTCGGGGTGGGAGGGAGGGAGGGGTGTACGTGTACTAGGTGCCCGGTGCGCGGAGGAGGGGGTTGAAGTTCGCGGAGAGCGCGTCTGGGGTGCACGGAATTCGGACTACTCGTCGGTTTCTATTCGGTCGTGTTGGTCTAATTTTAATTCGCCGCGTACGTTTTCCTCGAGTCGAATATACACGCGATGGCGCGTGACTCAGGACCCAGCACCTGCGGCGCGCGTTTCTGACTCCGATCGAGGATGGTTCCACCGTAACCGCGATCCTACTCCCCCCACCATCGCGCGTCGCGAGGGGAGGAGTAACGGGCGGGTGGGGTGGGGAGAGAGTTTTGTTCGCGCGACCGGAACGAGGGCGTCGCGCTTACTGTCTAGGTTCCCGGTTAATGGAAATAGCCGACGGAATCGAAGGGAAAATCGTGTTCGTCGATTTCGTTTCGCGAGAAGGTAGGTAGGGATGGACGTGTACGTACGGATGGACGGACGGACGGACGGACTCTACGGAGATCCCCGCGTTTCAAGACCGAACATCCTCATAGGAGTTATTTTAATAATGAGGGTGTGCAGGCGCTTTGTGTAGCCTGTTTCTTTTCCTCCTCGCCGCGCCGGGGAACGCGAGAGCATCGTCGCGGCGATTATTTCTCGTTCTTGCGTGCAACGGATAACCAACCGTCGATTAATCGATCGTTGGGTGTATATACGTGTGCGCGTGTAGATGTATATATATATAAAAAAAAGGAAGGAAATTAACAAAGAGACGCACAGGGAATCGGTCCCGTGAACCATCGTTCCGCGAACAACGCGATTCGATCTTACGCTTCTCGAGACCGCGTGTATCGGCCGAGTCCGCTCGCGGATCGTTGACACCGGCGCGATCCTATTGCTCGAATACTATTTTAATAAATTCAAGGAAAGTCTACTTCTCGCCGGGAGAGAAAAGTAACTGACCGACATCGCCGCGTCGCATGTGCAGCATCAAAAATGCAGCCCCGTGCACCGGCTATAGTTACGCTCCGTGTTTTCCAACCGAGTCGATCGAAAGCACGGCTAGAGCGTTCCGCGTACGGTTTCGATCGGATTCCACGCGGAATCAGGAAGCGAACGATTATCGACCACGTTCCTCGAATCACTCGTTGAAACGTCCGATCAACGTTATTGGGTCGTTCCATAAGTCTTCGCGTATTTCATTGCGAGAACAACTGGACTCGATACGTGGGGACGCAAACACGGACATACGGACGCAAACGGTGACAAACGCGTTGCTTTTGATCGAGTCGAATAATTGATCAACGTCCATCGTCTTTTATCGGCTCTTTACACGAGTCTCTGGATACTTAACTTTGAGAGAATTCGATCGAGGTTGAGAATACTTAAACATACGTCTACGGATACAAACGGTGACAAACGCGTTGCTTTTGATCGAGTCGAATAATTGATCAACGTCCATCGTCTTTTATCGGCTCTTTACACGAGTCTCTGGGTACTTAACTTTGAGAGAATTCGATCCAGTTTGAGAATACTTAAACATGCGTCTACGGATACAAACGGTGACAAACGCGTTGCTTTCGATCGAGTCGAATAATTGATCAACGGTCGTCGTCTTTTATCGGCTCTTTACACGAGTCTCTAAGTACTTAACTTTGAGAGAATTCGATCCAGTTTGAGAATACTTAAACATACGTCTACGGATACAAACGGTGACAAACGCGTTGCTTTCGATCGAGTCGAATAATTGATCAACGTTCGTCGTCTTTTATCGGCTCTTTACACGAGTCTCTGGATACTTAACTTTGAGAGAATTCGATCCAGTTTGAGAATACTTAAACATA
The DNA here is from genome assembly GCF_051014685.1 of Ptiloglossa arizonensis. Taxonomy (NCBI): domain Eukaryota; kingdom Metazoa; phylum Arthropoda; class Insecta; order Hymenoptera; family Colletidae; genus Ptiloglossa; species Ptiloglossa arizonensis. Next base: position 20,429,673 of record NC_135052.1, read on the forward strand.
CGTCTACGGATACAAACGGTGACAAACGCGTTGCTTTCGATCGAGTCGAATAATTGATCAACGTTGATTGTCTTTTATCCAATCGTTACACGAGTTTCTCCGTATTTAACTTCGATCCAATTTAAACATACGTAAACGTGGACCTACCGACACAAACCGCGACAAATCCGTAGCTTTCGATCGAATCGAATAATTGATTAACGTTCATCGTCTTTCATCGGGTCGTTACACGAGTTTCTCCGTGTTTAACTTCGATCCAAATTAAACATACGTAAACGTGGACCTACCGACACAAACCGCGACAAATCCGTAGCTTTCGATCGCGTCGAATAATTGATCGAGCATTGTTCTTTGTCGATTCGTCGCACGAATCTCTACGTATTTGACTTTCAGAACCTTCGATTCAATTTCAAAGCACATAAACACAAACCTACCGACACAAACCACGACAAATCGATCATTTCTAGTCGCGTTGTACAATTACTGAAATTTTTCGCTAATTTTTTATCAAATCGTTTCAAAAGTCTTCGCGTATCCATTTCACAGCTTCGTTGCGTTGAAATTGACATTAAATATTGCTAAAAGGTGACTTGGATAAATTAATTTACCAAGGAGAAATGATTATCCGAGAGAAGGATCGGTGAACGATTAATATTTTTCGCATACGTGTAGATGTTCCCCTCCGATGTGATTCGGCCGAACAAAAATACACAAAGTTTCGCGGAACGACCCGATACAGTGTAGGTTATGATTTAGCGGGGAATGCACCGAGATTCTTGCGGGATTAGAGAGCCATGAGTCATCGAGTATTTTCCACTGTTTCTTCAACTGTTTCGAGCATAGAGACTTTAATAAGCGAACGAGGGATAGAGGGGAATAGCGAATTTTCTCAAAGTAAAAATAGAACGAATACATGTTCTCCTGTTAAATTCAAAACGTACCATCGGAATAGGTATAATTACCCCGCATTTAACAACGAATCGGATCGTTCGAACGTTTCAAACGTACGAGCTACCTCGATATCTAAATTAGGAATTGTATAAACCCCAATAAACAGGCGTCCCGTGATACTTCCGTTTCCATCGTCAGAATCCACGAGACTTTACCAATGTCCTCTCCTGCGTTGGTCGTACAATCGAATCCTAAAAGACAGGATTAAATATACGCAATCCGAGCAATCTCTATGCAGATACTCGTTATCGTAGTCGAGTTCGTAGACTCTGTTTTCAGCTTGATCTCTGGCACGAACTAAATCCGGACTTAACGAATACCTATAACAGACCTAATCCAAGAACGACACAGATCAAACGTATATCCAGCGTAGACTTAACGCAGACCTAGCGCGAATCGAACTCGTCTAAATGATCAACATCGGTGTAGACGCGTTTCATCGGACATCTGGTTTATCGGACGCATCTTTTTAGTTTATCGGACCTTTCTCCACGTTCATAAACGAATAAAGTTTGCCGAGCATCGCAAAACACATCGATCTCAATATATCTCAATAAATGTTTGCTTTATTTTCATTCGTAGACTCTTCGGTAGATGTTGGAAGTTTGCGATAACACAGTAACTCGGTAGACATTTCACGAGACTAATTTAATCAAGAAAACAACCGGTATTCTCTCTCTCTCTCTCTCTCTCACACTCTCTCTCTTTCCGCGATCGTCGACGAGTCTAAACAATTTCAAACTTCGAGACACTCCAGATCAGCTGTACCTCGATCGACAATTATACAAATTTCAATAAACGGTTCTATCGCGTGTTACAGCTGCGTTCATAGACTGTGAACTCGGCAAATGTGTATCAACACTGTGTTTCAATAGACACGCGTTCCTCGAGACACCTGATTAATCGAAAGCACCGACTATGTTCATAAACGGATCGAGTGGATCGGTCTCTCCATATATGGACACCGATCGTACAAATTTTGATGGTATTTTCACTTCTGGACTCTCTTGCGAAAAATTAGACGTTCGTTTCATCGGGAACAGTGGCAGTATTGGTAAATAGGTCAGATGGTCTACACATTCCCAATGCATCGATTGTACTTGGGTCGTACGATTGTACAATACAATTGTACAAATTTCGGTAGATGCACGTTCGTTCGTAGATTCCACCGCTGAGCATCGGAATCTTGTAGCATTATCGCTCCTTCACGGATACGTTTCGTAATCCGGTTAATCGGGGAACTGTATTCGCCAATAGGTGAGATCATCTGTGTGTAGTCTTAACCCGTCGATCTGCCAGTACCTGAGTCGTCGATTAGAGAAATTTCAATAGACGTTCGATGCAGCTCCGCTCCTAGAGTTCCAGGACTTCGACAGACACGTTTCAGGGGACATCGGGTTAATTGGAAGCACGAGCAATATTCCTAAATAGGTCGGATCATCCATAGAGCCCAAACACGTCGTCTACTCGTACCTAGGTTGTCGATCGTACCACGTTTCAATGGACATTCGCTTCGCCCGCGTTCTATTGCTAACTTCAATACATTGATCGGAGGTGCAAGCAGTGTACACGGACATATCGGATGGTCCACACAATCGAAACGCGCGAATTATACCTGTACCTGGATTATGGATCGCGAGCATTTCAAAAACTGTTCGATTCGTTCGACGAGAGACTCCACGAGACCTGTACGTTGATTTCAACATTGTGACCCAGCAGACGAGTTTCACAGGACAGTTGATAGGAAAAAAAATACTATTCGCAAATAGATGAGATTCTTCGAAGGTTGAAATTTCTACGGACCTGGGTTATAGATCGTGAACATTTCAAAAATTGTTCGATTCGTTCGACGAGAGACTCCACGAGACCTGTACGTTGATTTCAACATTGTGACCCAGCAGACGAGTTTCACAGGACAGTTGATAGGAAAAATAATACTATTCGCAAATAGATGAGATTCTTCGCGGATTCAAATTTCTACAGACCTGGATCATACGGATCTGGATGAACATCCTCTTTGTTTTCGTTAAAAAATCCTATTCGTCAGGTCCTACACGTCTATTTCACTATTATGACCCAGTGGATAAGTTCCACGAGACAGTTCATCGGAAAAATTACAGTGTTCGCTAAAGAACGAGATTATTTTCGCGCTCCAATTTCCCTGTTCCTAAATCGTAGATAGACATCTTCTTTGCTTCCATTCCTGGATCTCGTTCTCTAGATTCTACACGTCGATTTCAATATTATCGTCTACCAGACAAGTTCTACGAGACAGCTGATCGGAAAAACAAGATTGTTCACGAATGGATGGGATTCTACGCGCGTTCCAATTTCCCTGTATTTGGATCGTACAGTTAACCGGAAGCTACAGTGATCGCGAACGGGTCTCAATAGACATCCTCTTCGTTTTCGTTCATAGACTCCTTTCGCTAAATCCTACACATTTGTCTCAACATTATCACCCAGCAAACGAATTCCACGTGACAGTTAATCAGTAGCTACAGTGTTCGTGAATAGATCTTAATAAACATCCTTTTTGTTTTCATTCATAGACTCCTTTCGCCAAATCCTACACATCTATCTCAACATTATCACCTAGCGGACGAGTTTCACGAGAGAGTTCATTGTAAAAATTACAGTGTTTGCTAACAAACGAGATTCTTTGAGCAATTCTACTCTACCTGGATCGTAGATAGATATTTTCTTCTCTTTCGTTCATAGACCTCATTCACAAGACCCTACACGTCTATCTCAACATTATCACCTAGCAGACGAATTCCACGTGACAGTTAATCAGTAGCTATAGAACTCGTGAATAGATATCCATAGACATCTTCTCTGTTTTCGTTCATAGACTCCTTTCGCTAAATCCTACACATCTATCTCAATATTATCACCTAGCAGACGAATTCCACATGACAGTTAATCAGTAGCTATAGTCCTCGTGAATAGATATCCATAGACATCTTCTTTGTTTCCGTTCATAGACTCCATTGGCCAGGTTCTACACATCTACCTCAACATTATCACCTAGAAGACGAATTCCACATGACAGTTAATCAGTAGCTACAGTGCTCGTGAATAGATATCCATTGGCCATCCATAGATATCTTTTCTGTTTTCGTTCATATACTCCTTTCGCTAAATCCTATACATCTATCTCAATATTATCACCTAGCAGATGAATTCCACCTGACAGTTAATCAGTAGCTACAGTGCCCGTGAATATATCTCAATAGATATCTTCTCTGTTTTTGTTCATAGACTCCTTTCGCTAAATCCTACACATCTATCTCAACATTATCACCCAGCAGATGAATTCCACATGACAGTTAATCAGTAGCTACAGTGCTCGTGAATAGATATCCATAGATATCTTTTCTGTTTTCGTTCATATACACGACTACTTCAACATTATTACCTAGCAGACGAATTCCAAGTGACAGTTAATCACTAGCTACAGTGCTCGTGAACAGATCTCAATAGATATCTTCTCTGTTTTCGTTCATAGACTCCTTTCGCTAAATCCTACACATCTATCTCAATATTATCATCTAGCAGACGAATTCCACGTGACAGTTAATCAGCAGCTACTGTGCTCGCGAACTGATCTCGTTAAACATCCTCTTCGCTGTCGTTCGTAGACCCCATTTGCTCAGTGTCCTAGGACTCCAACAGTGTCCCGTTGGACAAGTCCCGGTTCGTCCGAGGATCAATCGTCTAAACGTCTTCCCCCCTCCCCACTACCAAAGAGCCAGGTGGTCGGTCAGGAAGAATCGTTCTCGAATCCGTATTCCGTAAAATCGTCGCCGATTTTCCGCGCGGCGCGAGAACTCCTACTATTTATAAATGGTTTGAACCCGGTCGCATTGGCGAACCTCGGTCCGCTCGAGCTGCCGCCTCGTGGGCCGCCGGCGTGGGGAACAATTCGCCACCCCATGGTAAAAATAGAAGCTCCTAGCCAGCTAGCCGAAGCTCGAGGCTAGAGCTCGAGCGCGAGCGAGCGAGCGACCGCTCTAGCATCATCGCTAGAGCGGACGGACAGACGTACGGAGGTGTTACGGAGGTGTACGGAGGTGTACGGAGGTGTACGGAGGTACGCGCAACGGCAGAGTGAGCAACGTCGCGACCTCGACGATGATCGACATCGAAGCTACCCGATGATCATGACGAAAACGATAACGACCACGACGACGACGGTGTCGGTGATGCTGGTGTTCCGCGTCGTCTCGTCGTCTCGAGGCCCGTCCTCTACGCCGCCGTGAGAAAAACGGATCAGTGCGCGCGTGTGTGGCTGCCCTGTTCACGTCCACGTCCACCTCGTTCGTTTCCCCGCACGGTTTTCGTCGTGTCTCCTCTACGAGCGAGCTGTTTCGTCCGTTGGTTGCTCGCTCGCGGACTAGAACCGGTCTCGGGGGCAACGTAATCGGTCCACGTACGTTCCCCTGGACCGAGGTAACACCGAGGCTACGTCGCCGCCGTCGTGTGAAACGCTTTCGTGAAGTCTAGTGAATATTTTAAGACCGACAGAGGAGTCCTCGTGTAGTTAGAGAGACGGCGCAGGGCTGATTCACTCGTTTCGCCTCGCGACAAGCAGATCCATCCCCACCATCACGGGGTACAACGGTTACACACGACCTGGTGGTCGTCGACGTTCGTGGACACCTATCCCCAGGGGGGGCTAACCGTTTAACACGGTCAGAGGGACCCGCGGTATACCCTCGGTTACACTGTCCCCACCACCCACCCTCCTCCCTCCTCCCTCCCTCCTCCCTCCATCTACTCCTTCCCCCCCGGGTCTTCGGGAGGAAAGAAAAAAAAGCGAGCTTTCGCGCCTTCGTTTCGCGGGCTGGCCGACCGCGAAGCACAGGAGCGACCGAGAAAGACGAAGAGAGAGAGAGGGCCACATTCCGAGCGGATCACGGATGCTTATAGAAGCGTTGCGTAACGGCGTCAGACGGACGGCGAAACCGCGGCTGGTCGGGGCCGTCGTGTTTCGACAACTTCGACGAAAAACCCTGCCACGGATCCTCTTCTGGCATCGAGGCGTACATCGAACGCCCTGGAGACGGATACCATTATCGAGAATAAGAAACCCCGGGTGTGCTCGTCGCAGTGGTGTTCGGGTCTGTGCCGTTTATATACAAGGTGCTCGATCCGGATCGAACCGATAGTTCGACGTACTCGGGACGTTCCCGTCGATAACCGTGGCGCGTGATCACGGTGTTTCGCGGTTCGCGTATTACACGCGTTGGTACACGTGGGTGCTGGGTGAATAGTGGGTGACGTGTTCGATACCACGAAGGGGTTCAGGACCCCCCTCTACCCCCGTACCAGAGCACGTAACGGGGAAGGGTAATCGATCACGCGTTGATAGAAACGATCGAAGGTACGAGAAGTTGGCAAGTGACGGGACTGGGGGTACCGAGATCGTGATTACGGGGAGGAGGTGGAGGAGGAAGGTGTTTTCCAGGTTGATCCTGGCGGCCGGTGTATCGATTCCGCTCGCGTGTCCCGTGCGTTCTCAAGGCCAGCTACGGCACGACAGGGGAGACGCGCGCGATCCTCGGGGCTGGTGGCCTGTGTCGATCCGTTCGACGGAGACTCGGAGCTCGCCGTGACGATGTTCATCTCGGTTCTCTGTTTCCTCTCCTACCGACACGGGACCTAAAATTAACCCGTGTCGAATCCTAGAAAATTTCGCGTCTAGCCTCACTTCGGGCCGAATCTCGTATTTTTAGATCCGTGTGTGTGTGCACGGGGAACGTGAAAAATCGCCCGCGTGTCCTTGACACCCGCGGGCATCCGTGTCGAATCGATAACGTCGGTGTAACGTGTCGTTAACGACACACCGTGGTACGAGGAGAGCGGAGGATCCGACTGTTCGATCGCACGGCGACTCGCGAGTCTCCGAGGCCCGATCGCGGTGATCCGTACGACCGGTCGTACGGTCGAGGTGAACACGCCCGAATAAACGGACCGTGCGTTGGTGGTCGAACGACGGAGATCACCAGAAGGGCTTGTTCGGTGATATTGCAGAGGTCCGTTGGTACGCGTGAGACGGGAAACGTGGAGACGGACAGGAAGGATGGAGCAACGTCCAGGGGTACGCGCGTGCGATTTTTGCTAACGGGCCAGCGCGACGATAACGACGACGAAGACGAAGACGACGAAGACAACAACAACAATTACGACCACGACAACGACGACCACGACCACGACGATCACGACGAAGAAGAGGAAGAGAAAGAGCAAGATTACGACGTGGGTGGTGGGGAGATCACGAGAAGGTGGTGGAGGAGGAGGCGGTGGCAGAGCGGTGCAAAGAGATGCAGCAACAGCCGCAGTCTGGCCAACAGTCCGGGGCACCGAACGGGGTGGCAGGTGGTGCCCAATTGCCGCAAACAGGTGGCATAGGCTCTAACCAACCTGGAGCGACAGGTACCGCCACGGCGGCGTCAAATCGTGCCCAGGTTAACGGTGGCAGATTCGATTTCGACGATGGCGGCACCTACTGCGGCGGTTGGGAGGACGGAAAGGCACACGGACACGGCGTCTGCACGGGACCCAAGGGCCAAGGTGCATACTCCGGTAGCTGGCACTATGGGTTCGAGGTCTCCGGCGTCTACACCTGGCCTAGGTGAGATCAGATGTTCGGTTTCTTATTAATTTTTGGCATGCTATCAAAACACGTCCGACGCTACTGTCTCGGCTTTTCGAGGCAAACGTCCACGAGAGCGATGGTTCTCGGTTGGATGTGTGGATCGCCACTGCCCTCGAAATACAGTTTACGTTTCCTATCGATGCTCCGAGAACCTTGAACCGTGAGCTTTGAATCTTCTCGATGGGGTAACAACACTTCTTTAGGTGAACACGCGCAGCCTACGGCTGGAAAGAGGTCTTTTCAATGTTTCTGAGATTTTTAACGATAGGGAGAAGCATTGCCTACGAAAGTCGAGTAACTTTAAACGGGGTAAATGATTGCAAATTGTGTCTTTGCGAGTGGAGACGTAGACTGACGATGATCAAAAACTCTTGAATCGAGTTCTTAGGATTTCTTCACCGGGACAAGCACTTTGTTAGGTGGGTACGTAGAGCCTTCAGCTGGAAAGATGATTCTGAAATTTTAAACGATAACTTTAAACTGGGTAAATGATTGCAAATGGTGTCTTTGCGAGTGGAGACGTAGACTGACGATGATCTAAAACTCTTGAATCGAGTTCTTAGGATTTCTTCACCGGGACAAGCACTTTGTTAGGTAGATACGTAGAGCCTTCAGCTGGAAAGATGATTCTGAAATTTTAAACGATAACTTTAAACGGGGTAAATGATTGCAAATGGTGTCTTTGCGAGTGGAGACGTAGACTGACGATGATCTAAAACTCTTGAACCGAGTTCTTAGGATTTCTTCACCGGGACAAGCACTTTGTTAGGTAGATACGTAGAGTCTTCAACAGGAAAGATGGTTCTGAAATTTTTAACGATAGGAACAAGCATTGTCTACGAAAGTCGAGTAACTTTAAACGGGGTAAATGATTGCAAATGGTGTCTTTACGAGTGGAGACGTAGACTAACCAACTATCGATGATTAAAATCTCTCAAGTTCTTAGAATCTTGTCACCAGGACAAGCTTGTCACTTGTCCTTCGTTAGGTCAATACGTAGAGTCTCTAGTTGGAAAAATATTTCTGAAAATTTTAACGATAGGAAGAAGCATTGTTTACGAAAGTCTAGTAACTTTAAACGGGGTAAATGATTGCAAATGGTGTCTTTGCGAGTGGAGACGTAGAGTAACCAACTATCGATGATTAAAATCTCTCAAGTTCTTAGAATCTTGTCACCAGGACAAGCTTGTCACTTATCCTTCGTTAGGTGGAAAGATGTTCCTGAAATTTTAAACGATAGAAAGAAGCATTGCCTAAGAAAGGCGAGTAACTTTAAACGGGGTAAATGATTGTAAATGGTGTCTTTGCAAGTGGAGACGTAGACTAACGATGATTAAAATCTCTCGAAAGAGTTCATAGGATCTCGTCAACGGGACAAGCAATTTGTTAGGTGGATACGTAGAGCCTTCAGCTGGAAAGATGGTTCTGAAATTTTAAACGATAACTTTAAACGGGGTAAACGATTGCAAATGGTGTCTTGGCGAATGGTGACGTAGACTAACGATGATTTAAAACTCTGGATCCGAGTTCTTAGGATCTTGTCACCAGGACAAGCTTGTCACTTATCCTTCGTTAGGTGGATACGTAGAGTCTCTAGTTAGAAAAATATTTCTGAAAATTTTAACGATAGGAAGAAGAATTGCCTACGAAAGTCGAGTAACTTTAAACGAGGTGGACAATTGAAAATGGTGTTCTTGCAACTGCAGAGATAGACTAACCATCTATCGATGATTAAAGACTCTTGAACCGAGTTCTCAGGACCTGTCACTTATTCTTTGTTAAGTGGCTACGTAGAATCTCCAGCTGGAAAGATGTTTCTGAAATTTGTAACGATAGGAAGAAAAATCGCCTACGAAAGTCGAGTAACTTTAAACGAGGTATACGATTGCAAATAGTGTTTTTGCGACTGTAGAAATAGACTAACCACCTATCGATGATTAAAAACTCTTGAACCGAGTTCTAAGGACTTGTCACTTATCCTTTGTTAAGTGGATAGGTAGAATCTCCAGCTGGAAAGATGTTTCTGAAATTTGTAACGATAGGAAGAAGAATTGCCTACGAAAGTCGAGTAACTTTAAACGGGGTATACGATTGCAAATGGTTTCTTCGCGAGTAGGGGCGTAGAGGAGATTCGAAGGTCAACTTCGATTTTTTCTGTTTAGTCGAATGTTTGGTTCTCGAAGGTAGTATGTGGTGGAACGATGCATTTCGAGAATACAAATATCGAGGTAAATTTAACCTAAAATTAGTAGTTTCCGAGATATTCGGCTTACGAGGCAGAGTTAAAGGTACGGTCTGCTGTTTGTTTACATCCGAGGCAACGAGCACGCGCGCCATAGCGGTTCAACGATTACAATTCTAATACACATCTCGCGAAAAACTGATTTTTCGATGGACGTACAGTGGTGTTTTTATTTTCGAAATTTATCGTTCCGTAGAATTCTGCAATAAAACACTCGCGAGGAAAGTATTGTTGTCCGGTTATCATCCTCGATGCTACATAAATTTTTCAAGCAATGCTACTCTTCCCGTTATTTACAACAATCTGAGTATTAAGTCGATCTGTTTGCAGCGAGACAATATGTACAACTTAGCAAATCGAATTTTCTTTAAAGAAAAAAATGAATTGAGTATCGTAATTTTACAAGATTTTATATTGTGGGTATCGAGTGAATCTTATTTCAGTTAACAGACAATTTTGGTGCATTTTTCAAAAAATATTTTACATTCTTCCTAACGCATATTTTGAATCAGACTTTCGTTTCGGTGTCAATCGTATTGTGCACATTCGTTTTATTCTTCATCGTTTTCGTTACAGTCGCGATTCCTCGAAAAAGAAGAAAAATCGTTTCAAAAATATTCCAACCGGTTAGAATTTCACGTTTCTCTCCGAACCGGATGTTTATTTATGAAAATTTCTGAATTCGTTCTATAAATGGGACACCGGTGCACAATGGTTTGAATCGGAGCTAGCAGGAAGTACGTTTAGAAATATGTTAGAAATGTAGGGTATTTTTGCGGCACTTGTACGAGTAAATGCAGCTTCGCTAATGGCAGATATGATACTTTTCGAGGTCTTTCTCCCCCCCAAACCCCGCCATCGTAGCCACTGAAACCTTTTTCGTTTCAAATTCTAAAACGAGGTCTAAATAAACGATGACACGACTCTCTGTACTTAGATAAAAAAAAGAAGAAAACGAAAAAATATTCCAAAATAAATGAAACCCGAGAAAAGAAACGTTCCGGGTTGAAAAAAGAAATATTTGTATAATAACCGACTGCTGTTTCGAAGTAAAAAGTTATTCGGACAGGTGCTCGCGAAAATGTTTCGATAAATGGAGAAAAAGTAATGAAAGCGTTACAGTTCCCTGATTCTCGTTCAACTTTTACGATATATACGAAACCTCTCTCTCTCTCTCTCTGTTCGTTACGGATTAACGTTGATCTCGGCTGAGCCAGACTCCATACACACTGTTAATTCCTAGATTGTATAAGCCAACTTCCGTAAGCGGCGTGTCGTTGTTGGATATCGACTTGGATCTTAAATTTAATTAACGAAAGTTAGACCAATCTCCAAATCGACGGGACGTGTCGAGCACCTTCTTTCTCTTATCGAGCAAACTTTGCTACACCGGACAGTAAAGACGAGGACATTTCACTCGAGCGAATTCTAATTCGCCCAATACGAAAACTTTCAGGTTTCACTGATCGCGCAGTTCGACATCGCTCTGGTCCGTAGACGGATGTTAGATAAAGACGAAGATCGATGTTAATGAAACTGGCTCAGCCTCGTTAGCTCATTCCAATCTACACAGATCACGAATATCTTAGGGATACAGAGGCCGGATCGATATATCAATAGCTCTCGAGAGCCTTCGAGCGCAAACACCCACCTCGAAAGCTAAATCTCCTTGGAATCGGTCGTAAGAGGATTGAAACAATTACAAGTGAAAAAAATAGCCTCCAATAGAAAACGACTCCACTCGACGAGGTTCAACAATAACACATTCTCCATTTACCTCTTCGAACTGTTTACGAGTCTCCCGAAACCTCGTGAAGATTGTTAATAAAATCGAAGGAAAACACTCGGTACTTTCGTTTCGGTGTCAATCTTATTGCGTACATTCGTTTTATTCTTCTTCGTTCCGTTACAGTCGTTATTCTTCGAAAAAGAAGAAAAATCATTTCGAAGATATTTCAGCCGGTAGAATTTTACGTTTCTCTTCGAACCGGATATTTATTTATGAAAATCACTAGTGAATCGATAAATCCACGAACAGGAAAACGGTGCGCGTAACAACGAAGAGGAAAATTTCAGAAAATTAAGTTCCCTTCGCGTTCGATAACAGAGGGGGGAATCGCTAACCTTGATAACGCGGAAATTTTCTAATTTCGAGGGTGGAGGCTGGCGGGGCGAATTAGGGCAAGTTGGAAAACTCGTGGAACGGTGGAAAACGTTGTTGGAAAATGACGTCGTTCTCGTTCGTAGAAATTGGAGCGAACGTTGACAGAACGGAGGGAAGTTTTGAGGAAAGAGGAAACGTTCCTTCGATAGGCTCGACGTCCCGAAATAGTGACCGGTTTTGTTCTACCCCTGCCTAGCCGCCACTAACGGCGTCAATTCGAGATGAACGGGAGACCTTGACACATATATCTCGGCATATACCTGGGGCCGGGCGGGAATCTCCCGATCCTGAAAGTGGGTCACCGAGTGCAAGGACAACGAGTCCGGGTCACTGGGATCCCGACGTTTAGGACCTAGTTCATGGACGCGGCGGATAATCGCTTCCACGAATCTCCCAGGATTCGTGCACTCTCGGCCGGCAACTGGAAACCGGGGGAGAGAAAAAATCATTCTACCGACCAGGGACGTGTTCTCAGATCGTGCGCACTGCGAGCCACGGATCAGGAGTTCAGGAAGCGACTTCGCGACCATTTCAGACTGGTCCGAGAATAGTGTTCTATAGAGAGAGAGAGAGAGAAAGAAAAAAAAATGAGACGAGCATCGTAACGGTACTCTCCATTCGGTTACGAACAACGGTTCAGGAGTTTAGGAAGCGATCTCGCGATGATTCCAATCCGATTCGAGAATAGGTCTTTCGTGGGAAAAAAATATCATCGTACGGTGCTCTTCGTTCAGTTTCGATGGTTCAGGAGTTCAGGAAATTACTGATAGACGATTTCAGACTGATCTGAGAATAAGTCTTCCATGGAATAAAAAAATATCATACAGTGCTCTTCGTTCAGTTTCGATGGTTCAGGAGTTCAGGAAATTAATGATAGACGATTTCAGACTGATCCGAGAATAATAATCTATAGGAAAAAAATATCATACAGTGCTCTTCGTTCAGTTTCGATGGTTCAGGAGTTCAGGAAATTACTGATAGACGATTTCAGACTGATCTGAGAATAAGTCTTCCATGGAATAAAAAAATATCATACAGTGCTCTTCGTTCAGTTTCGATGGTTCAGGAGTTCAGGAAATTACTGATAGACGATTTCGGACTAATAGAATGCTAATCTATAGAAAAAAAAAGAGTATCGTACGGTACTTTCCATTCAGTTATAAACAACGGTTCAGGAGTTCAGAAAATGATTTCGTTACAATTTCAACCTGATCTAAGAATAGAATTTTTTCTCTATAGAAAAGAAAAGTCTCATACGATGTTCTCCATTCAATTTCAAACAATGGTTCAGGAGTTCAGGAATTCAGGAAATAACTTCACGACGATTTCAGACTGATCCGAGAATAATATTCTATAGGGAAAAAAGAGTATCTCCATTAGATTACAAACAATGGTTCAGGAATTCAGGAAATGATTTCGTTACAATTTCAACCTGATCCAAGAATAGATTCTCTATAGAAAAAAAAGTCTCATACGATGTTCTCCATTCAATTCCAAACAATGTTTCAGGAGTTCAGGAAATAACTTCACGACGATTTCATACTGATCCGAGAATTATATTCTATAGAAAAAAATAAATATCGTACGATATTCTTCGTTCAGTTCCAAGAAATGGTTCAGAAGTTCAGAAAATAATTTCGCCATGATTCCAATCCGATCGGAGAACAGATTTTCCATAGAAAAAAATATCATACATTGCTCTTCATTCAGTTTCAATGGTTCAGGAGTTCATGAAGTGATTTCGTAACAATTTCAACCTGATCCAAGAGTAGGTTAACGTTACTCTATAGGTACTCTATAGAAGAAGAAAAAAAGTCTCGTGTAGTGTTCTGCTCTCCATTCAGTTCCAAACAATGGTTCAGAAATTCAGAAAACGATTTGGCAACGATTCAAGCCTGTTCCGAGAGTAGATCTTTCTTGGAAAATATAATTCAAAGAATCTGAAAACAATTCGGCAACCGTTTCAATCCGGATGGATTTTCTTCGGAGAATTCTCCCACGCGGTATGGTATTCGTGACCTGTACGTGTTACAAACAATGGTTCAGGGGTTCAGAAGACGATTTGGCAACGATTCGAGCCCACTCCGAGTGTAAGACTCCCTTTGAAAAATTAATCTTCCCGCGCTGCGCCGCGCTTGATTCTCGGTTCGTGCGCACTACGAGCGAGGGATCAGGAGTTCAGGAAATGATTTCGCAACGATTTCAGCTTTCACCGGAGTGTAGTTTTTAGAAAAAAATTAATTTTACCGCGTAACCTCGTGTTCTTCGTCCGTGAGAGTTACAATGGTTCAGGGGTTCAGGAAACGACTTGGCAACAATTCAAACCCGATTTCGGATCAAGTTTTCCGACGAGAATTAATCATTCTTCCGTGCAGCGTTATCTTTACGGTTCGTCTGAGTTACGAACAATGATTCGAGGGTTCAGAAAGTGATTTGGCATTGATTCAAGCCTGATGGGTGAGTTGGTCTTCTTTGGGAAAAATAATTCACCCGCATTGCGTGGTATTCTAGGTTCGTGCGCACTGTGTACGTCGGATCAGGCGTTCAGGAAATGATTTCGCAACAGTCCCAGCCTTACCTGAGAGCAAGTAAAAAATATTTTTCCAAGAATTGTTCTATTTTCAGTTCATTTAGAAGTCACAGTTCAGAAGTTCGGGAAATGATTTCGCAACAGTCCCAGCCTTACCTGAGAAAGTTTCCCAAGGGAAAAATATTTTTCCAAGAATTGTTCTATTTTCAGTTCATTTAGAAGTCACAGTTCAGAAGTTCGGGAAATGATTTCGCAACAGTCACAGCCTTACCTGAGGGCAAGTTTCCCAAGGGAAAAATATTTTTCCAAGAATTGTTCTATTTTCAGTTCATTTGCAAGTGACAGTTTAGAAGTTTAGGAAATCATTTCATAATGATCTCAGCATCATTTGAGAGCTAATTTTCCAAAGAAAAAATATTTTTCCAAGCTTTGTTCTATTTTCAATTCATTTGCAAGTGACAGTTCAGAAGTTCAGAAACTCATTTCATAACGATCTCAGCATTGTTTGAGAGCTGATTTTCCAAAGAAAAAATATTTTTCCAAGCATTGTTGTATTTTCAGTTCATTTGCAAGTGACAGTTTAAAAGTTTAGGAAATCATTTCATAAAGGTCTCAGCATCATCTGAGAGCTAATTTTCCAAAGAAAAAATATTTTTCCAAGCTTTGTTCTATTTTCAATTCATTTGCAAGTGACACTTCAAAAGTTCAGAATATCATTTCATAAGGGTCATCTGAGAGCTAATTTTCCAAGGAAAAAATATTTTTTCAAGCATTGTTCTATTTTCAGTTCATTTGCAAGTGACAGTTTAAAATTTTTGGGAAATCATTTCATAAGGGTCTCAGCATCATCTGAGAACTAATTTTCCAAAGAAAAAATATTTTTCCAAGCATTGTTCAATTATCAATTCATTTGCAAGTGACAGTTTAGAAGTTCAGGAAATCATTTCATAAGGGTCTCAGCATCATCTGAGAGCTAATTTTCCAAACAAAAAATATTTTTCCAAGCATTGTTCTATTTTCAGTTCATTTGCAAATGACAGTTCAGAAGTTCAGAAACTCATTTCATAACGATCTCAGCATCGTTTGAGAGCTAATTTTCCAAAGAAAAAATATTTTTTCAAGCATTGTTCTATTTTCAGTTCATTTGCAAGTGACAGTTCAAAAGTTCAGAAAATCATTTCGTAAGGGTCATCTGAGAGCTAATTTTCCAAGGAAAAAATATTTTTCCAAACATAGTTCCATTCTCAGTTCGTCCACATCGCAATTGAGGGTTCAGAAGTTCAGAAAAAGATTTCACAATGCTCTCAGCCTCGTCTGAGAGTAGATTTTCCAAGGAAAAAATATTTTTCCAAACATAGTTCTATTCTCAGTTCGTCCACGTCGCAAGTGAGGGTTCAGGAGTTCAGAAAAATATTTCACAATGCTCTCAGCCTCGTCTGAGAGTAGTTTTTCCAAGGAAAAAGTATTTTTCCAAACATAGTTCTATTCTCAGTTCGTCCACGTCGCAAATGAACGTTCATGAGTTCAGAAAAATTTTTAACAATACTCCCAGCCTCGTCTGAGAGTAGATTTTCCGAGGAAAGTATATTTTTCCAAACATAGTTCTATTCTCAGTTCGTCCACATCGCAATTGAGGGTTCAGGAGTTCAGAAAAAGATTTCACAATGCTCTCAGCCTCGTCTGAGAATAAATTTTCCAAGGAAAAAATATTTTTCCAAACATTCTCCTATTCCCCGTTCGTCCACGTCGCAAGTGAGGGTTCAGGAGTTCAGAAAATGATTTCGCAATGGTCCCAGGCTAATCTCAGACCAGGTTTTCGTTCGAAAGGTTTGAAATAGTCCGTAAGGTGTCTATTTTTGGACGAAGCAGTTTTTGATTTTGAAGGCACTATTCTCGATACCTCTATCTCGCAATGCACGATCGTTATGGAAAATTTAGTGACTCGTAGATACGCTGGTAGAAGTGGATCATTACGCGCAAACGAAACGAAGACGTATGGTGTAATGCTAGTGGATTATTAGCAGAGATTTATATTTCCTAGTCAATCTTCGAAAATACCAAATGCACATCGAACTGTTGTTATTCGCAATGTATCTGTATCTACGAAAGACAAATTCATAGAATGATGTACAGAATAGTGTATTAAATTTGTTAAAATGTACTAATCGCGTTGATACATACAAACATTTTTTCAAGTTCAATCCGAGCAAACTTTTACAACCCATTGGGTCGGATCATTTTACAAACAAGCGAAGAGTAATAATTTCTTCGTTCCTTTCTGCACTTTAATCGCATCTGCTTCGAAGATGAGATTAAAATTGCTCGAATGCAGCCACGATTTTTTTTTTCTACAAAACCAAGCGACGTGACTATATTTGAGGCTTCGATCGTTCCGGAAGAAATTCTGTCACGCGGCTTTAAATAGCCCCGAGCGTAACGAGAGTCCGTAAATATAATTGTTATTAACATCTGGTGACACACGATCCGACTAATACGGGAGTCGACCTACATTTTTACATATTTTCAGTCGCGGATATTTAAGAATCGCACGATACAGGGAAACCTCCATATTGGAAACGATTCGCGCGTTCAGTGACTTTCGAAATACTGTAAATCCGATGCCAAAAATAGTAAACAATTTGAATAACCGTGCGTCGAATACTAGAGGACAGGTCACGCGAATGATTCGAATTCTCCGCGAATATTACTGAATAATACCGAAACTATTCGATATATCTAAAGAGCTTCGTGTCTGATAATCGATACAGTCGAATCTCGCGTCACTTTTGCATAAATATTGCACACAGTCGCGTCGAAGCAACGACTTCTTCGGAAAGTAAAAAAGTTAAACAAGAAACTCGCACGAGGAAGATTCTAAATTATTATTTTTTCTCTCCAGAATCTTCAGTCTTTTGTTTCGGTAAAAAGTCTCTTAACTCGTGGAAACTTTGAAGTAGGTCAGTTTTATCTACAAACACGTTAAATCTGGTAACCACTTCCTACTTTTCGGAGCCACTGTTAAACCATGAAACTACTTCCAATATATTCCGAGTTTCGCGATCCTTTTTATAAAAGAATTTGCTTATTTTTCGTTTTTTTTTTATTTTTATTCGTTCAATGACCGAGTTTACAAGGTAAATAACTTTTGCACGCGGAAAGTTAGGTTAATAACATTATGTAGTCGTATCTCGCGTTCGTATAAAATGTATACTTAACTTATCTAACTTACTTTTAAGTTAAATGCTGTATTATTATTTTGTTCTTTTCATTTTTGATGCGTGTAATCTACGTATATTAAAATTGTGTACTAATTGAAACTTTAAGGTGGTAATAATCGGAGTAATAAAATTCTCGAATAATTCGTAACCCATTTTAGTCCAATTTCGAACGAGTAGGTACGCAGTTCTCGTGTGGTCTGTGCGTATCGATTAAGCGACAACGTTAACCAAGCATGTAACAATTATGGGAACACGCGGTGAATTCCGTGGGGGCACGTGATAGAAAAATGTCGGTGGAAGGATCGAACCACGATCCTATCGCGAACGAGAGTCACGCATGTCGAACGGGTTTCTAATTAAGTCATAATAATACGTTTTCCCTGATCGGTGCAATTTCGTGTTAACCGCCTCGGTCGTTTTCGATACTTAAACCGAAATCTGACAGCCTATGTCGATTTTCGTGTAAGATTCGTTGAAATATTTAAGTAAAAGAATTTTGAATTAAAGAAAATGTAGATATAAGAATTTTAAATAAAAGGAAAAATAGACAAAAGAATTTTAAAGAGAATAATTCTTCCTCGATTTTAAATCGAATTTCAATACTTAATGATTGTAAATGATCAATTATGTCGATTTCAAAGTGGATAGTGTAAATTTTTGTGTAAGATTCGTTGAGAAGTTTATGTAAAAGAATTTTGTATAAAAGAATATGTAGACGTAAGAATTTTAAATGAAAGAAAAAATAGACAAAAGAATTTTAAAGAAAATAATTCTTCCTCGATTTTGAATCGAATTTCAATATTTAATGATGGTAAATGTATAATTATAACATTTCCATTTCAAAGTGATCAATTATGTCGATTTCAAAGCGGATAGTGTCAATTTTTGTGTAAAATTCGTTGAGAAGTTTATGTAAAAGAATTTTGCATAAAAGAATATGTAGACGTAAGAATTTTAAATGAAAGAAAAAATAGACAAAAGAATTTTAAAGAGAATAATTCTTCCTCGATTTTGAATCGAATTTCAATATTTAATGGTGGTAAATGTATAATTATAACATTTCCATTTCAAAGTGATCAATTATGTCGATTTCAAAGCGGATAGTGTCAATTTTTGTGTAAAATTCGTTGAGAAGTTTATGTAAAAGAATTTTGCATAAAAGAAAATGTAGACGTAAGAATTGTAAATAAAAGGAAAAATAGACAAAAGAATTTTAAAGAGAATAATTCTTCCTCGATTTTGAATCGAATTTCAATACTTAATGATTATGAATATATAATTATAATTGGTGATTAACAAACGAAAACTTCGACTGGTAGATCATTGCGAAACATTTCCATTTCAAAGTGATCAATATCGATTTCAAAATGAATAGTGTCGATTTTTGTGCAAGATTCGTTGAAAAATTTTTGTAAAAGAATCTTTCATAAAAGAAATATATAGACGCAAAAATATTAAATAAAAGAAAAGATGGAGAAAGAATTTGAAACGAAAGAATCTTTGCCACGATGTTAAATCGAATTTCAATAGTCGATAATTGACGATTAACAAGCGAATAATTCGACGTGGTAGATCGTTGCAAAACATTTCTACTTCAAAGTGATCAACTTGTGACTCTCGAAGCGTTCATAATCGAGCGGTTTCGATGAGATCATATTTTATTTAAAAGAATCTCGATTCAATTTTAAATCGTATTTCAATAGTCAACATTTAACGAGTTAACGATCAACAAGAGGAAAACTCCAATATGGTAGATCGTCGCGAAACATTTCCATTTCAAAGTAATCGTCGAACGAACCTCGAAGCGTTCGTAATCGTGTCGGCTCGATGAGATCATAATTCTTCAATGATGGAATAGTTTTTATCGCGATCCTATGAGATCATAGTTATCTAATTCCAGAAAAAAATGTCATCTCCCCGAAGCCTGCTGTAATCTTTCAGTTAATCGTCTAATTGAAAATAATGAAAGGATGCGTTACAAACTTGATTAATACACAACCGATTAATTCCTCGTTTTCCTCTCGCGAACTTTATTCGAACATTTTCTCTGTTTTTCGTATCGGTAGATACGTAAAATTACGTGCATCGTTGATATTTCACAAATTCGTTGGTTTCTTTCTGAAAACTATGATTCTCCTCTATGAGATCATTCGCGACAATATCGATCCTATCTCTACTTCGCGAGATGCTTCGTCTCACTAATGAAAAGAACAAACCCAAGAATAATTCCAAAAACAAAATCCAAAAACCTTCATTCTCGAGTATTTTCGTATCTGAAAAACTACAATTTCGATCCAAGTACCATTCGAGATCGATTCTCTCGATAACGAAGCCTCCGGTTAAGAAATATTATTCCCCCTTTTCGATAGATTTTTGCACAAGGAATCTTATCTAATTTAAGAAAAAAAAAAATGAACCAATACGATGGAATAATTAAAACAACGTTAGCGAACGTCGCGGGAGTTAATTACACCCGCGTCCATATCGATCTAATTGCACGTTTGTTTGAGCGTTCAGTAACGCTGGCATAATCACAAAGAGCAATTACCATGCATTAAAAATCCTGGAACTCGAACGATCTTTTAATATTCTCTTTCGAGGGATCATCTCGATCGAAGTCCACCGTTCACGGGGCCGGAAGGGTGGAAATACCGTGGAAAGAAAATAGAAAGAGAGACGGTGGGGCGAGGGGGGGTGTGGAACGAAGGGTGGGGACGAAGATGGGGGACTTGTGTTCCTCGCGACCACGTATCTGGGCCGAGAGATTCCGTCGTTTCGTTTTCATCTAAACTGGAGCAAGGTCTTCGTCAAGTCACGTTTTCCTAGGGACGCCCGGCGTATCGTGGCTCGGGCTGTCGTCGATGGGAGACGCGGCGAGGGACCGGGACGATTTCGGGTACACGTTAACGACGATCCTCGATAAAGGAGCGGGTACACGTTAACGACGATCCTCGATAAAGGAGCGGGTACACGTTAACGACGATTCTCGATAAAGGAGCGGGTGGTACACGTTAACGACGATGAACGTCGTCGCGCGGTTTCTCGGGTCGCTTTGGAAACTTCAAGGGGAGCTTTCGTACGAATTAGTGGCACTGTGGAATGTTTTTTATTGTTCGCGAAGATCGTTGGCGACGACACTCGTCGAACGTGTCAACCAAGATGCGTTAACGTGACGTAGGAAATTAATTGCAACGATGCGTCGTTATATTTAATGTTACGTGTTTGCGTAACGTGTATGAATTTCATCGTAAAGGTGTATCGTTATATTTAATTTTACTTATTTACGTAACCTGTGAAATTAATTATAGAAGCATATCGTTGTATTTAATTTTACTTATTTGCGTTGCGTTTAGGAAAAATTAATTATAGAAGTGCATCGTTGTATTTGATATTGCGTGTTTAGGCGATATATGAAATTAATTGTAATGATGTATCGTTATGTTTAATTTTGTGTGTTTTCGTAACGTACGGAATTAATTGTAATGATACATCGTTACGTTTAATTTTACGTATTTACGTTACGTACGGAATTAATTGTAATAATATATATCGTTATATTTGGTATCACGTATTGACGTAAATCTACACGAAATTTACACGAAATTTTCTTCAGTACGATTTGCCATCTAATTCGAAGAAGTTCAATTCGATTCGAAATTTTGATACTTTTTTTAATTCGTTATTCGAAACGTTCAGTCGTGAAGATAAAAGTGTGACGGAATAATAATCGTAACTTTTACAAACGCTCCATTATGTTTTTTGAATGCACTTGGTAAACCATGTCACAAAGTGTGTTTTCGTAGAGATGGTCGTATAATTAAAGTTCTGCGTTTGTTTTTTTTTTTTTTTTTTTTGCGGCATAAACCATCGCGAAGTAGTCTCTTTCGCCAAATTATTTGGAACAGGGAAAATAAATTTAAAGGATAGTATATTTTAATGATTTGTAGCTGTTCATTTCGAAAGTTCGATATTACTGTTATTGAAAAGTCGTGTGAACATTTTATTCGAATATATCCTGAAATCGATTTCCTTTCTCACATCGTTTGTAATTATTTGAACGCGTGTTTACGGATTATTATAAATAGATGTCATTGAAATCTTGTTCTTATACTTCGTTATTCAAATATTTATACGAACGTGTCTCAGAACGTGGAATGAAATTCGTAAAAGTAGGGTTGTTGTTTACATTATTTTCTTCTTTTCTCAATACCTCGTTTCTGTTTATGCAATTTCGTTGCAATAACGACATATTATTATTATCAACCCATTTCCTTTCAAATCCCCTCTGTAATTATTTAAATACACGTTTCAAAATTATAGCGAGCAGTAATTTCGCAGTCCCAACATCAATCTCTGCTACGTTATGAAATTTATACTACACAAAGAAACGAGTACAATCTACGATCACTATGGTTCAGCAGTTTCATGTATTTTCCGCCCCGTATTTTTCAAACCCGGCATACTTATTTATACACACTCCGAGATAATGTACACCTTTTCCGCGAAAGAGTATTAATTTACACGATCAATTTGTCGCGATGCTCCATTGCCTCGAAACGAAAAAAATTCAATAATATCGTGTTCGATATTGAAATGAGAAAAAAGTGTTAAAAATTCTTTGGTATCGAAATGAAAAGGAAACGTTGAAAATTGTTCAGCATCGAAATGAAAAAAGGTATTGAAAATTTGAATGAAAATGAGAAAAGGATTGAAAATATTGTTTAATATCGGAATAAGAAACAAATATTGAAAATTGTTTAGTATCCAAACGAGAAAAATATAGAAAATTACTCAGTATCCAAACGAGAAAAAATATAGAAAATTAGTCAGTATCCAAACCAGAAAAAATATAGAAAATTATTCAGTATCCAAACGAGAAAAATATAGAAAATTACTCAGTATCCAAACGAGAAAAAATATGGAAAATTACTCAGTGTCAAAGTAAGAAGAAACTATTAAAAATTAGTATGTAAATGAGAGAAGAATATTAGAAATTTTTTAGTGCAAATACGAGAAACGAATATTAGAAATTAATTAGTGTCGAACTCGGAAAGAAATATTGAAAATTGTTAAAGTGACAAGACTTAAAATATTACAGAAAAAAATGAAACAATTTCTTCGAGAATGATAAAACTAAATTATCCGCAATATTAAATCAACAATTCGGTATTTTTTACTGGTGTGTTTCATAAATAGCCAAATATTACCGAAAAAAATGAAACAATTTCTTCAATAATAATAAAGCTAAATTATCCACGACGTTAAATCAACAATTCGGTATTTTTCACAGTTGTGTTTCAAAAATAGCCAAATATTACCGAAAAAAATGAAACAATTTCTTCAATAATGACAAAGCTAGATTATCCACGATTAAATCAACAATCCGATATTTTTCACAGGTGCGTTTCAAAAATAGCCAAATATTACAAAAGAAAATGACAAAATTTCTTCGATAATGATAAAGCTAAATTATCCACAATATTAAATCAACAATTCGGTATTTTTCACAGATACGTTTCAAAAATACCGAGTGGCGAAAAATTTCACAACTTTCCTCATAAAGTGAACGCACACTTTTGGGGGGAGGGGGTTGGTGTTAGCTCCATTTTCTATATTCTCCTGGAAGTCGAGTAGAGTTTCCCTTCAGTCGATATCGACGCAACTTTCAATTACGAGGCTTGTTAATTAAAACGAGCTCCGGGAGCTGTTTATAGGCGGCATCGGTGCGTGAATATCGTCGCGATTGTCGAAGCGCAATTCCCGGGGAAACAGTCGCCCGTTGCACCGTTGACGATGCTGGTAGCGAATAAAAAAGAAAAAAAAGGAAAAAAAAAAATGATAAACAAGAGGAAGACAACAATAACGATTGATCGGAGCGAAGATATACCAGGTTGCGCGTCGCTGATGGTTTCGTAGGACCACGGGGGTGGTCAAGGGGTTTCGTGTGTTCCAGACTTGCGCACGGCTCGTCGAATACGCTAATGGTTACTTAGGATCGCGATCGTGTCCATAGTGATTCATAGTCGATTAGAAAATCGTTGGAACGAAACGCTGAAAGCGAACCTCTTCGTTAACGCGGCTCCGTTTTTATTGCAACGACGAAGTTCTCGCTCGAATAACACTCGACGGAGGGAAAATGTTTAAACTGATTACACGACGAGGTAATTAAAGGATCTGTTGGTTGGAAAGCGGATATCGAAAATTGAACGAGTACTAGATATCCTACGAGTCTTCTTGTGCGTTCTAATCTTGAAATAGAAATTGTAACTCGAAGTGTAAATTGAATTTTTTCTAGTTACTTATCGGTGTGTTTATCGTGCGAATGTGAAGGTAGAAATGGAAGATCATGGTACTAATGATAGGGTATATTAGTGCATAAGAGGAGTAGTGCAAGTGAAATTTGTTATTGAAACTTAACTTCGATTGATGATTAATTGTACGATTTTTGTTCCTCGATCGCGATGGATATTTATGTTTCTAGATGTATGGGTAAACTCGTGTGAGAAATGTGCAAGTTTCGTTTAAAAAATCTTCCGCTGACCTTGAATCGTCCTTGACACTTCCATCCATCAATTTTTCTTACCGGCGTTCTGAAGACTGCTTTGAGTTCTTTGAAGCGCCTCATATATTCAATTTCTCCCATTCAACATGCTGGATTAAAATGGGTCACTCTGTACCTACGGTATACGAGTAGCTTCGAAAACATTGTTCAACTCGTATGAATGGGTGCTTGTCCAATGAAATTAATTTACTAGAAAAGACAGTCGTTCTTTTTTCTTTTTCTTTTTTTTATTTAACAAGATATAGCTGTCTTCCATTGTATCGAAATGTTCGCGTTGATACAAACTGTGTTGTGCATTACGAAAATTTAAATGGCACAACATAATGGCACAAATAAAATGGTTTGTGTAAAAGCGACACAAACATTTTTTTTTTCTTCATTTCATTCAACTCGACACTTCGGTTAGTTAGTTGTACTTTTATTTCGAGAACGTAAACCATTCGTTATGTATGACCACTTTTTTTTTACAAAAAAATAAACTTGCAAAAAATATCGTCGAAACTGACTCCCTACTTGTGGCCTAATTTTTGTGCAAGTTAATTCAGCCACAAAAAAGAAAGCTCTCTCGGATCCTGCTCTCGTTAGTCGACTGGTCGTTAGGAAATCGTACACCATTTGTATATATTTTCTTCTTGTTCTTTCGTCTTGAAAATACGGTCGGTTCTGTTTTTTTTTTTTTTTTTTTTTTGCAATTTGTAGCAGACTTTGTTTTCTTTCGCGTTGGAGTTGGTTCTTCGACTTTGCTTGTCTCGTTGATAGTGTTACGTTCGATTTTCGATAGTAATCGTTGCGGTAACGCAAAACAAACAATTCAATAAATAACTGGACACCGAACAGCGTGACTTGCGCATCTAAGCACAATGACACACGACTCGTCGGATCTATATTTACAGGAGAAATATTCTACGCTTTTGTGACGATAAGATTATTAATACACGAATTATATTACACGCGTTATTAATATACAAAACTATCTATGAAAAAAAAAATAGCGAATCCTCGATAAAAATTTTCAAGAAATTTCTCACGATTCATCGATATTGAAATTTCTAATTTAGAAATTAAGAAAGGAATTCTTCTACTAATAAAAGAAATAATGAAATTTCTCCTTATTTATCATTCCTCGCCAGTGGAAGGAACGAAATAAAATATTACAACAATAGGAAAAATAACAGAATAATATTTCACTAATGGAAAGAATAAAATATTATAAAACGATATTTTCTACCAATTTTCAATATTATTCTATTAAAGTCGTTTAATTAAAATTTCTAAAGTAATAAGATTACGATTACTGGAGAATCTCGTTTCTTTCGCAGAGACGTTCGAACTCTCTTTCGATTTTATTTTACAAACTCGCACGCATCCGTGACAAAGCTGACGAAGAATTAGTCAGCACTTTCTCCGTGGCATGCAAAATCGAGGACAAAGTGCATTTCGGTCGTACGTGGGAAGGAAAATGGCTCCTTCGGGTTCAAGGATCCTTGAACCCGAAGGAGAAGTTCGGTGGCGCGAAATAAATTCGTCTCGAGGATCGCATCGGTGAAAAAGCGCGCGAATATTCAAATAAGCGGGAAAACACCGAGAAGACCCCGATGACGAGTCCCTTTCGTGCGAATCGCCCGTTAGAAACGAACTCCGATCGCTTAGATTCGGATCACGATCGTGTAAGAGGGAACGAGCGATCCTCTAATGGGATCGTCAAAATTTAATTCGCCTAATTGCCATTGTAACCGTGCTTCGAAGGGGAGAATATTACGATTGTTCGTGAACGTACAAACACCACACGAGAAATGTTAGTTTTTCAATTGTCAAGGCATTCTCTAACGATTCTCTGGTACTCGACACTAATTTGTGTTTGATCATCGAGGGTCGTAGAACAGTAGAATTCTGGTAAATTATAATAAAAATTCAACTTTTACTTGATTAATTCAACTATCTTGAATTACTTCGGTATTTTTATTATTTTCTGTATTGTTTGAACTGGTGATACATTGAAATATTGATTGATTGGATAATTAATTATTGTACTGTGATTTTCAAAAATTTATGTTACCTACTTGAGCAAAACAATGTTATTTTTTCTTATTTTAAAGGTAAGAAATATTACCGGAAGTACTTTTCTTTTGAATTTTCTTTTTCTATTTTCTGACACTTTTTTGAACGTATACACTGAAGTATTTCTTGCAAAGAGACACGTTCCCATAAAATTAAACAGACTTTTCTAAATTCAAATGAAACATGACGAGAGGTTTTTTTAATTAATGAGAGCTTTTAGATATATGAAAAGAAAGGAGGAACACTTGCTACTTTTAAATAATTTTTAATGAAATACTTATGGAACATGGGTATATAGTTTAAGAAAGTTTAACTACATTATTAAATTTTAACTCACTCTTATATGAATTTTATTTTAACTCTCGAAAAAGGAATTGATTTTTCGTGATTTACTCGTCGACCAGTTAATTAATACTCCGTCCGAACAATAATTTGTTATACTTGAAAATTTACTAGATACGATTATACGAAAATATAATTTAATCGATTTATAGAAATCTGTTCTCATAAATCTCGTTGTTTGAGAAGATAAGAATTAGTTGAAATCCTCTTAGAGTTTTCTCGTAAGTACACGTCTTAAATCTACGAAAAAGATTGCACGATAGTAAATAATTTGCATTTCAATTTGACGCGATCCATAAACGCATGACAACCCCTCTCTAGCAAGAACCATCGCTTAAATCAGTGACTCTTAAGGGTGTCGTCTACTCTAGAGACCCTAGATAGAGGGTTCTTTTCTGAATATTTTACTCAAACACTATTGGTAATAGCTTTTTCAAACTTTGCATATATATTTACACGTATTTCAAGAAAATGGAACAATTTTTAAAGAAAACAGTTTAACTTATAAGAATAAATATGTTGTCCAAAGTTCATCGATGAATAAAAAAAACCAATCAATACTCCTAATTTTTGAAATTCTATCGATTTGTATTTAGTAGATATATAACTACAATTACGGTCAGAATAAAAGTAAAAATATTGAAAATTGTCGAAATAACGAAATTTTGACGAAAAGTAGCAAAATTTGACATAAAAAAATATAACACTCTTTTAAATGAAAACGGTCGCAAATATCGAGCTCATTAGGATCTCGATCATTAAGATATACTTCCTTTATACATGTGCCAAATTTCGTGAAGATTGGTTCATTAGTGCTAACCGGTTCCCCTAACTTGTGCCATTAACCTAAAAAGATCAGTGATGCTTTCTAAAATTTTTCCGTGAGTTTGAAAAAAGTTGAGAACCCAACTTGTACCGTAAACCTAAAAAGATCAGTAATCTCTTTGCAAAATTTCTCGTGGGTTTAAAACAAGTTAAAAATCCAACTTGTATTATAAACCTAAATAGATCAGTAACCTCTTTTCAAAATTTCTCGTGGGTTTAAAAAAAGTTAAGAACTTAACTTGTGCAATAAATCTAAAAATATAAATACTCTCTTTTCAAATTTTTCCGTGAGTTTGATAAAAGTTAAAAATCCAACTTGTATCGTAAACCTAAATAGATTAGTAACCTCTTTGCAAAATTTCTCGTGAGTTTAAAAAAAATTAAGAAGTTAACTCGTGCAATAAACCTAAAAATATAAATACTCTCTTTTCAAATTTTTCTATGAGTTTGAAAAAAGTTAAAAATCCAACTTGTATCATAAACCTAAATAGATTAGTAACCTCTTTGCAAAATTTCCCGTGGGTTTAAAAAAAGTTAAGAACTTAACTTGTGCAATAAATCTAAAAATATAAATACTCTCTTTTCAAATTTTTCTATGAGTTTGAAAAAAGTTAAAAATCCAACTTGTATCGTAAACCTAAATAGATCAGTAACCTTTTTGCAAAATTTCTCGTGGATTTAAAAAAAATTAAGTACTTAACTCGTGTAATAAATCTAAAAGTACCAATAATCTTTTTTGAAAATTTCTCGTGGATTTAAAAAAAGTTAAGAACTTAACTCGTGCAATAAACCTAAAAATATAAATAATCTCTTTTCAAAATTTCTGGTGGGTTTAAAAAAAGTTAAAAACTTAACTCGTGCAGTAAATCTAAAGCTATCAATAATCACGTTCCAAATTTTTCTCTGAGTTTGAAAAGAGTAAAGAACCCAACCTGTACAATAAACCTAAAAAGATCAGTGATCTCTTTGCGAAATTTCTCGTGGATTTAAAAAAAGAATTAAAAATCCATGTACGATCCTTTTTCAAAATGTCTCGCTAGTTCGAAAGAGAAAGTGAAGAATCGTCGAATTGGGCATTTATCGCGGGCAAAATTAAAAGACTACCGATGGAAGCAACAAGTGCTTGAAAGAGGGGTGGGTCGATACTTTAATTACCCTCGTCGTCGGGGGGTGGGTGGTGAAAAAGCGCGTTGATTCGTTTTCCTGAGATCTCTCTGTCACATTGTGATCACCGACGATATCCAATTTCAGTGGTTCGGCTTACGAGGGCCAATGGCAGAACGGGAAACGACATGGTCTGGGCATGGAGACCCGTGGCCGCTGGATTTATCGCGGCGAATGGACCCAAGGATTCAAGGGTCGTTATGGTGTCAGACAATCGACCACGTCCACTGCGAGATACGAGGGCACGTGGGCGAGTGGTCTTCAAGATGGCTACGGTTCGGAGACCTACGCTGACAGTGGTGAGTTCAAGCTTCATTTTTTTCCACGCAATAACCTAAAAGGTACTTTCCCATTACTCATCGATTCGAGCACGATGCCCCGTGAAAGTCATTCCGAAAGTTCGACAGATCGTGCATCTTTAATTCCAAGCAATTGTAACAGTTTATGGGTCATCTGCACGTTCGAGTGTCCTGAATCAAAATAGCGAATCGAATATTAGAGAAATATATTTACCAAGAAAGCTGCGCAACTATCGAGCCAATCTCGTGTACCTTATCTTTGCTGTAAAATTTGAAACCAAAGTTAGACATTTTTTTTATTAATTTTTGTAACGGAATATCAACATATATATTGGTTTGTTCGTGAAGTTATTTGAAACCAAAGTTAGACATTCTTTTATTAATTTTTGTCAAATTGGACACAGAAGGTGATACAAATTTTCTTAAAAAGTGTATCGAGACTTTTGTGTCGATTTTTCTAAGACGAACGTGGACTTAAATATAAGAACTGAATATTACGAAATAATGGGCGAAAATGTTTTGTTATATAATACTTCGTGAAATTCGTATTTTCTCGATGTAACGGAATATCGACATATATATTGGACTGTTCGTGAAGTTATTTGAAACCAAAGTTAGACATTCTTTTATTAATTTTTGTCAAATTGGACACAGAGGGTGATAAAAATTTTCTTGAAAAGTGTATCGAGACTTTTGTGTCGATTTTTCTAAGACGAACGTGGACTTAAATACAAGAACTGAATATTACGAAATAATGGACGAGAATGTTTGTTATATAATACTTCGTGGAATTCGTGTTTTCTAGATATAACGAAATATCAATATATACATTAGATTGTATTCGTAAAGTCGTTTTATTTTCCAAAACAGAGAATACATAATTTAATAAAATATTTGTACACTCTAAAAGAATCGTGTTTCATTTTCACCAAAAAAAAAGAAAATAACTTTTCGAACAACCCAATATGTAGTATTCCGTTTGAAGGAATTGAGTTGACCTTGGAACGACCTTCGGAGAATATTTTCCCCCAATGATAATTCTATTGGAAAATGTTCTCCGCTCGACTCGCGCGACACTCGTCGAGAATATTCGTAGATGAATCCCAAAAGATTATTACGATCGGAAATTTTTTGTTGGGCTCGACTTCTCTCCAATCTCACTTTCGCGTTAAAAATGGCTGCTCCCTGACTATGTTACGAAGGGCACGTCGTCAACTTTTAATGACTTCTCTGGGTGCAATTCAACTTTGATATTCAAATGATCGCATCTAAATTTGTCAAACCTTCGCCGAGACGAATGTTCTGATATTGCATTCGGTCCAAGAACACGAGGCGAATTTTACGTAGCAATAACCGCGTTACTTCCTCGTTGAAATTCGTGCAATAAGCAACATCGTGGATACATGTTATCGACCGGCATCTTGGCCACACTGTTAGTAGACTAAGTATGTGAACGCTGAAAATTGCTGTCGTGTACATCTAGTATATACCTGCTGGAAAACATAACGAGGGTAGGGAATCATTTATGGCTCGCTATTGATATTCCGTAGCTGGGAAAACTTTGTGCTGTCGGTACGAAGACAGAGCTTTCCATCAGACCTAATATTATTTTGTAAAATCAGTACAGATGTGAATTTCGACAGAAATTTATCTTAGAATATATTGCGTTGCAATAACAGGTTACAATATTTATATTTATACTCGAAAGCTAAGAACAGAGAAATTTAACCGAAGATAAAAGATACTCGACGAGAATTGAACGTTTAGAGATAAATGAATATATTAGGCAAAAATAATCGAGAATGTTTTAAGGAGATTACAAAGTCGAATATGCGATCTCTGATCTCTGATATGTAAATTGAACTTAAGTTTAAGTATTATTAAGAAACAAAACTAAGTAAAAGTTAACTTTGATTAGATACCAAACGAAGCTTTCTAGTAAGTAAAGCTAGTAAAATAATTGAAAGATTTGCACGAGAAACTTTATAAAATATATACTATCTCTTATATACAAATCGAACTTAAATTTTTTGGTAAAAATGAGCTTAAACATTAAGCTTTGCATTAAGAATCTAAAACACTGTAGCTACAAAACTGAGTGAAAAATAACTTCAATTACATACAAAATAAAGCTTTCTAGTAAATAAAACTAGTAAAATAATTAAAAGACTTCCACGAAAAAGTTAATGAAATATATACTCCTAAATCGAACTTAAATTTTCAGTAAAAATGAGCTTAAATATTAAACTTTGCATTAAGAATCTAAAACACTGTAGCTACAAAATTGAATGAAAATTAGCTTCTATTACATACCAATAAAGCATAGTAAATAAAACTAGTAAAACAATTAAAAGACTTGCACGAAAAAGAATGAAATATATACTACTAAATCGAACTTAAATTTTCAGTAAAAATGAACTTAAACATTAAACTTTGCATTAAGAATCTAAAACACTGTAGCTACAAAACTGAGTGAAAATTATTAAGTTGTTCCGAAAGTCATTTCGTTTTTTTTTTTGTGAAAATGAAACATGATTTTTTCAAAGTGTACAAACATTTTATCAAATTACATATTCTCCATTTTTAAAAACGAAATGACTTTCCGAACAACCGAATATCTTCGACAAGACACCAAACGAAGCTTTCCAATGAAGCGAAATAATAAAAAAAAAAAAGTTAAATTTTCATACAAAGTTAACTAATCCACGAGAGTCGTAAATCGAGAGCAGTGTGTTGCCCCGTCTGACTCGATACCGACGCGATCCCTCGTCGTCTGAAAGGGACTCAAGAACAATGCAATAATATGGAAAATAACAAAAACCGTTCGAGGATGTAATGGAGAATTGACGTGTAATAGAAAGTGGGAGGGTACGGAATAAAGCTGTCAGGAACAGATCAAAGGATACGGCGTATCCTGAGCGTCGATGCGAATCGCAGAAATCTGTGTCAACTCCATGTGACAGGACACGTGTTCCTGACGCTTTTGCTCGGATTTCATCTCGACGACAATTAATCGACTCGATCTGTCGATGCTCCGACAACCTTTACCACGTCTACGAACAACGCGATCGGGCGTTTAAAAAAAATTTTTTTCTCCCTTTTCTTTTTTTTTTCTTTTTTTTTTTTTTTCTTTCTGCGTTCAATTTGTAGTTATTAATACGCGTTTTAATTACTGGCCTGTCCACGACACGACGCGACGCGCTCCCCTTTTTCGCACGAAATCGGGAACACTGCCAATTTGGCCACAGGTACGACACGACTGTCGTCTTTCCTGACGCTCTGTTTCTTTGGATCGATAATTAACAACCTGGGACGATCGACTTCCATTCGACTTTCGATCGAGACAATCGTTACTTTTGGTTTTATTTGTATTTTGAACACTTTGGATTCTCATTTGGGGAGAATTTGAAAATGCGAGGGTATAATGGTGATTGTTGGTTGGAAATTTGTTTGAAAATTGTATGTTGTACAGGAGGGATATTTTTCCTTGAATATTATCGGATCGTGGTAAAATTGACGTATTTCATGGTAGAAGGTTTTTGTCTTTGAAGAAGAATAATGATAGAGTGAAAGTGTGAAAAGAAAATCGATATTCGTATAAGTTTTATACCGCAACGATTCGAGGAGGTTCCAAAATAACTAAACTTTACTGTTTGCGAAATATTTGAGCTATTAGTCGGTTCTATTTAAAACATCGACTGCCACGTCATTCATTCATGAATGAGACGTAAATTATAATTTACGCGGGGAATCACGTCATTTCTACGTGAATGAAATTTTTAATTTAATGTTCAGTTTTTGGGAATTTTCAATTTCAGTCAATCGAATATTTTTCTAGTATACGTGTATTGAGTATGGTAAACTACGAATCTGCAAAATATTTATTGACAATTTTTATTCATTGGAAATTTGTGGCTAGTTACTTGAAGCACCTCGAAAAAAGAATACGAAGATACCTAATCGCCAAATCATCCAAAATAAAAATAGAAAACCAAGGCAATTTTTACGATTTTCGGTTGTGTCTTTTTGTTTAATATTTCGAGAGATTATTTATTTGAGAAAATGTTAAAACTATAGAGTAAAATCCAATACTCGACCGTGAACCGATACAATGTATAGAAAAATAAATACAAAAGAAAATTTGAATAATATAAGATACAATAACTTTATAATAGAATAACACGATCTAAACATTTCTGAATAAAATTCAGTAGATTCCCTGATTAGTATATATATTTTTAATTAACGGATAAAAGTTTGAATAATATAAGATATAATAACTATATAATAGAATAACACGATCTAAACATTTCTGAATAAAATTCAGTAGATACCTAGATTAGTATATATATTTTTAATTAACGAATAAAAGTTTGAATAATATAAGATATAATAACTATATAATAGAATAACACGATCTAAACATTTCCGAATAAAATTTAGTAGATACTTAAATTAGTATATATATTTTTAATTAACAGATCAAAGTTTGAATAATATAAGATATAATAACTATATAATAGAATAACACGATCTAAACATTTCCGAATAAAATTTAGTAGATACTTAAATTAGTATATATATTTTTAATTAACAGATCAAAGTTTGAATAATATAAGATATAATAACTATATAATAGAATAACACGATCTAAACATTTCCGAATAAAATTCAGTAGATTCCCTGATTAGTATATATATTTTTAATTATCAGATAAAAATTTGAACAATACAAGATATAATAATTTTTACACGATCCAAACCTTTCTAAATAAAATTTCACAAATTCCTATGTTACGTATTTTTAAATAACGTATAAAAGTTTCGTAAATTTGTTTACTCGTCCACGAACAAATATTTCCAAAATTGATTTCACTTGGTCTGTAAACTTGGTGCAACCTTCCAAGAATTTACGTCATACTCGCGTAGAAATAAACGTATTCGAAAGGGACGAACCTTCGCGAGAAAGGAATAAATTAATGAACAGTTACGTTAATATCGTGCGTGAGTGGATCGCGTGTGACAATTGTGCGTGTCACGTTTCCCGATCTGGCCGGAACTCCATAATTTCAACCCTCCGAAACATCCCCTTTCACGAACGTCAAACGTCTCGCGAAACGACGTTTTAAGGTCGCAGTTCATTTCGAAATCACTCTGTCGTAAGCAAGCTTCGACTCGGCTCAATTCATCGTTTAAAAAAACCGCTGCCGCGTCACCTACGAATCGTAGAACTCAAAGCCACCGGATATTATCTTATATCCTGTACTCGTCGTCTTCGTTCCACTCTTTGAGAAACCACCGAGCCAATCCATCGCGGACTCAACCGACAATTATTCCAACGTTATAATTTCACTCGTGTTTCGCCATTAATTTTCTTTTTTGTGTTCGAAATGTCTTCCCTTCGTTACGTACACCCTGTTCGTAAATACGTACCTGTCTCGTATTTTCAAAGTCACGGTGGCTCGATCTGGCGACGGTATTTCACAAATGGGAATAAAAATAACATCAAAGAATACACCAATGGCAACTAATAATGCCTTTCTTCGTAAAGATCCACGTAGCCAAATTTCCGTGCACATTTGCGCAACTTTTAGCAACAGTGCTCGATAATGACAGAAACAGAGATGAATCTTTCGCGTAATTTGCACTACGACAAACTTTTCATTTATTCTTCGACAATTTGTTCCTTGGTGACTTTTGATATTGTTACTCTTGCTATTATTGTTAACTCATCGTGTACCTGTTGATAAGACATTTAGAAATGTTCTTTTCATCGTGGTTAAAATTTATTGAAATATCACTTTGTGGATAATAAAGGTCAATTTTGAAACAAAATCTGTTACTTGAGCGTGTGGTAGTACGAAGGTACGATTATAAGAAATTTATCATTCATTGTAATACATTTTCAGGTGGAATTGTATTATTGCATGATATTACTCACGTGTAATATATTTAAAAAAAATACGAAGCACTGTTCGCGCGCAGCTCCATGTATTCGTAATACCTACTATAAAGTTATTGGTGTAAAACTAAGTTGATGTGAATATTCATCGTCGAGCACTGTAGGGTTACTACCTAACTTTATCTCGCTCTACTAATGCCTATCCTACCCATTCACAGTCATCTCTTCCAACTTCTTATCATCGTACAATTAAATTCCAGGCTTCGTTCCCCTATATATTCTCTGACTATTACAATTCCCTTCCTCCAGAAATATGTGCCCTTTCGACCTACTTCACATTTACACCTTCTGTTTTATTCGAATATTCAAATATTTCTTAATATACGAACACTGCAGTATGGACTGCAAAGTTTGTTAAATTTATTGTTTTTTTTTTGTTTTCTAATTTATTTAATACGTTATGCAACAGTTTTATTTTCGTAACGATTTAATGCATGTGCACTTGCACTTTTCGATCGTATGCAATTCGTTATCGTATGCAATTCATTATTATATTTGTACGGGATTGTATGCAACTATATTTGTATATTGTTATGTATATGTCCGCGGAGATTATCGATCATCCGCTAAGAATGATCGATTCCAGTCGTGACAACGGTTCATCCGTATATGTGACTCGATGATCGACCGATGACAAGATATATTATTTAAATGCGTCACTGGTATCAGAATTATTCAAATGACGCAAATATATGAGTACACTCTCACTGTACTTTCTCCGAGGCGAATTAATGTCTAAAATACTTCTGGAATTTTATAGTTACGAACATTTTTTCGTACGAATGTACTATTAATTACTAATTTTCAATTATTTTTTACCAGTGTGTTGAAAATAGTGTTACAAGTGTAAAAACTACACGTCGACGAATTTTGTGAAAATATAATTATTTTATGTATGTAATTATACTCCGTCTAATTTAAAAATACACTTAATACTGAATAAAAAAAAGAATTGTACTTTTGAGAACACACAAATTGTTTTGAAACGACAAATAGTAATATAGGTAATACTTGAATCGATCCTTACGTAAGTCTCCATTTTCAAACACAGGAAAATTAATTTAAATTTTACTTTTAATAATATGTGTTTGACAAATCGAGTTTCAATTTTCAATATCAATTTACGTAGAAATTATCAGAAAGTGTAGAATATGAAAACATCGTAAGGGATATGATCGCATATTAACTAAATATTTATTTATTTTTCATTTCTTCAGATATCCAGATGCTAATTGCACAAAAATCATTCTTTCACTGCAGATGATTAAGAATGACCACATTAATTAAATATTTATTCATTTCTTCAGATATCAAGATGCAAGTAGTATAAAAATTATTCTTTCACTGCAGATGATTAAGAATAGTCACAATAAAATTAAATATTTATTCATTTTCCATTTCTTCAGATATCCAGATACAACTTCCACAAAAATCATTCTTTCACTGCAGATGATTAAGAATGATTACATTAATTAAATACTTATTCATTTTCCATTTCTTCAGATATCAAGATGCAAGTAGCATAAAAATTATTCTTTCACTGCAGATGATTAAGAATAGTCACAATAAAATTAAATATTTATTCATTTTCCATTTCTTCAGATATCCAGATACAACTTCCACAAAAATCATTCTTTCACTGCAGATGATTAAGAATGATTACATTAATTAAATACTTATTCATTTTCCATTTCTTCAGATATCAAGATGCAAGTAGTATAAAAATTATTCTTTCACTGCAGATGATTAAGAATAGTCACAATAAAATTAAATATTTATTCATTTCCCATTTCTTCGCATATCCAAACGCAAATTGCGCAAAAATTATTCTTCCATTAATAATGATAATTTTCAAAAGTTGCCCCCTTTTCTGTCACTTTTACTTAAGTATCTACCGTTTCTCGATTCCATACAGCCCCGTAGACGCGTTTTTTTTTTTTTTTTTTTTTTTTTTTTTTCAAACATCGTCCTTTCTCCCGTGTTCGCGGAGCAAACTTTAATCTTATTCTCAGCAGGGGTGGGGAGAAATGAACGCGCGTCGAACGCAACAGAGAAAGAGCGCGAGGGTTGAAATAAATACTCGCGTTCCCGTTCCGGCTGGCTTTATTTAATATTCATCATTCTCGCGCCGACGGTCGAGCGCATTTCTGCGATCCATGAAAATGCAAAGGAACATGTTTGTTCCCCACCGGCGCAACTCGTAAAGCAACTTTTAGATTCATCCGCGATAAAATCGTGTGACTCACCCTCCAACTATTTTCCAACCGTCGGGTTGTGGCGTTTCGAAAGTCCGCGGACGACCTCGATTCGCGTGTACACGCACGCGTACGGACGCGTGCAAGCTCCGGCGAGCCTCGAAAAAAAAAGAAAATAAATCGACGATCTGTCGCTGAACGGAACCCGAGCGTCGCGACGCGCCCGGGACACCGACGGATCGACGAAACCCCAGGAAGACGCGTCGGAGCGCCCGTGTCATCGATTTTACGAACGACGTTGCGAAAGGACAATGGTGAAAGAGAAACGAAAAGGAGGTAAAGGGGAGGATTGGGAGAAAATAATTAGTCAATCGTGGGAAGAATTTTGAAGGAATTGGAGTAGGGGAGAAATGATGGTAGAAAGAAAAGTAGAACGAGAGAATTGAAAAAGAATAATTATTCAATCGTGGGAAGTATTTTGAAGGGATTGGAGTGGGGAGAAATGATGGTAGAAAAAGAGTAGTACGAGAGAATTGAAAAATAATTATTATTTGGTAATTGGGACAATTTTAAAAGGATTTAAGTGGGGAGAATTGATGGTAGAAAAAAATTAGAGCGAGAGAATTGAAAAAGAATAATTATTCAATCGTAGGAAGTATTTTAAAGGAAGTGGAGTGAGGAGAAATGATGTTAGAAAAAGAGTAGAACGAGAGAATTGAAAAATAATTATTATTTGGTAATTGGGACAATTTTAAAAGGATTGAAGTGGGGAGAATTGATGGTAGAAAAAAATTAGAACGAGAGAATTAAAAAAGAATAATTATTCAACCGTGGGAAGTATTTTGAAGGAATTGGAGTAGGGGAGAAATGATGGTAGAAAGAAAAGTAGAACGAGAGAATTGAAAAAGAATAATTATTCAATCGTGGGAAGTATTTTGAAGGGATTGGAGTGGGGAGAAATGATGGTAGAAAGAAAGTAGAACTAGAGGATTGAAAAAGAATAATTATTCAATCGTGGGAAGTATTTTGAAGGGATTGGAGTGGGGAGAAATGATAGTAGAAAAAGAATAGAATGAGAGAATTGAAAAAGAATAATTATTCAATCAGGGGAAGTATTTTGAAGGAATTGGAGTAGGGGAGAAATGATGGTAGAAAAAAATTAGAACGAGAGAATTGAAAAAGAATAACTATTCAATCTTGGGAAGTATTTTGAAGGAATTGGAGTAGGGAGAAATGATGGTAGAAAAAGAGTAGTACGAGAGAATTGAAAAATAATTATTATTTGGTAATTGGGACAATTTTAAAAGGATTGGAGTGGGAAGAATGATGATAGAAAAAAATGAAAACGAAATAATTGAAAAATAATTATGATTTGGTAATTGGGACAATTTTAAAAGGATTGGAGTGGGGAGAATTGATGGTAGAAAAAAATTAGAGCGAGAGAATTGAAAAAGAATAATTATTCAATCGTAGGAAGTATTTTAAAGGAAGTGGAGTGAGGAGAAATGATGTTAGAAAAAGAGTAGAACGAGAGAATTGAAAAATAATTATTATTTGGTAATTGGGACAATTTTAAAAGGATTGAAGTGGGGAGAATTGATGGTAGAAAAAAATTAGAACGAGAGAATTAAAAAAGAATAATTATTCAACCGTGGGAAGTATTTTGAAGGAATTGGAGTAGGGGAGAAATGATGGTAGAAAGAAAAGTAGAACGAGAGAATTGAAAAAGAATAATTATTCAATCGTGGGAAGTATTTTGAAGGGATTGGAGTGGGGAGAAATGATGGTAGAAAAAGAGTAGTACGAGAGAATTGAAAAATAATTATTATTTGGTAATTGGGACAATTTTAAAGGGATTGGAGTGGGGAGAAATGATGGTAGAAAAAGAGTAGAGCGAGAGAATTGAAAAATAATTATTATTTGGTAATTGGGACAATTTTAAAGGGATTGGAGTGGGAAAAATGATAATAGAAAAAAATGAAAACGAAATAATTGAAAAATAATTATGATTTGATAATTGGGACGATTTTAAAGGGATTGGATTGGAGAGAAATGATAGTAGAAAAAGAATATAATGAGAGAATTGAAAAAGAATAATTATTCAATCGTGGGAAGTATTTTAATAGAATTGGAGTGGGGGAGAAATGATGGTAGAAAAAGAGTAATACGAGAGAATTGAAAAATAATTATTATTTGGTAATTGGGACAATTTTAAAGGGATTGGAGTGGGGAGAAATGATGATAGAAAAGAAAAGTAAAAAGAGGATAAAAAAGAATTGGTAGAAAATAATTATTCAATCGTAGGATGTATTTTAAAGGAATTGAAATGGGAAGAATGATGACAGAAAAAAAAAGAAAAAAAGAGAATCAGTAAGAAGTAATTATTCAATCGTAGAAACAATTTTAAATGAATAAGAATAAGGAAAAAAGTTGATAGTAAAAGAAACGTGAAAGAAGGAAAGCAAAGAATCGAAAAGGAATAATTATTCAATCGTTGTAGAAACAATTTTGAATGAATAGGAACGAGGAGAAACGTTGGTAGAAAATAAAAGTGAAAAGAAGAAAAGTATAGAATCGGAAAGGAATAATTGAGATGTCGAGTATAATTACTGGAACGTTGTAAGAAGAATTTTAAGCGAGTAGGAACGACGGAAGGTCGATGATGAAAAAAATGTGAAAGAAGAGGAGAATAATTATTCAATCGTTGGAGGAACAATTTTAAACGAATAGATAAAACGAAAGATCGATGATGGAAAGGAAAAGTGAAAGGAGGAAAAGAATAATTATATAATCGACGCGCGGTAGGAAAAATTCTGAACAAACGAGAACGAGATTTTCATCGATTACGCTACGTTTTCAGAATTCCACTATAAATGTATCTCCTCGAGTACAATTGTAATACACTGCGTCAATAAACACGCTTTTCAAGACCGTACTTTTAAATTTGTCATGTATCTTTATAAAGAACGAATATCTCACATATGAGAGTATCGTTGGTGAATTTCATCCTCGAATTACTATTATATTTCTTTTCAAGAGAATACGCTTTCCGAAAATTTTGAAAATTACTGGCACAAACGAATCCATTGAACCCCATAAAAAATTCCCGCCACGACCACGATTATTTGCTACATCGCGGATTCGATTAACCCCCTGTGCTGAAATGACGCGTGCAGCACGTCATGTGCATTCCGTGCCAAACTGCACAATGACGTGGTGCAAACGTAATACACTACAAACGTTTGAAACAGGGACTCGAATTATGAATGTAAAAATGTCGAGATATATTACGGAAAATTAATTACACTGTACAAGAAAAAAAAAAAAAAAAGAAAAGAAAAGAGAACGTTAATAGCGAGACTACTTAGGAATGTAAATAATGTCAGATATCGTTACATTTACCGGAATAATCTTTTACATTTTGTTACTCCACATTTTTCGTATCTCGATTTATTACTTCATTTCCACGTAATTCTTTTAACTTAGAATTATTTACGGTGAATGCTTTCTTTTATCGAATATATTTTATCGAAATATATAAATTATTAATTGTGAAACGTGTTGCTTTCTTCGTGGCTACTGTACACAAGGAGATGTATTGAGCAAAATTTAAATCGCAGTACGCATGTGCACAATTATTTATAAATAAGGTGTAGTACAGAGGGTTAATTAAATCACTATGAGTACATATAGTTCTAGATATTGGGTGTTTAAATGAAAGAGTGGAGCTAGCTAATCTGGAAGGAACAATTAAAGAGATACGTTTGAGCAGCTCGAATGAAATAATCTTGAGGTTGAAAATTTTAAATAAGATCAGGACTGAGATTGTTTTTCTGTGTTCAAAAGTATTGATTCTCAGTATCACCCTATTAGATTTATAATAACACTAGAGTTGA
Source organism: Ptiloglossa arizonensis (assembly GCF_051014685.1). Taxonomy (NCBI): domain Eukaryota; kingdom Metazoa; phylum Arthropoda; class Insecta; order Hymenoptera; family Colletidae; genus Ptiloglossa; species Ptiloglossa arizonensis. The sequence goes on from NC_135052.1 coordinate 20,470,744, forward strand.
TTCTTTCTAGCGTATTAGAGTATGCTTTCGATAAACATAAATTTAATAAATTTCTACATCGAGATTTACAAACAGTAGGCATATACCCCAGGTGAAGAAAAACTAATGATATTTAGAGAGAAAGTAATAATAAAAGCATCTAAATGCAAGAATGTTATCGTGACCGTGACTTGCATAGTTTATTGCGTTTTATCATCGTTGCTTCCGGATGATGTTTGTAAAATAATCATTGAGATAATTATTAAAGATAGGTCAATCTAGAGAAAGTTGATGTCGAGTATAACATTTTTTATACTCGTTCTCCAATTTCACATCGTAACTACGATTTTATATTTGTCCAGTAATTGGCAAATAAAATATCAAATTACGTTGGTAAGTAATTCGAATATTAACCGTAATAAAATCCCGTAAGGAGTAAGTAAAACATTCAGTATATGAAAGTTCAGTAATGAACAATTAAAGTGTTTGTTAAATAAAAATATAGTAACGAGTAAATTTAATATTTAATGTAGTAAAGCTTCAGTGAAGTGTAAATAAAATATTTACAATAGCGGTATGTAAATAAAATATTTACCATAGCAGTGTGTAAATAAAATATTTAACATCGAAAATTCAGTAGTGTACAAATGAAATATTTGAAAAATCAGGAATGCAATTATTTAATGAGTAAATGCCATTATGAGAATCCACTTGCATCTGATATTTTCTAGAATCTCAGAACAAAAATAAAAAACACGCCTACCATCTTTAATTTCTCGTTTTATAATTGCAACAACGTAAAAGTTGTAAATCGTACGTAAAGAATACCTAACGTGTAAAAATAATTTGAATCGATAAAAAATAAATCAGTTGTCTCGCAAGAAATATAAACGTATAAATGTACACGAACAAAATAATGACACACGTAGAAACTATAAATAAAATATCTTTGCATATGTTTCTAAAAGTGTACAATCCTCCTTTGTTTTCTACATCTTCTACCATTCGTTTACACAACGAATTTCACAAATCTTAAATTTTAGTTTACGACAAATTGTTCCATTCTGTTTTAATACGTTCTTTTAAATTTTTTACATTGTCAAATTGCCCTCCTTCCACGTACTCTGCTTCCGATAGTAATCTCCAACAATTCTCTATTATATTAAACTTCAGAGTGTACGCCGGCCATTCCAGAAGAGAAACTTTTTCTTTGAAAAAATACTGTTGTATAATATAACTTTCGTTGGCCGCACAGCGGCATTATCTCGGAATATTATTCATCCTCCGTGCATTTGATGTCTGACTTTTGTCACTGATTATTAACTGACCTTCCGTCGATGCAAATTATCTTTATACGTTCTAGCAAGATACTCTTCACATACGCAACGTTTACGTTATCGCAATTATAACATGGGAAATTAAAGATAACACGTGTGTGCTATCTTTTTGTCTCGAAGTGTAAGTTCAACGAACTAAAATATGATTAAACGGTTGTTGTAACTTTTTCACGTCGCGTGGTCGTTGAATATGTATCTTTTGTTAATCCTTGAGGAAGTAGAGGTTGCATATTCGGTAGCAATTTCAGTTGTCTTGCAAGTACCCAAATCGACCCCTTTCTACCTTCATTCGAACACGGTAGAATTGCATGCAATGGCCATAAAAGCCGATGGCGCGTTTTCTTTGTCTTCGTATCTGCTTCATACTGGATGCATTCAGTTCGATTGAGCATTCAAACCAGGAAAAATAGGGGAGAATTTTGCGGTGCAATTTAACTGCACAATGGCGAAAAACCTATTATACCGTTTCTTTGTAGCTGAAAATTAGGTTAAGGACAATACTCGGAGTTTCGGGGGGCTCGATAATGTCGAAAGCAACTCAAATCGTAAAAATAGTGATTAAAAACTGCACTCTGCAAGGATAACAGAGTAAGCACAATTACGACAAAGAATTACCATAAAACAGATCCACCACTTCGCGGTGAAATTAATTTTCTGAAAGCTTGGACTCGTTACTTGGTCTAGAATGTTCTATGATGTTTCGACCATACGAACAATACCGCTCCTTTTTAACTGAAAATTAAATTTGGAGAGAAAATTGCACGTTGTTGCAAAGGTTAACATTGGAAATGTCTCGAGAGGAGAAAAAAAAGAAATAGAAATTGAAAACGAGAAACACCGACGATTTGAAAGACAATTAGGACGAGGAATGAAAAACGAAATGAATGCATTTGTTGTCTTTGAAATTTATATTTCAAGTCGGGAGCTTGGACCGAATTATCTGAATTTCGGTGTCATTCGTCGTGAAAATCGATAAATTTCTTTAGGGAGCTCGTGAATTTCTGACGAGTCATTTTGAACAGTGCTGAGACTACTTCTAAATTTGTCTGTATATTGTATAATTTGAATATTCAACAGTCAAATGATTCGAATACTCGGCGAATATAATTCGAATATTTTTCATTTTCAAACTTTACATTTGGGGTGTACAACATTTCTAGCCTGGAAACGAAAAGCTAATGTGCTTACATTCTACGACTGTAAATAATTTCCTTTTACAGTAACTATATTTGAAGCTGCAGAAAAGACACTTCTTACAACGACAAAAATAACCGAAATGTTTAAAAAGCACTTTGCTAATTTTACTACTAGAAGCCTATCCTCGTTTAATTTCCATCATTTTAAGGCACCTGCATTATTTTGAAAGGTACTACATTATATTTCGTTATTCAAATAATTGTGAATATATAAATATTTTCTCACTCGAATAATAATATTCGAAAAGTGATATACTCGAATATTCGAACAATGATAATCGAACGCTCAAATTTTCTAATTTCTTCCTAGTATTCGAACACTGAACATCCATAAAATATTCGAATTTATTCGCAGTACTCGAACACTTTGAATACCTATAAAAAATTCGAATGCATTCGTAGTAATTAAACCTTTTGAATATCCGTAAAGAATTCAAATTTATTCGTAGTACTCGAACATTTTGAATACCCGTATAAAATTCAAATTTATTCGTAGTACTCGAACACTGAATACCCGTAAAAAATTGGAATTTATTCGTAGTACTCGAACACTGAATACCTATAAAAAATTCGAATGTATTCGTAGTACTCGAACACTTTGAATACCCCTAAAGTATTCGAATTTATTCGTAGTATTCCAACACTTTGAATATCCGCAAAAAATTCGAATTTATTCGTAGTAGTTGAACACTTTGAATACCCGTGAAGAATTCGAATTTATTCGTAGTACTCAAACACTTTGAATAGCCGGAGAGTATTCGAATTTATTCTTAGTACTCGAACACTTTGAATACCCGTATAAAATTCAAATTTATTCGTAGTACTCGAACACTTTGAACACCCTTAAAAGATTCGAATTTATTCGTAGTACTCGAACACTTTGAATACCCCTAAAGTATTAGAATTTATTCGTAGTATTCCAACACTTTGAATATCCGCAAAAAATTCGAATTTATTCGTAGTAGTTGAACACTTTGAATACCCGTAAAGAATTCGAATTTATTCGTAGTACTCAAACACTTTGAATAGCCGGAGAGTATTCGAATTTATTCTTAGTACTCGAACACTTTGAATACCCGTATAAAATTCAAATTTATTCGTAGTACTCGAACACTTTGAATAGCTGGAAAGTATTCGAATTTATTCCTATTATTCGAACACTTCGAACACCGAAAAACCAGTAAATTATTGGAACAATCGTGATCCTGTTTTCGAACGAAAGAATCTTACGACGTTGTTTCGCTCGTACGATAAAAAAAAATGGACGATAACTTAGCTCACACGTTACAAGGTGCAATGCAACGTTCACCGTGTTTGAAACTCTTTCAAAGATACGATTACACGCAACTACACCAAAAGCGTAAAATTATCCACGATGGAAAATTGCGAAAGGGCGTCGCGGAGGATTCGTTAAAGATGAAATTAAATCTAACTGCGGTTCTGAAATAAAAGGCTCCGTGGTCGATAAAACCGGGAATAATCGCAGGATGAAACCACCGCGAAACACGTCCACCAGGACGGATGAAAAAAAATTATTCTTCAAAAAAGGCCGAATCCAATTATTCGAGCTGCGTTACGCTTTATCTCGACCACTGAAAATAGCTGTTCCGAATCGCTCGAGAAAACGTCGGAGGAGTACGCCAGTATTATATCTGCAAATAGAACAATCTTGGATTTCATTTCGGTCAATCTCGCCACCGCCGCCACCCCCCACCCCCCGACGTGTTCGAGATGAATAGAAACACGAAATGATCGTGACACTGGGAAAAATCGATACCTTTGAACCCTCCAGTCCCCTCTGGAATTTCTCGTGGAAGGACCAACGAAACCGAAGACTTTTCTTCCAATGATTATTTCCTTTCTCCGCCATCACCCTCAGAAGGATATCTTCGGTTATGTTCTTTCGTTCGAGCAACAGTTCCACCACCCTCCGTTCGTATTGTCTGACCTTTAACCTCCTCCACTAGGGATGAGACCGGTCCAACGACACATCGATTAACACGTTCACAGTGAACGCTTGTAAATGTGAACACCGCTCGAATGTACGGAAACTTTCATCGATTTTCGTAGTAGTAAACACACGACCTTCTTTTACGAACAATACGCACTATTGTCTCTATGGTGTACCTACGTTTTGCAATTTTAGAAAAGCTTCCAGTTTAATGACACCCCCACACGTGGCTCAGGAGACCGTGGAAGTGGTAATACCATTGTGCGTTATAACAATACGTAAGAATAATTGTTATCGTTAGCGTTGTATTCGTTACATTCGTTGTAAATTTTGTGTAATTGAATAATTACACTAATTAGTAAGAGAAATAGAGTTTGTCAATAGGTAAGGATAATTATTATCGTTGCTGTTATATTTGTTACATTTGTGAGGAATTAAGTGTAATTGAATAAATACCAAAGTCTGTCAATAGGTTAGGATAATTATTATCGTTACTGTTATATTTGTTACATTTGTGATGAATTTAGTGTAATTGAATAAATACCAAAGTTTGCCAATAGGTAAGGATAATTATTATCGTTACTGTTATATTTGTTACAATTGTGATGAATTAAGTGTAATTAAACACATATGAAAGTTTACTGACACGTAAGAATAATTATTATCGTTACTGTCATTATGTTACATTTGTGATGAATTAAGTGTAATTAAACACATATGAAAGTTTATCGACACGTAAGAATAATTATTATCGTTACTGTTATATTTGTTACATTTGTGATGAATTTAGTGTAATTGAATAAATACCAAAGTTTGTCGATAGGTAAGGATAATTATTATCGTTCCTGTTATATTTGTTACATTTGTGAGGAATTGAGTGTAATTAAACACATATGAATATTTATCGACAAGTAAGAATAATTATACATTCGTTACATTTGTTTCGTTTACATTCGTTACATTTGCCATAGATTGAGTGCAATTAAACAGATATCAAACTTTACCAAAACCTAAGAATAATCACTATCGTTATTGTTATATTTGTTTAAATTTGAACATAATTTATTTAAAATTTAATTTAATTTTAAATTAAATTTAAAATTAAGTTTAAAATTAAGTTATATTTATTTAAAATTAAACAAATACCAAAATTGACAGATTTATTAAGTATCGATAAATATTAAGAAGTCTTGATCCTTTTGAAGATATTCCATAGAATATTTCGATACGAGAGTATCAATCTTAAACGTAAAATCGATAAAATAAAAACGCATCTCGGTCCCATCGCTACTTGCCACGAAGTGATCCGACAGCGGAAAATGAGCGAGTAAATTGCGATTGATCAAATTTTCTGTCTCGATACACGATAGATTCGCGTGTTTCTTTCGTCGTCCTTGAATGTCTCCCAAGCCTGCCGGTGACAGGGATTGTTTTCACCGATTTGGAAAGCGAGAAAAACGTTTACGTTAGAGGACGAAGGACAAAAAACAACGAAGCATTTGGACAGGATACGTGAACCCATTGTTCCAGCACACCACTGAAATATGATCTGTACTCAAAGCACGGTGTATTGCCTCGATGAACAAATTTTTTTAGGATTTGCAAACATTTCCTGTCGAGAATGTCTGGGACGTTGGGGAATTTCCACTTAGTTATATACAGAGTGACTCTAAAAATTACGAGTACAGCTCGATTCATTGCGCGACATTTCGTCTAAAGTGCAGCGGTGCAAGTGCAACATGCATCTCTATCACCCTGTATGGATCGTAGATATCGTCGTATAAAAAAATTGAAATTACACTATTACAAAATGGAATCATATTTCTTTAATAATAAGAACGAAGGTAGAACTTTGTCGACAAAGTAATTACTAACTTTTCAAACAATACTAAGAACAGTTTAAGACAAGTCTAATTAACGAAAAAATGTTCCTAAGAGGATCCATAACAAAAGTTACGACCGTTAAACGAAAGAAAACTTCCATTAAGTGTCCCAGAATATTATTTAATTCAACTCCTGTTTACTTAACAAAGATTTTGTCCAATTTAGTAACTTCACCGATGGCTGGAATTACAATGTTTAAAATATAATATTGCAAGTTTGTCGTAATGCACTGGATATTACTGGAATAAATAACCGACTGTTGGAATGAAATGGCTATGGTAATTACGCTGTTGGCCTAATGCTCCCGAATCGATCAATAATGACACAACCTATCAAGGTAGCATCAAGGCATTGTCCACAGAGGTTTTCCATGAAATTACATTGGAAGACGATCACGTAACAATTTTAAAAGCGAATAAAACGATTTAATCCTGATGGATTATACTCTGCTCGAACGTGAAAGATTCCAGCGCAAGGATAATGATACTTTTTGAAAGATTCTCCATCAAATTTGTTTATCACGGATCCATCGAAAATAACAACCTACGTACGAGCCACCGGACCGATTTTCCTCCTTCGGGTAACTCGAACGAAGCGGAAAGAGTAACGAAATAGACAGGGACAAATTGGACCAATCAATTTATCGATTTACAGACCTGACAGCCAAACGGACGTTTCTATTCCCTTCAAAATACACGGGAGTTTTTGTTTTCAACGCTCTCGTGGTGCACAGCTCGGTCGATTTGCGATCGGGAACTTTGTTTATCAGATCTTTTCGCGTCTCGCGCGGAAACGAGGCTCGGCTATCGATAATCTCGGTGCAAAGCAACGAGGAGAGCGAGCTCGATGAAAGTTCATCTCTTGAAACTTTGACAGATCTTACACCTTTAGTTCGTAGATGATATCTGAATGCTTGGAGATTACTTAGACACTTGGGTTTCAATTTAACGAGTTGCCTAAACCTAAATGGCGATTCCGACGTTGTACAATTTTATTTGTATATAAAATAATACTACTAGTGCTGAATCTGGTTTACCTTCTATCACTGTATTTGTAGTTGCGGAAAAGACTCTTTCAGTGGAAAAAAAATAGCTGGAATGTTTAAAAAGCACTTCGTTCATTTTGCTACAGGAAGAGCTTCATTTAATTTCCACCATTTTTAGAGGACTGTATTGTTCTGAATTGTACTACATTATATTTCGTTATTCAAATGATTGTGAATCTATGAATATCTTCTTACTCGAATAATAATGTTATTCGAATTCTATTCGAATATTCGAACATTCAAATGCTCAAATATTTGAATATTCAAATTCTCAAATATTCGAATATTCAAATTCTCAAATATTCGTATATTCAAATTCTCAAATATTCGAATATATATCGAATAATTATATTCGAATACTCGAAGATTCGAAGAATGATATTCGAACATTCGAACAATGATATTCAAATATTCAAATATTCAAATATTCAAATATTCAAATATTCAAATATTCAAATATTCAAATATTCAAATATTCAAATATTCAAATATTCAAATATTCAAATATTCAAATATTCAAATATTCAAATATTCAAATATTCAAATATTCAAATATTCAAATATTCAAATATTCAAATACTCAAATACTCAAATACTCAAATACTCAAATACTCAAATACTCAAATACTCAAATACTCAAATACTCAAATACTCAAATACTCAAATACTCAAATACTCAAATACTCAAATACTCAAATACTCAAATACTCAAATACTCAAATACTCAAATACTCAAATACTCAAATACTCAAATACTCAAATACTCAAATACTCAAATACTCAAATACTCAGATACTCAAATACTCAAATACTCAAATATTCGAATTTATTCGTACCATTCGAACAGTTTGAATACCCACTCTTAAATCTACATCCAATCTATTTTACGACGAAATTTAAAATCGAAGTTAACGTTCTTCTCCTAGGAATATTCCAAGACAGTTAAATTCAAATATGTACACTAGGTTAAAATGGTGACAACTGTACGTACATTCAATAATTTGAAAGTATAGTTAATTTCTCGAGCACTCTATTTTATGGCAAACTTTAAAGCTGAAATTAGAAATGTTCCGGAGCACTTGGACACTTAAATTTAAATTTAAGAAGTGTCCTCAACCTAGAAGGTGACTCAAGTGTTACGTAACTATGTATAACTACAAAAATCTACAACCATCGTTACATCCACGTGCGGTGAACCCTGTAACAAAATGAAAAATTACAGTTGAAAATGTCTATAACCTAAAAAATGAACCAAATGTCGTATAACTATATTTGTCAACAAAAATTTGTATCTAATACTTTATCCAAAAGAAGTTTACAATACGTTACAATTTTGCTTCAAGTATAGTCACTGTATAAGTAGAAAAATTATCTTACAATTCTCCAACAGGTCAATATTCTGAAAGTTTTACGAGCAATGAAATTAAATACTTTTTCATTTAGTTGCAAATTTATTCGTGAACACCACTCAGAAATCCTGGTGGAAGTACAGAAATAGTTCATAAAAAGGGTTCGTCATACTTCTACTCTGCCTTCCGGCTCAAAATTAATTTATCAGGAAAACCCCGACAAGTATTCTCAAGAGTACACGTTACACGCGTCTAATATCGCGAATTTGCACGCGATAACCGTGTCGACCATTTTACATTTTTAATAATCCGAGAAATCCGACGCGAAAAATCGATTAATTTTAACTAAGACAAACTCTTATACCAAAACATCTTTTGTTGAACCTGGTCCACTCGGTAGCATAATAAACTATATACATTTTACCTCCATATTTTGTTCTGTTACAATGAAATAAAAACGTCGAATAAAAAACATATGTAAATATAGTAAAGAACAGTGACCAATATTTTACTTAGAGAAAGCATTTCTTCCATTTTATTTCTTCTATTATTACGTTGGTAAAATATAACAGAAAACAATGATCGACCATCTGTTACTTAATACACCCACTTTTTCTTTCGTATTATCTCTTGTATTGTTACGATGTACATTTTGCGTCCATTTCTTGACTCACGATGAAACATCGTGTAGAAGAAAATAGAAACATCTTCTACCGTATATACGCAATTCTTTCGTTTCAATTTCTACCATTGTTACCGCGAGATACAATAAACGATGATCAACCATCCGTTACTTAATATACGCAATTCTTCTTTCGTGTTATTTCTCGTACCGTTACGGTGAAACGAAGACGTTGAACGAACAGAAAAAAAAAGAAGAAAAAAAAAAAGAAAGAAAAATACAACAGAAGAAACAAGACGGGCAGAGATACAGCAAATTCTCGTTTCGCAACAGCGTTAATTCTAATGAAAAATGAAAGAATAAATGTAACACGGTGGCTGGAAATAGAAAAAAAAAAAAAAGAAAAAAAGGGAGCCAGCCAAGTAAAAAATATAAGAAGTTACCGAGAGGAAGGGCACGGTGAGACGAAGGGAGGTGGGAGGGGCGGTTGGAGAGTGGTGCAGATAAGTTTTATTGCGTTTCGCGTTGCCTGGTGTACTTGAGCGCTTTATTTAGAGCCGGAGCAGCCAGCTGCCCGCGTTTTCCGATCCCGCGGCGCCCCGTGTCAAGGAAGAAACGTAGCCGATGATGTATGCTCGGCTGTAAAATCGTTACTTAAGGAATGCCTAACGAGCCACTCGTAATTCTTACGCAGCGCTGTGGAGCCCCAGAACGAACCCCCACTCCGAGCGTTTCCGTTTTACCCTTGGAGAGAACGATTCTTTGAACGAATCCGTACTCTTCGCGGAGAGCGTGCTGTTTGTGAGGTTACGTGTCCATTTGAGAGTAAAATGCTACTCATCGATGAAAATTATGTTTGAGCGCGATCGACAGATTCTCAAATGGAATTTCCGTTGGTGAGAAACCATTGTTTGACCATTATTTGTTAGATGTCCATTTGAGAGGAAAATGGTTGTGACTTGGTCTTGAGAATGTTTTTTACCAATGAAAATTATGTTTGAGCGCGATCGTGAGATTATCAAATGGAATTTCCGTTGGTGAGAAACCATTGTTTGACCATTATTTGTTAGATGTCCATTTGAGAGGAAAATGGTTGTGACTTGGTTTTGAAAATGTTTTTTACCAATGAAAATTATGTTTGAGCGCGATCGACAGATTCTCAAATGGACTTTCCGTTGGTGAGACACCATTGTCTATTATATGTCCATTTGAGAGGAAAATGGTTGTGACTTGGTCTCGAGAATGTTTTCTACCAATGAAAATTATGTTTGAGCGCGAACGACAGATTCTCAAATGGACTTTCCGTTGGTGAGACACCATTGTGTAACCATTGTCTATTATATGTCCATTTGAGAGGAAAATGGTTGTGACTTGCTCTCAAAAATGTTTTTTACCAATGGAAATTGCGTGTGAGTGTAATCAACAGATTCTCAAATGGACTTTCCATTGATGAGCAACCACCAATGTTCATTTGCGAGGAAAATAGTCGTGCCTTGGTTTCGAGAGTGTTTTTCACTAATGGAAACTGCATTTGAGTGTGATTGTCAAACTCTCAAATGGACTTTCTATTGGTGAGAAACCATTGTCCATTTGAGAATAAAATGGTCGCGACTTGGTCTCGAGGATGTTTCTCAAAAGTGGACACTTTTTTTGAGACTCTAACAATCACTTTCGAACGCAGCCTCCACTGTTGAGAAATACTTTTGAGACCAATTCGCGACCATTTTATTCTCAAATGGACACTGGTTTCTCACCAACGGAAATCAGTGACAATTACTCTTAAACGCAGTTTCCATTGAAGAACTAAACCAGTGTCCATTTGAGAATAAAATGGTCACAAACTCAAACAAAGTCTCCACTATTGAGAAACACTCTTAAGACCAACTTGCAGCCATTTTGTTCTCAAATGGACACTATTTTCTCCTCATTGAAAATTCCGTTAGAGAATGATTGTCAGAATCAAAAAATATCCACTTTTGAGACCAACTCTCGACCATTTTATTCTCAAATGGACACTAGTTTCTCACAAATGAAAAGTACGTTCAAGAATGATTGTCAGGCTCAAAAAGTGTCCACTTTTGAGAAACATTTTTGAGACCAACACTCGACCATTTTATTTTAAATGGACACTATTTTCTCATCAATGAAAAGTGCGCTCAAGAATGATTGTCAGACTCAAAAAGTGTCCACTTTTGAGAAACATTTTTGAGACCAACTCTCTCGACCATTTTCCTCTCAAATGGACACTATTTTCTCCCCAATGAAAACTGTGTTTAAGAATGATTGTCAAACTCAAAAAGTGTCCACTTTTGAGAAACATCTTTGAGACCAACTCTCTCCATCATTTTCCTCTCAAATGGACACTATTTTCTCCCCAATGAAAACTTGGTCAAAGAATGATTGTCAGGCTCAAAAAGTGTCCACTTTTGAGAAACATTTTTGAGACCAACTCTCGACCACTTTCCTCTCAAATGGACACTATTTTCTCCCCAATGGAAACTGCGTTCAAGAATGATTGTCAGGCTCAAAAAGTGTCCACTTTTGAGAAACACTCTCGAGATCAACTCTCGACCATTTCCCTCTCAAATGGACACTATTATCTCCCCAATGAAACCACCATTTGAGTATCTACCGATCACACTCAAAGGCAGTTTCCATCAGTAAGAAACATTCTCCAGAGCATCTCGCAACAGTGTTACCCTCGAACATACACCCATCCTAACGTCCTGCCTCACTGAGCGAACCCAAGCCGCGCAAAGGGCGACAGTTAGAGTATTTTCGAGAATCACGAACCGAGTGACCTGAAAAATCATTTTCCCCAGTTTCTTCGCTTCTTAACGCGATCCGAGGTGTTTGAACGTTTCGTTTGAATTTTCTCGCGCGATTTTTTCGCCTACCAGCGTCTCGTCGCGACACGTGTAACGATGATAAAGTTTTCCGCACAGTTCGTTACCCAAGCGGAGAAGTTCGCTGCGAAACGATACATAATGAAGATGGCTGCTCCCGGTGTTTCATTCGCGAATGCAAACAGACTATACTTGGCGCTTATGGTATCTACCCCGCGGGTAATTGGCGTTTATCTTGGTGCAGAACGATACTTTATCACGGTTGTACGTCACAGTTAAATTAAATTGCGCGGTTCGATCCAAGTTGAACAACGTAACAAGGAAACGGAAACCGTTCCCGGAGTCGGTCGTGTTCATCGAGCTAACAAATTTGAAGTTTTCAGACACGGATACCCCGCTCCTCTCCATCTTGGAGTTTTCAGTGAAGAAACACGGGAACGGTACGTGAAAATACCGGGAAGCGTAATAGTTTAATTAGCAGAGATAATGGGCCGAGTGTAGGATAGATTGTTGCATTATAACTTGGCATAAAAGAGGAGAACCACGGGGATCTTACGATCCAAGTTCTCGCGGCTGAAGACCCGATAGACTACTTAATAAGACCGTTAAAGGCTCCCGCGTATAATCTGTGCTCCTTTGGAACATAATTCCAACGTTGCGCCAGCATTCAGGCGAACTTTATCAAAGATCTGAAGATACACCGATACCGATAAATGGGTTGGTTGGCTTCCATCGTTAGAAGGGTTACCGACGAAATGAATATCGTATTCGCTTTTTTAACGAGAAATAGAATTTTCAAGCCTCGTGAAAAAAAGAGGAATATTTTCAACCTCCGTGGAAGAGGGATATTTAAAGTTGTGCTAAAAAATTTCATTAGCGAAGAACATCGGGTCAGCGCTTAACGATCAATGGCGAGTTCGACGCTTTCGCGAAACACGCGTCTATTTATTCATCGTCAGCCTAATTCTAACCGTGTACAATTAAATAGTTATCGTTCTGAATCTTCGTTAGATATTTATAGCATTTCGATAAGATAATTGCACTACCAATAAATCGATTGTGAAAAATTCGATGTTTCTGTATCTCGAGTTTCTCTCAATTCGTGTTGTACCGTAGAGATACCGATCGAACTGGAAAAATAACCTAAGCTTCTAATACAAGTGTAATATAATACACCTTGAATTTTAGCCTTCATTTTTTAATACGTTTACCAAAGAACAGTAATTGAATTTTCTTTCTCGTATGTGTTCAATTTTTTGTAAATTTATTCAACGAAACTACGTTTCTAGAAAAAAGTTCCCCCGTTTAACCAAAATTCTATGATTTTGTACAATACCTTCTCACATTCTCTCGACTATGTTAATTCGAATACCGTGTAACTCGAATAACAGATTCTCAATAAAGATTAAGCTATCGAAACAGCCGCACCTCGTCCATTTACATATTCTTTTCTCCAATTCCCATTACACTTAAGTTTCAAAAAAGCCACATCTTATCTTTTCGCATATTTTTCTATCGCTCACATTCCATTTGAATTTCAAACTAATCGAGTCTGGTTTATTTACATATTTCTTCCATCGCGCGAATTATACTTAAATTTCGAACATCATCCCTGTTCGCACATTTCTTCCAATTCTTCTGTACATGTTCCATTCAACAAAAAAAACCTTACTATTATTATCAAATAATAAAATTCTCCTGTACATCTTCCATTCAAAAAAAAAACCCTTACTATTATTATTAAATAATAAAATTCTCCTGTACACTTTCTATTTAAAAAACAAAAACCCCTTACTATTATTATTAAATAATAAAATTCTCCTGTACATCTTCCATTCAAACAAAAACCCCTTACTATTATTATTAAATAATAAAATTCTCCTGTACATCTTCCATTTAAAAAACAAAAACCCTATGCTATTATTAGTAAATAATAAAATTCTCCTGTACATCTTCCATTCAAACAAAAACCCTTTACTATTATTACTAAATAATAAAATTCTCCTGTACATCTTCCATTCTGAAAAAACCCCTTACTATTATTATTAAATAATAAAATTCTCCTGTACATCTTCCATTTAAAAAACAAAAACCCTATGCTATTATTAGTAAATAATAAAATTCTCCTGTACATCTTCCATTCAAACAAAAACCCCTTACTATTATTATTAAATAATGTAAATCTTCTGTACATTTTCCATTCAAACAAAAACCCCTAACTATTATTATTAAATAATAAAATTCTCCTGTACATCTTCCATTCAAAAAAACAACCCCTTACTATTATTATTAAATAATAAAATTCTCCTGTACATCTTCCATTTAAAAAACAAAAACCCTATGCTATTATTAGTAAATAATAAAATTCTCCTGTACATCTTCCATTCAAACAAAAACCCTATGCTATTATTAGTAAATAATAAAATTCTCCTGTACATCTTCCATTAAAAAAAAACCCCCTTACTGTTAATATCAAATAATAAAATAAAATTCAAAACAGTAAATACAATCCCCGCGTACTCGTTACCGAAACACCAGCAGCGGTTGGTAACACGATTGTCAAACACGAGCGTTTTATTCTTCCTATCTCCGTTGAACGATGTCCATTGACGTGGGATCAAAGGGGCTCGTGGAACAACGAGCTGTTGAATTATTCGCGCGCGAGCGTCGTGCTCGGTTGTTATCGAAACGCGGGCCGCGAACTGCTCGGTGACAGAATTCCAAAAAGCTCCAGGTGAACCGAGAGAGACGGGTGAGGTGGGTCCGTGTTAATTAGCACGTGTGCAAACTACCGTCTCGTGACGTACCGTGGATCGGTCCGCGCTCGAACGCGTCGCGCGACCAATTTCGGTCGAATAATCGTGCTATTTTCACGCCGGCGTGCGGCACGCACGTCCGAGATGACGTGATCGTACCAGGACGCTTCTCCGTATTCGCAGTCGCGACGCATCGGTTCCGTAGCCGAGATTCTCGAAATCAGCACGATCGACGTGCCGCGTTTGGCCATCGGGGGAAACCAGAGGTACCGTCCGCCAAGTGGCGTAGAAATGCTTTTTCGTCGGGCGGTACTCGTTCGGTGGAATTTTAATTTTGAACCGAACGAACGAACGAACGAACCGCAGGAAATAATAAGTCGTGTTTAGGCTCTGTCGATATTCGTCGGCTATTCACCAAAGGACTCGGGGATTCTCCGGGGATTCCAGCGACTCGACGCGTTTTAAATAAATAAATTCTACCGCGTGTTCCTCTCGTCTCGAATGGTTTTTTGCATTTAATCGACTGGCAACGAAAACTCGAGAAGAATGCATTTGAGAGTTTTTGATTTTATTTTTGAATTTTCTTTGATACGTTGATTTATGGAGGGATTAATTCAATATTTGGTTTAGTAATTATTATTATTATTATTCTTTGATTTATTACTAACGAAAATTCAAGAAGAATAAATTTGATACTTTATAAACTTATTTTTGAATTTTTTTTGATACGTTAGTTTATGGAGAGATTAATTCAATATTTGGTTTAGTAATTATTATTATTATTATTCTTTGATTTATTAGTAACGAAAATTCAAGAAGAATAAATTTGATACTTTAAGATCTTATTTTTGAATTTTCTTTGATAAATTAGTTTATAGAGAGATTAGTTCAATATTTGGTTTAATAATTATACTTCCTCTTCTACTTTGATTGATTAGTAACGAAAACCCAAGAAGAATTCATTTCATACTTTTCGACCTTATTTTTAAATTTTCTGCGGTAAATTAATATTCAGACAGATTAGTTCAATATTTGGTGTAATAATTACCCTCCTTTCTCTTTAATCGATTAATAACGAAGGCCCAAGAATGTTCTCAAACATATTTTTAAATTTTCTTCGATAAATATATTTATATAGAGATTAGTTCAATATTTAATTTAATAATTATACTTCTTCTTCTTTAATCGATCTTCTTAACCCAAGAAGAATTCCAATTTTAAAAAATAAATTACCACAAACCGAACTCGTTTCAAAAAAACGACACACTATAAAAAGAAATCCAATTGTCCGCAAAATTTACCTCCACGAATCGTTACTCTATTTATACAATTACGCATATCGTGAGCAATATCACGAGTCCCTTAATAAAAAAAAAAAAAAATATCCCCGTGTCTTTAAGAAGCAGGTCTATATCAATAAAGATAATAATCAAGAAAATAACGAGCGGGTCTCGTTGGCAGAAAACCGGACTCTGAATAATACTAAAAATCTCGTTCGATTTTGAATAATACTAAGAATTACCGAAACGAGATATCTGCGTGATTGAAATGCGCATATTTCGAAATTTCTTGTCAATTCGAGAATCGCGACGAGGAACAAGAAAACGAACAAACATGGATGCATCGCTGTTACGAGGAATAATCATTGAACGATGGATACGTTGCACCATCCGGTGGTTGGAAAATAGAGAATCGACTATTCGTAGGTACACGCGCGTTACGTTTCATTTTAACCAATCCATTTTAACACTGGATGAATATCTCGAATGACACGGCCGTATTCCCGCGTTTTAGTCCACGTTTAAGCACGTGGTAAAATTAACGAAGGAATAACTCTTCGTGACGTTCCGCGAGGAGCCGCTAGCGCGAGCACTCGCCCGTTTTAATGAACGTTCCCCAATTATTCGTACGACGATTACGAATATAACCACCGAAGAAAAGGGAGACGGTGGGAGATCGGTGGAGGTCTGCGGTGCAGCTGTGCACTCTTTCCTGTAAATACACCGGTGGACGATACCAGATACACGTGTACGCGTAGCGACTCGCTTTGTTCGCCGCGAGTTTCCCAGTTACGAAAATCCGGGGTTAAGAAATCGTTGCGGTCGACCGCGACGAATTCGGTGCACCGGTGCATCGGTGCATCGTATCGAATCTTCGCAACTCTCGTGGTCGCACGATCGGTTAATAAAAGAAAAATGTATCGATATCTCCATTTCGATCGTTTCGACATCCTAAGGACCCGCTAATGGGTGATACCCTCTCGCATGATCGATAGACGTACTGTGTGAAATGTTGAATGACTCAAATTGGCAGTTAGAAATGCAAAGAATAATATATTAGGTTCTTCGGAAAGTCATTTCGTTTTTTTTTTTTCTTTTTTTTTGGTGAAAATGAAACGAGTTTTTTAGAGTGTGTAAATATTTTATTTAATTGTATATTCTCCATTTTGGGGAACGAAATTACTTTCTGAACAACCTAACAATTAAACAAAGAAATTGTTTTTACAGATTAGAAATATTGTATTGGGTTTGAATAATATGTACTTAAAATACATCAGAATGTAAAGGACAGGGTGCAATTGGAAATTTTGTGATGGAATCTAATTTTAAATAAATGCATTGTGTAAGATAAGATGGTAGTGGCAAATAATAACATTCTTCTATTTTTCTTTCTATTATTATTATCATTATTGTGAGTATATTTGTACGTACATGTACTTAATAATAATATAGTTGAATTTCATAATAGTCACAGGTGACTGATGGTCATAACTTATAACGTTTCTCTAAAATACTAAGAACTCTAATACTACTTTTAAATAACGTTACTGGCTTCAACAATGCTATAAAATAACTAACACACCGACGAATATTTCTACTTTTCACGCCACTGATCTACTAACCGACGTGTTAGTAGTATATTACAAAGTCGAACCTCTGGAAAATAATTTTTAAACATTCTCAAAATTATTTACAATTTATCCGATTTATTTTCATGAACGTTAATTAAAAAACTCGTTTAAAGTCTACAAAGGACTCGAAAAGGAACCGTGAGGCACAAAAACGCGAAAGAATCGGATTTTTATAATTTTCCAAAAGTGTGAAAGAGTTCAATTTTTCCAAAAAATGTTGATAAAACGTTTGGAAAAGAAACACGATTCGAATTCCTTAGTATTATGAAAACGAATAACGAAAGATTTCCCAAGCGGATCAGAAACCAGTTCGTTATTATTCGTAGTCACATAACAAAACCAAGAACAACAACAACAATAAGAAGAATACCGTCTTGGTTGCGCAATATGTATAACGATTTACTCGCAAGGTTAATTAACATCTAATCGAAACAACGATGGATCGTATACGCGTAAAAGGCGTGACGTAGCCGGAGCGTTCTTACCGAACCTAACCTCACTTTATATAAAACGAATTGTTATCTGTTTATATCTTCAAGGTCGTTGATTACAAAGGCCCGCGGCAAACCGAGTAGGATGAAGAGAACAATCCCACTACGAAGTGTACCGTGTCGGTGCATCGGTTGCGTACAGGCGCGTGCACTCAAGCGCGAACTGGAGGTGCATTTGTGTGCATACCGCGCAGAGAAGGACGAGTCCATGCGAGTATCACGGTTATACTTACCCCAGCTTCCGCTGGACGCGTCCATCTTCAAAGCGGTTCGTACGGAGCTCGTTGATTCATTATCCATCCCTGCTCCTCCCCCCAAACCCTCCCTCTGCTCCTCTTTACTCTCTCGCTACCCTACTTCAATCCTTTGATTACTGGTCAAGGTCAACGATAGTCCGGGTTAGACGATACGATCCTTGAACGAAATGCACAGGATGCATTCTTTAAACGAGCACAACCAAGTGTCCACGTTCACTCACGGTTACACGAGAAAGCCATTTGGAGGGAAGTTTAATAATTGTACTTAAATGGGGCACAGGGGGTGGAGAAGAAAATTTTCTTGCGAGATATTTTTATCGAAGACGTCGAGGTCATTTTTTTTTAACGGAATCGTGTGTGTGCGTGCGCGCACGTGTGTGTGCGGGGGGTGTAAAATATATTTATATAAAATATGTATAAATGTATAAATGTGTGTGTGTGTGGGTCGATGTGTAAAATATATATAAATATATAAATGTGTGTGTGTGTGGGTGGATGTGTAAAATATATATAAATATATAAATGTGTGTGTGTGTGTGGGTGGATGTGTAAAATATATATAAATATATAAATTTGTGTGTGTGTGGGTGGATGTGTAAAATATATATAAATATATAAATTTGTGTGTGTGTGGGTGGATGTGTAAAATATATATAAATATATAAATATATAAATGTGTGTGTGTGTGTGTGTGGGTGGATGTGTAAAATATATTTATATAAAATATATATAAATATAATTTACATATATAATTTATATTATATATAATTTATATATAACATAAATGTGTGTGTGCGTAAAAAAAATATATATATATTTAAAATAGATATATAAAAATATATAATATATTATATATATATATATATATATATATTTTAAGATCGATCGATTATTCTCGTAATTCTGCGTGTAAAAGTATTGGAGTGGGTGTTCGAAGAACGCGTACTATTTGATAGGAGACACTCGAGATTTTTTAATCAGCCGCAAATACTTTATTCAACGTGTTCGAACGTTCCGGTACCGGGGAGAATATAATTTCATTAATGATCAACGATTTCGATTACCGCGCAATTAAGACAGTGATTAATAATTATGATCACTGGGTAATTAATTACTAATTATTCGTGAATAACGGAAGTAATTAACGCGAATTGAATCGTTGGATAGGATTGACTCGTTAATCGTTAAACGAGAGATGAGCGCACTTTTGATTGCGATCCAGTCCGTAACTTATTGTTAGCAATGGGAAGACTTTAGAATATTTTATCAGACAGTTATGAATTATTCGGTCACGACCGCGTATTACTAATATCGAGAACGATTGGTTAATCGCAGAGATGATTAATGATCAATAATTATTACGATTTCTCGATCGATCCTAAAATGATCAATTATTATCCAGCTTTGTTATCATAGTGTAAGAAAAGTTTCTTCAAGCTTCGTACATTGTTCAATCTCTTTGTATATTTCGTTCGATATATTTCGTAGAATATTTACATTTTAACACTATCTTTCAATACTTCTCCGTACAAAACAATAAGAATCTTAACGAAAGATAACTCAATGTTAAAAATTCGATTTCCTATATTTTTGTAACTTTCGAACACTTTCGCTTCAATTCGGTCCAACATTGTCATAACCGAATATAAATTCACATTGCGTACACAAACGTGCAAATATTGTTCCACACTTAACAACACCTCAAGAATCGTAACCATTGGTTACTTTATTATTAAAATATTTATTAAAATTTCCATGACAGTTTACAATTCACGCTTATACAATTCCTAATACACAGCAAAAAATATACAAGTCACAAATGAGTCGACTCCGTTCAGAAAATCTGTTTCTTACAATTTATAAACAACGAACCCCCATAAGTGTTCACCGTTCCCACAAATGTCCCCCTCCAAACATCAAACATAAATCTTACACCTAACCGACTCACCTGGGGTCCCATCGTATCTTCCAAAGTGTTTCGCGTTCAAAGAAACGAATACCGGAATACTGGTTAAAAAGTTCAGTAAACCTAGCCCGAGACCGTCCAATTTCCATAACAATTTGCACGCGTAATTAATCCGGCGTTGTCCCTTTAACACATAGTCGGGAACTCGGTCGTGGAAACTTCGTAAATGGAAAGGTGGGCACGCGTTAAAGGATGATTACTCGTCGAGATAAACCGAGAACGATCCGTTTCACGGTTTCCGTGTAATGGCCGCGTGGAAATTAATGAAAGAGCAACGTTCACGGAGCAGGTCGCGACAACGATTCGACGAGTCGAGATTATACAAAGATGGAGAGGAGCCACGGTGAATTTTCAGGCGTCGATTACAGACACGTTTCGGCTTTCTTTTCTTTTTTTTTCTTTTTTTTTTTCACGTGCACGGATTCTTATCGTCTCTCCTCGAAGACCGCGAGAGCACTCACGGTAGCTTATCCCGCAATCAGCGCGGTTAGGAGCGGAGAGTGGCGAGAGGAACGATCCTACGGGCCCTTCACGAAAGAAAACAGGCTGATGCGCGGGGGCTTGATTTCACGCTGGAAAAGCGGTCTTGAATGAACCGCAGCTTTCCACTCCCACTCGCCAACCCTACCAACCACCCCAACCACCCAACGCTATGGAAACGAACGAGCGGTTTTTCGAGATTAAAAGAGAAGAAACAGAATTTCCTGGATCCGTTCCGAATGTTATGCAGACTGTTCAGGGCCCGGAGACATTTGCTCCTAGACATTTTTAATTTTCATTGAGATCCCGGAGTGGAGTGGTGCAGCGAGAGATTTGTTTGAACAAAGTCATTTTTCAACAGTTTGATTGGGATTCTGGAATTTGTAAGGGTAGGTACAGAGGTGGGCTGTGTTTCAACAAAAGGTGATTACTTTCGAACATTTCGATTGGGTTTCTGGTATTTATCAGGGGAGGTATAGTCAGAGCTGTGCTTGAACAACAGATGATTACTTTCGAACATTTTGATTGGGATTCTGGAATTTTTAAAGGAAGATGTGTAAAGGAGGAGAGCTGTGTTTGAACAAACGATGATTACTTTCGAACATTTTGATTGGGATTCTGGAATACACGAGGAGAGGTATAGTGAGAACTGTGTTTGAACAAACGATGATTACTTTCGAACATTTTGATTGGGATTCTAGAATACACGAAAAGAGGTATAGTGAGAATTGTGTTTGAACAAAGGATGATTACTTTCGAACATTTTGATTGGGATTTTGGAATTTTTAAAGGAAGATGTGTAAAGGAGGAAAGCTGTGTTTGAACAAAAGATGATTACCTTCGAATATTTTGATTGGAATTCTGGAATACACGAGGAGAGGTATAGTCAGAGCTGTGTTTGAACAAACGATGATTACTTTCGAACATTTTGATTGGGATTTTGGAATTTTTAAAAGAAGATGTGTAAAGGAGGAAAGCTGTGTTTGAACAAAAGATGATTACCTTCGAATATTTTGATTGGAATTCTGGAATACACGAGGAGAGGTATAGTCAGAGCTGTGTTTGAACAAACGATGATTACTTTCGAACATTTTGATTGGGATTCTGGAATTTTTAAAGGAAGATGTGTAAAGGAGGAGAGCTGTGTTTGAACAAACGATGATTACTTTCGAACATTTTGATTGGGATTCTGGAATACACGAGGAGAGGTATAGTCAGAGCTGTGTTTGAACAAACGATGATTACTTTCGAACATTTTGATTGGGTTTCTGGTATTTATCAGGGGAGGTATAGTCAGAGCTGTGCTTGAACAAAAGATGATTACTTTAGAACATTTTGATTGGGATTCTGGAATACACGAGGAGAGATATAGTGAGAATTGTGTTTGAACAAACGATGATTACTTTCGAACATTTTGATTGGGATTCTGGAATTTTTAAAGGAAGATGTGTAAAGGAGGAGAGCTGTGTTTGAACAAACGATGATTACTTTCGAATATTTTGATTGGAATTCTGGAATACACGAGGAGAGGTATAGTCAGAGCTGTGTTTGAACAAACGATGATTACTTTCGAACATTTTGATTGGGTTTCTGGTATTTATCAGGGGAGGTATAGTCAGAGCTGTGCTTGAACAAAAGATGATTACTTTAGAACATTTTGATTGGGATTCTGGAATACACGAGGAGAGATATAGTGAGAATTGTGTTTGAACAAACGATGATTACTTTCGAACATTTTGATTGGGATTCTGGAATTTTTAAAGGAAGATGTGTAAAGGAGGAGAGCTGTGTTTGAACAAACGATGATTACTTTCGAACATTTTGATTGGGATTCTGGAATACACGAGGAGAGGTATAGTCAGAGCTGTGTTTGAACAAACGATGATTACTTTCGAACATTTTGATTGGGTTTCTGGTATTTATCAGGGGAGGTATAGTGAGAACTGTGTTTCAAGAAAGTCTTTTTTCAATATTTTGATTAGGATTCTGAAACCTATGAAAGTAGGTATAGTATCCATTAGAGAAGATATAGTGAAAAGTATGTTTGAACAAAAAGTGTTTTTTTTTTAATATTTTTATTGGAATTCTGAAATTTGTAAAGGAAAATATAGAGAAGTTTGTACAAAGTCGTTTTTGAACATTTTTGAAATAGTAACCATTTGAGGAGATATAGTGAAAAGTATGTTTGAACAAAAGGTGGTCCTTTTTTGAATATTTTGATTGGGATTCTGAAATTCACAAGGACAGGTATTGTAAGACTTATATATGAATAAATGATGGTCAATTTTTAACATTTTACATGGTAAACGTGACACTTTTGTTTTTATAAATATTTGATTTAATATATATTTTGTAACGATATTTTTCTCTATTTGCAAATATATTTGTTCTGTTGGTACCTTTAGGGGAAAAACTGTTGACCATTGGGAACTTTTTTCAAATGTATTTTAGCAGAGGAAATATTTTGATAAATTCGTGCAATTTAAAATTTCATAGAAACGGTTATTTTGGAATTTTCATTACGATCAACGATAGAATTGACAAAGAGTGTGTAAATATTGTGTTTACCTTCAATAACGTAACAAATCGCCGAATAGCATTATTTATTACAATGCGAGTCGCGCCCGAAGTAAAAACGTTTTCGGTATCGATGAACAAAAATATCTGTTCCCGTGTCACGGCAATTTTTATTTTTATTTTTCATCCATTCTATTCGAGCTGAAATATTTATTTTCAAATTGTCACTTTTATTTCCCCAATTTTTCTTTTCGAAAACTTACAACGTGGGAACCATAACCTGTATCGACCCCTGACCCCAACGATTAAATGTAAAATAAATCAAAATGAAACAAAAACAAGTTTCACATAAAACGTTATTACATAAAAAATATATCGAAAAATGAATAACAAAGAGGACGTGTGTATTTTTTCGTACAGTGTATCGTTCAATTTCCTGCAAGATTTTCCCCGTTATTTAATCTCGACGTAATTGAAAAATAAAACAAAATGAACCACTCACTGATAGAAACTTTTCTCCCTTTAAATTTTCAAAAATTCAATCAAGTCACTGACATTGCCAGGACGAACAAACTCCAACTTGGTCGAGTGGCCATCTTTTATTTAACGCAGCGAATGCTAATTAAATCGAGGCTTCTGTATCACGGTATTGTACACGTTACACGCTTCTTCCACGTACATTCTTAACGCTAGCACAGTCGCTCGCCAGGGGAAGAATTTAATTTCGTCCGAGATGGAAATAACGCGTTTCCGTGGCCCAAAACGGAGAACGCAAAGCGATACGTATCGGTGATTCGGTAAACATCGGTGATCCATATTTCACGCTCTATCTTTAAACGTCAATATAACCTCGTTAACCGTGCGTACCGGTCGAAATGTCGAGTTTCTATCTCGAACGAGCTTCGCGCCGGCTAAATTTTACGCCACGTTGAAAAATTCCCGCCTATTCTGGAGCAGCGCGTCCTCCCGATCGTGTTCGTAATATTTGACACCGACACGGCACGAAGATCCCCTCGAGCTCTCGTCGAAGACAAAGTACGCGGGAATTTTTAAATCGACGTTAATTAATTGGAAAATTCTACGAATACGCCACGATGACAAATATCGAGGAAAACTCCGCGTAGTTTCATCTGGAAATTTCGATATTTATTTAGATATTTAATTGATGCGCGCTTGATTTCAAAAAAAAAAAAAGAAAGAGGAAATAATATTAGAAATTTAATTGGGAAAGTTTGCACGTATATTTGTCCTCGAGTTAGCTTAAGATTAAAATACAATAGATCGGTGGTTTATTTCGATATTTATTTAGATATTTAATTGATGCGCGCTCGATTCAAAAAAAAAAAAAAAGGAAATAATATTAGAAATTTAATTGGGAAAGTTTGCACGTATATTTGTCCTCGAGTTAGCTTAAGATTAAAATACAATAAATTGGTGGTTTATTTCGATATTTATTTAGATATTTAGTTGATGCGTGCTCGATTCAAAAAAAAAAAAGAAAGAGGAAATAATATTAGAAATTTAATTGGGAAAGTTTGCACGTATATTTGTCGTCCAGTTAGCTTAAGATTAAAATACAATAAATTGGTGGTTTATTTCGATATTTATTTAGATATTTAGTTGATGCGTGCTCGATTCAAAAAAAAAAAAAGAGGAAATAATATTAGAAATTTAATTGGGAAAGTTTGCACGTATATTTGTCGTCGAGTTAGCTTAAGATTAAAATACAAAATGTTTTTCGCCGCAATGTTTTGAGCCCTCTTGGGTAAAGTTACAAAAAGAGGAATTAAATATTTTATTTTACATCGTGTTTCTCTCTGTTCTGAGATATTGTTACGAGAATGATATAACAATGAGAGAACTCTGTTGATAGCTACTTACTTGTTTGTTAACATAATGATTAACACACTCGCTCAATCTTACACATTCCATACACCATTATCAACTTGAATGTATAACCTAATTTATACCTAACCTTACAATCACTCTTCCATTCAAAGATTCATAACCTCGCTCATAATTCGATAAAAACAATCTCACAGATATCTAAATGCAACTTTGGATAACGAAAAATACTCTGACAATGAGACAAGACAATGGAATCTAGAATAATAAAATATTTCTGCAAAATAAATTACACCTAACCTTACAATCACTCTTCCATGCAAAGATTCATAACCTCGCTCATAATTCGATAAAAACAATCTCACAGATATCTAAATGCAACTTTAGATAACGAGAAATACTCTGACAATGAGACAAGACAATGGAATCTAGAATAATGAAATATTTTTGTAAAATAAATTACACCTAACCTTACAATCACTCTTCCATGCAAAGATCCATATCCTCTTGGATATCCCATGGAAACGCAATTTTGGATAACAAAAAACACTTTGACGATGAGAAAGGCAATGGTGTTTGGAATAATAAAATATTCCTGCAAAATAAATTACACCTAACCTTACAATCATTCTTCAATGCAAAGATCCATATCCTCTTGGATATCACATGGAAACGCAACTTTGGATAACAAAAAACACTTTGACAATAAGACAAGACAATGGAAGCTAGAATAATAAAATATTCCTGCAAAATAAATTACACCTAACCTTACAATCACTCTTCAATGCAAAGATTCATATCCTCTTGGATATCACATGGAAATATGGCAACATGACAACTTTGGTTAAGAAAAAACACTTTAACGATGAGACAAGACAATGGAAGCTAGAATAATAAAATATTCCTGCAAAATAAATTACACCTAACCTTACAATCACTCTTCAATGCAAAGATTCATATCCTCTTGGATATCACATGGAAATATGGCAACATGACAACTTTGGTTAAGAAAAAACACTTTAACGATGAGACAAGATAATGAAATCTAGAATAATAAAATATTTCTGCAAAATAAATTACACCTAACCTTACAATCACTCTTCAATGCAAAGATTCATATCCTCTTGGATATCACATGGAAATATGGCAACATGACAACTTTGGATAAGAAAAAACACTTTAACGATGAGACAAGACAATGGAATCTAGAATAATAAAATATTTCTGCAAAATAAATTACACCTAACCTTACAATCTACACCACAACCTTACACCTAACCTTCAATGAAAAGATTCATATCCTCTTGGACATCACATGGAAACGCAACTTTGGATAACAAAAAACACTTTGACAATAAGACAAGACAATGGAAGCTAGAATAATAAAATATTTCTGCAAAATAAATTACACCTAACCTTACAATCTACACCACAACCTTACACCTAACCTTCAATGAAAAGATCCATATCCTCTTGGACATCACATGGAAACGCAACTTTGGATAAGAAAAAACACTTTGACGATAAGACAAGACAATGGAATCTAGAATAATAAAATATTTCTGCAAAATAAATTACACCTAACCTTACAATCTACACCACAACCTTACACCTAACCTTCAATGCAAAGATTCATATCTTCTTGGACATCATATGGAAATGCAACTTTGAATAAGAAAAAAACACTTTGACAATAAGACAAGACAATGGAATCTGGAATAATAAAAAATTTCACCGAAATAATTCCTCGATGAGAAGATCGATCTCGACGAGCCTCGAGAGTAATTCGTTCCACCGAAGAATCCCAATTTGTCACGAGCTTCCTATGAACAGTTTCGCGAAACGCTGGTATCCTCCGCTCTTCTTTCGCGTAGTCGCGACGTCGCGCGAGCATCCATTATTTAAACGAACGACATCCTCGTTTGAGGGCGTAGAGCGGCCGTTTCAATATTTATGAACCCTCCAGGGAAACTAGGGACCGTCCACGAAATATTCGGCCGTCCGTGATTCCGCGCGACCGAGTAATTAATCGCGTCCCCGAACCAACGTGCTTTAATTGATCGGACCTACTTTTTCTTCCTTTTTAGTTTTAACGCGGGAAGATCACACGAATCGAGAACTCGTTAAAATGATTTCGAGGGTACAAATGCTGTTCAGCCACTGTACGAAACGTTCAACGACCGAGCTTCGTTTGAAACACACTTTTATCGGGGTATTTTTCTCATTTATCAGAATTCTTATTAATTCGTAGGAATACAGATAAGTGGAGACAAAGTGACGTTGAAAGTGAAGAGAAAGTCCAGGAACGACAACGAGAGTTTAGCAATTTGTGTCATTGTGTTCAATTTGAAACGATTTTAGGAATTTTGTAGCAGATCTTCGAGGGGAGTTTGAGCTTTAAGAACTTAATATACGTCGAGTTTTAAGTGAAAAATAATGTCGGGTAGAGCGTGGTGTAAATTTTGCAGATTTGATATCGTGGAGAGTTTATTGCAGTGGGGTATATTTCGATAGCGACTGTGCTTCGATGATAAGTACGGTTTGCAATTGCACAGGTTGCTCGCAAAATAGTAAATATAGGAGTGATATTACGTCTTATGTGGAAATAAAAGTATAGGTTATGATAAAAAGGGCGAGGTACAGTAATATGCTGTTATTTATCTAATCTCGGGGACAATGAAATAAGAATGAAGTAATATATAATAAAATAAGGAAAAGGAACGAGAAAAGAAGAAAAGAAAAATGTAAAATAAAATGTGTACGAAATAATAATGAAATATACCTTCGCGATATTAGAAGAATTTTAAACTATTTCGTCAATGTTGATAATTTCCATTGTTCACTTTATGATTAGTTACAGTGTCGTAAATTCATTTTCACACTTTTTTTTAAATTGTCCAGTGACAATCGGTGAGAATCGTTCACAAGTGTTAATTTTCAACTAATTCTTGTTACAATAATATACTATTGCAATACTATTTTTCAAAGTATATTGTGCACAATACAGTAACAAAAAAATGATTCTACACACACATTGGATAAAAATTCCAAAATATTGAAAAATATGCACTCTATAGAAGAGTCGCATAAAATCGGTATCGTACTACTTCCAACGTGTTAACGAAAAATTGTACAAATATTAATAAATTAAGCACCATTTATCGCGATCAGAATATTTTTCCACCGAGTGAAATTTCAACGATCATCATCTCAGAAAATTGATGTTCATGTTTAATTGTTACACTGTCATTGCAACCTAAATATTATAATAAAATTCTGCAACATATAGTGCACAATACAGTAACACTCGAGGTTTCACAAACGTAATTATAAAAAATGATTCTACACACATATTGGATCAAAATTCCACAATATTGAAAAATATGCAAGTGTCTATAGAAGAGTCGCATAAAATCGGTATCGTACTACTTCAAACGTGTTAACGAAAAATTTTACAAATATTAATAAATTAAGCACCATTTATCGCGATCAGAATATTTTTCCACCGAGTGAAATTTCAACGATCATCATCTCAGAAAATTAATGTTCATGTTTAATTTTTACACTGTTATTGCAACCTAAATATTATAATAAAATTCTGCAACATATAGTGTACAATACAGTAACACTCGAAGTTTCACAAACACAATTATAAAAAATGATTCTACACACATATTGGATCATATTCCATAATATTGAAAAATATACAAATATCGATAGAAGAGTATAAAATTAGTATTGTACTGTTTCCAAAGTGTAAACGAAAGGTCTGAAAATTATCAAATAATTAGTAAATCGAGGACCGTTTATCATCAAGCATAGCGAGTTTCCCCACCGAGTGAGATTTCACCGATCCCCGTCTCAGAAAATTGATTTTTCGCGCGCTTGACGTCTCGCTCTATTTACTCGGGCGTGTCTGATCATTAACGGCCTATTCCACTGTCGACAAACAGAATCCCGGCGAATAAACGAGGACGGTATCGTTGCGGGCTCACTTTGTACCTGGCCGCGCATAATTGAATATAAATCGTAATGAAAAGTGGGAAACCGCGTGCCACAAATAATACCGACGTGGGAATACAGTTATTAAAAGATGTAATTTATTCCAAGGCGTCGATCACGCCGCGCAAAAGACTCTCCAGACAGTCTCGCGGAAAATATCGCGAATATTTATCGTCTGTTCTCTATCTTCTTGTCTAACGTCCAGAGCGATAAATATTTGTTCGGGGAAGCCGAACGCTCGGTCGAGAGCCTCGACGAAGATCGCAAAACGAAAACTTCTCGCGGCGGTTCGAGCCTCGTTCCTCTCCTCTCTCTTCCTCGCCCTCTCTCTTCCTCTCCCTCTTGGTCCATCTCGCGCGTATTTGCTCGGGAATTAACATAGCTGTGTCAATTGGGCGGATCCGTGAGTCGACGTGAAAAAATGCGTTCGATGGGGGCGAGCCCGCCACCGTGAAACCGATAAACGTCCACGAACGTCGTGGAACACGAGGAACTGCACCGCGAAGATTTATCGCCGCCCGAATGCATCGAGAAACGCGCGCGAACGAGAGAGAGAGCGTGCACTTAATTATCATTCTTAATTAAAGGTCGACGCGTGGAATTCGTGGAAGATGAAACGACGCGACGTTACCGACGGGGGAAATTTATTCGCCGTTTTTCCATGCTTAGGAAAGGAGTTTCTGTTCCTTTTTCTCGCGACTGTTCGTGTTATTACGTAAATACGCTCGTTACGAGGACTCGATTCTCGAGACCAGCTGTCACATGGGATTAAGTCGACGGGTGGTTTTCTTAAATGTAAGGTGGAATTTTGGGGAAGCGTTCTATCCTGTTCGATGAAGGAAAGTATACATGTGGGTTTGGTAATTGTTTTCGAGAAATTTAAAATCTGTTCCATGGAGGTTGGTTTATTAATTGTATTTTTTTTTTTTTTGAGAGAGAAATTTAAAAACATCGTATTTTTGAAAATTGTAAGTTTATTAACACTGGAACTATCGATAAATTTAGGTATATTGAGGTGCTCATACGTGTGTAAAAAAAGTCGATGATTGAGGAAAAATGGGAACTTGGGAAATTGATTATATTTACAGAATGGAGAAAGACGTAACGACTTTCGAAAATATTTTATGGAGTTTAAAGTAAATTTCTTTGTTGAAGCAGTTCAAACCAGTCATTTTGACCGGTTGGTAAATCTAGTGTTGAATATTTTCGGAAAATTTTTAACAGTTGCATGGATCCAGGTTTATTAATTATTTTCGAGAAATTTAAAAAATTATATACACTCGGGTTTATTAATTATTTTCGAGAAATTTAAAAAATTATATACACTCGGGTTTATTAATTACTTTCGAGAAATTTACAACAGTCGTGTACACGTAGGATTATTAATTATTTTCGAGAAATTTACAACAGTCGAGAAGTAATTACTTTCGAGAAGTTAAACAAGAATTATATACACAAGTAAATTTATTAATTACTTTCGAGAAGTTAAACAAGAATTATATACACACGTAAGTTTATTAATTACTTTCGAGAAGTTAAACAAGAATTATATACACACGCAAGTTTATTAATTACTTTCAAGAAGTTAAACAAGAATTATATACACACGCAAGTTTATTAATTACTTTCGAGAAGTTAAATAAGAATTATATACACACGCAAGTTTATTAATTACTTCCGCGAAATATAAAGAAACACACACGCACACGTGTGAGTATATTAATTATTTTTCTCTTTCTTCGATCGATAAGAGTAACTCGACCATATTTAAAGAATCGTATTACCCTAACACTGTATTCTATAACGTCTCAGTTACGCAACTATGAGCGTACATAATGTACAATCGAACGAAACAAGAGGTACACGTGTGTGTAAGACGAGAGGTGCAGCTGAAATGCTGTTACTAAACCTAACCTCAAACACGTCTCGAATCCGCTCGAACACGGTAACGTAACGTAAACAATCATAGTTGGGTACCAGATGGCGATAGGAACGACGATATAAGTTTGTAATTAGTCACAATATAAATGAAGTTTCCTCGATAAAGACAGTCCCTCGTACGTGACACGGATATCTGCCACAATCGACATTAGAACAACAACGTAACGCGATAAAAAATCTAATGACAAACTATTAGGTTGTTCGGAAACTAATTTCGTTTTCCAAAATGGAGAATACACAATTCAACGAAATGTTTATACACTCTAAAAAAATCGTATTTCACTTTCACCGAAAAAAAAAAAACTAAATGACTTTCCGAACAACCCAATAACATTGTTGTTCCTATTCCAATGCTTAGTTACAATTGTTTACGTTATAAAATAAATACACAAGTCTGTACAACGCGAGGTGCAGCAAACGTTACCGAAACCTAACCTCAAACACGTTACGTGCACTTGTACACATATATAGTTCTACTCGTAGTATCGAATTAATCGGGATGAAAATAATCTAGAGCGTGTTACAAAAATGAATCGACGAACGATCGAGAGACGATGGACGTTGATCGAAGTAACAGAATCATTGCTCACGATTAATGGACCGTTTATTTTTCATACGCGACGTCGCGGTACGTTGCAAACGGTATGAAAAATTCCGATCCCGTCGTTCTGCGTTTCTCATTCCGCATTCGTTACGGGCTATGTTATTCTGATCACACGCGCGTCATTTGGCAGCACCGGTAACACCGGCGCTGTGTACAACAATGTTATAAATCTACGTCACACGGTTACATAAATATTCGTGTTCTTTGCATTATCGAATCGCGCGCGATGTTCTAATAATATCGACATCTAATGATCGTTTTGTCTGTTCCTGGGCACAGCCCGCTTCGTTAAAATCGTACCTGAACACGCGCGCAATCACCGATATCGAATTGAGTTCAATCGAGTGCACGCGTACCCGAGAAATTTTCAAAAGCTTTCCGAAAAACCGAGACACCCGCGCGAAAATATTATTCGTTAACGTTGACTTATTTTTTTTTTTTTAAGGGGATTCATAAACGATCGTTTGCCTCTCGTTTCGACCGTCGATAACACGACACGAGTAAAAATATATACTCGTTTTGTGCTATCGAATTGAGACGAGTAAAATTCGTATCCGGATAAAAGTTTTCGAATAAAGGATAAATAGTGTTCTCGTTCGTTAGTCGTTGAGGATAAATTTCACTTGGAATTATAGAACGAGGTATTTAATAAAGAGCGAATAAAAATTTTACCGATCGAGTATGCATCGAGATTAAATCGTTAAACGTTGCTTTTATTCGTTATTACTTATTCGAATCGAATTTGACTAATTGATAAATTTGCAATTTATTATTGCATATTATTATTATTGAGCATTTGTTTCGCGCGTTGAGGGTAAATGTACGAAATAGATTGAGTTTTTTTAAAAATAAAGGAATTCTTATCTGCTTTGTTGAGAACGATCAATAACAGAACAAATGACTTTATTGGGGTTTCCAGACCAGTATATATATGGGTGTATTTAATCAGGTTAATTTTGTAATTTTGAACATTTCGACTCGTAGTTCTGGAACGTAATCAGGGAACTGTATAGAATATTCAATTTACGATTTGAAACAATTGTTTAATTGCACAAAGCACAGGCAACGAACTACTTTCGAACCTAACCTCAAATTTGATCTCGAAACCAAAACCTCTACACAATGTGTATAATATCAAAGTTACAATTCAAAGCAATATTCTAATTGTACAAATACAAGGTAAAGATAGAGTATTTTTAAACTTAACCTCGAATCTGATCTCGAAACTTACACATTGTGTATAATATCAAAGTTACAATTTAAAGCAATATTCTAATTGTATAAATACAAGATAGAGTACTTTTACACTTAACCTCAAATTTGATCTCGAAACCTACACATTGTGCATAATATCAAACTTACAATTCAAAACAATATTCTAATCGTAAAAATACAAGGTAAAGATAGAGTACTTTTAAACTTAACCTCAAATCTGATCTCGAAACCTACACATTGTGTATAATATGAAATTTACAATTTATAGCGACTAGTTGCACAAAGGTAAAGACAAACCGCTTCTAAATCTAACCTCAAATTTGATCTCGGAAACCAAAATCTACGCAATGTATATAATATCAAACTTGCAATTCAAAGTCATACTCTAATTACACAAATACAAGGTAAAGATAAACCAGCTTCAAACCTAACCTCAAATCCGATCTCGGAAAACGGAAACCTACTGCCCCGAACACCGAGAAGCGACCTAACCTTGTTTCCCTCCGCGAGAAAATTAAAGCGTCTCGACTCGTCGCACTTTCCCACCGCGAGAGAATAATACTCAACGATCGATCGTTTCACCGGCCACGAGGACACTAATCGATTAACGAAGTCAAAAATCCGCTGTGAACTCGAAACACGGTTTCACGCTACTTCCGGTACGAGTTCAACGAATTCGTTACGCGGCGACGATTAACGAGCCCGCGACGGAACAATCGATTCGCAACAAGTGTTTACAGAGAACGGCCATTTGTCGTTGCGGTATTAACACCTCCGTGAGTGCAATCGACTTTCCACGAGGAACGCACCATCCACTCCGTGCTGCAGTGAAAATAGCTCTGACACGAACCAGTCATAAAAATATCGCGCCATCGTTCCGGACACTTCAAACCCGTAACACGGTCTCTGGTGACCTCTACGAACACCCCAGACGGAAACAAAAATGCTCCACGGACCGATACACTTGCCCCAAAGTTTTCGAGGTGACTGCTTCGAGTCACGAGTCCTCGAAACCTCGTGAAACTTGTCCACGATTTATCGCGAAGGTGTGGAAGGTTCCAGGACTATATTAGTCGGTATACTGAGCGAATCAACTATGAATTTTTCTCCTTGCACACCCGAGATGAAAACAAAAATGCTCCATGGATCGATACACTTGCCCCAAAGTTTTCGAGGTGACTGCTTCGAGTCACGAGTCCTCGAAACCTCGTGAAACTTGTCCACGATTTATTGCAATCACGTGGAAGGTTCCAGAACTATATTAGTCGGTATACTGAACGAATTGATGGAAAGTCAACTATGAATTTTTCTCCTTGCACACCCGAGATGAAAACAAAAATGCTCCACGGACCGATACACTTGCCCCAAAGTTTTCGAGGTGACTGCTTCGAGTCACGAGTCCTCGAAACCTCGTGAAACTTGTCCACGATTTATTGCAATCACGTGGAAGGTTCCAGAACTATATTAGTCGGTATACTGGAAAGTCAACTATCAATTTTTCTCCTTGCACAACCGAGATGAAAACAAAAATGCTCCATGGACCGATACACTTGCCCCAAAGTTTTCGAGAGGACTGTTTCGAGTCGCGAGGAGTGTTCAGCACCTCGCTCGTCCGGAAATTTATCCTGAAGGCACGGAAGGTTCAAGAATTCTATTAGCAGGTATCCTAGGCAAATTGATGGAAGGTCAACCCTGACTTTTTCTCCATGGACACCCGAGCAGGAAGTAAAAATCCTCCACGGACCGATCAACCTACCTGAAAGTTTCCAAGGGGACCGGTTCGAATCGCAACGAATGTTCAGGACCTCGCTCGTCCGCGATTTATCGCGAAGGCACGGAAGGTTCGAGAATTCTATTAGCAGGTATGCTAGACGGATCGATGGAAGGTCAAACCCTGACTTTTTCTCCGTGGACACCCGAGCAGGAAGCAAAAACCCTCCACGGACCGATCGACCTGCCTGAAAGTTTCCAAATGGACCGGTTCGAGACCCAAGTGCCCGAAACCTGGTGAAACTCGTTCGTGATTTATCGCAAGGGCGTGGAAAGTCCAAGGAACCCTATTGTGGTATCGTGATTTTTAGGATAACGTGGATTTAGGAAAACGTAGCTTCCAGAGAACATAGTTTTAATGACCGTGGTCGGACGTGGGTAACAAAAGAGAAAGCGGGAGTTGACAAGGGTCGGACCAGGCCCAAGGAAAAGACGGTTGACGAGTAGGGGTGCGGAAGAGTGTGGTGAGAGTGAGGGAAAGCGAACAAAGGCTTTTCCTTCTTTGGGAGGAAACGTAGTGTCGAGAGACGTCAAGCGTTGTATGGAGTCATAATTAAGTTATTTACTGTTATCCTTTTGCCTAAGTATTACTTATTTCAATTAATAAATTACTCCACACTGTTAGTCCGTATTGTAGGCAAATCGATGGAAGCTTAACCCTAACTTTTCTTCGTGGACACCTTAAACGGAAATAAAAATACTCCATGAACTGATCGATCTACCTGAAAGTTTTCGATAGGACCCATTTGAGTTGTGAGTGCTCGAAACCTTGTAAAACTCATCCAGCATTTATTGCAATTACGTGGGAGGTTTAAGAACTCTATTAGTCGCTATGGTAGGCAAATTGATGGAAACTTTACCCCAACTATTTCTTCGTGGACATCCCAAATGAAAACAAAAATACTCCATGGACTGATCAACCAGCCTCAATATTTTCGATAGGACCCATTTGAGTCACGAGTGCTCGAAACCTTGTAAAACTCATCCAGCATTTATTGCAATCACGGTGGAAGGTTTAAGAACTCTACTAGTTGGTATAGTAGCTGATCGATGAAAGGTTAACCGTAACTTTTTCTTCGTGGAAGAAGTTCTGCCTGAAAGTTTCCGATAGGACCCATTCGAGTCACGAGTGCTCGAAACCTTTTAAAACTCATCCGCGATTTATCACGAGGGCGTGGATGGTTCAAGAACTCTATTAGTCGGTACAGTAGACGAATTGATAGGAGGTCAACCCTGACTTTTTCTCCCCAGCCCGCGAGGTCGAGCTTACGCATCCCAGACCGCGACGATTATTCGCACGTACACGTAAGCGTGCTCGCGTTCACCAGCTGTGTGCGGCAGCATTGGTATTTATAAATAAATGCGTCGGCCACGTGCCACGGGAGAAATGGAATGGCGTTTGGAGAGTGCCTTAACTCGACCAAGAAGCTTAAAACGGCCTGGTCTGGGGGTAGCACCGAGGAGAGGGGATCAAGGTGGAAGGAACATGCCAAACCCGCGCGATGAAGCGCCACAAACGAGTTTGTTGCTTAATTTTCTTTGACGCTCGACCGAACTTTGACGGATTCTGACCGTGGACGATATTTCGGAATTTACTGGGGTTTCTTTCCGCCACGATTGATCGGCTATGGTGGTACAGGGCAAGCTGAAGGGTACAGAGGGTGATGAAGGTTTCGAGTTGGGTTCTGACACGATTAATTGTTTACTCGTGATCACGATGTTCGATTGGGTTTTAACGCGATTATTTACTTATTTTATAATCAGATTTGTACGATAATACGATGAAAATGTTACGCGATTTATACATAATGGAATCTTTGGAGAAAAAATTGACCAGACTTATGATATTGGGTTGTTCGAAAAGACATTTCGTTTTCTAAAATGGAGAATATATAATTTAATAAAATGTTTGTACACTCTAAAAAATCGTGTTTCATTTTCACCAAAAAAAATGGAATGACTTTCCAAATAACTCAATATGTTAACTGGTTGATAAATTTTTATTTTTCATCCTATTCGTTTACTGAAGTTTCCAGTCCAACACAATTGATTGATTATGGGGGTACAGAGAGAGCTAAAAAAATTTGGTCTAATTGAGATTATTTATTTGTTCTCGATGTCAGGTTCGATTCTAACGCGATTATTTACTTGTTTCACGAAATTTTTACGATAATACATTGAAAATGTTAGGCAATGTATATACATATATATTGGGGAAAGAACATGATAAGACTTCTGATACGTTAACTATGATAAAAATTGATGAATTGTTACTTTTCATCGAACTTATATATTTGTTATTCAGTAGAATTTTGTAACATTTGCGTCACTTTCCTTGCGATTATCTGAC
Source organism: Ptiloglossa arizonensis (assembly GCF_051014685.1). Classification (NCBI taxonomy): domain Eukaryota; kingdom Metazoa; phylum Arthropoda; class Insecta; order Hymenoptera; family Colletidae; genus Ptiloglossa; species Ptiloglossa arizonensis. The sequence goes on from NC_135052.1 coordinate 20,508,058, forward strand.
ACATTTCCTGTAACATGACTATTTAATCCGACAATTTCGAAAGTTTTTAGTCGCGTCGCTTATCAGTGAATATTTTTGCATCATTTTCCTACTGAGGTTGCGACACGAGTGACGTGCAGATTTTTTTTCGAGAGACCGACGTCACATACGGGTGACAACGTCGATATTTTATTTTATGTTTCGTATAAACAAATAAAGTACAAACTGTGGACCAGTGTCGGATACGTGACATATTATTCGGAAAAGTCGGTCGACGTATTTGATCAATTTTATTTGTGTACGGTTAAAAGCCTGCACCGCGTTAAACAAAATTAATATAAATGTCCCGTGGTCTATGGTGGATTCACGAAATGATAAGGACACCGTTAAAATTTATTAGCTTTCTTTCGGCATTATTTATCACCAGAAACGGGAGTACAGAAGAAGCAGAAACTTTTATCTCGATGATGTATATTGGTTTTAAAATTGTTATTTATTTATTTCGGTTACCCAACGAGATTATTTCGATCGGTGAATTTTGACGTACACTTGAGAATTTGTGAGATGTTTTTACATAGTTTGTGGTCACGAATGGGCGTGTCACAAGGTAATGTCCACTTCAGAATTCTTTTCCAGGATAAATTGCCAAGTGTCGTTCAAACCTTTTATGATTGACACCTCGATTAATTTTCGTGCTCTTTAATTACAAAAATACTTCAAGCTTCCCAAAGGTAAAGAGTCGCGAGCAAAAAGTATTTAAATGATGATGCATCGGGGTAGAGTAATTTTCTTTCAAAAATTTATAAAACGTAACAAACAAATCTATTAAACTAATCAATAAAATTTGAAATGATTCATTCCTCTTCCATAATCATACATTACATATAAAATTATATTATTGAATACAATCTTGAAAGTACCTCCAATCCAGCAACACTTAAACGTTTCGAGAATCTCAATTGCGAAGAAATCTTCCAAATATTATTAAAGAAAAACACCGATGCAAAAAGTTGCATAGTTTCCTTAAAAAAAAAAATAATAAAATATCAAAAAAGAAACATCCTTTACGGTAGAAAAGTCCTTTAATTCGTCTCAAGGCGATAAGCTTAAAAAAACCAATGCCCGGATCGTGGCTGAATAATAAAATATTCGATCACGGTGAACACACGGTACCGTGGAATGAACAATTATCACCTGAGGACCGCATGAACGCTCGAACGCGCGAGCGTGATCGGAGCATTCCCAAAAGACACCGATAAAAGCGTTCACGACCCGGAATGCAGTGGGTCGCGTCGAGTGGCAGGAATGCAACGTGTTGGCCAATGCGCGGGCGGAATAATTTTGTTACGCCTCGTCCTCGAGAACGACCCTCGTGGTCCAACGGGGAGGAAACGAGGAGAACAACGGTCCTCTACAACCGGATACAACCACCCATGAACGTAACCGACTCGTTGTACAATTAACACGTTGACTACCGTGACAATCAACAGCGAGGTCACAATTGTCACTGTTCTCGCGAACGTTACATTTTCTTCTCGTAGACATTGTGCAAGAGTTTCTTCCCAATATTTTCGAGAAAATAGATTTGAATGTACGAGTATGGAGAAGACTCAACTATGGTTCTTATGTTTGACGATGGTTCGTACGAGTATGGAGAAGACTCATACTATGGTTCTTACGTTTGACGATGGTTCGTATGAATATGAAGAAGACTCAACTATGGTTCTTACGTTTGACGATGGTTCGTATGAGCATGGAGAAGACTCAACTATGGTTCTTACGTTTGACGATGGTTCGTATGAGTATGGAGAAGACTCAATTATGGTTCTTACGTTTGACGATGGTTCGTATGAGTATGGAGAAGACTCAACTATGGTTCTTATGTTTGACAATGGTTCGTACAAGTATGGAGAAGACTCAACTATGGTTCTTATGTTTGACGATGGTTCGTATGAGTATGGAGAAGACTCAACTATGATTCTTACGTTTGACGATGGTTTGTACGAATATGGAGAAGACTCAACTATGGTTCTTACGTTTGACGATGGTTTGTACGAGTATGGAGAAGACTCAACTATGGTTCTTACGTTTGACCCGATTTCCATATCGTCTCGTAACGATATTACAGGCAAAGGGATTAAGAATGTTCTCGACATTTGTTCAAACTATACCACGGAAAGTAAAAATATTCGATAATTTATCAATGTACTTGTTACTTCGTAGCATTGTTAATGATGGTAATATTGTTTAAAATTTCATAGAATATTTGTTCAGACTGTACCGTGGAAAGTAAAAATATTCGATAATTTATTAATGTACTTGTTACTTCGTAGCATTGTTAACGATAGTAATATTATTTAAAATTTCATATATTAAAATTTCATTAGATTAAGGTTCGTTCCTTGTGAACGCTTTAAAGAAAAGTTGTGACTTGTCACTCACCAATGACCTAGGATATTCAACATATTAACACTTTGGGTAAAATTCACCATAATATATCTTTGTGACTATAAACAAGTACGTAACGTCAGAAATTAAATTTATTACTCTCTTGTCCAATGTGTCCCAAACTCTACACACTTTTCTCACTAATTATATTTTTTTCGCTGCTATAAATATTCCAAGCCGTGCGATATTTAACCAGAAGCGAAACTGTTAATCACGAACAGCGTGGGGCGTGTACGTATCGTTCACCGTGAACTCGGTTCGTTCATCGAGAACGGTTCGACCTCACGGAACGACTCGAGTAACGAAAACCCTCGACCATGCGTTTGTCGTCCCTCTTTTTCGTCTCGAGAGCCGACTTTGTGAAGCTTCTCGGTGGATTTTTTCCCCCCCTTTTTTTTTTTTTTTTTAATTCCAACAGAAGGATTGCCTTTCGTTGATAAAAACCGGCATTACCTACTTTGCTCAGGTACCGTCATTTCCGTTTTTCGAGCGCCTTGCGTCACGCCTTGTTGCGTGGCGAGAGTAATCGTCGACCGGGGAGTGAACATGTTCGTTACGCTTTTAGAAGCGTCTCTTTTTAAGCGAACAATCTTTTTTCTCTGTTCGTATCTGTACGCCTGTCTTCGTTCCGTTCTTCTCTTGCTCGAATCGAGCTCGCGTTGCACCCACTGACTTTCGTGCCAATAAACTCTCGCGGTACTAGCGGTGACGGAAGAGACGCGTGGGTCCAAACTGACCCGTAACTTAACTTTCCTCGCACAAACATTTCGAACGAAGATTCTATCGTTTTATCGTATTTACTTTCCATTTATTTCCAAGGAAAGCTTCGTCGATGGTATATTTCGAGTGAAAGGTATATCTGGGTCATGAAAGACCCACGCGGAGCAGCGCGTGGGTTAATAGGTCTCGTATAGGTTAACACGCCTTCCACGTGGCGCGATCGACGATACCGCGATAACGAGTCGATGGAAATAACCGGGATTCGGATGATCTAATTTTGATTCTATTTGGGAGCCTCGTTCGGGAAAGGAACTCACTCTCTCTCTCTCTCTCTCTCTCTCTCTCTCTCTCTCTCTCTCTCTCTCTCTCTCTCTCTCTCTCTCTCTCTTTGGCGATGGTGGACAACGCGAGTGAGCGGGAAATGGAAGCTGATTCGAAGGCAGAAAAGAGTGGCTGGAGGCGTTCGATCGAAACGATTTATCGGAGGGATGGAATTTTTAGTGTCTTTGGGAGTGGATGGGATGGTTTAAAAATGTAAATAGGGAACGACTTGTTGCTCGTACGGAGAGAATGTAAAAATTCATGGGCAAGGTGCAACGAAAACAATTTATTACCGAACGCTTTCGATTTGTAGTTTTTGGAATTAGCATGGTAATTATTTCTGAAAAATATATATACCTAATCCAGGTCAAATTTTTTTCACTCTTTTTCAAAACTAATACTGTATTGTTTGTAAAAGAATGCACACGTTGTACTATAATTTTTTATTTTTGGGGAGAATTATTGTATCAGTTCTTAAAAAGACTGGGAAAAATTCCTGGAAAATTTGTAACATATTTTATAGTTTCTTATTGAATTTTCATACCTATTTTTGTTCCTATACCTGTTTAATTCTAAGATCGCTTATTCGAGTAAATTATTGTTCAGTAAGATGTTTGATATCAACAAATTACATTTTATTCAGTAAATATACTATTGTATTAAATACGAAACATTTTATGTGTACAACATTCTAACAATTTCTAGGTTAGGTGATAACTCTAAATTAAATTTGATAACTCTAAATTAAATTCACACTAAATTATTTTATCTCGCTAGATCATTAAACACAGCAGAATAAATAATGTTTAGTAAAATTTTGTCACTATTTGACGTCCAGTTAGCCAACTAAGGTTATATATTTATTGTATATTTTGTCTTGCGCAATAATTTTGAGGTTAGGTTTAGAAGCAGACCTTGGTTGTACCTCGCTATTACGCAACTGTAAAAATTACACTGTTCTAAATATTGTACCCCTTCTTTCCATTCTTTAATTAACTAAACAATTTTTTAAGTAATTGTAACACGTATTCCTTTTCTTTAAACGTACAAAATGAATGCTTTCAATAAATGGAAGATTTTTAAACTCGACACTAATACCCTTTGAAATTTTCGATTACTATTTCCTTCAAACCTAATATTAAATGTTCAGCAAAATTGAGGTTTAATCTTCTGTGAAACCAGTTCTACTTTGATCGCTGTTGCGTCCACCGTCTCGAGCAATTTAAAGCTTCGTTCGAAAAGTAATCGATAATTAATTATTCTTACATCACAGAAGCCGTTCTCAATTATTCCTCTCTTGTGATTCTCTAAAAATGTTCGCACTTGAGAATTTTAATACCTTCTTCAGGTATCTCGGAATGAAGTTTAAATATTGGATAATAAATATTCTTCGAACAATAAAAAATTTCTAATTTCGACTTAAAAACCACGAGTTTGATTTTTCACGGGCAATAATTATTATTACTTTACCCAGATTGTGTACAATTAAATACTCGTTTGGTACAAAGTCGAGGTAGAAGTTAAATATCGTTAAAATTCTAACCTTGAAAACAATATAGTAAGAGTCCTTTGAAAAGAATAATGAGTAAGAAAAATGGAGGAGGTAAAGAAAGAAAAATAACAAACAAGAACGTACGAAACGATGATTACGCTGACGAGAAAGGGAAATATTTCACAACCAATTAAAAGTTGTAACAGTTTCGTTCAATCTCTGTAATTGAAAGATTCTCTCGTAAAAATAAAGAACGAAGAAAAGACAAGAAAGAAAGAAAGTAATGTGGAAAATAAGTACAAATATGCATATAAGACGATAATCGAGTTCATGAGAAAGTAAAATATTCCACGTCTAATTAAAACTCGTAACAGTTTCGTTCAATCTCTACAATTGAAACATTCTCTCGCAAAAAAAAAAAAAAAAGGAAAAGAAACAATGAAGAAAGAACAAGAGGGAAATAATGCAGAGTAGAAAATAAGTACAAACATAAGACGATAATCGCTTTGATAAGAAAGTGAAATATTTCACGTCTAATTAAAAGCTGTAACAGTTTCGTTCAATCTCTATAATTGAAACGTTCCCTCGCAAAGAATACGGAATAAGAAAAAGAAAAAGAGAAGGAAGCAAAATAAAAACTACGACTAATTAAAAATTGCAACACAGTGCATTCGAATCCCTATAATTGAAACGTTCTCTCGCAAAGAATACGAAGTAAAAGGAAAAAGAACGAAACGAAAAGAAAGCAAAATGGAAACTGCATACAAGCGTTTAAAACAATAATACCGTTGATAAGTAAAATATTCCACGACTGATTAAAAATTGGAAGACAGTCTATTTGTGATTTCTATAATTGAAACGTTCTCTTACAAAAAATACAAATTAAAGAAAAAAGAACAAAACGAAAAGAAAACAAAATGGAAACTACATATAAGCACTTAAAACAATAATACCGTTGATAAGTAAAATGTTCTAGGATTAATTAAAAATTGCAACACAGTTCATTTGTGATTTCTATAATTGGAACGTTTTCTTACAAAGAATACAAAGTAAAAAAAAAAAAGAAAAGAAAGAAAGAAAAGAAAGCAAAATATAAACTAAATATAAGCACTCAAAATAATAATACCGTTGATAACTAAAATATTCCACGACTGATTAAAAATTGCAACACAGTGCATTCGATTTCTATAATTAAAACGTCCTCTCGCAAAAAATACAAATTAAAGAAATATAAAAAGAAAAAAAAACAAAATAGAAATTAAGTGCAGGTGCCTAAAATGATAATGGTGTTGATAAGTGAAATATTCCACGACTAATTAAATATTGCAACACAGTGCATTCGATTTCTATAATTAAAACGTTCTCTCGCAAAAAATACAATTTAAAGACAAACAAAAGGAAAAAAAAACAAAGTAGAAAATAAGTGCAGGCACCTAAAATTATAATACCGTGGATAAGTGAAATATTTTACGACTAATTAAATATTGCAACACAGTACATTTGATTTCTATAATTAAAACATTCTCTCATAAAGAATACAAACTAAAGAGAAACAAAAAGAAAAAAAAAGCAAAGTAGTGAATAAGTGTAGGCGCCTAAAATTATAATACTGTGGATAAGTGAAATATTCTACGACTAATTAAAAATTGCAACACAGTACATTTGATTTCTATAATTAAAACATTCTCTCGCAAAGAATACAAACTACAGAGAAACAAAAAGAAAAGAAACAAAGTAGAGAATAAATATAGGCGCCTAAAACGGTAATAGTGTTGATAAGTGAAATATTTCACGACTAATTAAAAATTGCAACACAGTGCATTCGATTTCTATAATTAAAATATTCTCTCGCAAAAAATACAAACTAAAGAAAAATAAAAAGAAAAGGAATTGAGTACAGAAAAAGTGCAGGTGCCTAAAACTATAATGGTGTTGATAAGTGAAATATTTCACGACTAATTAAAAATTGCAACACAGTGCATTCGATCTCTATAATTAAAACATTCTCTCGCGAATAATACAAACTGAAGAGACCCCAAAAGAAACGAAACAAAGTAAAGAATAAATATAGACGCCTAAAACCCCGATAATGGTATCGATACCTAAAATATTCTACGACTAATTAAAAATTGCAACACGTTCGGTTTCGATCGCGTCTCGAAACACGACCTGTAGCGATAGCGTAGGAAAGAGCGAGGTCAGGTACGAAATCCGACCTGTGCGGCGGGGCAAGGTGCGCGTTCGCGTTCAGGTATCGAGGAGGATCGGAGAGAAACAAACAGATGAGAACGACAGGCCCGTGGGGTGGTTGGTGACGATCCGGTGGAGGCTGCGGACCGAAATACACTCGCACGGCCAATTCTCACCAGCACAAACGCGATTTTCGTTGCACGTGCAACCGACCACCATCTCAGAAGGTGGCCGCGCTATTTCAGGCGGGCCAGCCAGTGCCATGTAGCGAAACAGGACCGTACGACGACTTCTGTTTACCCGTGGACCGGGAGAACACCGCGCCAACGCGTGACGACACGCGTTATCGGGACACACGTACACGTGATCGATCGATACCAATCCCGAAACGGATCGTTCGTGTTTCGTCGCGTCGCCGCGCGATCGTTCCGCGAATCGTTGTTACACGCGCTCGAGAATAGTCGGTTTCCATTCACGCGGACGGAAAAAAGGCAGACTCGTCCCGTCCGCGTCGATCAATTTCTCAACGGCGAAATTCACCGATGATTATTTTCGCACGAGTTTCACACCCACCGCTAATAGGATCGTTCGGGCACCGTTCCTATCGGGCCTGCGTCGAATTAAACTTTGTACCTCGATGGCCACCGCCCCGGCACTTCACGCACGACGGATATAAGCCAGAAAGGGTCTTCACCCTCGTAACCTATACGGAACAGGTTGGATTCCCTGCTCGCGCGAGCAGCCGGAGTAAATAGAACGGAATAGAGGAACGACCGCGGTGAACGATTTTTTAGGGACAATTGAACACCGAGAACGTTGTCTCCTGTTGTCTAAGGTTTACGAGGGACAATCACGGATCGATTCGATCGAGAACGATTCCGTGGATGGAAAAGAATAGCTTCGGTTGGATGAATATTGTTTTACACGGAGAAATCAAAAAATGAAATTGAACCGTACGACACGAGATCGTGAAATACGATACTCGAGGAGCAGCGTACTCGGTATCGCACGGAGCGGAGTACAGTGGACGTGGTTCTTCTAAAAAGCAATTTAACGAAGGTTAAATTTAGAGTGACGGATATCAAGGAAATGGTAGAAAAGAGAAACGGGGCTTAGAGAGACTGCAATCGCGAGGAAATGGTGTTTTAGACGCTGGTGTTGAAATTAAATTACACGGGGGCGGGAGATTCGAAACGCGACATTTTTACGCGAACGAATTTTGCGATTGTTTGTATAATATTTTCCGATAAGGTTTCTCGCACGCGTGATACGCGTTTTAATTATTATTGTTCGTTGTAGGATAGGAGTGACGTGCTATTTTAGATCGAAGACCTGAAACTGCAACCGAGCGAAACGATCCTCGTAAAATATAACGTTCGCGTTGTGTTTCCGAGTTTTAATAATAGAATTTTGTCAAGAATTGTCATTTTTCTTTTACTCGTTTCTCCAACGGTGTGCCCGTACATTTGCGCTCGGTTAACAAAGACGTTGAGTAAATAAATGACAAACGTGTCGATGGATCTCTTTCGGAATAAATAGAGTTTCTAATTTCGATTTTAAAATAAAAATACAGTCTAATTAGCGCTCGGTTCGACCTCGATATTGTGCACGCGATATAGTAATATATTTATCGACACATAATGTTATGTAATATATAGACTGAATTTAACAGCAGAACGCTCCGTAGATATTCTTTTTCCGTTTCTACATTTATTAAAATAAATGTGTAATTTGAAATTGTCTAGATCGTTGGAGAATTTGATAATTCGAAAATTTTGTAACAATTTCGAGATCAACTCGTGGTATTTGCAAAGCCAGAGATGAATTCTTTTAATATTCAGTTTCATTAAATACTAATCGCTTGGTTCAAACTCGCGTTAACATTGCTATAAAATATTCAATATACAGCATCTTTCGATTTACTCCGATAGGACCACGTTTAGGCATGTTTAAATTGAAAGAAAGTTTGCACGATTAAACATTTGTGAAACGTAATAAAAACACTATTATTACCATTAAACGTGATAAAAACACTATTGTTACCATTAAACGTGATAAAAACACTATTGTTAGCATTGAACGTAATAAAACACTATTATTGCCATTAAACGTAATAAAGCACTATTATGGCAATTAAACGTGATAAAACACTATTGTTGCCATTAAACGTGATAAAACACTATTATTACCATTAAACGTAGTAAAAACATTATTATTACCATTATTATAATATATGGTTCCTTCACTTATCTCACTATCTATTATTATAATATATAATTCCGTTACTTATCTATCATAACGTTATAATAAAAACACTATTATTACCATTAGAAAAACCTTATTACCATTACTATTATTATTATAATATATGATTCCGTTACTTATCTATCATAACGTTATAATAAAAACACTATTATTACCATTAGAAAAACCTTATTACCATTACTATTATTATTATAATATATGATTCCGTTACTTATCTATCATAATATTATAATAAAAACACTATTATTAACATTACGAAAACGTTATTACCATTACTATTATTATTACTATATACGATTTCGTTACTTACCTATCATAACGTTATAATAAAAACACTATTACTATCATTACAAAAACCTTATTACCATTATTATTATTATTATAATATATAATTCCGTTACTTACCTATCATAACGTTATAATAAAAACACTATTATTACCATTACAAAAACGTTATTACCATTACTATTATTATTATAATATATGATTCCATTACTTATCTATCATAATATTATAATAAAAACACTATTATTACCATTACAAAAACGTTATTACCATTACTGTTATTATTATAATATACGATTTCGTTACTTACCTATCATAACGTTATAATAAAAACACTATTATTACCATTACGAAAACCTTATTACCATTACTACTATTATTATTATATATGATTTCGTTACTTACTTATCATAACGTTATAATAAAAACACTATTATTACCATTACAAAAACGTCATTACCATTATTATTATCATTATTATAATATATAGTTCCGTTATTTACCTCACTATCACAACGTTACTATTATTATATATTCAAACCTAGAGAGCACAGAGAAGACATGTTTCGTTAAAAAAATACCCTCCAATCGTTCAGTGGGTTCCACACGGAGCAGTGCGAATTCATTAAACCTCGAAATTCGATACTCGGGGAAAATCGTCGAGCAATCCGCGAGAAAATGTTACAAAACGCTCGGTTCCCCTAACGATGGAGAATGGAGAACGAAAAGGAAGAAAGGAAAGAAAGAATAATAAATAAAATAAAAGTGGATATCTCGAAGGGACAGAAACTCGAATCGAAACAAAGTCGAGCGACTACAAAAGCGAGAAATTCGATACTTCTTGAGAACGAGCCCCGCAAAATGGAGCAAGCGTTAAGGAGGGGGATGGGGAGGGAAAAGCCGAGTCGACAGAAATTCAATAACCAGTAAAAGTTTCCACGAGAGTGAGAAAGAGAGTAAGAGGTACTCTTACTATCTTTCTCTCTCTTTCACTCTCTTACTATCTTTCTTTCTCTGTCTGTCTGTCTCTCTCCCTCTGTCTATCTGTCTCTCGCCGCGCCAAAAGAAACAGACGGCGGACAGACGAAGCGTCGTGAAATTAGAAGCTCGACGATAATTAATCTGGGTCGTTGCTGGCGGAAAGGCGAATCGATAGGCGCGAGTTTTTTCGGCGGCGCGAACCGCGTTCCCGGTGACTCGTACCGCATGGGTATCTCGACACGGGCATCGCGACGTCTGCCTCGAAGTCGTTAAGGACACGGGGACACCGAGAACGTCGTCGTCGTCGTCGACGACGGGACTTTTTGTCCCGAGGCGTTTCCAAGAGACGAGCAAGAGTTGACCTGAATAGCCCGAGCGGCCGCGCGGATCGCGTCTCGTTGCTACGAGCTTCTTTGATCACGATCTCGTTCCTCGGGAGATCTCGCGGGACGATCGAATCGAAAATGGATCTAGGGAGCAGCACGTGAAATCGATACGATTGCACGTAGTTCGATCATCGGGGCTGGGGACACGAGGGACGAATGGGAACTAATTGCGAGCGAGAGTAAACGAGAGTAAACGAGAGTAAACGAGAGTAAACGAGAGTAAACGAGAGTAAACGAGAGTAAACGAGAGTAAACGAGAGTAAACGAGAGTAAACGGGAGTATTATACGAGAGAGTAGTTGTTTTTATATTGAAGGAGAGTAGGGTTTATTCATTTTCTGGTTCGGTTGTTTTCCATAGAGGTACGTGTGAGTAAACGAGAGTAAACGAGAGTAAATGGGAGTGAATGGGAGTAAACGAGAGTAAATGAGAGTAAACGAGAGTAAACGAGAGTAAATGGGAGTAAATGAGAGTAAACGAGAGTAAACGAGAGTAAACGAGAGTAAATGGGAGTAAACGAGAGTAAACGAGAGTAAACGAGAGTATTATACGAGAGAGTAGTTGTGTTTATATTATAGGAGAGTAGAGTTTATTCATTTTCCGATTCGGTAGTTTTCCATAGAGGAACGTGTGAGTAAACGAGAGTAAACGAGAGTAAACGAGAGTAAACGAAAGTAAACGAGAGTAAACAAGAGTATTATACGAGAGTAAACGAGAGTAAACGAGAGTAAACGAAAGTAAACGAGAGTAAATAAGAGTATTATACGAGAGAGTAGTTGTTATTATATTATAGGAGAGTAGGGTTTATTCATTTTCCAATTCGGTAGTTTTCCATAGAGGCACGTGTAAGCAAACGAAAGTAAACGAGAGTAAACGAGAGTAAACGAGAGTATTATACGAGAGAGTAGTTGTTTTTATATTATAGGAGAGTAGGGTTTATTCATTTTCCAATTCGGTAGTTTTCCATAGAGGCACGTGTAAGCAAACGAGAGTATTATACGAGAGAGTAGTTGTGTTTATATTATAGGAGAGTAGAGTTTATTCATTTTCCGATTCGATAGTTTTCCATAGTGGCACATGTGAGTAAACAAGAGTATTATATGAGAGAGTAGTTGTTTTTATATTATAGGAGAGTAGAGTTTATTCATTTTCCAATTCGGTAGTTTTCCATAGTGGCACGTGTAAGCAAACAAGAGTAAACGGGAGTAAACGAGAGTATTATACGAGAGAGTAGTTGTTTTTATATTATAGTAGAGTAGGGTTTATTCATTTTCCAATTCGGTAGCTTTCCATAGAGGCAAGTGTAAACAAACAAGAGCAAACAAATGTAATGTTAATAAATTTTCCCGATTCGAAAACTTTCGACAGTGTAAATATTTTCTCGTTGCAATACAATGACGAGTATCGTGTTTCTCGTATGTGAACGTTCGTTTTTCAACGACAAACAAAAACATAATTGTGTTTAATTTTACTTTCTTCGTTAATGTAATTTTGAACAGCCCGTGTATCGTTCGGTAACGTTTTTTAATTCAATTTACAACCGAATAAAATATTAGAGTAAACGTATGTGTATGTATATAGGAAATTAAAAAGTAGAGATAGAGGTTAGGTTTGAATCGTTATCGCCTGACTTTTAATTTACATAATTAAAATATGCGTCCATAGTTCGTCTTACAGCCACTCTTTTGTAGAAGTATACTATCCAGTCTGAGTCGCTGTTGCGCGATAAATATTTTATTCCTTTACACAATCGAAGTGTGCACGCTGCTCGAATACGATACACTGCGTTTACTCTTCGATACAGGTCTACTGGTCTGAATCACTCTCATCTGATCGGTATTTTATTTTTTTGCACAATTAAGATACGCTCGTAAATCGAGTCTAATACACTGCGTTCACTCTTCCGTTGAGATATCTAGTCCGAGTCACTGTCACTTGATCAATATTTTATTTTTTATGCAATTAAGATACGAATATAACTCGAGTTTACAGTACACCCATTCTTCTCTAGCAACACTTAAGTCGATGTAAAATCGTTATTGAGTAAGTAACACGAACAAATAGATACAACTTTAAGCGATAACAGTACAATGCTTATTTCACATCGATTGGACTTTGTTTCTTTCATTTTGGATAAATTTCAAACTTCAGTGTCCGCTGAAAGAGTATCGCTACCGAACACCAATACCAATATTCTAATCCGTGTACAACGATGCTTTCGTACAAGTATCAAGGGGTTCGATATAAAATGACGCTATATTATATGACATTGATGTTATCGATTTGGTATTAGTCTCATCGCTAACTGCAAGTTTTTACACCGGAGCTCTTTCGAACAAACTGTAAAATTTCATAAGAATGCGACCAAAGTAATTTTTTCAGTGAATGCAATCGCAAAAAGTGTAAATTGTTACAAACCAAGAAAATACAATGGAATTTTAATATATATATCGATGATTTACCATAATCTACAGATAAATGTTCGAAATAATTTTCTACATTTTTTTTCTTTCAAATTGAAAAACCCTGTGACAATTATTTTTTTAAATTAGCTACGAGAAATGTTCCTCTTGAAACTTTGTTAAATTTGTAACTACACTTTCTTTGAAACAGTGCAGAATTTATTCTGGCTTATTAGTATACAATGTACCAATACCTATCTGTGAAATAACTGTACTAATACTAATCAGTCTAAAAGTCGACTGTTGACGAATGGAGCTAATCCTTTGATGTCTGTTGATGTTAATAAGTTGATCTCTTCGTCCGAAATATAACATCGAGGAAACGCACTGTAGTACACGTATGTAGAGACCCATCGAACGACTTATAGAAACAAATCTATAGCACGCGGTACATAAATAAATACGTGGTATACAGTGTACAAATAAATCTATAGCATCTAGTATATAAATAAATCCATACTATTTTTGGTTCGGAATAACTAGCACGTGCTAGATTAACACCATTCGTACACGCTAGCCGTGAAATTAGCGTTTCTGTTTTCAAGTTGCAAAAGAAAAGAAAAGAAAAGAAAAAGAAAAAAAAAGAAGAAATTCCGAAATATCCGATCAATAATAACGCGCGAAGCTCGTAATGGAGGCTAAAGTAGCGACATCTCGATAAATACGAAAAAAACAATAACAACATCGAGATCATTGTTATCGAAGTGATTTGTCAATGCATCGTGAAAATAAAAATAGAACTCAATGTTGACTGAATATTGATTCCACCGATATCTTCGACGAACGTGATCTTGAAACGAAACTCTTTTCTTCTATTTTTTTTTTTTTTTCTTTACAGCGTGTTTTTGCATTTTCAAGCTTCTTCTCCCGATAGAATTTACTTTAAGAAACAAAGTCTCGAGTTGATCGTTTTCTAATAGACCACCCTGTACCCCGTATGATGTCAGAGAACTCGAAAATTTAAAGCTCTCGGTAAACACGTGTATCTCGTCGCGGTTTTAGCACGATTGCATATTACACAGTTCATACTTTGGCGCAGCAAATCGCACAGATAGAACGGATATCGAGGCAAACAATCATAGCCAATTTTATCGCTTTATACATCTCCTACGAGATATTTTTAGTGTTTTCCAGCCGCGTGTGCTATGCTGGTGGCCCGATAACGACACACTCGACTGTGTTCGACTGAAAATCATTACACTCTTTCGAGGTACAGAATGCTCGCTAATGCCATTTTCTTGATTTCCAACCGCAGAGTACACGGTGTTCCCGAAGTAAACCGGGAAATCTTCGGTGAATCTGTTCAAATCGTTGGTAAAGGCAAAAAATCGTGTAAACACCGATTCGTAAATCTTTCCCAGTTTCAGACCTTGAAACTTGTACATTGATGGAAAGATTCCAGCATCTAGGATAAACTATCGAGGATGTAAACGTTATTTTATGCTCGAGCTTTTATCGGTGTACTCGTGCTTAAACAAATTCCAAGTTTATTCGATGCTAACCATTAGAATCAGGAAATTTGGGTAACACGTGGTACGATTAGATTTTTTCCCCCGTGAAAATCGACAGAAATATTGTTCCAAATATTGATTCGATCCTGCTCGCGTTCTTTTTGTAATTTTTGATAGAAACAACCGGTAGAAAAATTATCAACACGTTCCGCGATGTTTCAATATTAACGATAAAATTAAAATTACCATTGAACTAAATATATGTGTAACAATGAATTTTATTCACTTTCACTCGAATACATTTACTAGACTTTGTCCTATCGGTCGCTATTTAAATAAATAGATTTTATTTTCTATGCTATTCAATTTTTAAACGCCGAATTCCATGTCGTCGTTTATATTATTGGATCAACCTCCGATTGTTTATCCGATCAGAGATCCGGTCACATTTCGTAAACAGAAAAACCAGTAAAAAATTATTACTTCACCTTCACCGGAATAACTGTACTAATCTGAATCTTATTTTGCGTCGTATTAAATTTTTAAATGCTAGATTTCACATTATCTTACGTACAAGATCAGTTAAGAAATCTACCATTTATACTTTCGACACACGTAAGAAACATTTACACCTATCAAACATTCCCAGTACTGTCAAAAAACAAACAAAAAAAATTCCCAAGTATATACATTTTCCAATCGTGACATTCGTCACGAGTTGATCGACCAAAAGTTAAGACGAAATTCGCGCAGGAAATTCGTAAAGGAAATTCGCCCAGGAAATTCGCGCGGTTCGTTTTAAATAGGACACCCTCTATACCGGCGAACAATCAAATGCACTCTGGGTGGCGTCCAAAATGATTGCCAATTACCTATTGACTGTCGATAAATGGTCCGGAATATTCGCGGGTTCGGAGCCCCTCCTCCCCCCACCCTTTGATACGAAAGAAGGTAAGCAAATACCACGTTGTCGTGAGCAGGGAATGGAACTCGAGAGTTGGTACGAATCGTCGATAGAGGTCTCGGGAAAAGTGGTCGCCGAATCGGTGGTGAAATTAATTAAAGGTGGAAAGAAGGGATAGCAGCGCGGTGGGAGTTTAGACACGGTGGTTTACGGTCGTGGAATTTCGTGGACCGAGGCTCGGCATCGTCAGCCGAAGCGTGTCGAGAACCACGGCGTGACCCACTTGCTTAAACGCTGGCGAAATAATATTCCGCTCGGGAAGGGAGTCGACCGTTTCCATACGTACAGTCGGGCTACGATAATGCCCGTCCGCAGACTCCATTTTCCCTAGCCCTCTACCGCGCCCCCACTACTCGCTCCCTTACCCCCACCGCTCGCTCCCTTAACCCCCCACTACGCGACCGTTTGGCCGTGCTTCACCGAAACGAGGCTGCTGCCGCTGCGATCGATCAGCTGGAGACGAGCCGCACCGTAACGACCTTAGTAAACGTACGATAGATCGGCGAATGTTGACGAACACGTGTCCGGAATTTAACCTCTTCAAGGATACCGGCGCGTACCTGTTTACCGACGCGATCGAATCAATGTTATCCCTAGAGCAATTGGGTACTGGGGTTTTTTTTTAGTTTTACTCGTCGATAGTGGAGAATATTTTTTTTACTTTTTTTCGCGAAGGGAAATTTTTGAAGATTTTGGAAGGATCGACACTGTCGGTGAATAAATATATTAATGTTAATTAATGCGAGAGCAATTGGGTACTGGTTCTTTTTTTTTTATTCGTCGATAGTGGAGAATATTTTTTTTACTTTTTTTCGCGAAGGGACATTTTTGAAGATTTTGGAAGGGTCGACACTGTCGGTGAATAAATATATTAGCGTTAATTAATGCGAGAGCAATTGGGTGCTGGTTTTTTTTTTAATTCGTCGATAGTGGAGAATATTTTTTTTTCTAAGGGGAATTTTTGAAGATTTTGGAAGGATTGTCGACACTGTCGGTGAATAAACATACTAGGATTAATTAATGCGAGAGCAATTGGGTGTTTTTTTTTTTATTTTTATTCGTCGATAGTGGAGAATATTTTTTTTACTTTTTTTTTTCGAAGGGAAATTTTAGAAGATTTTGGAAGATTTTGGAAGGATCGTCGACACTGTCGTTGAATAAACATACTAGGGTTAATTAATGCGAGAGCAATTGGGTGATGGTTCTTTTTTTTATTTTTATTCATCGATAGTGGAGAATATTATTTTTAATTTTTTTTCTTTTTTGAACATTTTGGAAAAGTCGTCGACACTGTCGGTGAATAAACATACTAGCATTGATTCGGTTATGGTCGTAGATGTAATTGTATATTTTTGTTTACGAGTAACGAAAGAAATAACGTTGTCTTTAAGAAAGATGGAGGGATAGAAATAATTTCTGCACGAACGATTGTGTATTTTTACGCATCGATAAGGCGGAGAAAAGAACATTGTTTTTACAAAGATTCTTAACCTTGAAGGGTCATCGTCACTATGGAGCGGTAAAAATACTTAACTTGTGCAATCGCGGTTAGTTTAACTGCGTAGTTACGATTGCACGTGCAATTATGCATTTGTATGCATCGACGATGCGAAGGAAAGAATTTTTTTTTTGTAAACATTTTTTACTTCAAGCGGTCATCGTCAAAAATAGATAGTTGCTTGTTTGAGTATAATTATTGGTATTAAATAATTAGCAAAATACTGACTCTTGAATTTTTAAATCCGTAAATTTTACCAGTAATTGTATTCGTTTGGCCGTATCTATCGGTTGTTAAATTATTCGAAATATTGTAACGTAGAAATAATCGTTACGGTTGTAAATGTATGTTTGAAAATAAATTTTGAAAATTTGAAATTTTCGAGTATTGTGCAAAATAATTCATCCTCGAAGAAGGTGACTTCCGGTTTTATTAACGATTCAGCCAGTCAACGTTCCAATAAACTTGCACTAGACACGTGTTCGTCGAGAGTTTTTGCGATACAATAGAGCCCCGATAACACGACACCGTTTATTCGAAAATTTGTTTATCAAATATAGTTCAATTGTGCATCGTCGTCTACGAAACGAGGACGAACTTTTTATATATTTTTAATATTACTTTCTCACGTATTTTAAATAATGAATAATGTAAACGAAGAGAACACTGTGTTGAAATTCTAACCGTTATTATGGAAGGAAATGGATAGGAAATGATAACGCTAATCGCATAAGGGACGATGAAATTATCGAGAAAGTTGTCGTAAGCTGCGCGAACCAAGAAGATAATTTTAATAATATTCTTACACACTCGCCCAAGTGTTTATCGCTTTAGAAATAATTTTTAAATAATAACTTTACCGAGCAGAGAGTAACTCTGTGAATTAATATAAACTTCTTCAGAGACGAATTGTTTCGTTAAAGCGAAATAAAAGTTCGAACCGATATTAACCTACATACTTAATTTTTACGCAACTTTTACATAAAGTACACACAAAAACCTGTAATTTTTTATTCATACCAGAGACGAAAATAGCACTCGAAACCAGAGATGAAAAATATATATCTACCCCGATATCTAGTTACACGTAGAAAAAAATGTAAATACAAAAATTGTACACTTTCGAACAACTAAAATAATAAACTGAACATTGTATCAAAAACGAATACACAATTGCAGATTTTCTTCGTAAAATGTCGATCAATATTCCAAGAAGAAATTTCAATTTCTGGTTCGCAGTAATAAAAATAATCAAACATCGTACTACATTCAATTAACATTCTAAAATCGTATATTTAACTGAAAAATTACCCACGTGGCTCGACTCTTCGTTCAAAAAAATACACGATTCTTATCCACGAACTTTTTCACTGTATTTAATCATTTTCGAGGTACTGAATCCTTGAAAACTGGATCTTTCGACGTGTGCTCATCGCGATGGTTGGAATTATTTTTAAGCAATATGATTTTTCACTTCCGTGTGATTCCACGATACGAACGATCGAAGTGAGTCCCTTACACGCGATTCGAATCGGCGGGAGGGCCGCTTTGTGATCGCGACGTGCATAAAGGAAGAAAAGCACGAGCGGTGCATCGTGGAACGACAAACGACGATGCACCGTTCCCGGTGCAATCGCGGCACTTTTTTAATGTCTCGCGAACACGAGACACGAGGCTTTGATGATTATTGTTGGCCGAATAATAGAAGGTTGCGGGGGTGGCAACGAGTGGAAACGCTTTCGAGAGTCCCAGCCACTTTGTCGATCGTTGCAGACTGCTAAAAACTGCTTGCAGGTCGCACGAGTTTCGTTTCACTCGGTAACGAGATACACTATCGAGCGAGCCACGTGTAACGCTAATTCAGCGACAATATTGGTAATTTAAATGGCAAAAGCTTGGAGCACGGTCCTTTTATAAAAGGTGGTTTCTCTCTCTGAAAATGATTTCTCGTAAATTCGAGACAAACAGAGAAGCCGTACCACGTTCTGCTCTCTTATTGTTGTAAAATTAAATCTCAAACTTCTTCCGTGTTCTCGCCGCTACGATTCTCTTCCCTCCGACGTGGTAGAGGTTTACGCGCACCGTGAGACCTTTTGTAGCAATAATGTGTCTTTATTGCGTAAGAATTGTGTACGAAATTTAAGAACGCGGCGAGTAAAAAGGAAGAGAACGGTGCAGAGGTGTACGTTACGATACAGAAGGAAGTTGTACACTTTTGTTGAATTAAGCTGGAAAAGAATGCAATGAGAATGCAATGTGATAAGGTAAGGAAATGAAAATATATAAAGTGTTCAGGTATTAAGTTTAACGATTTAAACGTTACTAAAAACAGAATTATAACAAAGAATTGATATAGAAGGGAGTTATACACTTTTGTTAAATTAACTTGGAAAACAATGCAACGAGAATGCAATGTGATAAGGTAAGGAAATGAAAATATATAAAGTGTTCAGGTATTAAGTTTAACGATTTAAACGTTACTAAAAACAGAATTATAACAAAGAATTGATATAGAAGGGAGTTATACACTTTTGTTAAATTAACTTGGAAAACAATGCAACGAGAATGCAATGTGATAAGGTAAGGAAATGAAAATATATAAAGTGTTCAGGTATTAAGTTTAACGATTTAAACGTTACTAAAAACAGAATTATAACAAAGAATTGATATAGAAGGGAGTTATACACTTTTGTTAAATTAACTTGGAAAACAATGCAACGAGAATGCAATGTGATAAGGTAAGGAAATGAAAATATATAAAGTGTTCAGGTATTAAGTTTAACGATTTAAACGTTACTAAAAACAGAATTATAACAAAGAATTGATACAGATGGGAGTTATACACTTTTGTTAAATTAACTTGGAAAACAATGCAACGAGAATGCAATGTGATAAGGTAAGGAAATGAAAATATATAAAGTGTTCAGGTATTAAGTTTAACGATTTAAACGTTACTAAAAACAGAATTATAACAAAGAATTGATATAGAAGGGAGTTATACACTTTTGTTAAATTAACTTGGAAAACAATGCAACGAGAATGCAATGTGATAAGGTAAGGAAATGAAAATATATAAAGTGTTCAGGTATTAAATTTAACGATTTAAACGTTACTAAAAACAGAATTATAACAAAGAATTGATACAGATGGGAGTTATACACTTTTGTTAAATTAAGCTGGAAAAGAATGCAACGAGAATGCAATGTGATAAGGTAAGGAAATGAAAATATATAAAGTGTTCGAGTATTAAGTTTAACGATTTAAACGTTACTAAAAACAGAATTATAATAAAGAATTGATATAGAAGGGAGTTATACACTTTTGTTAAATTAACTTGGAAAAGAATGCAACGAGAATGCAATGTGATAAGGTAAGGAAATGAAAATATATAAACTGTTCGAGTATTAATTTTAACAAGTGTTTCATATTTTATAATTACATATGAATATCATATTCACGATGGAATTATTCCAATATGACACAGACACTTTCTTACATTTTATAATAATATATGAACATTACATTTACTCTAGAATTACTCCAAGATGTCACGAGCACTTTCTCACATTTTATACTCATAAATTCACAATCGTAAAAAATGAATATCATTCACATTCTTACGCAAATATTCTCTCGTTCGTACAAACTGAATAAATCGTCACAAAGAGCGTGGCAACAAGTACCAGTGGCTCGAGAAACGATATTGAAATGTTGTTCGTTTTATCGTTAATCGTTCGCTGTAAAATTGTAATAATTGTTTCAGTAAATTGAACACGGAACGAAATAAAAGTCGACGAAGTGCGAGACTAGAGTGTCGAGCGTTCAACAAAGAGTGAAATTCTTCCGCGAAACACCGTGTGGTCGTTAATGACTCCTTTTTACGATCATCGTCCATCCGGTTACATCGGCGGTCTGCAGACGGTTTGCGGTATCTCATCGACGTGGAATTTACATTTTCCCCGAAGTAGGCGGTCACTCACACGTTCACACGGGGTAATTCCATCCCTGTGCCTCGCGCGCGTAACACGTTTCGTTCGGTGCATCGTGTTGCACCGTGTGACTCACGTGGGAGATTTTGAAACACGGTCACGTTTTGGCAAAAACAATGCACCTTATTACCAAGTGCAGGCGATCCCGTGGATTCGTCACATCCGTCTGCACGTATCCAGAATGCGATTTTCTGGTCTCCGAATTCAGCACGGGTTATTGAACTATTTCGGTACGGTTGTCTCGGGGAAAATGTATCTATCGGTGTTGGTCGATTTTTATATCGGTTCGTTGGGTACACGTGCAAGCACGGAGAACTTTTCCGGAGCGTACGTATTATGAATATTTATAAGAAAAGTACGCCGATAGAATAGTTTCGGGTGGGTAACAATTAGCGGTTGTCGATTGGATTTTTATTTCAGCATTTCGAGCAATGTATGATAAATTTTTATCGAGAATATCTATTGTAAATATTTATTAGAAAAGGATGACGATAGAATGTTTTTGGGTGGGTTGTCGATTGGATTTTTATTTCAGCATTTCGAGCAAAGTATGATAAATTTTTATCGAGAATATCTATTGTAAATATTTATTAGGAAAGGGTGACGATAGAATGTTTTTGGGTGAGTAACAATTAGCGGTTGTCGATTGGATTTTTATTTCAGCATTTCGAGCAAAGTATGATAAATTTTTATCGAGAATATCTAGTATAAATATTTATAAGAAATGGGTGACAATAGAATGTTTTTGGGTGGGTAACAATTAACAATAGTCGATTCGATTTATACTTTTGTAGCTTCGAATAAACTATGATAAATTTATATAGAGAATATCTATTGTAAATATTCATAATAAAAGTATGATAATGAAATGTTTTTGGGTGGGTAACAATTAACAATAGTTGATTCGATTTATACTTCTGGAGCTTTGAATGAACTATGATAAATTTATATAGAGAATATCTATTGTAAATATTTATAAGAAGAGTATGATAATAGAATGTTTTTGGGTGGGTAACAATTAACAATAGTCGATTCGATTTATACTTCTGGAATTACGAATAAACTATTATAAATTTATGTAGAGAGTATCTATTGTAAATATTCATAAGAAAAGTATGATAATGAAATGTTTTTGGGTGGGTAACAATTAACAATAGTTGATTCGATTTATACTTCTGGAGTTTCGAATGAACTATGATAAATTTCTATAGAGAATATCTATTGTAAATATTCATAAGAAATGTATGATAATAGAATGTTTTTGGGTGGGTAACAATTAACAATAGTCGATTCGATTTATACTTCTGGAGTTTCGAATGAACTATGATAAATTTATGTAGAGAATATCTATTGTGAATATTTATAAGAAAAGTATGATAATAGAATGTTTTTGGGTGGGTAACAATTAACAATAGTCGATTCGATTTTTACTTCAGTATGTCGAGCAAAGAATGATAAATTTATGTAGAATATATCTACAATGAGTATTTCTAAGAAAAGTATGCTAATAGAATAGTTGTTAGTGGGTAAGAATTATTATAGATTTCTATTTCAGTATTTCGAATAAAATATGATAAACATACATAAAATGTACGTATTACGAATATTTATGTTTATTCACGGTAAAATAAAAGAGCTTGTATTCATTTTTATTTCCAGCAGAATAAAAGTATTCTTTTAATTTTATTTTATAAAAACATGATGATAGAACATTTTCGTGTGGTTAACGAGTTAACGACAGTAGATTCGATTTATACTTCGGTGCTTCGTATGCACGTGGACGCATTACGAACTTCTGCGGGGTACTATGAATATTTATAAGAAAAATACGGTGATAGGATATTTTTGGCCGGGTAATAATAGTTGTAAGCACACGTCGATTCAATGAACTCTTGCACGTTTCGAGAGAAAAATCTTTTCTTAGCCGGGACAAAGTGATTTAATCTTCAACAAAATTTTCATTCTGCAGTATTTCAACTTGTTCTGGTTATTTCTTTCGCGATGGTTTCGTGACTCGGAGAGTAACGACGCGACACGATCGTAGTTACGCGAACAAAATAAAGGAAAAATACTATACTGGTCCAATAACAATACTGCCAAGAATATTAGCTGGTCGATGTTGAATTTAATACCTAGAATTCAATTTGGCGAAGCCTCTTATTTTGCGCTCGAAGAATTACAATTGAAAGAATAAAGTTAATCCAGATAACTTAAAACTATCGACTCTCCCTAGAATAATATTATACACAACAAATTGTTCAAAAAATTTTGTCCTTCGATAAAAAATTGAGCTTCTAGGTTCATCGTTCCATCTCTCTAAACCTATTAAGTTGTACAGAAAGTCGTTTCGTTTTTTTTTTTTTTTGTAAAAATGAAAAACGATTGTTTTAGAGTGTATAAAAATTTGATTAAATTATATATTCTCCAATTATACATTCTCCACAGATGTTTGATAAACATGTACAAAGTTCCGCGTAGATCCGTCGACTGGTTCGTACATTTACAATTGTTCAAAGTTCAAGTGTCCTAGTATATTCTCATACCGGGAAAACCCATGAAAACTAACCAAACAACCCACATTGAAACGCCGATCCCGCGAATAACAAGACGGTAGATCGTTTCAGCGATACGAAGGTGATTAAGGTCAACTGATTAACGGAAGGGTGTCTTTTTTGCAGGCACGTATCAAGGTCAATGGTACCGCGGAATGAGGCACGGATACGGTGTGAGAGCCAGCGCCCCTTTCGGTTTAGCGAGTCACTACAAACCGTCGAAGCAAGTCAGGGCCTCGTTGACGTCCTTGAGGAGCGCGGACGGTGGTGGACCGACTGCACCGACCCCGGAACCAACCGACAGAAGGGACCGCCGTGTGGACGACAGCAGGGGCGGTTTCGTGCTGAAAGCTAGGAGCGACGATCCACCGGCCCGCAGGAAGAGCCTCACGGAGAAATCGTTGAAGAAGGGTATCCTCTCGGTAAAGCGTAATTTCAATCCAAACGGTAAACGTTCGTTGGTTGTGCTCGTTCGCGCTGATGAGACGTGTTCTCCATATCGTGATAAAAGTGATATACCAAACGGAGAACGGTCGTAAACCCGGTGAAACGTTTCAAGGATGAAAACAATTCCAGGGCCTGAAAATTCGTAAACAAAGGAGTACGGGCGACCTGGAGAAACGTGGCACCGGTGGTAGTATCAGAAGCAACGCGAGCTCGGCCTCGTGGATGTCGACGGAGAGCTCGCAGAGTCAAGCATCGGCGTCCGTTCACACGGACAGTAACGCGTCCTTTGTCATCGAGGTGAGTTCTCACTTGATAGAGAACGATCGTCTGTTCGAGACAAAGAAGTAGTAAAGTGTCTCAATAGCGATCACCTTTTTCCCTGAACACTGAACCCTCTGTTCGCAGGACGAGCAAATGGACGCCTCGGTGACGGAGACCTACCTGGGTGAATGGAAGAACGACAAGAGGACAGGTTTCGGTATATCGGAGCGTAGCGATGGTCTTCAGTACGAGGGCGAATGGTTCAACAATCGAAAGTACGGTTACGGTGTGACCAAGTTCCGCGACGGTACCAAGGAGGAGGGCAAGTACAAGAACAACGTACTGATCACCAGTCAGAAGAAGAAGCACCTGTTCCTTATCAGATCGGCCAAGTTCCGCGAGAGGATAGAGGCAGCGGTGAGCGCTGCTCAAAGAGCGAGCAAGATCGCACTTCAGAAGGCAGATATCGCGATCTCGAGAACAGCTACGGCGCGAGGCAGAGCCGAGCTGGCTGACATCGCCGCTGAACACGCGAGAGAGGACTCGGAGCTCGCTCAGCAAACGGCGAAACAATTCGCACCGGACTTCCGGCAACCCGGATTGGAGAGGTTAAGGAACAGGGAGATACCGAAGTACGTGCCACCGCCGCAGGACACCGTGCCGGTGAAGAGTATACTTCACAAGAGCAACGTGGATCAGCATGGTTCAACGTCGATGAAAGGCGGTACCACCACCGGGGAGCCAACGTCCACCACGACCACGTCCGCGACGTCCACCGCGAGCAACGTGATGCAATCGATCAGGCGGGCCAGCATGAAGCCGCAGAACCAGATGATGCAGAATCAACTGCCCCAGAATCAGATGACGCCGAACCCGTTGCCGCAGAACCAGCTCACCCAAGATCAGATACCGACTCAGGTGACTCCCGCTCAACTCGTGAACCAGTTGCCAATGAGCCAGTTGAATCAGACTACCCTGAGCGATCAAAATCCTTACCAAACGCAGTACCCGCAGCCGATGGCTCAAAATCCTGTCCAACCGGGCCAATACCCTAACAGTATACCGAATCAGTATCAGCAAATGGGCCAGTTTCAGGGGAGCCAGTACGCTCCGCAAAATCAGTTCCCTGTTCAGGGTAGTCCGTACGGTCAGGCGCAGTACCAGCCTATGAATCCACCCCAGGCCGATCAGTATTCGTATCAGCAGCAGCCGGTTAGCTCGCAAGGCTACCAGAATATGCAGGCTTATCCGAATCAGCAGGTGACAACGTTAATTGGATTGCTTACGTTTGCCCCTATCTTGCCACGTTCAATGTCCCGAACGATCGTTTCTCGATATCTCCACCCCACCACCCCCCCAGTACACACCACCACCTACTGACCAGTGTTGTTTTAGCCCCAGATACCTAACATTAGGGTGCACGTGTTTCCCCAAACGAAGGCTAACGTCCTAACGATGCGTTGGCAGTTAACCAAGGAACTGCTTCGTGACTTCTTTAAAACACCATTTGTGTACCTTTCGTGTCAAACGAGCATTAGAATCGTCTTTGTCCCGATTATTGCAGACGATACCGAATCAGTATGGTCCAGGACAGATGAACCAATACAATTCCCAGCAACTGTACGGTCAACAGCAGCAGCAGCAGCAGCAGCAGCAACCACCACCGCCCCAACAACAGACCCAAGTTCCGCAACAGTACCAACCTGACGGAATGGGGGACCCGCAACGACCACCCAGTTCAACGAGTATACGAAGGAACAGCAGGATCTTGAGCCCTCAGGACCGACCTGGCACCATTGGCCAAACGCTGAACGACAGGTCTAGATCTCATTATCGAGAATATCGTATAGATTCTAGAAATCACGATCCTATACAATCCTAGAGGAACGTTTAACCATTTGGACTCGAGAGGAGATCCTGGCTTGCTACCTGATTCAGTGTACTATTTTCAATCCGGAGAAACTTGATGGTTTGGAATTGAAATTGGAATTGAAATATTACGTTCTTGTAGAGCGTGAACACATGTATACGAAGTTTATAAAAATGTTCCATTCCAGATGAATTTTACGACTTAGAGAATTTTCTCGGTTTCTGGTAGCAAAGAAGCCTCGAGTGCAAAAGGTTGGATAAGGGTTAGGTCCTTAGAAATTGGAGATTTCACTCGCGTTTTGGAATAGTTCGCTTCATCTCGATCACAAACGGCGAGTTTTCAATCGAATCGATCCCGATCTGTCGTTTTACAGACTAGACCATTACAAGAGGCCACCCAGCCGTGATAGTTCCGTAGACCGTTACGCTAGAGCGCATTCCCGGTTGATTGGATCGAGACAGCCGTCCGTCGATAAAACCATCACGAATCCGCCCCAAGATATGCTCGACAGGTGATTAATGTCTCCGTTGTCTTATATCTTTCGACTAAAAACTCTAATACAATCCCGAGTTCCTGGACTTTCACTTTTTTTCCATTGGAAAGACTCCATGGAAGGTTCCAGAGTTAAACACTGTACAGTATTCCCTGTCAGGTTGGTACAAAATTGAACTCGATCAGAAGCTGTTACACAATCCCAAGATCCTGCACTTTCATTCTCATCCCAACAAAAAGACTCCTTAAAAGGTACTAGAGTTAACAACTATGGTATCCTCCTAACAAAGTTATCACAGAGTCTACCAGCTGATCCTCACTCGCTCTCCACCGTTCTCAATCTCCTCAATGTTCACAAAGTCTATGATTTCACCTACCTCTTTCTTACATCATTCCATCTCCATCTCAAGTTTGTACCAACTTGAGAATACTGTACGTCCATTCCATGTAAAGCTCGACAGGTGATCAATGTCTCCTTTGTCTTATGTCTTTCGACTAAAAACTCTAATACAATCCTGACTTCCTGAACTTTCACTTTTTTTCCATTGAAAAGGCTCCATGGAAGTTTTCCAGAGTTAAACACTACAGTACTCCCTATCAAGTTTGCACAAACTTAAACTCGACCAGAAGCTGTTACACAATCCCAAGATCCTGCACTTCCATTCTCATCCCAACAAAGACTCCTTGAAACATACTAGAGTTAACAACTACAGTACTCCCTATCAAGTTTGCACAAACTTAAACTCGACCAAAAGCTGTTACACAATCTCAAGATCCTGCACTTCCATTCTCATCCCAAGAAAAAGACTCCTTGAAACATACTAGAGTTAACAACTACAGTATCCCCCTGACAAAGTTATCACAAAGTCTACCACCTGATCCTCACTCACTTTCTATCGTTCTCAATCTCCTCAATGTTCACAAAGTCTATGATCCCCTACCTCCTTCTGACATCATTCCATCCCAAGATCCTGCACTTCTATTCTCATCCCAAGAAAAAGACTCCTTGAAACATACTAAGTTAACAACTACAGTATCCCCCTGACAAAATTATCACAAAGTCTACCACCTGATCCTCACTCACTCTCCATCGTTCTCAATCTCCTTAATGTTCACGAAGTCCATGATTTCACCTACCTCCTTCTTACATCATTCCATCTACATCTCAAGTTAGTACCAACTTGAAAGATAGTACTGTACGCCCATTCCACACAATAATATAAACTCCATCCACATCAAACGTCACGATTATCGTCATCGATGCACCTCCAGACCCACGTCAGTGTTAGCTACCCGCGATCATGTTGAAACTCTGGCACTCCGCGTAGATACGATCGACAAATGGAAACTTTTAATTGACACTGACCGTAACGTTGATCACGGAGTGTTTGTCAAACTCTGATCTTCGAACGCAGATCAACGAGAGCACCGAGCGCGATTCGATCAGGCACTCCGCTGAATGGATCCGTGGTGGGAAGCGGTAGCGCGACACCAACGTACGCCGCCTCGACTTCCAGTCAATTCGAGGGTGCTTTGCTGAAGAATCGCAACCTTGGACAGGACATTCTGCCCAGCCAGGGACAGCCTAAGCGTACAGAGAGCCTCTATGTCACTCCCGGACGCGGTTCGATCGCATCCGGTGGTGGTGGTGGTGGCGGTGGCGGTGGCGGCGGGGGCGGTATGCCGAAGGTGAGTGTACCTCCTTTTTTGCATTCACTATCCACGATATTAGGTATTAAATTTATATTCCTTTCTCTCTATTCGTCACGCGACACCGTCGTCCTGGCACTTGCGTCACGAGCCTCGAAAAAGGAGTCGCGAGCGTTATCGGATAAACCCACACCACCCCTCGAGGATGAATATTTTTCCACAGGTTGTAAAGTCGTTGTAGACGTTACGTTCAATCGACACTCGTTTCGGTACACGGTGTATACCATCGAACAAACATTGAACGATTTAAGCTACTCCCACCGTATCGCTCGATAACTTTCATCGATCGGGGAAACATTGGTAGGACGAACGAAATATATATATATAGATCGACTTACCGAGGACTAAATTTAAAAAATTGCTCTCCACGTAGATCTTTACCGAGCTAAATGCACGGTTTACGAGAATCTTTTAACGAATCGAGTACACATGGTTTTCAACGATGAAACGTTTAGAAAATATATCGCGTTTCGAGATCGCGGTAGAAGCTGGGAGAAAAGATTTGTTTCGCGTACGCAAAATTTATTTGCGTAAAGATAAACAGGAATGTTTACAATACGTTGTTCGAGCGGTTCTCGGTTCTCTTATCGGTTCTATATCGGTCTAGAACGGTTTCGAGCATCGATTCGTCGGAGATCGAAACTGTTAAATGTGTGTCATGTGTGTACAGCATTAACGCGGTATTTATTACACGAAATGTTTGACGAATAAATAAATTCACCATTTCGCGAACATTTGTCCGTATTTCGATAAATATATAATTATTCTGACAAACAAACGGATGCCCAACGGATCACAAATTTATTAAAAATGAATAATAAATATATACTCAACTCTCGTTTATTCACCCAACGATTTTATTCGTCGTAATAAAAAAAACTATATAAAAATTCAAGCACACGAAAAC
Organism: Ptiloglossa arizonensis; assembly: GCF_051014685.1. Taxonomy (NCBI): domain Eukaryota; kingdom Metazoa; phylum Arthropoda; class Insecta; order Hymenoptera; family Colletidae; genus Ptiloglossa; species Ptiloglossa arizonensis. The sequence goes on from NC_135052.1 coordinate 20,537,727, forward strand.
TTGACGTAAAATATCACAAAATTTCTGTTCCACCGTGCAACTATCGATAAATAAACCCTAGAAATCGTCCATAAATAATCAAACATACGAATTCGTATTATTTCAAATTTATCCCCAACGAATTCGAAACACCTCGCACCTATCCACGTGACACACATTTAACAATTTCCATTTTCCAAGGAATAAATATTCGAACCGTACAGAACCGTTCGTTTCGCCAAAAAAATCATTTATCATCGTCATAGTCACCACCAGTGTTTCAAATTCCGAATCAGAAATTTTTCTATCCCCGTTAGACTCTAATCGAAGATATCGCGCATGTTTCGAGGTCAGTGGGTACTATCCAAACGAATTCGCCGCTCCTTTTCCGCCCGGTCTCCCTTTAGTGCATCATTTAGGCGTTTGTCACGAGTCTACTCACCAAAGTTCCCCCCGTCGGATGTACCACTTCTCCGTGAAACGTCAGTGGAACACCGAACCCGTTCGTGCGATCGTGTCTCACGCGTGTGAAGTACGCGCGGAGAAACCGAATTGGTCGCGCACGGCGTAGACTGCGCCGACTTCGTCGTAATTCCCGCGCGGTGTTTCCGTCGGACGTGTCGTTTCGACGAAACGGAACGACGAGACGGTTTTCCGCGGAGTGTTGTACAAAAATATCCCGCGGGCGTTAAACAAGATAACAATCGTTCGCTGTTACTCGTTCATTCACGCTTCCCGCGGGAACGGTGCGCGAATTTATAGCCGAGTGACTCTCTTGCGGGACAAGAGAGAGAGAGAGAGAGAGAGAGAGAGAGAGCGAGAGAAAGAGTTTTTAGCGCGTAAAGGAAATACCTACGGGGCGACGTAATCGTTCGGAGAGCCAACCGAACGAGAGTAGAATTTCACACGGAACCGAGAACGGTTTCGAAGATCTTCGTTCGAGACGATTCGCTCGTTGGTCGCACGAATTTTCGTTATTCTAGGCGAGTGCTGCGCCAATGTACGACCATCGACGAGAACAATTTAAGTACAAATAGTGCACACCGGGTTCTGTTTCTCGCCACGATCGCTACTTTTTTAATCCAATCGGTTTTCTCTCGCCGAAATCTCGAACCGAAGAACAATTTCTCGAAAGTTGCGAACGCGATCGAGCGTTGCGCAGGAACAGGACCAGAAAACGATCCGTGGATCGTTTTCTGGTCCTACGCCACTGGTCCACCATTCTCCCCACTCCTCTCGCTCCGGAATCGTCGCTCCCATGCAACAAACCGATCACCGTCCCCCACCATCGACCGCCCAGATCTCCCCACTTTTCTCTATCTGTATCTTTTTCTTCTCTGTCGATTTGTCTGTCTGTGTAACTGTGTGGCATTTTGTGCTGTGTTCTGTGCATGCCACCCCAGGACGCAGGCCGGACGGTCCCCGCCTTCGCCGCAACGTCAAAGGGCCGCGCAACCCTATGAGTATAAGTATTATAATAATATGTACACACTGCGATAGCGAGAGTTTAACGAAGCTTGCCGCCATGTTTCGTAAGAGAACGAGATTCGAGGCGGATTTCGGGGGGCGTGGTTCGCGCGTGGACCTTGGATGTCCTCGAGGATGACAAGGAGGGTCGAGAAGAGTGCACCGATAACGTGGAATAGCTTGTCGTGTTAACGGTGCGTTCGACGTTGGATTAATTTCGGGATACGGTAATGCCTCGGTTATTGATCTGCCCGGATTCGTGATCAGGTGTCACTCACTGCGTTTCTTCGAGCACCGATAACATGGAATAGCTTATTGTGTTAACGGTGCGTTCGACGTTGGGTTAATTTCGGGATACGGTAATGCCTCGGTTATTGATCACATCTGCCCGGATTCGTGATCAGGTATCACCCACTGGGTTTCTTCGAGCACCGATAACACGGAATTGGTGATCGTGTTAACGGTGCATTCGGTGTTGAGTTAATTTCGGGATTGGGATACGGTAATGCCTCGGTTATTGATCACATCTGTTCGGATTCGTGATCAGGTGTCACCCACTGCACTTCTTCGAGCACCGATAACACGGGATATACGATCGTGTTAACGGTGCATTCGATGTTGAGTTCATTTCGGGATTGGGATACGGTAATGCCTCGGTTATTGATCACATCTGCCCGGATTCGTGATCAGGTATCACCCACTGGGTTTCTTCGAGCACCGATAACACGGAATTGGTGATCGTGTTAACGGTGCATTCGGTGTTGAGTTAATTTCGGGATTGGGATACGGTAATGCCTCGGTTATTGATCACATCTGCTCGGATTCGTGATCAGGTGTCACCCACTGGGTTTCTTTGAGGTGCTAAAATTTCCATGCAAGCCATTGGCGTAAACTCTGTTGGTAAAAAATTCTATAGTCGTGCTTCGCGTATTGATAACCTATGATTTTCGATCGTTAGCACTCGGACAGCGAGCTGTAGGTTATGTTGGGTCCATACAGACCCCTACGTAAGCTCGTACTATACTATTTGTTTTTATTTATTTCTACGATTGGATAATAATAGTCGATAATAAGAGCAGAAGAAGAAACGAATATATTTAATTCTATATCAGCGACTCTTCGCAACGTACGTCATCGCGTAAACTTTGTTCTCACGATTATCTTCGTTGTCTATCGACTCGTGGAAAGCTCTGATTGGTTATTTCTTACAAACATTCTATGATCAGAAATCGTACGGTAGAATATTTTAGAATTTTCGAATAACTATTCTCTAAATTGGAACATGCTTGCTTCGTTATCGCTCCAAGGTGAAATAATGCTCGGTTTCAAGTACCAAAGAATAAAATATTTTACGTACAGAGTGGGGTCAGAACAGACCCGAGGGTCGTCGTCCGAGTGTTAAGAGAGGCACTACGTGTACTGTCCGTCCGGGAAAAAAAGGTCAACCGATGTTTACATCCCCACTCCAGTTCAGAATCCACTGACTCCGCCCCTATCATCGTACGTGTTATCGTTATTGGTCGCTGTCGACCTTCGTCGTCGTCCTCGGCCAATAGCGACGATGCGTGCAATGGTGGGGAACTGGTAAACTGTAAACTAGAGTGGGGATGTAAACACGTGTTTACCTTCTCGTACATAGGTTGTACGATATGTGCAACGTACACAAAGCTTAATTTCGTAGCAGGATGTAACATTGCTCGTGTAAACGTGACAATTTTGAAAATAGTAATTTTAATTGAAATCAAAGTATCTAATGTTGATTACTGAAATCAAAGTATTTAATATTGATCGTTGAAGTCAAAGTATCTAATATTGACTACTACTGAAACGAAAGTATCTAATATCGATTACCACTGAAACGAAAGTATCTAATATCGATTACCACTGAAACGAAAGTATCTAATATCGATTACCACTGAAACGAAAGTATCCAATATTGATTACTACTGAAACGAAAGTATCCAATGTTGATTACTACTGTCGATTCGCGATCAGTTGTCACTCACTGCGTTATCTTCGACTGTAGGCATTGGTTTCGGTAAAAAGATTCCCCACTCGTGCTTCGCATATTGATAATCGAGGACGTTCGATCGTTACGCGAGGCACTACCGTACCAGCTTGAATTTTCACCGTTCCCTGAGAGATTCGTGTACGTTACAGTGTATGTTCAACGTACACAGAGCTTAATGTCGCGGTGGGTAGTAACGTTGCTCTTGTAAGCGGGGACAATTTGTAACTGCTCGCGTGGCGCGCTTGTTGACGGTAGAGTCCAGACTCCCGCGCCATTAAGGTAAACTTGGACCGTTCCAGGAGTGAACGTTGGAAGATGTATTTTTTATTCACTCCGTAAAATCCAGGGTCCACTCGCGACGAAGAGCCACGGACCCCGGAGCAGTCTCTCGAGCTTCAACGAACCATTAACCCAGCCGACTAGACGTTCGTTCCTGTATACACTCCCAGACCCCGGAAATCAAATTTCACGTAACCTCACGTTGTCGAACGATGATGTTTAACCGAAGTCCAGACCAAACCGACCCCCGGGGTTTCTGCATAGATTACGTTCGCGCCTACAGCGAAGACTCCGATCGATCTAAACGCTCGTTGAATGTTTGAACGGAACACGAGTCGTTCGGCGCGCGTTGTATATAGGGTCACGGTTTAGTCAACGGACATCTCACAGTTTACACAAGCATCCACGGGCGACGCGCGAACGGGAACAGAGACCGGAACCATTGTTTGGTGTGCGTCGAAGGAGAAAATATTTTCAGATCGACACTTTGGTCCTCGACGGAGCGATGCGCGCCAGACCCGGGGCTTTCGGGCAAGGCTACCGAGACCTTCCAAGACGAGAACCTTCTTCGCTTTTTATTTTTAACTACGTTTTTCTTTCGTCAGCGAATTTCTGATAATACAAATTTTAGACGGGAAACTGTTCCACGAGTGGAAGTGTCGGAAACTTTAGCTCTTTGTTACGGTCGGTGACGAATCGTGACATGGGTGAGGATTGTCGAGTACGAGTCATCTACTTGTGGTTGTTGAAATTATGTTCCACGCTTTGAGTTCATAATTGTTGAAATTGTGCTCCACAGTTTGGGTCCGTAGCTATTGAAATTATGTTGTACACTTTGGGTTCATAGCTGTTGAGATTGTGCTCCACGCTTTGGGTCCGTAGCTATTGAGGTTAAGTTTGATGCTTTGAGTTCATAGTTGTTGAAATTGTGATCCACACTTTGGGTCCATAGCTATTGAAATTATGTTCCACGCTTTGAGTTCATAATTGTTGAAATTGTGCTCCACAGTTTGGGTCCGTAGCTATTGAAATTATATTGTACACTTTGGGTCCATAGCTATTGAAATTGTGATCCACACTTTGGGTCCGTAGCTCTTGAAATTATGTTGTACACTTTGGGTCCATAGCTATTGAAATTATGTTGTACACTTTGGGTCCATAGCTATTGAAATTATGTTCCACGCTTTGGGTCCATAACTGTTGAGATTGTGCTCCACGCTTTGGGTCCGTAGCTATTGAGATTGAGTTCGATGCTTTAGATTTATTTTAAAGAGTGCATCTTTTTCTGGTGCAGAGCATACACTGTACACTAATTTTCGATGTCACATCTCTTCGAGATGTACACCTACTTTGCAACTAGAGAGAATATCCCTGGATAGAGTTCAAGTTCGACGATTAGAATTGTTGAGAATGTTTACTTCACCGACGATCAGGATATCAATTAACGACTAACAAGACGAATGTCTCTCGCATCGAAAACATTAATCAGAATTATCGATTATTGTAACAATTCGTTCTTGCAAGGGCTAACATTGTTTTATGTAATAAGGGACCGATCAGGTGTTCTCCATTAAGCGACATCTCTTCATAGTATTTTATCGCTTAAAAATTTTGCAAAGACTTAGAGGATGTACACTCGTCTCTGATAAAACTTGTCGAAGGGAATATAAAAAAAAATAATGGTGTCCGTGGCTGCGCAGTACAGATGCGCGGTACAACTATATCACGATAGAGCAGGTCGAACATAACCTAAATTCTACGAGTCGCTATCAAATAAAAAAGGTCTATCTACACCTCGAGGTTATTTAAAGCTTCAAATAGATTATCGAATCGATAAATAAGATACTTACTGAATATATATATATACATATTGTATTTTGAAAATTAAACAGACGGGACAGTCTCGTGGGAATCAGAAACACGTTAAGAAAGAAACACGTAAATCGATGCCTCCTTGGGCAAGATTCGTCATAGTCAGGCGTAGAATCACTCGAATACCAAAACCTGAACACAAATCGAAAAAAGTAACGAACATCACCGATTGACTCACCGCTAGTTTCGTTCTAACAAGGGACCTCGACTACCGCACGCGCCACGAAAGTTGTGAACTCTGTGTCATCAGTTTGCAGTACCGTGAATCACCGATGACCTTTGTCTCGGGTTTAATAAACTCGTCGGTGGTCCGAGACGGTGTCCGTAGCGAGAATTGTGCGTTCAAAAAGGTTCTGTTTACCTTGTTTCGTTCACGATCAGCGTGGACGCGAATCGTAGCCACGTTTTGGACATTCTCCGTTAGCCTTGCCCGAACACCGCGCGGTCTCGAGACTTTTCGAGGTGCGAATTAGCAAAGCAGAACTTGTACCTGGTCGTAGATTGTTTTTAGCTATTACGTAGATAATTCGCGTTGACGAGCGACCGACAGTTAACCCTTTCGGCCCAAAACTCCGCGTTCCATCCGCGAAGATTCCTTTCGCCGATGAATCTCTCCAAACTGGAAAATCAAATCACCGGACCGTACATTCGATCGTTGAATAAACGAGAAATCACCGATGGAACGATATAAAACCTTCAAAAGAAAAAGAAGAAAAGGAGAGAAACAACGAGAAAGCGAAAGATAGCTTCCAGAATGGCATCGGAGCGGCCGAAAGGGTTAAATCGTACTTGGGCATTGAACGAAGCGAGTTCTTCCCGCCTTCCTGACGGGGACAGACGAAATTATTTTTTTATGGGAAGCACACGATAGACGTAGACGAACGACGAACGGAGATTCGTGAGTTCTCGTGGCCGATGAGCGCGATCTGTGGCTCAGTTTCGTTATTGCGCTCCGCTCGGACGATTCTTCGCAGGATGGACTTGAAAACGGGGCGGATCCGTTTCACGGACACTTGTCTCCTTGAAATTCGATTGAAATTGATCCAAATGGTGTCCAAACACCGATTGGTCACAATTGGAGCGAGTCGAAATTTTCACGAGTTCGACGCGCGACAATGTTCGAATTACCTCGCTTATTGATACAGTTCGATTTCGGTGCTCGTTACCGATGATCGTTGTTCATTCCCTCCATCGTTGTATTTTCTCCGGGAGAACGAGACTCGATCGATGTTCGTATCGACGAGAAACCATTCACCAGGTGTTCCGACTTATTGATAATTTGGTTTTCGAACATTAAGCGAGACACCAGCCTGTTTGTCCCGCGAGGTTCGCAGCTACACGGCATCGTGGTCCCGCGCGACGTGAATCGCCAACGGTGCGCAATATCGACCGATAAAATACGGAAACACGTACACGAGTAAGCGTTGTTCCCGCGAAATGAATTCGCTTTAATAACCGGCGCGCTTATCGTCCCGATTGTTCCAAAGCGGCGGAAACCGAGCGCGCTCGAAGGGGATTGGCCAAGATTCGATGCGCTCGAGCCGTTTAATTCTCTGTCACGTTTTCTTATTTCTATAACACCGACGTGGTCGCGCCTCCCTCGCCGAAACGATCGATAATGTACGATCGAGGGACGAGCACGCGCGACTACACACACACACACGCATACATACGTACATACATACATACATACACGCACAGAAATGATTTAAACTTACCGCACGACGATTACGTCCATTGATTGAAGCGAAGTAACGTGATCATGTTACGTCCATTAATTAAGCAATTCCAAGGAATCCGAAAGGTAAGGTACGCGCGCGGTGTGGAGGCGGGGACCGGTTTCTTTTTCGTTTTTTTCCCCTTGCAAGTCTCTCTCGCTCTGTTTCTCGTCCATTTTTTTCTCTAACAAGCTTACGAAACTCTCCTCCTTCACGAATAACACCAACCGACCCGCCACCCAATCCCCGTCGCGACAGGGCTAACCCTACCACCGCTTCACCCGGTAATCTCGAGTCCATTTTTCGTCCGCCATTGTCGGATGCTCGATCGTCGAACGCATTCCCCAGCCATCGTACACCAAGCCACGTTTGCTCCTTGTCCTTTGTTCACACCGACTTCGCGACCTCGGCGAATTTACCGTGGAAAAATAATCTCTACTCCTCCACCTCCACGCCGCTTGTTTTCTCCTGTTTTTTGATCAGAGACATTATTTTTCTAACGCATGCTTCTATGACGTAGCGACTCTCTGTAAAGTCTATAATGTATTGTACCAGTTCCACAGGATGGGATATATATATATATATATATATATATATATATATATATATATATATATATATATATATTTATATTATATATTGTATATGTATATACACACATACACGTTATACAGGGTGGTTCGTCTGAATCGGTGCACCCAAATATCTTTGTACCCAGTGTCTGTTCTCTGCATGAGTGTAGAGAAACCGTGTTACTTGATTTAACTTGTCGAGTATCAAATTTTTAATTTTAAATCGATACACATCGACTGCAATAATCACGGAATTTTTTCCAGAAATTTTGATCTTCAAATCTCGAACGAACTATCTTGGAATTTTTTTTCACCGATTGGTGTGATTGTCCATGTGTATAGTTTTCTTTGAAGTTTTCTCACGAGCGACAAAGATATTTAGATGTGCCCGTTTGAATGGTCCAGCCTGTACATATACACATTTCGTAGAAATAAGTATGTAAAGACAATGTAGCGCGTGATAATTACTTAGGTGGTAATATTGTACAAACGATCGACGACGATAACCCTTTCGAGATCGAAAGTCGTACGAAGGAAATTCGTTTCTTCTTTTCTTTATTCCGTGCATCTTTCACGGCGATATTTTCGTGATCGTTTACTTTGAGGGGCTTAAGTCGCGATATTCGTGAAGATTTTTCAACGTTTTCGGACACTTCGACCGCGGTCGCGACGAAATCAAGTGGCCGCTCGAGGTCACCGGAGAGCTGTCCCCACTCCTCTTGCGAAAGTACTTTACAGCGGGAGGAGTGGGACGCGACGGAATAAAGTGGCCGCTCGAGGTCACCGGAGAGCTATCCCCACTCCTCTCGCGAAAGTGCTTTACAGTGAGAGGCGTGGGACGTGACGAAATCAAGTGGTCGTTCGAGGTCACCGAAGAGCTATCCCCACTCCTCTTGCGAAAGTGCTTTACAGTGGAAAGAGTGGGGGAAGAGTGGGACGCAATGAAACGAAGTGGCCGCTTAAGGTCACCGAAGAGCTATCCCCACTCCTCTTGTAAAAGTGCTTTACAACGGGAAGAGTGGGACGCGACGAAATAAAGTGGCCGCTCGAGGTCACCGAAGAGCTATCCCCACTCCTCTCGCGAAAGTGCTTTACAGCGAGAGGAGTGGCCTCGAGCAGCCAATCGAGTTCCATCTAACCGTGATCTTACAATTTCATTACAACCGATTACTCTTTTTGTTGCTTTATGACCGATATTCGAAATTTATCCGAGCAAGGAGAGCAAGATTTCTCGACTGGGTTGATCCTTGTTACTAAAGAAGCACAAACGTCGGTACCAAATGTGCATTATGAATACGTAACTATAATTCGATATACCTCTATAAACATTCCACGTCGAAGTAAATCGACGCGAGAAAGTATTAATCTTTTGCATTAGGTACGGCCCTAACTCACTGACTTCTCACACAGGCACCCGCAAACACACACACACACACACACACACACACACACACAGAGAAAGAGACATACATACACGTACACATACGCGCATAAATATATCAGGATTTTCTATTTTAATCACAATTTTTCACAGTACAATTACGAACGCCTTTCGTGCGCCACGTTGAATTTTCCTTAACGATACTGGGTATTACTTCTCCGCGAGGTGAAAAACCAAAAAAAAAAAAAGAAAAGAAAAAATTCATACTTGTTCAACGACGTTCGTTAAAAGTATTCGTTTCAAGGACAAAGCATCACCGTTAACAACGCTAAATTCCGACGCGCCACGTTGCTCAAATGTGTACATTCAAGATTAATTAAGTATTTGTACGAAAATTTTTATCTCTTTCTAACGGGAACGAGAATCACAGCTTTTTTACACGAACTGGAAACTCGCCGGGCTTATTTCGAGAGGGTTTCTCGCACGAATTTCCGATTCAACGTGGTTGCAATTGTACCTCAACAACGGTCGTGCCTAAAGGAACGAAGAAGCCAAGACGATCACGAACCGAGATGCGATCGAATGAAACCTGGAACCTTTGCGAACGGAAATAATTTAAAGGACAAAGCTCACTTGGAATTGAATCTCCCACCACCCAACACCCCCCCTCCCTCGTCCCAAGTTCCTGAACCTTTCAAACTATTTTTTATGCGGAATATCGGATTCGCGGGTGTATCGCGAAGCTGGTGTATCGGGGTTGTTCAAGTGCCAAGCTTTTCGAAAGTGTCTTTTTCCGAGAATCTGGGATGCATTGTGATTCCACGGAGTACACCGCGATAAGATTTGATTATTTCACCATTTGCAACGAGTTCTTGCATTCTCGATGTACCGCGTTACGGTACCGCCTCGATAAAGCGCTAGAACGTCCGTGCGGTGCTTTCTCAACGAGGGACGGTAGCGAATTTGTTCCTGGCGAATCGACGATTCGTGTTTCGGGCGGATCGTGTGATCCAGTCACGTGTGAACCGTACGATGAAGAGGGGGAACGCGATAAGACCGTGAGCGAGCGCCTCTCGTATTACAAACGCTCGGTCGCCGAGCTTCAAAGCGATGCCGCTCGCGTATCGGTGTACACGCGCTAATGCAAACTAACAATTTTTACAACTCTCGTTCTATCTCCGTGAGAGTATTATCAATGAAACGGCGAGGTTCTCTTGCGATAAAAATGAAATCAACCTAGGCTGTATACAGATTATTTTCACGTATACGTTACAGGAATCATTTCTGGAAAGACTCGCGTGTAATTAAAAATAATTCGAAATTCCGTTCGGTAAACGCAAATTAACAATTTTTACGACTCCGTTCCATCTCCGTGAGAGTATTATCAATGAAACAGCGAGGTTCTTTTGCGATAAAAATAAAATCAACCTAGGCTGTATACAGATTATTTTCACGTATATGTTGTAGCAATTATTTCTACAATGATTCGTGTGTAATTAAAAAATAATTCGAAGACACAACGATAGAAAAAGTACGAAAGGTTTTGGATCATAGTAGATACGCGACGTTAATGTAAAATTCAATTATGTTTTCAAATTTTCTGTAACCGGTGATTATACGGTACGTTTTACGGAGGGACAACGCGGCTCTTTATCGAGGTGTTACGCGTAGTTCCACGAATTTCGGTGATACGACTTTGAAATTAATTTCTGATATTCTCGATACGTGAACGGATCGATCCTCTTGTTTCTTTGATATTTCGAGGTTAGGTGGATCGGGGGAAATGTTCAAATTTCGTTCGCGGGGTACTCCGTGAAACGGTAGAAACGATTTACAGAGACTTTAAACGAAATATATAACGAGATTTCATGTATTTTAATATAAACGATGGTTCGTAGTGTTGTGTTAGAGAAAAATCAACGTAAGGAGTTTCGTCTCACGCTAGAAGAAAACAGATCGATAAGCGGGAATAGCCGATGCACGCACTCGACGATTTACTTCCAGGTTACATTCCGAGGAAACGATTTTAACGATATAGAGTAATCGGAGGAAAGTCTTGTTAATTACACAATGATACTGCAGACGTTGGTTCGATGTATTGAATGTATTTATGTATATGTAAAACAGCTGTTACTGGCCGACAGATTAAAGCATGTCGATTAGGAGGACGTATCTGAAGGAACCTCGATATCCCTTAACCTCAAAGTCATTTTTTCTTCCCTTTTCGCTCGAAAGAAAGTATTGTCTCTCGATTGGAAATTATCCGAAATAATTCGTACAAATGGAAGAATTTGCTCGTAGTTTGCGATCAATTTTAAGATCACAATAATCACTTGCACATAAATGTTTCGATAGAGAATATAAAAGAACTGGTGTTATATTGAAGAAATTCCCATTCAATTATTTTAAGAATTTTTAAATTAAATTAAATACAATTGTCGACAAGATTGTTTCTTTTAAATAGATTTATTCGATGAATAAAATAAGAAGGTAAATTATGTATAAAAAATAATAAATCGAACAAATTTTCTTTGCCTGTTGAAGGAAAGCTGTGTCACTAATACACAATGAAATTAAGAAATATCGGGCATGGGTTGCAAACAAGAAAACGCGTACAAAAATTGCACACTAAAGAGTATTATTAAACAAGCCTCTTTAAAAAACGAATACTTTCTTTTACCTACAAATTTTAACTATTAATTATATATTCCAAATAAAATACCCAATCATAAACGATTCAAAAATTACTTTACGTTAAAAAGGACTGAAAGTCTAGAGATCGAAACATTTGTGTAATTAAATTATGTTTGTACAGAGCAGGATTGTGATCTACTGTGTTTCGGGTAAATATTAAACATTAGAATTGCATAGAAAATTGTATCGTGGTCGTGGACCGGGCAATACAAGAATAACCGAAAATGTCTATCAACACGTCGTAATATCGCGTTCAATGGCATCTTTGTACCGCGGGAAGATTTTCAAGAATTTGGCAAGGAAAAAATCCAGCCGCTGTGCACTTTGCGTAACAAAGTACAGTTGTTTAATTGGAGCCCGCGGACGTGCCAAAGAACGGGCTACGTATATCGAGTGTAAGCAGCGAGACAATACGTGTTGGCGTGAGAACAACGTGCCATATTTTTGCAGCTGCCTTCGGGTGAGCAGACGGAAAACACCGACGTCGAAAAATTATATGTCTCGTTGCATCTTAGAGAAGATTCCTCCCCAAGAAAGTAAAAATTTATAAAATTTATTCTCTCGATCCTGGAGTACCACACTTCTCTTTTATGTACGATACATTCGTAGGGGTGGCTCTCAGTGTCGGTTACCCTAAGGTTCTTAAAAAATTTATCGAACGTTTGCATAACTACAAAAAGCTAAAAAAGGGTGCATAATTTACATTCTTTACTTTCTCGAGTTTACCTCACCGGATGAATTTGTTTGGTACACTGTGTCCGTAAGAAAGCTTCTTCGATGATGATTTCTCTGAGGAGAAATATTCTTTATTCGTTCAATATAAATATAAAATAAAAATACTTATATTTCTCGAATCTATACTTGTGAAGTTTAGTCGAATTTTATCGAATAAAGTGTTATTTATTGTGCAATATTATGGAAGCTTCAGCAATGATAATTTCTCTGTGGGATACAATTTTTTATTGTCGAATATCTCGTAAGTTATTAAGTACTGCAAACGTCAGAATATTTTTTTTCTATCTCTACCTACGAAGTTTCGTTAAAAATTATCGTATACGCTATTTAGTATACCGTATTGTAAAAATTTCTCTAATGATAATTTCTCTACCAAGAACTACTCTTCATTCTTGAATATCTCCTAAATTATTGAATATTGCAAACATCAGAATATTTTTTTTATCTCTACCTACAAAGTTTCGTTAAAAATTATCATATATGCTATTTAGTATACCGTATTGTACAAATTTCTCTAATGATAATTTCTCTACCAAGAAATACTATTCATTCTTGAATATCTTCTAAATTATTGAATATTGCAAACGTCAGAATATTTTTTTTCTATTTCTATCTACGAAGTTTCGTTAAAAATTACCATATATGTTATTTAGTACACCATACTGTAAAAATTTCTCTAATGATAATTTCTCTAACAAGAAATACTCTTCATTCTAGAATATCTCCTAAATTATTAAATATTGCAGAGGTCACGATACAGATAAAACATTTTTCGAATCTCTACTCACGAAGCAACGTTTGTTCAGGTCCCTCAGCGAAGCTATCGCACAATCTTTTCGACAATCGTAAACAATTTTCCTAACAGAGAACAGGACACTAAACGTCGCTATTTAAAAAAATATATTCACGAGAATAGCGCACCGGGGCTCGAAACGGTACTCTTCGGTCAATTAACTCGTTAATTAATCGAATTCGCGCTCAACGTCGTGCGTAATTTTTCCAACGAAAGGCCGAGGTTCCTCGAATCTCTGCGTTCACTATCCAGAACGAGCGGCGCAACGGAGGGGAAAGAAAAAAAGGAAAAAATTTGCAATGAAAGAGCGGCAATATCAACGTTTCTAGAAAACTATTTGCACATTTACGATCGTTTGTTTGCCGGTTGAATCGTATCGGCGGTATCGCGCCGCGAAGTCGTTGCCCCCAGCGTGTCGAATCATCAATTCATCCTTAATTACGTACATAAATCGGCCTATTGAATCGTGAACGTAGAACTCCGGATTTCCGCCATTCACGTTTCTTTAAGCGAGAAGAAGAAGAAGAAGTCGCGCGCAACGAAATCGATGAAAAAGAAAAAACGAAATCGATGGAAAAAGAAAAAATCCTCACGGTGCAAGATCGGTTGAATTTTCAAAGATAAGGGTTAAGGGATGGAGTGATGATGAGTGGAGGAATGTTAATTTGCAACTGATTGAAAAAGCCGTGAAAGCTTCTCGAGTTTACCTTGCGCACCGATAAACCACGGGTCAGGAGGTCGTTGCAATAAAACGCAATCGCAACGAGATATCGCGCTGTTCAACAAGGCTAATTATTGTTGCACCACAGTGATTGGAATTGAAATTCGATGATTAATCGAACGGGAAAACAAGTGTCCGACACGGTCGGTCGACGATACGCGTGTTTTACCGCTTTGAATGGTGAAATATCTGAAATACGATCTTGCCTCTTTTTCGAGGGAATCGACGTTATTTGTTTATAAAAAGTACGTCGAGATAAAGATACGGATTTGCAGTGGTGTTAGAATTTTAAGTTGTTAATTCTGACGAATAATGGAATTGGGTAATTGTTTAGGAATAATTACTTTTTTGAGCTGTTATTTTTCTTTTGGTAAGAAAAAAGAGGTTTCTTGTTTAGTATAAAAAAAGGAGATTAATGCATTCGCGATGAATCGATAGAAAAGGGCGTCTAGAGTGATGTATTATTTAGTCGATTGGCTGAAAAAAATGTTTGAAACGAGATACGTTTTGCTTGGGAGAGTTCATCGAGAAGGTTAAAGAAGGTTAATGTTTTTATGCATTTTACTATTATACAAAATTATACTACATTTTAGTTTATCGTACAGAGTGTCTCGCTGAGAGAACTGTATCTTTAAAATGTTTCCAGATAGAAAAAAATGTGTTAAGGTAAAGTTTAGCGGTTTAGAACGCGGCACGTTTCGGTATTAATCTTATGCAGTTTTGTGCATCCATGCGTCTAAAAAATTCAACCGCTCCAATTTCGTGCATCCTATCCCGTACTTTTAAATGGACTTGCACTTTTTTCTACCCGACGAGAAAATATTAAGGAACTTGTGTCTTGAAACTGTTACCTTAGAAGCTATTGGAATTTAAAGTTTTCCTGGCTCGTTTATTTATTTATAGGAAACTTTCAATCGCAATAACTTCTAAACTAGTAATTTTAAAGCACAAGTTCCTTAATACTTTCTTGCAGGGAAGACAAGAATCCATCGATTGGTGTATTTAAAAGTATTTGTTACGTTACAAAAAAAAACTCGACGCGGTTGAATTTTTTAGATGCACCGGTGCATAAAATTAATATCAAAACATGCTCCGTTGTATTTAATCCGTTTCGTTTCGTGACATTTATTTTTCTATTTACAAGTTTTTTAAAGATACGTCGAAAACATTTTCTCGTAATTTTAATAATCTTCCCCCGTAATTGTTCCCAGAAAAATAATTTTCCTTCGAATGTTCCAAAATTGCCATCTACGGTTCGGTTCGTGTTCATTTCGTAATTCGGGGATAAACAATTTCCATCTATTTCGGAGTCGGGTAGGATCGAATAGGAACGATGGTAAACGTCGTTATAAACATTCCAATCTGGTTCGAAACGTTTGTTTATAAAATCAACCAAAGGTGAGATATTTTAAATGGCATTTTCTAGAAGTGACTCACGCGCGCGTATTAACGACGGTTGAACCGCGTTACGATGTTTCTTCGATAAAATAACGCTTCGTTCGATGAACAACCGTGCAACTCGAAATAATCGAAGGAACGAAGTGTACGCGAAACATTTGTACAGCGACGAGACGCAATAAGGAAACAAGAAAACACAAATAAAGTGGGCCGAGACCCATTTTGGCGTGCGTAGATCGGGAGCAGAATTCTCGAAAACCTCGACGAATTTATTTCGCATGCCAGCCCCGTGAATCAGACAACGCGAATTGCGAGTTCGACTTTATTTGCGTAACGATATTTCCGGTCGCGTTTCGGCCATGAACGGCCCCGAAGAATTTTCTTCGAGCGATTCTGCGTTGCGCGCCACTTTCCGCCATCTTTGCGCGTCACTCGATGCGCGTAGCACCCTTCGAAGACACCACTTACCCGAAACGTTGCGTTTCTACGATTCTTAATTAATAATTAAACGCGTCGATCTTTCCACGAACTCGCAAGATAATATTTATCGATTTCTTTATCTGGATCGCGTTCGTATCTAATTCATAATAAATAATAGAAATAATTGATTGCGTAGTACCAACCACCACAAGAAGTACTATACACTGAAACTCTCCACTTCTCGTTATCGTACTTCTTCTTCTCGCATTCGAACTCTTTTGGGTGGAAATGAAAGAAAGATTAATATATTGGGTCGTTTGGAAAGTTAGTTCTTTTTTTTTTTTTTTTAGTGAATATGAAACACGAATTTTCTAGAGTGTATAAACATTTTGTTAAATTGTGTACTCTCCATTTTGGAGCGACTCATTTTATATTCGTTCTTATGGATGTCAAGATTAATTATCAAGACACCTCGGTTAGAAGAAACCCCGAAACATTATTCGAAGTGTATCAATCGAACAATACTAACCCTATTCCAATGAAGAGTAACAAACTGAAGTTTTAATAATCAATACCAACACGTCGACTGGATTATTCTCTTTGTCAGATGTTTGAAATTGACGAGGTGTTTCTCATCGAATCCTATTTTTCATTGGTGAACCGAGGCCATCTTCTTGTCCAAAATTGTCCTCCCCGTGACAAGGACAATACTAACTCTATTCCAAAGAAAAATAACAAACTGAAGTTTTAATATTCAATACCAACACGTCGACTGGATTATTCTTTTTGTCAGATGTTTGAAATCGACGAGGTGTTTCTCATCGAATCCTATTTTTCATTGGTGAACCGAGGTCATCTTCTTGTCCAAAATTGTCCTCCCCGTGACGAGGACAATACTAACCCTATTCCAATGAAGAGTAACAAACTGAAGTTTTAATATCCAATACCAACACGTCGACCGGATTATTCTCATTACCAGTAGATGTTTAAAATCAACGAGATGTACCTCATCGAATCCTATTTTTCATTGGTGCACCAGGGCCGGGTTCGTCCATCTTGTTGGCCAAAATCGTCCTCCCCGGTGACTAGGCTCGCCTAAAAATACCTATCGATATCTGTCGTTCGACAGAGCGAAAAAGCGAAACGATTCCGAAATAAAGCTAAGCTAGAGCCACGTAGGAGACAAGCTGTCATAAATCAGCGTGCGACGGATCGACAAGGCTCTGGCATCGTCGCCGGTGCACAACCGTGAGCGTCGCGACGCGGTGCCCGTCGCCGCCGCCGATGCTATTTCAAAGTGAAAATAGTGGGGCGTCTCTCTATTTCGGTCGTACGAGCCAGGGCCGTTCAGTCTGCGGCCTGGCTTCCTCACCAGGAGGCTGCGGATCCGAATTTTCCATTTTCACTGTCGCGGTCCAGGAAACGCAACCCCGGACGGGAAAACACGCCCGAGGAACGCACTGAGGGAAGATTCGCGTGATCGCGAATTAAAAAACGACGCATCCAACGTGATGAACGCGATCAGAATGTCGTGGAGGTAGTCCGTGGCAGGTGGAACGTTACTCTCTGGTGGTTCGAGCTAGATAAACTGTATTTCCCATCCGATCGATCGTGGAACGTTAAAGACATTCAGAAGGAAGGGTACCCCCGGGGCTAAGATGTTCTGGTCAGAGCCGGACGAGGAGGAGGAGGCTCTACTATGCAGCCCAGCGCTCATGGCCAGGAGGGCCTCGGAGTCCTGGATCGTCGCACCTCCCGTGGAGGTACGAATAGAGTTCGAAAGCTTCCGAGTGTACCATTCGATGTCCCTTCGCTAGGAACACTCGAGAGCCGCGGTAGTCCTTGCGTCCAATTCGAATATGGACAAACCTTCCTATCGGGTATTCCATTGGTCGATCGTTTCGATCATAGTCCCACGGTGGAGTGACAGTTCTCGCTAAGGTGAGTTCACTTTAGCGAGAACTGTCCCTGACCGGAATATAGGTCAGAGGAGCCACGAGGTTAGTAGCTCCCTGGGTCTAGGTTATCCGATAGACAGTCATCGAAGCGTGTTAACACGTGGGATTGTGATCGCGTTAACACGCTTCGATGGTGGTTCATTGGGTGACCTAGACGCGGAGAGTGCAGAGGTTTGTCCGTAGCTCTGTGTTACCTAATAAACACGCTTCGATGATAGTTTATTAGGTAACCTAGACCCGGGGAGCTACGAACCTCTAGAGTCACGGCTCTTCGGGTCTAGGTTATCTAACGAACTAACGTCTGCACGATCACAGTCCTACCTGGGGGCTGAGAACTACCTCCAGGAGCATCTGATCGGTATATCGGTCAGGACAGCTTCCACTCGGAGTGGTTCGTAGCTTCTTAAGACGCGAGAGTAACGTCTATTTCGGTTTACGGCGACAGCGGACGCGTGAACAGCTTCGAGGCTGTAAAGACATTTGGGGAGTGTTTTGACAGTCGTTGCGGGTGACACTCTTGATGACTCGACGTTGTGGATACCGAGTCCGAGGTGTACATTTTCGAAAGTGGTCAGTCGATTCGTATGCAACGCGAATCGCGACGATCGAACAGCGAACGACACCAGGGAATCATCGCGAAGCAAATCGCTCGATAAGCGAGTTATCGCGGTGGGAGGGCTGCTACTCGAGGAGCAACGCGAATTAAAGTCAGGCTCCTCTTCGCGGATACTGTCGTGACGTTATCGCCGCGATTTACAATGGTTTAGAGAAGTAGCCTCGAAACCGAGGATAGAGTCCCGCTGACCCGTGGCCGGAGATACGACAACGAAATAAGACGAGCGCCACGATCGAGGCTAATTAATGGCATCGGGGATTATCATACGAGGGAACGAAGGCGCCGATCTAATTTTACGTACAGTGTAACGCGGGAAAAATATCCGCGACAGGAGATACGAGGAAGAGGATAACCTCACTTTTCTTGCCATTTTTCCCGCGAGGGAACTTCCAACTGAATTTTACAAATCGAGAAATGCTTGCCTTCGAAGAGGGTAACCTCACTTTTCTTGCAATTTTTTCGCGGAGATATTTCGAACTGAATTTTGAAAATTGAGAAATGCTTGCCTTCACTTCGAAGAGGGTAACCTCACTTTTCTTGCCATTTTTTCGCGGAGATATTTCGAACTGAATTTTGCAAATCGAGAAATGCTTGCCTTCTAAGAAGGTAACCTCACTTTTCTTGCCATTTTTTCATTTTTTTACGGAGATATTTCGAACTGAATTTTGCAAATCGAAAAATGCTTGCCTTCACTTCGAAGAAGATAACCTCACTTTCCTTGCCATTTTTCCGCAGAGACATTTCGAACTGAATTTTGCAAATCGAAAAATACTTGCCTTCGTTTCGAAAAGATTCTGTACCGAACGAATAATTTATCTAGAGTAAAGATCCTTGACAAAGAATAGGGAGTGAAGATAATATCACTCTTCTTAGCAATGTTTATAGGAGACACTTGAAATTTACAATTTCTTTTTCTGTTTGGTTCGTATCAATTCTGACTACGTGTACATTTGAATTTGGAATTGGTGACCTCGCTTTTTCAACAAATTTTATTTAGGACAATTTGAACCACCTACTCCTCCGGTTTGTAACTATTTCGACACACTATTTCGTGTATATTCAATTGGGCAACGTTCTCTTGGGGATAAAAGTTCCTCGAAGATACGCAAAACGCATAACCTCACTTTTCTTGGTAATTTCGATTGGAGACCATTCGAAGCGAATATTATTCCTCGGATTCGCGACCATTCCGACTACTCTTCCGATGAAATGTATCTTTCCGGTTACTGCCAGGAGATACGCGGAAAAGATAACTCGACTTTCCTGATTAATTTCAGCTAGATACACTCGAGTTAAACTTTCCATATCTTCCTTCGTAGCTCCGTGACATCTCTATCTATTTTATCGGGCAATGTATCTCATTGGTAGATAAAGATTACCGAGAAATCTTTCGGGTCGCTCGCATTAAAGTAATACGCTGCTGAAAACATCGTTGACACGTACTTACGTAACCTTTATCGGTTTCTTATCACCGCGGAGCACTTCCCGTAAAAATGGAGGAAAAACTGGTGTCGAAGGTCAACGTATCCGTACCAGAATTCCTGGCCTTTGCATCATTATTACGTACGATTACGAGCGAGGCTGCACGTTTTGGAACGCGTCCAAGGATTCCTTGTCTTCTTCCCTACGTCGGCCCGTTTTCAGTGCTCCTTCAAAATGTGGAACTAATGAACACGTAAATGTCCAAGTGCTTGATGCCACGCCAAACAAATTGCCGCTGTTTTTCACGCAGAACTACGGCCCCTCAAAATCATTCTGACCGTTGAACCATAACCTCGACTGCTATTACGCTCGACGAAGACAAATTCGTTTCGCGCGGGATTTAACCTCAGCTGTTGTCGTACGTTGAAAACCAACCAGAAGAAATCGTTTCTTTCTAGCTCAAACACCGAGTCGGTAAAGAAACTAAGAGTACCTGGAATCCACCGTGGTAAAATCTGATTAGTTTCCGATCCTCGGTCGAATTTAAGTTCTTGTTTGCGGCTATGAGAGTCACGAAAATTTTCAAGAATTTTTTTTTTCATCGAACAAGCAAAGGTACAGGTATGAATCTTTGTACACATATTTGTATGTAATTTGAGTAGTTGTAGGAATTCTTTGCCCCCCATTGTACATATATATACAATATTGTAGCAGGTGGACGAAGGTGCGCAATACGTTTCAGAAAATATTCTTTTACGATGGATTATTATTTATTGCTACGATTCCAATAAATGTGTTAGGTTGTTCGGAAAATCATTTCGTTTTCCAAAATGGAGAATATATAATTTAACGAAATGTTTGTACACTGTAAAAAAATCGTGTTTCATTTTCACAAAAAAAAAAAAACGAAATGACTTTCCGAACAACCTAATAATTATGAAAAATACAAAAGGAATGGAATTATGCAATTATAAGTATTGCAGTATTATCGAGACCTCGAGGGTAAAGAAAACATTAAAAATCGACGAAACGGCAACGTTTGGAACAGAAAGAAACCGAGACGAATTTATGAATATACAGTGAAATTGTTCCAAACATTGAATCATTCCAAATTTCGATATTCAATTTTCGGAAGAATTCTTGCATAATTGTATCATTTCTACGCCACTAGTGTCTCCGAAAACTGTACGGTCGACAAAATCGCGTCAATATTTACACAAATATCAAAATCACGTACATTACACAAATACAAAAATTCACACCGCTCCGATGGTGCATAACCATGCCTAAAAAATTTCCTCGCAATTATATCTTCACCCAGTCACGTCGCGAGAAAGCAATTCCTTTGTGAAAATGGCCGCGCGCGTAATAAACCGCGAGGAAGCAACTATCGTTCGCCGATGACGATTATCGTGAACAGATGGGTCGCGATGGATTCTCGCGCGACAATGAGAATTGTTCCCCGTGAATCAACGCCGAGAGCATCGATCGCGGAACCGATCGCGCGCCGCGGTGATTTCAATTGCCAGGTTTCCGGGAAGACACGACAACTGACCGTCCCGGTGTGTCCCTTTGTCGGTCAGTTGCGCGCACACGTGCACGGACACGCGCGCCCCTTTTAGAAATAAGGCTTTACGCGATCGATCGTGTGTCCGTGGGCCACCTCTCTCTCTTTGTTTCTCGTTTCCTTTCTTCGTGCAGGCGATGCCGGCGGCGGCGGCGGCGATATCCCTTCAACGAAAGAAGTCACTGCCGGATGTGGCGCAGCCCATTCAGCTGACAGCGACGGCACCGCTGTCCAGGGAGGAAGTCAGCGTCCTGAGCAGCATGAGGAGGGAGGAGATCCGCAGGCAGATCGACGAGAGCGAAAGGCTCCGAGCCAATCCTCTGCTGTACTTGGTCAGTCCTCAGGTTAAAGTGAGTATCCGTGCTCGACGCCGTGTAACGCGGAGAGTCTGCGCGTTCACTACGGAAAAAGCGGACAGTCGGGACGACCAGCATCTCGATCTGTTTTTAGCGATAAAGGAAAACATTCCTCTCTGTTGTCCGTTTTCGATCCCGGTTGTTCCAGCGTTATCGTCACCGTACTGTGATCTTTTAGAAATTTTCAATCGACTCGAGTTTTCCTTTTTTTATATTTATTCGAACGCTGATCAAATTTTGGTAGAGTCGATATTTCAACGATCCATCATCGTCGTTCCCCCACCACTCGGTGGGTCTCGAGCGTAATCCGAGCAGGTGAACAAAAACGGTGAATAAATATGGCTAAGAGTAAGGGAAAAAGAAATTGAAGCAAACGCACTACGATAAATTGTACAAATTTTTATTTATACATTTTACGAGTTCTTGTAATATTAGTGTCGATGGATCGACGAGGTGGTCCAGATGGAAATGAGTCCAAACACGGTGTAAATTGAAACACTTTTACTGCGTTTTATTATTTTCGCTATCTGGGATGTTTAAATTTATCGAGAACAAAGTTCGTCCGATTTGCGTCGTGTTTGGGCTCATTTTGATCGAGAGAATCTCGTCGATTCGTTCGTATTGTTGTTACGATGATAAAGTGAAAGAACGGAGAAATGTAATTTTTTGTAATTGGATGATTCATCGTGGCGCGTGGAGCATTCCTTTGAAATTCTCGAAATGGATTATCCTTACTCCGCGCATTGTTCCTTTTCGCATTTATTTTTGCTGTGTTTATTCTCTTTCCTTGCCGAGAGCCTTGAGATTCAAACACGAGATAATTCCTGGAATGAAATCACTACCTGCTCCGGGATCATTTCAACGTCAACCTCCGATTTACTTAAATTTAAATCAGCGTTACTCGTGCACACTTGGAAAATTGACGCACTCGAATTTTTCTCAGCTCGATAAATCGAACTACGTGCTTCAATTTATTCGAGGTATTTCAATTTCTCTCGGCAAGATAAATCGAGTTACTTCAATTTGTTTAGTCGTTCACTTATTGACAGTTAAAGTACCGAGGTAGTACTCTAGTTTTCTACCAGTTAGGTAGAAAAGAAAACGAAAGAAATTAATTTTTAACAAAGAAATCAGCAAAGTAACGAACACTGACGATGAAAAAGAGAAAAGAAAATTTATTCGAACAACAAGAATGATTCGAGTACTTGTGCAAAACCTTGCTTCCGTAATATCGACCTTATTACACTATAATTATATAGTGTGCCGAAATATAGATATAGTTACATATAGAATACAAATCGATAACAGAAATGGAAAAGTAAGAGAAGGTTCTATTTCACAGAAGAACTCAAGTACGTTGACAAAAGTTCTTGCAAAACGTGTCCTATTTATTTATTTATTTAGAGCCCACACCATATTGAGGCTATGATTATTCTTTCCTAATACAAAATTTGGAGCAACGAATATAACTATCTCACGAGAACTCGAAAACTACGAACTCTGTGCTACGAAACATTTTAAATCAACGTGCAGTTCCAAAATGACCACACTCGTAATTTTCTTCCAAAAATAGAAAAATACGTATTGCAAATTACAAAAGTGATTATTTCTCGAGAAAAAGAAAAAGAGAAATACATTTATTATTCTTCGATCCTGAACCAATTTTACGAGCACTCTATACATATATGACTCTGGTACTAAATTGATTGCAAACTTGAAACTAATATTTTCGATCGAAAGAGTTCAGACGATATCGTAGACAGACATTTGCATTGAATCTGGATTTTATCGTCGATATCAGAAACGAAACGAGTTATCTCGAATCGTAAAAATATTTACGAAACGATCGCAAAGGTATCTGCGGAAAATCCAAATTGATTTCTCTCCTCGTGCGTTTAAAATGTATGTATACACATTTTGTGCACAGCTTGAACGTAGAGTGTCGTTTAATAATATCGTGTTAAGCTATTCGCGTCATAAATTTAATACGAATGTCAAAGTTTTAATTAAAGCGTCACCGGTGTATCGCGTACACTTCCTCCCCTCTCCTCCCCCCTTCACGCGCCAAATTTATTTGTATCGTCGTGGTGTTTCCAGTGTATCGTGAATGAATGGCGAAACGGTTTCGCAGGTGTAGTCACACGAACGTTGCGAAACCGACGACGATGTAAACGAAAGAAAAGAAAGAGAGAACGATAATCCGAAGGAATCACAATTTGTTGCGTAGAACGTGAAATAAACGTAATGCGCCGGGTATCACGACCTTGGTGAAAAAAAAAAAAAAAGAAAGAGCGGAGAGACAACCTCACGATCGAATTGACGACGCAAAAACGCTCGCTTCTTATCGGATGATTGCAAGAGTGGGTCGCGCGAGTACTAAGACGTGATTGCGTTTAATCGAATCGGCCGCATTGAATATCCGGTGTGCTTCGATCATTCTTCAAATCGCGATTACGTACCTCGCGAATTTACACCTTTGTTCTCGTGAAAATGATCGCGGTAACGACACGATCGTGAAAGAACGATTGTGGAATTTTCGAAATTGTGGAAAAATTGAAGTGGATGACTTTGGACAAGTTGAGAAAAATCCAATTGTTCGTTCTACTTAACGAGATTTTTGGCCAATGTTACTTTTGCTACCGATACGATCGTAAAAGAACGATTGTGAAATTTTTGAAATTATAAAAAAATAGAGGTAGAGTGAAATTTTCGAAATTACAAAAAAATAGAGGTAGAGTGAAATTTTCGAAATTACAAAAAAATAGGGGTAGAGTGAAATTTTTGAAATTACAAAAAAATAGAAGTAGAGTGAAAATTTCGAAATTACAAAAAAAAATAGAAGTAGAGTGAAATTTTCGAAATTACAAAAACAATAAAAGTAGAGTGAAAATTTCGAAATTACAAAAAAAATAGAAGTAGAGTGAAATTTTCGAAATTACAAAAAAATATAAATAGAGTGAAATTTTCGAAATTACAAAAAAATAGAAATAGAGTGAAATTTTCGAAATTACAAAAAAATATAAATAGAGTGAAATTTTCGAAATTACAAAATAATAGAAGTAGATGACTTATGACAAGTTAAGAAAAATCTAATTGTTCGTTCTACTTATCGAGATTTTTAGTCAATATTACTTTTGACAAGTATCTTTATAGTGATATTTTTTCTAATTTGAGATACATTTATAGAACATTAAAAATTCTTAAACAAGAATGTTTTCTTCTTGGTTAATAGACAGTTTAAAGGGATAAAAAATAAAGATCTATTCGTTGGGTCAATAATTTACCGATACCAGAACCTCAAAATGTTAAACTGTATACTTGTTTATCTCTAAAATGAGTAACTAGTTGCACGCAAAAGTGAGTTGTAATAAAGCAATCATGTTCTCATTTTTGTCCACATTGTCAGTAATTTATACTGTTCTCTTTACGAAAGAGATATCAGTTTTTTGTAAATACCCTACTTCAAACATTTAGAGAACAATGCCTCTGTGCAACTCGGAAGAGTCTATTACTATTATTATTAATACACAAAGTGTACATATCGTCTCGTAGTGGTTGTGTTATTGGATAAATGGTAGGTATTGCTTTTAAATCTAGCCTGAAAGATATTACACAAAACAAAGCCAAATGAAAGAACTACGAACAGTTAGACGAAGTGCTGATGGATAAAAGATCCGGTGGCACATTTAAATGTAGAGTAGGTCGGAAGAACGTATAGTTCTGAAGGAAGGAAATCGTAATGAAAGGATAAAGTTATTCGAGTATTTCTCTACCATTTCTACGGAAAGACAAAAACAAAATTGAAGCCACTCATTTCACAAATATTCCCGTTAACAATATATTTTAGTACCAAGAGCAACTGAGCTAAACTGAGAGAAAACTCTAAACTGCGTTTATTAAAGTACTTATCAAAGTTTACCAAAGCTAGAGAAAACTCTAAACTGCGTTTATTAAAATATTTGTTAACGTAAGACCTATTTCGTCTTAAATATCGCTAAAAAGATCACAGTACCCGGAGATACAAATTCGAAATAAGAAAGAAAATATTGGAGTTCAATTTCTCCATATTGGAGACTCTCCAAACGGTTAATCGCAACTCAGAGACCCAGATGTCGATAATTTTTTCAACAAACTGGGTAACGTATCAGTATAAATTACTAATGATACCTCTTGGTGTAAGAATATTGTTGTTTCGTTCTCTCCTCTTATCACTTCGATCTCTGGAGGAGAGATCCTTTTGAATGATTTATCCCCGTACGAGCCCCCAAATAACTATTGCTCTGATGTGGTATATTAAAGTATATTTAATAATATTATATATTACAATGATGATAGTGTTAGATGTAGTGTCAGTGGTTAGTTTCGCTGGATACGTCTTTTAGTTGTCTCGTCTTATCGTCTTTTAGTCATACCGTCCGCGACACACTCTTCGGACATACTCTCGTCGTCATACTTTGTCATACTATATCATACTGTGTCATACGTTCTTCTCGCGCTCTATATAGTCATTCCCATTCATTCTCTTTCATTCCAATCCTCAGTCTCTCTCACTTCAGACATTCGGCCACGCTCGGCCATCCCAATCACCCGTCTTTTCTAAACACTCTTCACTTTCTCCGAACCACATGTATTTCCTTTCATCCCCATGCATTCTCACGCTCGGTCGTCGCACAAGACCCTTTGTAAAGGATACTCGTACCTTCCAGGAAAGCTAGCGAGCCGATCGGCGCTAAATGTTTACTTCAACTCGAGTCCAACCGCGCACGTTATCTTGTTTAGGCCTACGCTCGAAGCAGGCCTAAGCGGACGCCGAAAATCCGATACTACAATATATATCGTTGCAAGAGAGAAATAAAATTGAATAAAAAATTGGCGCTCGAAACGAGACGACTGACACGATCGAAACGTTTCAGGACTGGTTCTCCCGGCAGCAGCTGGTGATGTTGGTGCTCTTCATCAACATATCCCTGGCCCTGATGTTCTTCAAGCTGCTGACGTAGCAGCCAGCCGACGATCGGGTTCACGGACTCGTGGTGGACGTGACCTGAGGCCCCGGGTGCGTCGCGACGCCCCAGAGCCGTCACCGAAAACCAGAACTCAAGGAGCAATGAACCAGAGGGCGCGTGAGTGCCCTCGACGCAAAATCACGAGGACAAAACCGCTGAAAACGGCTTTCGAGCGATCTTACTCGGTCCCACGTAAGGTTGGACGCGAAAGAACTGTTGGCGTGGACCTCGAGGACTCGCGTGGGACAGGACGACGAACAGGGAAGAACTTCGAGGGGCGAATTTTTTTGATCGGAGCTAAGGATCGACGAATCACGACGATAAACACCGCGGGTTCCTTCCACGACGATTCGTCGACGCGGTCTCGATTCGTAAGGACTTCCGGCCGGGAGTTCGAAGGGGGAAGGACTCCTCGCGGAGGACGTAGGGTGAAGAGCAGCTCGTTTTTTGGTCCGAGACAGGGCACTCGCGACACCGACGTGCCCTGCCGTCTGTATCATACCTATTTTTACACCGAGTATTTTAATATTAATAATATTTGTAAGAGCTGGTCGCAGCCAGAGTGCAACTGACCACGCTCTGAACACGGTGCGCACACACGAATACTCTCTACACTTTTTCCCTTTTCTTTCTCGACGATCGACTCGAGCGCGGACGACCAGGATATATCACTTTTATACGCGTTAGAACAGCTAGAGTAGCGCGAGTCATTTTGCGAAGAGAAATTCTCCGTAGGGAGATGACGAACGATTTGGATAAGATTTTCAAACGTTTTTTCTACGCCCTGCGCAACCCAGGGTTGTGCGTTGGTTTAGGGGGTTAGGATCGACTCGATACTTGGAAATAAATTCGCGTGCTTCGCTTATGGAGATGCAAGTGACTAGGTTCACGCTACCCCTTCTCGTCACTAGCACCGAGCCTCGCGCGCCAAGCGCCTCGCTCGACGGCTGCGCGTTACGCGATGCGCAGAGTCATTATACCGCAGCGAGTATATAGCTCCGCGATACGTACGGTTTGAAATAGGTTACCAAACCAACGATCAGATTAATATTTATTGAATACACACTCTGTTATATTTTAAGAATTCGTTTCGATACGGGTAATCTGTTTACGACGGCATTAATCGCTACGAAGAAACAATGCTCTGTCATTGACTCCCGATACGTTAAGTTTAAAATAGATTATCGTTAATTGAATTAACACTTATTAAATGCGTCTCGTTATGTTTGAGAATGCGTCCGAGACATTGGATATATTTCGGATAAACGACGTGTTCGTAAAATATATAAATATATACATATGTATATCGAACGTATTTCATGCGTTAGAATGTTGCGAGGTAGATCGAACTATGTAGCGTAAAATTTGCGAAATACATCGAAATGTGCGACAACATATAGCATATTTTGACATGGTATTATTATTACTTCAGAGCGATTCGTGTCATTTGTCACGCCATATAGGTTAGATATTTCGCAAGGACAGAGCTGTTCCGTCGTGCAGTCGGCCGCATAATGAATCTGCGCATCCGTATTGCGCAGCTTTGAAGAACCTTAACGCGGGAAAATGAAACGCGTGTCGAGAAAAACACGGTAGCACGAATTTGACAGTTTACCTGCTGGTTGACAACAATCCGTCGGGTGTACTCTGTCTTCCGGATAACTGATCGAATTATTCTCCTCCGATCTCTGATCCAGAGTTATCTTTCGCGCTATTTTCGTTTATTTATTGAATTTCATCCGGTAATGAAAATTAAACGTATTACATATTTCAATATTTCTGTACGAGAGTATTGTCGATAGACCGACGAGGTTCTTCTAACGAAAACGTGTCTAAGCACAGTCTCGTTGCACTATATTTATTTATCGCTTATACGTATTTATTTTTACTCCTTCTTCTTCTTCCCTTCTCTTTTGTCATCTGCCAAAAGAATTTGTCGTGTCTTGTAACGAAGAAGTTTAATTTGTTTTAGATTATAAGAGCAACCTTCATTGATAAAAATAATAAATATACCTTACATTTTGGTTAAAACCTTTTAATAACAAAAGCTGTACAAACATCTTACATATACCGAAATCGTTTTCTTAACTGCAGCGTTTTATCGACGACATAAGTTTAGTATTTTGTTCTTATCATCCGCAATTTGCTCGCGTGAAACTTTATTTATTCACAAAACATTCTTTTTCTTCCCCTTACTTACACAAAAGTTCGTTTAATCTCTATTATATTTCATTAGAGTTTCTCTTTCATTTTCGTATTTAAAAAATTCTATACTATTATTTCTCGTGAAATAATTGGCTCAACTCGAAAATATTTGTCACTTTTATCGATAATGCTTGCTTTGTACAACCAAAACAATTGAACACTTCCACGGTCTCTCTTATCAACGATACCACGAGCGAAAACAATTGGACAATTAGAAAGAATCCTAACAAGGTCGATTTTGAAGCTTATTCGATGAAAACTCTCGCGAAGATATACATTGAAAAAAAAATTAAAAATTATTCTTTTCATTACCGCGTGACTCGTTCCATGAACGATAGGATTCAATCTCGGTAAAAAAAATATAATTTCTTAGAGAATAATCGCCACCTTCCCCAAATAATCGAATTTACAACCAAGCGTTCGAATTCGCAATCAGTTATCCGGGTAATGGTATATCGAGGTGGAATAAGCGGCGAATTTCGATTTTCTATGCGATTGTTACGATTTCTACCAGTTCAAGGGACAAACGGACGTGTTGCGCGAACAACGTTACAATGTAATCACGTATTATCACCGTGTAATTGTTGGCTGTCGCGCGGTATTGCAATCGTGCAAATTCTATTGGTGATCGCTTCTATCGTCAAGTGTTTTTTCGCGTGAGTCTCGCCTTCCGCGCGGACAATGTACATAGACACTTTTTCTCGACTTTTTATATTAATACGTAGAGACAGCGGGCGATCGCAGTTTCTCCGTCGATCGAGACGCTTTGAATAAAACTAAGAGCATCGTCGGCTTCGCCCGAGATAAACCTTGTTTGTCTCGGATCGCGGTACAATTTTTTGGATGAGGAAAAGTGACCGCTGGAAACGATAAACACACTCTCGTTGTCACGAAACAGAATTTATTTACAATCGAGGAACGGGTCTCGATAACAAGTCCTGTGTGCGTGAGAAATGTTTCTGTGTTTAACCGACGAGTATCGAGCGGAGCGAATTTTTTCGATCGATGCGATTTCGGTCGGGACGAATTTTTGCGATTCTTACGATTTCGGTCAAAGTGAATTTTTGCGATACATACGAGATTTCGATCGGAGCGAATTTTTGCGATTGATAAGATTTCGGTCGGAGCGAATTTTTAAGATTTATGCGATTTCGGTCGGAGCGAATTTTTGCGATTGATACGAGATTTCGATCGGAGCGAATTTTTGCGATTGATACGATTTTGGTTGGAACGTATTTTTGCGATTGATATGATTTCGGTCGGAGCGAATTTTTGCTACTTATGCGATTTCGGTCAAAGTGAATCTCTGCGATTGATACGAGATTTCGATCGGAGCGAATTTTTGCGATTCTTACGATTTTAGTCAAAGTGAATTTTTGCGATTGATACGAGATTTCAGTCGGAGCGAATTTTTGCGATTCTCACGATTTCAATCAAAGTGAATTTTTACGATTGATACGAGATTTCGATCGGAGCGAATTTTTGCGATTGTTAAGATTTCGATCGAATGATTGTACCTCTTGGTACTAACGAGACGTCGTGTTTCGTGGAATCGAGCGAACTTCTCGATTTTTTACAAAAAAAATGGTAAAGGAAAGGTGATACCAGAATTTCGAGGCCGTTTCTCCTCAGGGGTTCTCAACCCGGAGAAAAATTGTCGGTTCGTTTCTCGCGCAAATATTCTCGATCAGATTCGAGACGACCGAAGATTCGACCTGCGCTCGAGCGATCGCATTTTTTTTTCTTTTTTTCTAGCCTCAGGCGTAGCTTGTATACCTAGGTGAATTTGTAAATAAAAACGAAAGAGCGTGTATAGGGGTCGCCGCGACCGCCGCAGTTTAAATCGTCTTTAACCGTTACGGCGCATGCGCGTACCGCGCTCCTTCGAGCCGTTTCGAAACTATTTTTCCAAGGAAGAGAAGACACGCTATTTTCATCCTAAGCTCGACAGATATTTTCCTCTTTGTACCTACGCACACCGTGGCTGTCGCGTTTCAATCACGAGCTGGTGTACGAGCAATTGTTGCATTTGCTCGACGCGACGGCCAGTTAGGATGAAAATAGAGAAACGCGCGTGGTGGATCTACGCGGGGATCGAGATTACGCTGTGCTCGAGTACACGTGTTGCCTTCGTCTCGACCGTGGAATACAGAAAAGAGGGGGCTCGGACGTTTAATCGAATGAAAAAAAAGAGAAAGAAGAAAAAAAAAGTACAAGACGCGGTAAAAACGATTCGATTCGAAACATGGAACGGGTGTCGCGGTTTGGTCGAGACGATAGAGAGGGGGGGGAGGAATTAAATGGCAACGAGGCACCTTAGGTAAGAACTAATGAAATTTCTATGAATTCAGGACGCATCGAAGGTGTTTTTTTGTTACGGAAGATCGTTCGTATGAATAATTGAAGCTACCGTATCCACGACGGCTGTCGTTGAAACATGTATTGTATATATATTGCAACTATATACGTATATACGAATCGATTAATTAGTCTCGCGGAGAGCAGCTCTAAAATTTGATAAAACGAATCGCGAGTGATACAGAGTGTGAGAGAGCGAGAGAACGAGAGGGTGATTGAAACTTCTCGATGGAGGGGAGAGGTTGGGGGTGGGGGGGGACGAAAGGAAAAAAAAAAAAAGGAAAAAGGGAAAGGGTCGGACATTGTGCGAGATCGGACCTCAATCTACGCGCGTTACTCATTACCCATTTTTGCGTCACAAGAATCATATCACGAATCAAAGGGAAAATTTCTAATACTTATAGAAATTAAGTATATCGATCGAACGAAACGAACACGGAGATTACGATTGGTTACGATATTTCATTGCTATATCACGAAGAAATCTATGAAAGAATCATATGTATATTTTAATTGTTAACTATTGACTATTATCACAATTAGCGTATCTCGTTATTATTGTATATTATTATTATTATTATTATTATTATTACTATTAATATTATTACCATTATTATTATCGCTATTATTAATTATTGTCATTATCATTATCATTATCATTATCATTGTCATCATTATTATTATTATTACCATTACTATTACTATTATTATTATTACTATTGTTATTATTATTATTATTATTACTATTACTGTTACTATTACCATCATGATCACCATTCTATCGACGGCTAGATAAACGTGAAACGAGCCACGGGCGTGAAAGGAATTTTAGTACCTTACGAAACATGCGCAAAACAAAAAGAAGCAACTCAAGGGCCCACTGTCATTGTTGATTTGCGAGAAAGCAGTGATTCAATAAACTTGTATCATAACTGGCATACCATTTGTCTGCTTATTGAGTTCGTGTTGAATGGATTTGCTTAAGAGAGAACGTCGTGTTTCCGATTTAAAAACAAAAAAAAAAACCAAAAAAAAAAAAAAAAGAAACGATACTTTCTTGCAGTCTTGAAATTTAAATAAAAATTGAATAAATTTAAAACGAATATTGTCGTAGAATGTTAAGAACGAAATTCGAAATATCGACGAAGAATGTGTTTTCCGTAACTGTACAAAAATAATATATTTATTTTACTGTGTTCCAGTCATTTTCAATACAAATTTCTGAAGAATTCTCCGCAAATATTTTACTGTCACTGTCGTCGTTACGCGTAGTAAGTGTTTTTTTTTTTTTTTTTTTTCTTTTATTCTTTCACTTCAAAGTGTACAATTTCAAATATTTAAACGAACTTGTATTCGAATTGTACTCGACTGTTTAAACGATGCTTTAACGAAAAACCGATAATAACGAGTGTTTCGTTCGAACGGACGTAACAAGTTGAAATCGACAATTTACAAAATCAACGATAAACAAATCTAGCGAAGAGACAGAACGAAACACACGAATCTAGATTAAAAACTGAAACAATAAAGATTCCGTTGATTAAGAAAATATAAGATTCGATACTATAAGCGGCCACTTATGATACCTACACTCGTTTCAGGGTAATCCACGCCCTCTTTATTATCTCTTTATACTTGTCTATATCTGTACACAATGTACCAACGCAGAGATGTGCAACATTTCATTCGAATAATAGACGACTAATGAAAACGACGTACACCAATTTATTTTCAATATTTACTCCATTGAATCAGGTCATTCTACTCGTTCAACTCAAAACACAATATCCTTTTAACACCCAATAGTCGATTGTATGAAGAAAATAAATTTGCCCATCTCTGTATCAACATCGAACATTCCAAAACCTCGAGAAAAAAAAAAAAAAACAATTTCTCGAGCACTCGATATTTTCGTGTCATTCGAAAATTATCATTATCGTAATAACGCTTAGATAAAGACACTTCGATAATAGTTCACGATACTTTTCAGTGTTTTCTAGAACTCCAAGTGTCGAAATTTATTCAAATGGATTCAAAATGTCTTGCTCCTTGCTACGAAAAATGTCCGAGTCAGCGGCTCGAGCCATAATCCAATCGTTCGTGGAACGACGAAATAAAGAATTACAAAGCGAAGACACCGAACGAGGCCAACAACTTTTCGTGCCTCGGATGACAAAGGTTGATAGCATTAATTGCAACGCGTGGTTCTGGCCGCGAATAAGAAACGCGGTTTCACGGTCCTCCGCCTCGTTTAGGCGACTCCCTCTAGCCTCGTTTACGCGACTTCTTCTCTAGCCTCGTGCCCGCGATCGTTTCCCGGTTACGAAGCACCGTGAAAGTCACCGATAATTAAGTCACAATTAAATCCATCCGGCCGGCAGTCGATTCGAGCGACATAACACGTTGCTTTTAAATCACGCGACACGAGCGTCTGTAACGTGTCCCGATGGAAATACCACGTGTCGGTATTCCCAGACAAGGCTCTCGGGCGACCTTTCGATTGTTCGTGTTCGTTTGTTTGCTTTCGGAACGTTTCTAAAATCAACGATAAAACCGTTACCTCTTCGTTACTCGATTTAATTGAAACACTCGTGGCAAGGTCGAGATCGCGACACACTAACACGCAAATCGTCCACTTCCGTGTCGAATTTTTGCCACGGTTATCGTCTAGAATCTCCGCAAGAGCATTGCGATAAATGGATAAAAGTAATGGGCGCCCCCCACTATCGCCGCGATTCGCGTACGTCGCGTCACTCGCGTCACGTGTTCGCTCTGACCTCACGACGATACGATCGTCTACTATCGATGTCAGCGTGCCTCGAGCGAAACGTGACCGAATCTGATACCGATGCTCGAACCTCGTCGCTCCTACGCGACGCTCGCGGGTCCAGAGATCGGAGACGCTACTGCACGGTGGTTCAAAGGCGGAAAGAATTACAATTAAAAAAAAAAGAAAAAGAACTTGTTCCTTGTGGTCTCGCTGCAGAGTTTCGCTGCAAAGTTTCACTGCAAAGTTTCACTGCAAAGGAAGGAGTTTTTTTTTTTTTTCATAGTATGACGAATCAAAGATCATGGAAATTTTCGTAAGGCATCTTTGATTTATGTGGAAAATATTATGTTGGATTTTGAGTATAGAATGTCGGTATTTTTAATTTATGTGAAAAATATTATGTTGAATTTGGAGTATAGAATATTGGTATCTTTAATTTATGTGAAAAATATTGTGTTGAATTTGGAATATAGAATGTCGGTATTTTTAATTTATGTGAAAAATATTATGTTGAATTTGGAGTATAGAATATTGGTATTTTTAATTTATGTGAAAAATATTATGTTGAATTTGGTGTATAGAATGTCGGTATTTTTAATTTATGTGAAAAATATAATATTGAATTTGAAGTATAGAATTTCGGCATCTTTAATTTATGTGAAAAATATTTATAACGTTGAATTTGGAGAATAAATGCTAAAAGTAGCATCTATTCTTTAGCATTTATTCTTTTAGTAAGATTACGAGTGACTGACAAAATTTGATAAGGAAAAGTTGTAATAATTTGTTTATACAGATGTAATACCATACATTGAACCAACAATCTTCTTATTATTTTCAGTGGAACACGAATCTTACAAAAGTGAATTTTCAATTGATTTTAATTAGGTGTAACTTTTTGCGACAGAGAGTGTCATTGTCAAACTTGATTTTGATTGTTCAATGAACCTTAGAGAATACAACTAAAAAGGTTCCAGCTGCGTAAACTTGCGGGTTTGGTAATAACATTAATTTTTCTAAGTTGTTACAATTAACTCTTCAGTAGTATACATAATCAGCCGTACACATTTATTTAACTAACAAATGAATACTTTCTTTCTCGAAGTTAACAACTAATTTTAGTATTTCCTTAGTCTACCGAAACCTCTTATAACTCTCAATTGGTTACTTCAAACTATAATTTAATTCTTGATCCGCTATTTGGTTTCTATTAAATATTTATTACTTTCATAAATTTTGACTACTAATTCGCAATAAATAAATTCGATATCTCCTAAATACAAACGTAAATATGACAATTACTTAAAATATACATTCCACCGTTTTCTATTCAACAATGTTACCCCAGATTGGTACTCAACGATCTCGAAAACATTCGAATACCAATTTTGGTGTAAATTAATGCTTCCATATCGAAATTGTGGAATTTTTTCCGGATTTTAGCCTTTTCGAACCACTGCGCAGTGTGACGACGCTCGAGAAACAACGTAACGAACGACTCGATGCTCGAAGACTCGCTTCGGTTTCGATTTTCAATCTCGGGAGAGGGAAACGAGGTACACCGAAGAAGACACCGAGTTCGATCGAAGCGGAATCGGTTGGCTGCTCAAGGCCACCTCATCCGGCAATGTCGAATATTCAACTGCGAAATAGGAAGCGCGCGCGAGTTCGCGCGAAGAGATAAAAGATAGACACGCTGGTCGCGAGTGTAATTATTTTGAATAATTTTTCACATCGTATATTTTCTTTTTCGTGTAACTATTTTCAGAGAATTGTTTAACTGGAAGAAAGGAAGGTTGAGCTTTAAGACTTGCAGTTTCTAACCTTCCTAACGTGAACTTACTGTCGGCCAATGACGAGCTAAAATTAAGTATAACGATTTAATATTAATACTGTTTTATTTTTATTTCCTCACTGTATAATATTTAATTCCATAATTCAAATTTTAATTTACACTTAAAGAATGACTGATACAAAGTTACTTATCCTTCGTTTTTTTTTTTTTGATAAAAGGTTTGTTTATTTCTGACTCAAACCAATAGGGAAAAGATAAACATTTTTATCAACCTGGGATAGTGATGTCATTTCGGAATATAGTAAAGTATCATTATGCAGCGAAAATAGTACCACCAATAGCGCGAAATGAATAATGTTGGTACTGAACTATTATATAAGGTAACTTCTTTTAACTTACATTAGAACGAATGATTTACTAACAAGCAAGACTAAGAATAAAAGTAATTGGAAACATTGTTTAGTTCCCGATTTTCCCGCCGACCAAAGTAAACGACAATACTGACAGGTTTAAATGACGTATGTATAAGTCGAGAATGAAACTATGTCTATCGGTAGTGAGTTCCAGAAATAGATAGAAGCTGCTGCAAACGATTTCTAGAAGGTTGCTGTGAGACGATGCGGGACATGCAATCTCCAACGTTTTGCAATATCACAGAAGAGAGACTGTTACTCGGATTTGGGAATGTGAATTCTTCAAAAAGTTAAACGTTCGAGAAATATTTCGTGCAGAATATTTTTGGCGATCGACTATTCGAAAAGTATGCACCTTCCCCTTAAATTGAAAACTAAACCGTATGCAACTGTTGCACACTGTTTAAAGTTTAACCTCTCCAAGGATAGATTATTTTATTTGAAAGAAATTAAAAATTCAAACTGATACCGAATAGTGACGTATATCAAGTACACGATGATGATCATCTTATATCGTTGAAAAATTTAATTACGAATACTTATTTACGTTCGTATTAGTATCTACGAAGTGATTCATATCAATTGTCACCGTGAGGTCGTTAAAAATAAATGAATAATAACAAACTAATGGTTCGCGTGTATGGAAGTTCAAGTATTTTTAATTAATTACGAATCGATGGAAAAAATAATCAATCCTATCGCAAATATTTTGTCTACGATGACTTCGAGATAATGTTCAGTTGAGTATAATCTCTGCACAACGTGCATCGGTAGAAATTTTATTTAAATAGTCAAATCTGTTTGTTTCGTATATTTCCAGGAACCGATGAAAGGACTGTGCGTAGTTTGCCAGAATCTAGACGCGAACAAATGAGTACAATTTGTACCGCTTGGAATTTCTCGAACAGCTTCGTTCAAATTATTTAAGTAACGAATTCGCAGACCACCGGAAGGTCGTGGGTCCGTTTTAACAACAAAAACACTCGCTTCGAAGATCAACCAAGTTTCCTTAACCGAAAATTTCACACAGATTAACAATCCCATAATTTTTTCTTTAATTCGAGTCGCTAAGAGTGCCCTATCGATCGCGAGAACATTCTCCTCTTGCATCGGTTGCGCGAGCAGCCTTTCCCCTGTACCCCCGAAACTATTGCGTATTTTCGTACAAAAAAAAATTCCACACCTTCGCAACACCTACACGGAAGACGGTACAAAATTTGAACCCGATATCTCAAATATTCTCCGCGTTACAAAATTCCAAAGACGTTCCACTTTCTCCGACCGGGGATACCCCCGTAATTGTTCGATCCGACACTACACCGAAGAGAGAAAGAGGCCGGGTGGGGGGAGGAGAGGGGGGATAGTTGCCAGTGACCTCGAGCAGCCACTCGATTTCGCCCGGAGAGCATCGAATCACCGAGTCACGTCTCCATCGGTACGGAAAAATACATATAACCATCGAACGATGATTACTTTATCGCGATCGTCGATTGCCGGCGAATTACACGCTCGATAAGCCCGCTCGCGCTAGCACGGGACAAAAAAGTTCTAATCTCGAACCGATGAATAATTCCGCGAGCCGGACAGGTGGTTGATTCGTCATTGGTGCAACGGCTGTGACGAATTACGCGATGCACCGACCGCGAGATCATCCGTCGCGATAACTTTCCTTCGCGGTGCGTTTCCTTGCACGTAGCCGCGCATGCGCACACGCGCGCACGCGTGCACTCACTCACGCACGCGCACGCGTGCACTCACTCACGCATCGGGCCGCTTGCGCGCTAGGTTGTTCCGTGTTGTTCGAGCGCGTGCACACGTTTCGTTCTACGCTCGAGCGAACGCGGGGGCCAAAAATATTCGTACCGCCGGATATAGAACCGACACTGTCGCTGGCTTTACCAACCGGCTAGATAAAGCTATTGCGCAGAGATTATTGAACGTACGTACGTACGTACGAACGCGACACTCGTTATCTGACTCGCGTTGTCGTTTATCAGACACACGGGCTCGGGACGATTTCGAGAGAGAGTAAATATTTTGATTCTTATCGCGGCGAACGATCTGCCTTTCGTTCTACTTTCTTCGCTTCAGTTTTCACGGTTGTCGTTTCTTTTTCTTTTTTCTTTTCTTTTCTTTTTCTTTTTTTTTTCTTTTTCTTTTCTTTTCGGTGTCGTTAGACCTGGCAGGTCGCACGGTTCAATTCACCGAGCGCAGATGCAACGTCGCGCAATCGCCAGCTGGCTTTTCGCAACGCATTCGCTTCGACACGTTCCTCTTATCTCTTATCTTCGCTTTCCTCATTATGTTTGCTACCGTGGAAGTGTCCGCGTGTCGTCGACACCGAAGAAAGAACGGCCGATAACCCAAGCCTGGCGAATAGAACGTCGATTCTGTTGCGAGCCAATGGCGTAGCGAGGTGAAACAATTCTCGAGGGATCGATTCATCGAATTTTTATCCTCGTTAATGGAAAATCCAGGGGCGGGTAATCGTGGTTGAAAATTATGTGCAAAGTGCGAACTGTATTAACGAAGATCAGTTTCGAGGGAACGTCATTGTTATCTCGCGGAATATTGTATCGATTGTAAAAATGATCGTTCTTGTTTCGTTTGGGACGCGTTCATCGCTCGAAACAAAATAATACGAGCGTATGCCAATGAATATTAATTTCTCGTACGCGTAATCTGTACCTTATATAATCGTCTACGAGCGATAACGCGAACCCACTGCATACTGCTCTTTGATTACAGATATTTGTCAATTCTGGGGAAACGACATCACCCAACGATCTTTCCTTGCCAATAGCGCGCAAAATTCGCGCGCGTGCGCGTTATCCAAGTTGGGAGTTACTTGTCGGAATCGATGTAAGGAACAATGTTTTGGTAATAAAGAATACTGATCGTTTTGTAATCTAAACGGTTAGAAATAACTATTCGAAGTCGAGTGTATTTGACAATGTTATTGTAGACACTCGAAATTGAAAAGAAAAAATACTGGGTATGTAAGTTTCTCGAGGTTTGCGAACAATTTTGTATAAATTGCGCAATGTTGGTTGATTCTTACCTGTTTTCTAATTTTTAAGTACAAAAAGAAAAATTGTGAAATTCAATACGAAGGTCTTCTCTTATCACTGATTAATACAGCGACGAGAAGGTTGAGCCTCTCGAGTTTGTCGTAATTTTCAGAACTCTTGATCTAGTTTCATACTAATGGAATTTATACGAAATTCAAGGTAGAACGCGTGAATCTGATTTCGCCTTGTTCCCCGGCCGTGGTTTTACACTAAAACTGGAAATAAAAGCAATAGGAATCAAGTAGGTACCTACTTAGTCTTAAGACGTAGGCGGAAGCCATTTTAGAATATTGAATTACCGATGGGATTGGATGGCTCAATTGATAGAGTAATCGGCTAGGAAAATTAATTCAAACACTTTAAACTTACATTTTACACCACAGTTCAAACACATTAAATTACTTCTTGAACTTCTCTTCTGTCCCTTTACTCTTACCTCAAATCACATATTTTCTTCGATATTGTTTCGTGTAATTTACTAATCGTACGAAAATTATCATTTTTAATACGAGTGAAAAATTTCTTTCCAAATGTCCAATAAATTGAAAATACATCTCTTGAATTAAATTCGACAATAGATAAGAAAAAAATACCTATTCCTTTTTTTTCCATCGCAAATTAATTTATCATCTCTACTTCAACGTATCGCGCACTGTTTAATCTTTCATTTCACACTGTGCGCAACACCGCTCGAGTAAACACGAAACAATATTATTATTATTATTATTACTATTACTATTTAACACATTGATTACCAAGCGCGCAAATCCAAACGTAGTACACACACCCGGAGCTTAGACGGGCTTAAAAGTGATTTATCGTCATTACCGATACAGAAGACAGGATTAATCACTGGTCCAGAACAGTTAATTTTCCAATAATCGCCACTCGGCCGCATTCACCATAAATCAGGGCGTTGGAACCTTTTTCACCCCGGGGGAAAATACCCTCAAACAAGCCTTAAGAACGCGCTCGTTTTACCGTAGGTCGGTCGGGCCGGGTTCACGGAGATACGAACGATAAAAGGGAAAAAGGTTCGATATTCATTATGCAACGGCCTAATAGCTAGGCTCCCGCTGCCCTTTCCACCGGTTACGCCTTTGCTGGAACGGGACGTCCGTAACATGTAACATATAATACGAGGCACGCACGACGTGCACGTGCGTGAATTGACCTCGCTCTGGCCACGCACCTCCCGCATGGCTCTCGAACGATTCGCGTGCTACGAAGCCTAACGAGAGACCTTCGCGGGAAAGAGAGAGAGAGAGAGAGAAACGTGGAAACCGCGCGTGTGTCGCGCGCACGCAAGGATCCGCTCGTCGCGCGCCTCGTTTCTCTTCGCCGCGACTCGTGGAAACCGTACCCCCACTCCTCTCTCTCTCTCGCACTCTCCCCCCACCCCCCACCGCCAGCGAACCACGTCTTTACTCTCGATCGCCCTTTCTCCCGTTCAATACGATCGATGCCTTCGAATGATTCACGTGCCGCGCTTCGTTCCTTTTTTTTTTTTCTTTTTTTTTTTCACGGTGGTCTCCTCCGTTTTCCTCGCTGCGACATAATTGAATTATTCCACCTTACGTCGACGGGAAGCTGCGAGCACAATCGCGATTTTACAGGGAGATTAAGAAGAGAGGAATCGAACGATCGAATCGACACGGACTCGTACTGTTATTTGCGTACGAGCTACGCGTGTACGGTTTCCTTAACTCTTGGGGGCACAGTGGGTTAAGAAACGTCCTAGCTTTTTAACGCATTCGGGACGAGAGACGCCAATTCGCGCCTTTCAGGTTTCAACCGTTGGCAAACAGGAGGGGCGATGCACGATGTATTTGTTAATTTTGCTTAGTACCTCTCCATCGGGGAAATTGTTTTCGAGCACATCGAACTACAAAACGTTACTGGAAGTATCTTCAAGTATGCTCGTTGATTACTAATAAAATATTTTACTCGTTAAATACTCTACACACCTGTTAACGTTCCGTCTGGTAATTAAATATCCGATCGATCTATTTTTAAGTTTTAGGTTATTTTGTATCGTTTCGTGTGTTTAGAAACGGTGCCTCAAAGAGTTAAGCCCAATGTTCCGAAAATAGCTACTGCCTACAATTTCCCATTCCCATTCGCTTCGCGATGGTGGGACACGAAGACGATGAAAACGTCTCGTGGAAACGATACCGGTACGTTGTTTCCGCGAGCAACACAGCTCGAATCCCGATATTAATAGATGATTAAAATTCCCGTGGAACTAGCGGTATTGGTACCGAGTTTCACCGAGAGATGAATTAGTTTCTTCGATAAAGGCAGAAATTAAAACCGTCGTTGACCCGTGACATTTATTGATCTTGCGACGATGTTGTCGGGACGCGTCACTGGGAAGTACAATTTTGAATGTTTATCAAGGAGTAGTTCCATAATAGAATAATTAAAATTACTTGGAAATTAAATTTATTACACACACAGAAGCGGACGTTGAGAATTAATTTTTGAAACAAAATCGAAATACTCAAGTACTGGGAAGTACAATTTTGATTGTTTATCAAGGAGTAGTTCCATAGTAGAATAATTAAAATTACTTGGAAATTAAATTTATTGCACGTCCAAAAGCGGACGTTGAGAATTAATTTTTGAAACAAAATCGAAATACTCAAGTACTGGGAAGTACAATTTTGAATATTTATCAAGGATTTAAGTAGTTCCATAATAGAATAATTAAAATTACTTGGAAATTAAACGTATTGCACGCTCAAAAGCGGATATTGAGAATTAATTTTTGAAACAAAATCGAAATACTCAAGTACTGGGAAGTACAATTTTGAATGTTTATCAAGGAGTAGTTCCATAGTAGAATAATTAAAATTACTTGGAAATTAAATTTATTGCACGCTCAAAAGCAGATGTTGAGAATTAATTTTTGAAAGAAAATCGAAATATTCAAGTAACCGTTGTTCGTGTTGTAATCCAGTATTCGCGCTTATCGGACTACCGAGAACTCCAATGATATAATTTCTCGAAGAGTATCGTTTGTGTTTACATTGACCAATTGGGTCTATACTTCTCGAGGTTATCCAGCTTTTCTCTATCTGCGTATTTGTGCCACGGATCTGTACAAATAATTGTAATTGGTCGAAAGAACGCCGAGGAATGTTCAAATATACGGGTAGAGACAAGATTGTAGGTTAGGATTGACTAAAAGTTATGGCTAGCCATCGAGACCGCCTCGTGCATGTTATGCATCGTGCAAGGGTGGCTAATCAACAGGGTTGCATGCAGATCGGTTGGAAGTTAAGATTTTGTTTTCAATGTCCGAACTTTTTAATTTAAAAAATTTCCCTGAGTTCGAAATAATTCAAATCTACATTCAGGAAAATGATATTATAGAAAATTTGAAGATTAACGAAGGATGAAACTATGAACTAATACGATTAAATTCTATTATTATATAATAATTTTTTTGGAATACTCAAACATTATTTTGTCATCTAATTAGCATTCTTTCTTCTTCCATGATAAATACTATTCATTGTACTGTACGATTGATATTATAAATACCATACGATCATCTTCATTCTTAATTTTAAACACCTCATAATGGGGAAAACTGTAAACCCTACTAGTTATCTTAGAACAAAATTTCCAACATCGAACTATGATCTAATACGATTAAATTCC
Source organism: Ptiloglossa arizonensis (assembly GCF_051014685.1). NCBI lineage: Eukaryota > Metazoa > Arthropoda > Insecta > Hymenoptera > Colletidae > Ptiloglossa > Ptiloglossa arizonensis. The sequence goes on from NC_135052.1 coordinate 20,580,973, forward strand.
ACTATTATATAATAATTTGTTTGGAATACTCAAACATTATTTTGTTATCTAATTACAATTCTTTCTTCTTCCATGATAAATACTATTCGTTGTACTGTACGATTGATATTATAAATACCATACGATTATCTTCATTCTTAATTTTAAACACCTCCTAATGAACAGAGCTGTATAAAAAAAACCCTACTAATTATCTTAGAACAAAATTTCCAACATGGAACTCGTCTCATCCATCGATTCCACCGTGTAAAAATTCTCAAACATGTAAGTAGATTATTCCACACTTTCAATCGTCGCGTAAAATTCCAATTGCAAGATATCTGGAGATGCATGCTCATTAACCTCGACCGAAAGAGTGGGGGATCATCATCGTATTAATGTATAATGCAAAGGAGCACCTATTGTATTATACAAGAATCGAAGCGAAGGTAATTCTATCAGACACACTCGTTCATAATATTAAGTTGTTCGTAAAATCATTTCCCATTTTTCGTTAAAAATGAAACACGATTTTTTCAAAGTATACAAACATTTTCCTAAATTACATATTCTCCATTTGGTAAAACGAAATAACATTCCCTCAACAACCCAATGCGAAAAATTCTCAAAATACAGGCATCATTGACACGTTCGTTAGAAAACAGATATTTCCATCGACGATATTACGCTCCTGGTATTTTTTTTCTTCCAGGAAACTACTCCGCAGCCTATGACCACCGAAGCAAAGTTCACGCTTCCACCTTCTTTGTTGCGTTATCGCGGCCACGATTCGATCGCGGGCACCGCTTTTCCTTAACGCGAGCAATTACCGGGCGTCTTGTTACATTTCATCCGATTTGCATATGCTAATCGAGCGAACAAAAACCAGCTCGAAGCGCGGCGGCCCGCCGCATTTATTCTTTTTTTTTTTTCCTTTTCCAGTGTGTTCGCGGATAATTGATCGCCGCCACGCACGTTACCGTGGAAATTAAAGAAACCGGCCCTCGCGTTGCCCGTTTCGCGTTTCGCCGCCGACGTACCCTATCGAGCGTGTTACGTTATGCTCGCGCAACATTTCGCAATTGCAAAATCGAGAAATCGGCGGGCCACTTACCGCGAGGCTTCGTTTCAAGGTTCTGCGTTTTCACGAGGGGAAACGATCGTTAACGATCCCCGACCGGGCAGGACTACCGGTAGTGAATTGGTTAAAACGGTACGGCCCTGGGCAAGCAATTTCTTCATCTACTTGAATTTCGATATTATTTCCCGATCGCGTTCCTAATTGAATATAAACAAACAGAAACGACGAACTCGAAAGTTGCTGATTGTTTTTCGAATTTTAACCAGCGAAATAGAAATGGAAATCATTGATCGTTAGTGGTAAAAAAAAAATACGTGGAAAAGTAGTTTTCGTGTATTCGACACTTTGGAAAATCATGATCGAACATCGAACGTATAATTTATAACGCGAACGCTTAATTATCTCCTCGTACCTTGAATATGCAGGAAATTTGTATACATAGTTGGAACGGGGGAATATGATAAATATGATAATAGGATCGATTCTTCTTGTTTATTAATTAGGTGAGAATCGTTATGATAATCTATTATTCAATGTATTATTTATCACCACCAATTATGTTCCTGTATTGTATAAAGGTACGGTCGAATTCGTTTCGGAACGAATTATAGAATGGATTCGATAAAAGTGTAAGTTAACGCGATTGTAACCTAAAAATCTCCGCAACGATAAAAAAAAAAAAAAAAAAAAGAAAAGAAAGCAATTCCAATTTTTACGATGTTTTTACGTTCCCGGATCAATATATCAATGTCCTTTTCGTATCGGACCGATTATTAAAAGTCAGCGCCGCGAAACGTCGAATGACTGGTTAAATGGCCTAATAAATTGTTGCGATAAAATGACGATATATATTTCCATCGTCTGCAACATCTTTTATCGTATTGCATTCGTACGGTACGATTTACAAGAAAATACTCGATACGTATGACTAATCGGTGAAACGTTATCGCTTGCAATCAAAAATCAAACGATTGTGAAAATGTGAAATATAATGCGAAATATACGTTACAAGTACCACGTGTATGACAGCGCGCGGCGATAGCGTTTGCGAAGAGGTTAGAACATATTTATCGCGTCTCCGCGGAACGTCTCGCGCCCCGCGACGCGAGTTCTGATATATTTTTGTCATCGTATCTGCTTCCTCCTTTCCGCTACCAGTCCCTTAATTCCGCGATCCGAAACAGTATTGTGCTTTATCGTATGCCACGTGCGACACACCTATTTACTATCGAGTAGTACACAAGCGTAGAACGTCTCTACTGCGTCGGTCCCGGGGCGACTTAATGTAGAAGTCACGGCGTAGTAAGTTCCTGGCAATACATTGACACCACGCGACGGAATTAAAATTCATCGAGTCGCGCACGAAGCACGCTTCTGGCTGTGTGCGTCGCGATTTCGTCGCATATCGATTTCGCATCACGCGCGAGTAAGAATGATTGCAATAAATGGGTACGATTCTCGTTACGGCTTTCGAGACCTCGAACGAAAAGGTGAACGATACGCGCGCAGCCGAGGTATACGTATACACACGCGTATATTGCTGCGCTATTCTGTCGCGAAGTATCTTCCGATGATGGATACTGTGACCGAAGGACGCAATTACGTGTACAATATTTACTACCATGTAAAGCGACACGCTGGGTCACACACGATGACGCTGCTTCTTAGAGAAATGTAGATATTAATTTGCTGAATAAACAGCTCATTAGGCGTACACGTGGAACCATTAGCGAATTACGCAATGAGCTTGACAGCATACGAACGGCAACAGTGAACGGTTATTTTCGGGAGCGAACGTTATGTATATTCGAGCTGGTTTACTATTTGCCTAGGATGAAGGCACGTATTCATGAAACGTTTATGCGTCCGCGCGATCCAAGTAGAATTTCGACGTCGACTTCTGACAACTTTCAGCCCGCGATAACGTTACGGGATATAAACAAACACAGCGCGTGCAGCTACGGCTCCACGCTACACGGCTCGAATTTGCATCACTCTCCCCTTTCACAGTCGACCTAGCGTAAAGAACCTCCACACGGAAGCAAGATAATGGCGGTGGATAGTTTATAGCTCCGCGCATGCGCCCCCACAGCCTTCGGTCGATGGCAGCACTACTGCTTCTACAGGTTCTTTTGAATGTACAAGTCGTGCGACCGTGCTTCTACATCGCATGCTTTCGCGGAGTTAACTTTGATACAAAGGAACCTCGATCATTATCGTAGAAATTATCCGTATCCTCGATGCAACTTATGTTTGCTCAAGAGATAGTCCGTAGGCAAAATTCGTTATTTTTATAGCCACGTCGCGGCGCGATCGAATATTTTACTTAAAATATGGAAAATATTTAATCGTTGCTCACGTGACAGTCTCGCGAAGAATCGGTGTGCGCAGATTGCTGCAAATTCGTCGTCCACGATCGAGCAACGATCGTTCCTTTGTCATTCGCACTTTGGTACGCGAGGAAATAAACGATTCGAACGACGCGAATGCCCAACGGACAACGGATTCAAAATTATTCGTATCACTCGCACTGAATTATCGAAATTTCTGTCGAACTCTTCGAAAAATGACTAAGCACGGTCGTGCACGACGACATCGGATGCGCGAAAGATCAAACAAAGAGTTTAATTTACAGAAATGATCGTTCGTAGAATAATTCGTTCAAACTACCGCACGCGTCGCATACGCCATGTTTGTACTGAGTAGGGGGCGCCTCGATCGCGGGCGAACAGCTGAGTGGCGAGTGGAATATCTGCGCGAGCAGAGCGCTCGGCAAGCAGTTCTGTTCTCCGTGCTCGACCGGACCTGCACTCGGCAGTAAACAGCTGGCGACGCGATGCGTCAGAGCAAAATGTCGAACGGGACTGCGCCAAGTTAGTTGCCCCCCTACCTTCTTCTCTCTGGCACGGTGTAAGAGCTCTGAAAAAGTGAACGTTCTCGGCCAAGCGTTCGACGCATTCGCGGTGAAAATTCGGCAGCAACGCGAAGCAGACAAGTGTCAGCAACAGTACCTGAACCCGAGACACGGGAAATAAAGGCGCAAACGAGAAAATCCGCGGCGAAAGTGGAGTTTCTTTGTTCCGTGCTACGTTCTCTGCGCATAGGTTCCCGTGCGTGTGGCGCAGCGTTGTTTGTTGTGGTCGGTACGTCACTCTCGGCGTACACACGACCCGTCGCGATATAAAACGAAGATCCTGGCGTCCTGGATGATCTCGCGTCGTACCGTTTCGTGCACAGAATATATCGTCGGCCGTGTTGTGCACCGTATCGAGTTCAGGCAACGCACCAAACAGCTCGGAGAAAGGATCGCTGGCCTTTCGTGTACGCGCGAGTGCTTTGTTTTGACGAGCAGCTGATCCGGGACTAACTCGTTTATCGCGTCGACGAGTTTTCCATCGCCGCGACGGTGACTCGTTTCGAAACAGTTTAATCGTGTTCCGCGTACGGTGGTACGTCGCGTACACGACGTTGTTCGTCGGGGCTGTCTCGTAAACTGTGTTTAAAGGGATCGTCGAGCCGTGGCAACCGAGGCTACGTTACATCACGCAAAACCGGAGGACGCGATCGACCGATGCTTTCGGGAGCAACAGTGCAATCTATACCGTGAGCCTTCCTCGATGACAGGCGGACCGACGACGTTGTCAAGAATTGTTACTCCGTGATACGAGCCACGGTCGACGTTTTATCGAACGTACGGGCATCTTCGGAGCGTGTCAGTCAACTTTTTCGTTACCAAGGCTCACTACGCTCACGTTCGTTCTCGTAAACGACTTCCGGCCGGACCAAAAATTCTTCAGTGCCGTCCTGTAAATAACGATCGCGCGGATCGGGCCTCGTTCAGCCTATAGTTTACCGACCCGGCCGACTCGAGCTCTTTAAAAAGACTGTACAACAGCCTCCCCACCGAACTGGCTGTGAGACTTCTCTCTCAGTTACCGATGATCTCGTGATATATATCGCTCTTTCCTCTCGCTTCATTTTTTTCCACTTCAATCTCAACGAATCTCCGTTTCGTTCGAGGGGCAGCCGAAGCTGAAATCCATCGCTGCTTTCCTACGGACCGATATACACGTATACCTATACCCGGTGTACACATAGGTTTACAAACGCGGGTGTGCGCCTATTTCGCGTCGTACGCGACGAAACTTCCTTTCTGTCCACGTCTCGTTCGTTTCACTCTTGGTTCGCGCGCGATCGCACGATCCGTGCGATAATTTTTGGAAGAAGAGCCATCACACCAGCACGGTCGCGCAGGAGGTCTCGAACCCGGCGAGAAGTCCCGGTGAATCGACAACGACGAACGGATTCGTGGCCGTGATCGATGTGGCATAAACCCGAGGGGGCCGTACTCGCGAGCGGTGGGAAACGTGGGGTACGGCCCCGGTCGAGCTGACTACAGGAGTCGACCTGAGGTGACAGAGGTCTTCTTCTTCGGACGTCTGGAGCAGGATACGCGTCACCGGATGCCAGTGGTGTTCCCTGAGCGGGCTGGCCGTTTCACCCTTGTCGTCGGACTGGAAGGAGCTTGACCGGCCCGAAGATGCTGTACGTATTCCACGTGGACATCGGCACCACCATCACCTTCGACATCAAGCAGGCGCTGCAGACGTAAGTTCGGCTTTAACGTTTGTTTGGTTAGTTCACGCTCGCGCTGTTCCAATGGGACGACTTGTCTAACGTCAATTGCTCCAGTCCCGTTATTTACGTTTCCGATGTTCTCTCTATTTACTGTTTACACTCGATTCATCGATTGATTTGTAAATATTTATTTTATCAATATGTACAATGCGATGAGCGAACCTGCGCGGTGCAATATGCACGGGAGATACACGAACCGTTGCAGATTGCTTTTTCGAGCACTGCTCGGATGAAATTCTTTTTTTCTATTTCACTGAACGATTGCTTTTTCCACGTGACTTACACCAATGTTTATATTTATCCCAACCGCGATTCCACGACCGGGGGAATACGACGATCATTACGTATCTCGTACGAAATTTATTTAATCGTTTTTTCCCTTCAGCTGACACTTTGGAATATATTTTTATAGGGTAATTGGAAAAGCACTTTATTTCTTCTCACGATTGTTTCAACCTCGTAACCCTTGCAGAGAAAGGAAAATAAATTGTGCTTTTTCCCCAATTGTTCCGTGTACAGCCCAGCCTAGATTCTACTTTTTCTCGCAATCTTTGTTCGTTCTTGAGAAAGCAGCTCAGTGTTGTACAGTGTGCTCCGAAATAAATAAAAATATATATATTGCAACCAAGAAGCGATTTGAAAGGAACGAATAGAAAATATTTGGTTGTTCGGGAAGTCGTTTCGTTCTCTTCGTTGAAGAATTTGATTTTCAAAAGATTCGAGATCAATTCGTGGAATTTGCAATGCCAGAAATGAATTCTTCCAATATTCATTTTCATTAAATACTGATCAGTTGGTTCAAACTCTCGTTAACATTGTAATAAAATATTCATACGTCACGTTTATTATTATCCTAATAATAAAAACATTATTATTACCATTACGAAAACGTCGTTACTGTTATTATTATTATAATACACCGGTTACTTACCCCGCTATCATAACTTTACTATTATTATTACCTTGTTCGGAAAGTCATTTCGTTTTTTTCGTTGAAAATAAAACACGATTTTTTTAGAGCGTATAAACATTTGACTAAATTACATATTCTCCATTTTGGAAAACGAAATGACTTCCACCAATGTTTAGATATTATATATTATTATATTCGTTCCATTTAAATCGCATCTTGGTCGTAATATATATTTTCATTTATTTTGGAGCACACAACGCAATGTGTTGGTTAGCGAATCTTTATTTTCAAGAAAGTTAACTTTCAGTACACAGCCATAGAACACACGTGTGCATTATTTACGATTAAAAAATTTGTCTTATCGAAACGTTCGAAAATTCGCGAACCAGATTCAAACTTCTACGATCGGTGTGGTCCGTGAGTTGTTGGTTCGTTAACGAAGTAAACAAAATAAAAAAAAAAAAGAACCGAGCCGCGTTCCATCGAATAACCTTAACCCGTAACTTTTTCTATACCGTGCGTACAAATAGAATGCAGACCTGTTGAACAAATCCGCGTAGGCGAGAGTTCGTTACGTGCGGTGGCGAATCGCAACTAGCCCGCGCGTATTTGAAAAATCGATTCGCTCGCCAATAGTGGCTCCCGCGCGTGTATTTCTCGCGTAGAAAAATACGCGATACATTTCTACGGTTATGTTCGGAAATCCCTGTACATTATTCTCCGTTAGCACTGTCCGCTTCGCGTAAATACGTCTTGAAAACCGTTCCAGTATCCACCGGTCCGTTTCTCCACCACATCCTGCAACGTACGGTTCAGACGTTGTTCTTCGTTTCCTTTAAACCGCGCGAGGCGAACGCGCGAGAATATCGAATAATTGCCCCCCCACCGCGGCGCACGGTGAATATTCATTTCTCGTCGAAGAATAGCGGCAGCTTTTACCCATCGTTTGTTCGCTGGTACAGTACACGTCGCGTTCGCCCTCGTAAATTTCCAAAGCGCTTCCTTTTCGCGTTTCATCGAATCTAGGACAAGCGTACGCACCGTGGAGCGCGCGCCGCGTTACACAGAGATTTAATCAGCTGTTCTGTTAAGGCGTTTGGCGGCGGTCTCCGCGGAAGAGAGACTACGTTTTCTTTCGTACGTGTTGGCATCGCGCGTAGTATTTCCTAGTTCATTTTTTTTTCTCTCTCTCGTTTTTTCTTTTCTTACTTCTTCCTCTTCTTTTTTCTCTTCCTCTCTCGCTACGTCTCGGTCGTTCGTATTATTTATGATATCGTAAAGGAGCGTTTCGATATTATTCATAGATTAAACTCCTTCGTTAAACTCTGCCGATGGTTATCGGACCAAGCCTACCGACTCGCTCGCTTCTCGGCCACGTAAACTCATTTCTTCGCGCGCAAAAATCCCAGATATATCCACATCCTCTCATGCGACGATTCATGCGCACGGTTTTTGCGTACTCCGTTCGCGTTTAAGATACTCCGCCATCCGCGACGATCTCTTTCACCGAATGCAGTATTTGCGGTTCGAGCCTCGGATGGAGATCAAGATCGCTACTTACCCCGCTTTCGAGCGAACTGGCCGGGTCTCGAGTTTGTCAACCGAAAGCGGAAATTACTGTATCGGGAACGAGACTAGAAGCAGTGGGATTATAGTTAATACGGTACGAGAAATTTTCAGCAAATGGGAATAATTTTATTGCAATCTTTTTTAAACAATCTGACAACTAGATTTAAAACGGTCGAATATTTTTTAATAGATTCCAGTTTTACTGGTTTAATATGGTATGAAAAGTTTTCAGGAAATGGGAATAATTTTATTGCAATTTTTTAAACAATGTTACAACTAGATTTCAAACGGTCGAATATTTTTTAATAGATTCCACTTTTATCGGTTTAATGTGGGATTACAGTTAATATGATATGAAAAGTTTTCAGGAAATGGAGATAATTTTTTTGCAATTTTTAAACAATGTGACAACTATATTTAAAACAACCGTGAAATATTTTTTAATAGATTCCATTTTTACTGGTTTAATATGGGATTACAGTTAATATGGTATGAAAAGTTTTCAGGAAATGGGAATAATTTTATTGCAATTTTTTAAACAATCTGACATCTAGATTTAAAACGGGCGAATATTTTTTAATAGATTCCATTTTTACTGGTTTAATGTGGAATTACAGTTAATACGATATAAAAAGTTTTGAGGAAATGGGAATAATTTTATTGCAACTTTTTTAAACAATGTGACAACTAGATTTAAAACGGGCGAATATTTTTTAATAGATTCCAGTTTTACTGGTTTAATATGGGATTACAGTTAATGTGATATAAAAAGTTTTCAGAAAATAGAAATAATTTTATTGCAATTTTTTTAAATAATGTTACAACTAGATTTAAAACGGTCGAATATTTTTTAATAGATTCCAGTTTTACCGGTTCAATGCGGGATTACAGTTAATATGGTATGAGATGTTTTCAGGAAATGGAGATAATTTTATTGCAATTTTTAAAAAATGTGACAACTGTATTTAAAACAACCGTGAAATATTTTTTAATAGATTCCATTTTTACCGATTTAATGGTAAATTCTCGTATCGGAAATTCTGATTTTAATAGATTTCACAAAGAATACAAATGTAATGGAATATATAGAGCGAAAAAATAAAAATTCTCGTTTAATAAGACAATCATTTCTATTACCGATATTAAACGAGTTTTATAACGCGTGTCTCTAATTTAGAGTATCTTTTGTTCGAAATTTAGTACCGTGCCGCTTAGAGTGTAACATTTTATTCTTGAACAAAATTCCCAACGGGTATCAGTACGCGGCCGGGTAAATATCGCACGATAATTTTATTTGCTTTGTGAAACTTTTTCCATTTGAACTTTCGAAATCCCCTTTCCCCTGGAACTCTTCGTATAGAAATTCTAAAACATCTGTTCCAGAAGAACATCCGAAAAAGTTTTTAATTGTGAAAAAGTTTTTCGATAAAAATACCACAAGCACGCATACCCCTTAAACCGATAGATTTTTACGGAATTAAATATAAAAATTCAACCGTTTCCAATCCTCGCTACTCTCTCGCAGAATACGATAAACGCACAATTAGCTCGAAGTGACGTTACAGTATTTGCAAATAGAATTCTGCGTCTTAAAGTAGCAAATGGTGTTAAAAATAAGGAATCTTTTATTTTCGAATGTACGTTATTCTACGTTGTAGCATTATGCTTAGGAATTTTGACGTAGGGGTACTATTAGAATAAATGCCAAGAAACTGTATCAACAAGCTCGTTTGACCTTCTAAGACACTTCAGGAATAGCAGAAATATACAGTGGATCAAAAAAGTATTCGTACACTATATTAGAAGGAAATTCGCCTAACCTACGAGTCTGATTTCAATGAAAGTTTACATGTATGTAAAGCATACTTGTGAGATAATTATTTTGTCGACAAGAAACATTCTCGATAAGATAAACTCAAGACTCGAAAATTCAAAGTTTCGTCGCTTCTTTGATACAATTTTCTCGGTAGACTTTTATCACAGTGGAGCGTTAAAAATTGTACATTTTCTCTAAGAGAATTGTTCGTTGTACCTCGCGCGATTACGAAGTTACAAAGAACATGAAAGTCGGTGCAAGCTCTCCAATCGTCTGAAATCTGTTGAAATCATTACGGTGCTACTTTCTCTTCGATTTTTCAAATGCAGCTTCGTAATGGTGGGAAATAGAGCAAAACTTTTCCAATGAAAAATATTCCGTTGCAGAAAAATTCCAAGAAAAATTACACTAAAAAAAAAGTAACATTACAATCTTCGAGACTCGATTTCACCTTTTTGAACAAATTTTTCTTGAACCAAAGGAAATCGTTCATTTTTCCGACCGAAAAGGTTTCTCTGTGTTGCACTATTATATATACCGCATAAACTTTCGTTAAATATAAGATAAGAATTTCCTCGCGATAGAGCGTAGGAATACTTCTCGAAGCCACTGTACGTACAGTGTACCCATTAGGATTGGCCGAGCGATCACCTTGAATCGTTGAATTTTGTAAACAAAAAGTTGCAGTCGACACGCGTTTAGTAGGAGTTTCTTACCTTCGAAGAGTTCGTTGGTGTGTCTCTCATTGTGTACCAACACGCCTCGCTCGGTTCCAGTCCCGACGCTGTTTTTTTTTCTTTTCCCTCTCGAAAGCGACGCGACGGCGCAATTATTCTCTCGAGCGTTCGTCAATGATCGTCCACGCGATTGGTCGCCGGGCGACGTTTAGCAACTCGTTCGTATCGCGAACAACGACACGGCGTGGAAGTGCCAAGGATCCCTCGACGGTGAACAAATTGCAAAACCATCCGTCTATCCGTCTATCTATCTATCCAACGCGGTACGGACGTGGGCATGCGTGGCTTTCCTCTTGTTCGGTGTGCAGCAACTACCAAGGTGGTAGGATCGTTCCACGTACACGGGGGAGCAGGTGGCAACGAAAATAGTAATGAAATCGGCGCGTCGAACGTGGGCGGCCATTGGCTTGTGTCACACACGAGTCTGACCCCGCGGGCAAACTCGGCCAAGTCCTTAATGCGTGATGCAAACGCTGCATCGCTCGAACCGAGCGCAGCTCGGTCCACTTTTTACACGGCGCTGATGTTTACAAAACTCCGTCTCGAATTTTTCCCTTTGTTTGTACCACGATTCGACCGGCCGTTTCCACTCGACTTCCACCCGTAGTTACCGATAACTCGGCTACTTCCTTCGCTACTCTTCCGATCTGTTTCCACTGTTTAACCCTTTGGAGCGTAGTGGGTCAAAACATGGCACACTTTTTCAATACATCGATACGCACAGTAGAATATTTTTCAATGATTGAAAAATTAAAATAAGTCCATACAAATTGCATGGGGAGAGTATATGTTTTGATACAATTCAGATCTGGTTGAGTTGTTTAACTTTTTGGAGCATAGTGGGTCAAGAAATAGCCCACCTTGTTAATATTTTTATGTACAGTAGAATATTTTTCAGTCGTTGAAAAATTAAAATAATTCTATACAAATTGCATGGTGAGAGTGTATATATTTTGATACGGTTCAGATCTGGTTGCATTGTTTAACTTTTTGGAGCATAGTAGGTCAAAACATGGCACACTTTTTCAATACATTGATATGCACAGTAGAATATTTTTCAGTCGTTGAAAAATTAAAATAATTCTATACAAATTGCATGGTGAGACTGTATATATTTTAATACAGTTCAGATCTGATTGCATTGTTTAACTTTTTGGAGCATAGTAGGTCAAAACATGGCCAACTTTTTTAATACCTTCATATGCACAGTAGAATATTTTTCAATCATTGAAAAATTAAAATACAGTCCAGATCTGGTTGGATTCTTTAACTTTTTGGAGCATAGTGGGTCAAGAAATAGCTCACCTTTTTAATATTTTTATGTACAGTAGAATATTTTTCAATGATTGAAAAATTAAAATAATTCTATACAAATTGCATGGTGAGACTGTATATATTTTAATACAGTTCAGATCTGGTTGCATTGTTTAACTTTTTGGAGCGTAGTGGGTCAAAACATGGCACATTTTTTCAATACATTGATTGCACAGTAGAATATTTTTCAGTCATTGAAGAATTAAAATAACTTTGTGCAAATTTCATGGGGAGACTATATATTCTAATACAATTCAGATCTGGTTGCATTGTTTAACTTTTTGGAGCAGAGTGGGTCAAAACATGGCACACTTTTTCAATACATTGATACGTACAGTAGAATATTTTTCAGTCGTTGAAAAATTAAAATAATTCTATACAAATTGCATGGTGAGAGTGTATATATTTTGATACAATTCAGAACTGGTTGCATTGTTTAACTTTTTGGAGCATAGTAGGTCAAAACATGGCCAACTTTTTTAATACCTTCATATGCACAGTAGAATATTTTTCAGTCATTGAAGAATTAAAATAACTTTGTGCAAATTTCATGGGGAGACTATATATTCTAATACAATTCAGATCTGGTTGCATTGTTTAACTTTTTGGAGCATAGTAGGTCAAAACATGGCACACTTTTCCAATACCTTGATATGTACAGTAGAATATTTTTCAATGATTGAAAAATTAAAATAAGTCCATACAAATTGCATGGTGAGACTGTATATATTTTGATACAATTCAGAACTGGTTGCATTGTTTAACTTTTTGGAGCATAGTAGGTCAAAACATGGCCAACTTTTTTAATACCTTCATATGCACAGTAGAATATTTTTCAGTCATTGAAGAATTAAAATAACTTTGTGCAAATTTCATGGGGAGACTATATATTCTAATACAATTCAGATCTGGTTGCATTGTTTAACTTTTTGGAGCATAGTAGGTCAAAACATGGCCCACTTTTTCAATACATTGATATGCACAGTAGAATATTTTTCAGTCGTTGAAAAATTAAAATAATTCTATACAAATTGCATGGTGAGACTGTATATATTTTAATACAGTTCAGATCTGATTGCATTGTTTAACTTTTTGGAGCATAGTAGGTCAAAACATGGCCAACTTTTTTAATACCTTCATATGCACAGTAGAATATTTTTCAATCATTGAAAAATTAAAATACAGTCCAGATCTGGTTGGATTCTTTAACTTTTTGGAGCATAGTGGGTCAAGAAATAGCTCACCTTTTTAATATTTTTATGTACAGTAGAATATTTTTCAATGATTGAAAAATTAAAATAATTCTATACAAATTGCATGGTGAGACTGTATATATTTTAATACAGTTCAGATCTGGTTGCATTGTTTAACTTTTTGGAGCACAGTGGGTCAAGAAATGACTCTTCCTTCTTAATACTTACATGCACAGTAAGATATTTTTTAATAATTCAGAAATTAAAATAATTCTATACGAGTTGCACAGTGAGACTGTTAATATTCGACTACAGTTTGCATTGTTTAATTCTTTGGAGCATGTTTTCCAATAATCGACTCTTAATATCCCATTACAGTTCGGACCTATTTGCACTGTTTAACACTTTGGGGCATGTTTTTCGATAATTGACAAATTAAAATAACTCAAAACAAATTGCACGGTAAGACTGTTAATATTCCATTACAATTCGGATCTGTTCGCACCGTTTAACACTTCGGGGCATGTTCGTCGATAATTGACAAATTAAAACAACTCCGTACGAGTTTCACGACGAGACTGTTAATAATCTCTTCTCATAATGAAATATCTAATTGATCTATTTTTCAGTTTTAATTATTTGGTACTATTTCACACGTTTAGCAACCGTGTCTCAAAGAGTTAACAGAGCGTTCAGTCTTTCGCTGTGCGATGATTATTTTGTTTTTACACGTGGATTGCCGGTAGTTTCTTTATTTTTTGTATTATTACCAACCGATCATAGGGTTCTGCTCGAGCGTGCAAGTATCGCTCCTCGGGTTCGGGATCCAGGTGTGACAATCCGAGAGACGGGGAGGTGAAATTCCATTACCGTTATTTCTACGTTTCTTTTGTTTTTCTGTACCACGAGAGTAGAGTATAGTTACTAACGGGGACAAGTTTAACGACAATTTGCAAGATCAGGACCGACGATTGCTACGATTAATTTTTTCACACTATTGTAAACCTTACTTTGAATCTCCCACAGAAATATTTCACTCTTATCTAAAAGTCGATACATTTACTTCATCTTTTTCACTTTTAACAAAATCAACGTCCATTGAAATCTTCTTTCTCTCGAGTTCACCTAGAGATCATCACTTCTTCTAACTTTCGGCACGATAAACGTTGAATTCCCCTCGGAAAATGTCCGATCGTCTAACAACGTTCGTTTCAGCCTCGTTGTCCTCAGTCTGTTTAGCAGCGATTTCGAGTTACGGTGCGCAAACATTTTTCACGCCGTTGGAATCTAACTAGAGCAAATAGATCGATAAAAGTCCTTGTTCCAATAACGGCCGACGAAGTCGAGAAAAGAACGGTCTGTGTAACAAAAATGCTCTCCCGACAGCGTACATCCGATACAGATATACCAGACGTTCGTGCTGTCAGGGTTCCGTAACGTATTCCAGACGATGTTTCGTTAGACGAAGAACCGTGCAACATTCGTACCAGAAGATACTCCCAAGGTCTGGAAACTGGAGATCTGTTACGATAGGACCACTCCTACCTAGAGACTTGAACGAAAAAAAACAAAAAAAAATAGAATTACACAGCAGAATTTTCCGCGAGACACTCATTACGAAGATTACACAGGCACACCCAAATGCATTCTGTTGCACTCGTCCATCATTTTACACAGTATTCCTAATCTACGATACTTTGTGGATTAACTACAGTTTAGTAAATTCTCTCCGCCTTTTATAAAGCCATCGACGATTCTATCCTGTTAGGTATAATTTCAGTTCGGTCGTTGCTCGGTATAAATGTTCTGGGAACTTGAGGTCGGTGCAATTCGCATTTCGTGTGCAACGGTACTGCAATTGCAGTTCAGTTCGTACTCGTACGAGTTTCGTGGAGTCATTGATCATTTTATACGGTTCTTCTCTCCGGAATGGACACTTTATTTACTAGATTTTACACCTGAAGATTATCTTTACCCTTTTTTTTCTTACTGAAATCGTTTACAATGATATTCCAACGTTCGTGGATACATTTCCATCGTTTGATCGTTCCGAGACCGACTCGACTGACGATTCGAGTGCAACGGTAACGTCTTTTGTCCTTTTTCGTTCGTCTCCCGACATTTCGTCGGTGTTCGAAGCCAGTCTCGTCTTTCAGTGACGCATTGGCACGCATTAGAAACCACGAACAGTATCTGCTCGAAGAACTCGAGAACCAGAGAGATCTTATTCGAAAGTAAAGGGTTTGGCAGCGTTTGCTCGTTTGCACGGTTACATTGAACACGTCTCGAACGCGAGTTCCATCGTTCCGTGTATCTATCGTTCCTACGTTTTATTACGGGTTCTCGGTGTCTCGTAAATATTTACCCGGAGACGCAAAGGATTATCGATAAACGTTGAATAGGTGGGTCAGGTTGTAAAGCACTCGAACCTCACCTTCTTTCGATAAGAAAATAGGATACGGTTGTACTCGCTACCGGCCGGATAACGCTCTTTAAAATTATTATTATCGTTCAGATGTTTCTTTTATTAAACGCACTGCATTAAACGCCTTTAAATCGAGTCTCAGTTGTATAATAGATACGTGTACGATTAAATGGAAAATAGAATACGAAACGAACGAATATCGAAAGAATTACACAGCGGAGGAACAGTGGACGATGTGTTACACGGTTTGAAAGTGGAGTAGGTTAAAAGGGCGCGAATTTTCGAACGAAGGTTATCACTGTCGGCGACGATAACGTAAACGGGACGATATTAGTTCGAAGCTTCAGATTCGAATTATATTTTATTCATTTATCGAATCCACTCGATTCGATTAAAACACACGCGTTGTCTGTTCAATATCGAATATTGCATTTCATTCTTTCTCTCTATATTTTTTTATTTCAATTCTTTATCTCTGTATCTTTCATCCGTACCGTTAATTAGAATTTCGGGTAACCAAGTAATTGAGAGAACGTTCGAAAGCAGAAGAAGAAAGAAATTTTACAATTTTACGTGTTTTCACCATTTTTCCAATTAACCTTGACACTAGTTTCACTGCGTCGAAGTATCGGTCGCGAAAGTGTCACGTAATAATTCAGTATTTAATACAAAAAAAAAATTGATGTCCAATGGGAGACGAACTCTTTATTATTTTCCCTTGTATTACACTTTAATTACAATTACAGTGTAACATAGATTCCTGTGGATCGAATCACAGGTCAAGAACTGTCTCCTATGGATCAGGTTTTTATATCTGTTCATTCCCTTGTTATAAGTATCCTGCGTTATGTAACAAGTGTCTTTCGTGCGTTATTATAATAAAAGAGTCTCATGAGTTGTTATGGAAACGTATGCAAAACTAATTTCGGTTATCAGTCTGTCGTATGGACTGTCATGCGTTGTTATGGGAGCAGATAGAGTCTCATACGTTATTATGAGAACGTGTGCAAAAAGAAATGTTATCAGTGGTTTGGTAGGGTTACAAAAGGATTGAAAAGAAATTTGGCGAAAGTGTTTGTTTAAATTTCGCAAAAATTCGTTCCCGATGGAGTTACATCGTCGTTCACCAGCCTCTCGTTCGTTTCTGTTAACTGGTTTCCATCGTACGCTACATCGTAACAAACGAGGAGAACTTTCGTTCCGACCTGATATAATGTAACGTATTTTCCACGAACGGGAACAGTGTTAACGGTACGGAGCGCTGCTGGAAAAGTCGCGGCGGAATGAGGTTAACGTGAATTGGGAAAATAAAACCGGTAGGCGTGCAACTATCGCCGATGAAGAAAACGATTTTGCACCGGCCCCGGTGTGTGTTCGTTCGTTCATTTCAGCCATTATCCCCGGCTAAAGTGTGTTACGCTCGACGTACGCCCGGACGAGTAAACCAACCGTTTTATGTATCTCGATGAAAAGAGAGTACAGAAGGATTTCAGTACTCGACAACACTCGCTGGAACCGGACCTCCTTATTCCATCCGTTCTGCATTTTCATCCAACGTTGGATACACGTACCAACCGTTCGAATAACTCTCTAATATCAACCGTACGCAATTAGTTCTCACGAGCGATGCAAATTGTTCGCATTTCCGTTAGGATTTATTCGCGAACCAATGTTAATTGGATACACCTTTCTGCAGCTCTGATCGTTCTGTTGAAAATATCTGATCGTTTTATTGAAAATATCTGATCGTTTTATTGAAAATATATGGTCGTTCGATCGTCTCCCCTCTTGCGTCTTCCTCTCGAATTCAACGTCTCGTTTAAAATTAATTACTCGCACAATACAGATGACAAAATTGATTCGTACGTTCATGTTTCATTACACAATGTTGATCTATTTTTTTTGCAACCGTTACGAATCGTACACTTTTACAAGTAGAGCTTGCTGGTTCGTTCTTGTGTCTGTATCTTCGTCTCGATGTTTACCCATTGGGTTGTTGATCTAAAATTAGAGGAATGGTTTGTTTTTTTTTTTTTTTTAAGGATACTTTGCACGTAGTTAACTGATGATAGTTGTTAATTTTCATGAGAGAGGAACGGTGTCGTTACGAAAAGATTACGTTCGTTTTTTGAAATACGACCGCGCGATCGTTTAAAATTGCCGCGCAAAGACGATTAAATCGCGTCGTACGATTTAAATATACAGCACTTTTGTTATTAATAGCAGTGTCTCTTTCGGTACGGTGAGATTTGCATTCAACATTTATTACTTTGTATCTAACAAGAAATCAACGGTCGGTGCTTATGTAACAATCTAATATTATCCAAGACTAACTGTACACAATTAGCTCAATTAAGGTAAATTGTGTCTGTCGCGGTTGGTTCCAATGTCTACCTTCACTGTACACCTTTGTTCATATTTGCAACCGCTGCACGGGAGATCGTACCGGTTGTTTAACTGGGTCGTTGTTTAACTAAATTTCACGCGCGGATATCACCCAACGTTCGATTCGAATATTTATTAATTTTTAATCCGAGATTCTACTCTATCCGTATTAAGGATACATCGTTATCATCGGAGTGGAATAAAACGAGTTAACGAAGATTCTATTTTAAATCCTATCGATAAGTAACGAACGATTGTACGTTATTAAACGGTGAACCGTTTGAATTTATTTTTAACCACCCCGACAACGAAACACGACCAGGTACGCCCTCTAAAAGTAAACGTTTACGAAAGGCGTATATATATGACCTCTAAAAGTAGACAATTATATACGAAGAATATATACACACACACTCGTATATTACGTATTATTTATCGAAGTCACCGCTGTCCACGTTACCCACGAATTTCGTCATACCGGCATTGATTATTAAGTTATTTTCGATATAAAAGTGTATTAGGTAGTCAAACGCGTCGTAAGATAATATTTGAATAAACCATGTTATATTCATGGATAATTCTAATAACAGTAATAAACCACTTCGGATAGATCCGCGCGGAAGGGAAAAAAGTTTGAAAGTTTACGTTGGGTGCGTGTACAGAGCCTTTCGCGTCGTTTTACGATCCAGCGCGGGAATAATAATCGTCTTGTTCAATATGCACCGTGATCGCTTTTAGTTTCGAGCGCCTCGTAATCAAAGGGTTAAATTATCTACTATCGGCCGTGTGCAATTATAGTAGGGTCAAAAACTAATTGACCGCTCAAGGCCACTCCCCCCACCACGAGTCACGCCACGCGTGACTTGCACACTGAGGCGATATCGAGGTGTGGTGGTGGGGGGTGGAGAGGCGGAGCAGCGGTCAGCGATGGAAATATTGAAGAGCGCGCTTGTTTCATATTGTTTTCAATATTGTGTATACGAAACGAGAAGGAAGTCTCGACAAATCGTGGAAATCTTGATGAATCTTACGATTTGTCGATCGAGAGCTGCACGTGACCCAGGCTCGATTGCGAAGCATCGTTGCTATCGATTACCCACACCGACTATTCTTTTGTTAATGCGATTCGTTTTATCGATTATCTTTCCCGGTTTTGCGGAGCAATATCATCACGGTTCGTTTTAACGCGAACGTGTACTTTCTCGTACGTTTCGCGCTCGTAGATATCCCTGCATTCGAAATTTCAGACTTTGTTTTCTCAGATTACGCGAACAAAATAATACTGTGTAATATTTCTTTTTTTTTTTTTCGTTCAGTTAACGAAGAGAACGAACTTGTCTTTTTACGTATTCGGTTGTTCGGAAAGTGATTTCGTTTGACAAAATGGCGAATATATGATTTAAGAAAATGTTTATACAGTGTAAAAAAATTGTGTTTCATTTTCACCAGAAAAAACGAAACGACTTTTCGAACAACCCAATATTTTTTAACACTTTTAATACTTTGTAGAGAATCATAAATTCAAGATATGTATATTTTTTGTATCTATAGTGTTTCGTGTGTTTTTTTTTTTTTTTTAGATTTTTATACGCCACGTACGAGAAACTATTCCTCGAACTTGTTTCTCGAAACTATTCATCTTGCAACGCACTCGGTGATGTTTAAATTGTAACCTGTAACTATACGTATGCCCAAAATAAAATTTGTCAAATGTGCACGTACAGTACTTCTCAAAATAAATATATTTGCAATTTCACTTGGCACCTAAACCTCTCTTGACTAATTCATAGGTATGTTTGAACGTATTGACCGTAAATTGTTTAACTACCACCACGTCGAGCATACATGATCGATGTTAATGTTCGGTTACTGCGGTGACACTTTTACAGGCACGATATTGAATTACGAATAACTCTATATAGGACTCTAACGAGTGTTTGAATGAATATGTATGTTCCGCAGAGACTTCCGATCGAATTGAATAAAATAATGGAACTGGGTTAAAGGTATAAAACTTCGTTAAGTTAGTTTTATTCAATATTAGACTTACGTAGTCGTAGCAGAAATCTTTTAAATGTTTCAATCTTTCTGAAAAACGACTTATTAAACGTTCAAGACTTTCACGAACGAAAGACGATCGATCCGTCTGGGTTCATTGCTAACCATAACGATCTTGAGAGGCCATTTGCGTTTGATCCAACTGTATACTGCCTCAAGGTTGTCGAGTTTCATTCGAGATTCAACTAGTAATAGTTGTATACTTTCTTAACTGTCGTTTCTTCTCAAATTGTGTTCTCTTTACAATACCAATGACCTCGTCGATTTTAGTGACCTTGAAGTATATTAACGAAGAAAGATTTGTGTGTGTCACCTGAGTTACAGTATTTGTTCTAGACTTTTCTAAAAGTTGACCTAAATTTAAATCGCGAAAACTATGTTGATCGATAATTGGTATATGAATACACACACAAACACACACAAACACACACGATATTAGTTTTTTCGTAAGTTAATGAGGTCGTTGATACTGTAAATAATTATCGATCTTCACAATAGCACGGCCTGTATAATGATCACAAGTGTGCACTTGTGTCGCCTACGTTAATAGTAGGAATGATTTCAAGTCTCGAATCCGGGGTGGAAATTCGATCTTGAAAGCGGGTCGATTCGCTTCTTTCCCCGAATCGTTGACGTTAAAGATCGTGATTTTTCGTGATACGCCCGAAACAATTTGCACCCGTTCTTTCATCGTGTACTTCTCCACGATTAATTTCCCATCTGTCTAGATGACACACGTCAAGTTTCAGGTTGATCGGTTCGACGTTTGAAAAACAGCGGGAAATTCAAATCGACCGGTTATGATCGGGACACCGTGTACGTATTATCCAAATTTTCTTCTCTACATACTAGTTTAGAAAACGCAGATTTTACTGTACTCAAAGTCAATAATAATAATAATTCTTCAGTACTATTCTAAAACTCAATTCAGCTCCAACACTCACAAACCAAGTTCTTCAATAATTGAAATAAGAATACAATACCAATTTTCGTAAGTCGGTGAGATCGTTGTTATCAATTCCAAGCGGAGACTCGATCTTGAAAGCGGGAACTAATGTCCAAAGTATTCTTCGGTACTTTTTTTAAAATTCAATTCAAATCCAACACTCACGAACCAAGTTCCTCAATAATTGAAATAAGAATACAATACCAATTTTCCATAAGTCGGTGAGATCGTTGTTATCAATTCCAAACAGAGACTCGATCTTGAAAGCGGGAACTACTGTCCAAAGACTTCAGTACTTTTTCTAAAATTCAATTCAGCTTCAACACTCGCAAACCAAGTTCCTCAATAATTGAAATAAGAATACAATACCAATTTTCCACAAGTCGGTGAGATCGTTATCAATTCCAAACAGAGACTCGATCTTGAAAGCGGGAACTACTGTCCAAAGACTTCAGTACTTTTTCTAAAATTCAATTCAGCTTCAACACTCGCAAACCAAGTTCCTCAATAATTGAAGTAAGAATACAAAACCAATTTTCCACAAGTCGGTGAGATCGTTGTTATCAATTCCAAACGGAGACTCGATCTTGAAAGCGGGAACTACTGTCCAAAGTATTCTTCGGTACTTTTTCTAAAATTCAATTCAGCTCAAACACGGGCAAACCAAGTTCACGAATCGTTTCCAATAATTGAGGAGGGGGAATATCGATCTTTTTCGTCGGTCGGTAAGTTTGTTGGTGTCGTAAATAATTATTCACTTTTAGCTCGGCTTGTACAGTGTGCAAGTGGCAAGTGTGCGCCGGTGTCGCGTTATGTCACACACGTTCCGCGGAACAGGTCTGGGCTTCTCTAACGCGCATTACGCACGAGAGGAACAGCGGGTCCGGCGATCCCACGCGCGGAAAAGACGGCTGTCTCGCGAATACCTCGACGATATTCGTGCATTAAGATACCGCCTTTACGGCGGTCAGCGACCCCCGTTCGTCGCCGGCAATTAACGATGCGTGTCGATTCAACGTGGCGCCCTCGCTCCGTTGCTTTTATTTTCGCGCCCGCGCGTAATTACAAAATGTACCGCTAAAGCGCGGAAGAGTAAATACACCGCGACGTAATTACGATTTATTCTCAGTTAGACGCGGCGCCTCGACGTTGATTCGGGACTCCAAACCGCGTCAAACAATCGCGTTTGACTCAGGGTGCCCGATAATCCACGGAAATTCGTAAACAAATTGTTTGACTCGTTGTTTTTATCACTGATTGCGAGTCTGGTCGATCTCGATTACGTTCGCGATCGCGGAGACGGTTCTTCGATGTTTACCGATTTCGTGGATCGCAATTTACCATTCGTGCACCTCCGCGATTTATTATTATTATTTTTTTATTCGTGGTCCGTTTTGTATGGAAGTTGATTACAAAATCGTTGTCAAGAGGCAGTAATATTACTGTAGAATTCTAGGTTTAGAGAATAAGGTGTGGAGCGGTATGTTTGAGCATGTTTGACAGTACGATTGTACAATGGCGTGAGAGTCGACGAATAGAAATATTGTGACTCGTTGAATCATTATGTGTCTAATATATGCGAATAATTGTGCAGTTTGTACGTATACTGTACAACACTGGTAAGTTGGAATCTGATAGGAATCAGGTTGGTCACACGTCGGTCTACTCGCACAGGAATATAGAGTAGAGTCATAGGTCACACCTACTACTCGAGGTCAGCGTGACGCCAGTTCTCGAGAGCGTCAAAAGTGGGAGTGGTTCGCTCCTCTTGCTCCTCCCTATGCAACTGACCAGCGTTACGCGGTACAGACGAAGTCACTTGTGACGAACACTCTCTCGTTCGTAATCTCGCGAAACAGTGCAAACTATAAATGCATACTCCAGTACGATTGTAAATAAATATCTAATGAATTTCCAGCCGTACATTGAGCGATCTCGTACGAAGGAATCAATAGAATTGAAAAATCTTTCGATATTAATTTTATGAAAATTTTTCGAACCGTTTCAGATTCACGAGTCGGTTGAAAGAATTCGTGTACTCTCGGAATTGGGTCACCGATTAAATATGCTCTCGGAACCTCCTTTCCAAATGTTGTACACGTTCTACACGATCGTCGCGAATTTCATCGACGATGTCTTCAAACGTTCTTAATTCTCGGTTTGCTCGGAACACGGTGGCCATAAATTGCGCGTAAAAGGAATTGGAACGGTGCGCGCGAGTCGTCATCAACACCCTCGGCAAGGTTAAGTAACGGATAAGGAGAGCTCTTTGTCCGAGGCGAGGACAACGTGAGACGCATCGCGTATTAACACATTGAGGACAAGAGACACCGGTTGGCGTATTTCGGTTTTCAAACTGTTAGTGCCGGGTGACGCCAAGTGGCGTCTTTCAGCTTTCAATCATTGGAAACGAAGTGTCTACGTACCGCGAACAGAAGAAAGGGATATACACGACATATTTGTAAATTTTGCTCAGTACACGTTAAATAGCATCGCGTTAAAAAACGTTATTAAAAATACATTCAAGTATGTTTATTGATTTTTAATCAAATATTTTACTTCTTACGCTATTTTGAATCTTACGTGAAACATTTGTTAAATAATTTGAAAAATACGTGACAATTCAGGCCAATCCGAGTATACCGTCATCGATGTATTAACATTATAACTTCTCGGTAAAGAATTCAATAATTTTTTATAAAATATGTAATATTTTGTGTTTAAGACTTACGGTGCCATCGTTTGCAAAGTATTCACGTATTTATTATTTCGAGATATGCGGTCCTCAGTGTGTTAATTATGAAAGGAACATAACTTGCCAACCAGAGCGACATTTTATTCGCGAATTCAAACGGACACTTGAATTCACTCCACGGAGTGTTCACGAATTTCGACGGGCCACTTCGGTCCTTGAAGATGGCTGGAGATCGAGTTTTGGTCACTTTTCTTGCGAGTGAAATTTCATATTCGTTATCGAGGGAGTTCCAGGAAGTGGTGGAGATAAGATAGCGACAAGGTTGTAATTACCGTGTAACTATCGACGAATGTTCGTCGAGCGACACTGTGAAAGGTTATGGATTGTAAATGGTGAAACTATTCTAAATGGGGGCACTTACACAGTGGACTTTTACCCTCGTTTTCAAGCCAATACGGTACTCCCCGCTTACAAGACACAATTGTACCCCGCATAGATGAAACAAAATCGTCCTCACCGATGGAATGGAACTTGAATCGTTTAAAAGTCACGTGGTAAGATTAGACAATTATCTCGAATAATTCTACGTCAGTGTATCCTTCCAAATTCGTAATTGCATCGTATATTCACGCGTGGTTGAAAATACATAACCGTGTAATTGAAAGCTAAAATACCGAAACGAACAAAATTGAAAAAGAAATCTCTCGTTCCGACGGAAAGAATAATTAAACAAGAAAAAAACATTCCAAATACTATCTCGTTCGGGTTATTTTTACTTACACATTTTTCGTTACCATTTTTGAAAAATGTTCCTTTTCGTATAATTAAAAATTGTATTTCGGGTTCGTTTCAATCGGAAAAATTTCATCGATTCGATGTTAAT